>NW_024870856.1:9497500-10210000 GCF_019054845.1 Dipodomys spectabilis
TAACCAGAGAGAGACAGACAGACAGAGACAGAGAGAGACAGACAGAGAGACAGAGAGACAGAGAGAGACAGAGAGACAGAGAGAGAGAGAGACAGAGAGACAGAGAAGTTTAGGTGTGCCCAGGTGCTCTTGGGCTCTGAAGAGAAGGTGTGGGGACTCCAGACAGGTATACAGGGAGGTATGGAGGGAGGCCCTCATAAAATGAGACCAGAGGCTGAAATTTAAATTTCAAGTTCAACCCGGACTAAGCATTGTCTAAAAATGTTAAGTGCTTCATTTAGACTATATCATATAAAGGAAGAATTCCAAATTTTTGGCTACCTTTTAATTGCCAGGAAACTAGTAAAAATACGTGCAAGACTGCATAGTGATCATGATATAATAAAGTGGGGGAAAGGCTAAATGATGTCTCTTTTTCTTCCTGCTTTTCTTCCTCCTCTTCCTTTTCCTTCCTTTCCTCCTCCTCCTCATACTATTCTGCCTCTTTATCCTTCTTGAAGCAGATTCCAGTACTGATTGCTCACTTTGTCCTTTCCCATCCCCGGCCATTGCAAAGAACTTCCAAATTCAACGATTCACTGAGTAGGGAGAATGAGGAATTCAGATTTGTCATGGTCAACCTTTCTATCAGCCAGACAATCTTTGGATGGGTCCCCAAATGCAAATACCTGTCACAATACAGCTGTCTGGTCTGACCCCAAAAGCAAATTGAAGCATGGAGAAGAGTTATGATGCTGGCACTGGTAATACTGAGCCCTTATGCCAGAGTCCCTGCTCAACAGGCACAAAGGGCATCTTCTGCCGGGGTTGGGGACTCCTGAGTCCTCCTGGTGCCTAGAACTGTGGTGGTGGTGGTGATGACAGTAACCACAGCCTAAGAGGAGAAATGCACCGAGAATCAGACCCCAGGGAAGAGACAAGTGACAACGCAAGGGAGTCGGGAGTGAGGGAAGGTCATGACCAATGCCAGCTGTGGCTGCTGGCACCAACCCCAGCGTTGATACCTATTTAAACCTCATAGCAAAAGGTACACTGCACAAAGGTAACAATGTTAACTAACTGTACAGGTCAGTGCCCATAAGCACATGGTCACACATGCACCCTTCGCTGTCAGCTCCCCAACTCTGTCTAGAACTGGTTTCTTTTCATTGAAATCCTGTGCTGATTACACAGTAATATACATTGTTGCATCAACATTCTACTTTCTTTTTTTATTTTTTTGCCCCCTCCCTTCTAGGGCTTGAACTCAGCTCCTGAGCCTTTTTGTGCTCAAGGCTAGCATTCTACCACCTGAATCACAGTGCCACTTCCAGCTGTTTCTTAGTAATTTATTGGAGGTAAGAGTTTCATGGACTTTTCTGCCCAGGCTGGCTTTGAATTGTACCCTCAGATCGCAGCCTTCTGAGTAGCTAGGATGACAGTCATGAGCCTCTGGTGCTTGGCTCAGCATTTTGCTTTGTGTCTCTGAGAATGTGGTTATACTTTGTATCTCACAGATACTTTGTGTCTGGCTTGTTTTATTTAGTGCAGCTCCTTCAATGTTTATGTTAAAGTGTCAGAATTCCCTTCGTTTTCAACGCTGGCCATATTTTGTCCATTTATCCATCCATGGTCATTTGGGATGCTTTACCTCTCGATTCTGGTGAAGAATGCTGTGATTGACATGACTGTAAATATTAAGTTCTTGTTTTCAATTTTTAAGAATATACTCAAAGTAGAATCACTGTATCATTTCATGTCCTTTTTATTAGCCAGCAGATAACCAGAAGATTAGGGCAGAAGGACTAAATGTGATCATGTCTACATCCACAGGAGGCCCAGTTGCTTTTGGGTTCTCTGTGTCACATTGTCACCTCTCTGCATAGATTTTTGCTGTGGATAAAAGATGGTTGTCTACTGGGTGAGGACAGAATCTGGCCTTACCCTTCTGCCTCAGAGATGTGGGGTGTGTGTGTATTTACCTACTATTCTTTAGTCCTGTTTCTGGTTTCTTTTTGTTTGGCTTGCTTGCTTGATTGGTTGGTTGAACTCTAGAAAAGCAGCTCCAAGGCAGCCTGGAAACAGCAAAGAAAATGTTCCTCAGGGTAAAAGAAGTCGGTACTTCAGCCTCTCGTCCTCTAAGGCTTCTCCATCCGTTCCTGGGGGGCCCCACATGATGGACTCCATTTCCCCAAAATGGAAAGACCTTGACAAGGCAATGGCTCACAGACCCTTCCCATCCGTGTTTTACAATCTATCTGCAGATAGATATCTCATGAAGACATTTGTCTAAGCTACTCTCACAGTCTGTTGTGGAGTTACACCAAAAGAAGATGGTAAAAATCCTTAGCTGGCTGGTCCTATGGGTGGATCCTGGCTTCCAAAATACTACATTCAGAAAGGGAAATATTATACACAGAAAGGGGCCTCTGATTTGAGCTCATGGATTTCTTATCCTCCCAGAAATTTCCATGTCAAATTGCACTATGACAGATGATTGTTACAGAGGAGAGAGCATTTTCTTCCTCACCCAAGCTAAAAAGGGGAGATCACAGACACATTGTAACAATGGAAAAAGGTCTAACAAATGAGACCCTTGTTTGCACTGACTACTAAATATTATATATATGTATAATATCTCCATATTTTACTGCTGCTTCTGAATTCATGATGTAGACACAACCTTGAGATTTCCTAAACCATAAGCTCATAAAATGCACCATGTCACGGAGGTATCTTTCTGTTGGGCTGTAATTGCTCTCCAGTTGATATTTCACATCTAATTAGCTTGGTTTCTTCTGAGGCTGCATAAAACCCTCTGAGCAGACGCACACAGGCAAACTTATTTATTATGTGCATCTACATTTTGGAATGAAAAGGTCATATAATAAAAATGGGTGATCTTAATAAGCTGTGCTTATTTTCCTATTTTATCATCATTTGATATGTCCCAGGAGCAAATGCCAAGGAAACGCCTAATGTTTATGACGGTGATGATTTATGTGGTAAATTATAATAATTTTCTCCGTTTCAGACAACTCATTTGCTATGTTCATAATATGGAAGAGTTTGAAAACAGTGCAACTCCTAACTAATCTGATTACATTTCTCCTTTTCATTTTTTATACCAAATTACTGCTGCAACCAAAAGAGTGAATACTTTTTCCTTCTCATTCCTATTTGTAATAGATCAAATTTTGCCCCTTTTAAAATTCATATGTGGAAGACCCTTAGACTTAAGTTCTTCAGGAGGAAATGAAGGTTACGTGAGGTCAGAGGAGTTGGGACTCTGACACAATAGGGCAGATGTTCTTACGAGGAGAGGAAAAGCTGCCAGATCTCTCTCTGCCTCTCCCTCTCTCTATGCAAGTGTGTATTCATGTATGAGCATGTATGTGCATATGTGTATTTGTGTGCCAAGTGAGCATAAAGTGAAAGGGCAGCTGTCTGACCGCTCAGGAAATGCAGTGTGCCAGCACTTTGCTGTTGAACTTGTCAGCTCTGAATCAGAAGCAACATGTCTGTGTTGTTTAGGCCTTCTGCCTGTGAGATTCTGCACCACAGGGACTGTGTTTTCCATGGGGGTGAGTAGCATCATTTAACCCTCTATACTCTAACTCACATACAAGCCATGTCTTAGGCATGGAAGATGGTTGGCTAAATCCTACGTATCGGATTTAGGTCTAGTCAATAAACGTCTGTGTGAAGTATGTAGAGATGTGAGCTCCGGGTCTCGGAGGTGAGCAGGTCACAAACTCACCTTTGGAGACTTTGTCCCCTCTGGGGGCTGCTTTGCACTCCAGGTCCCCTTGTGTCCCATAAGACCCACATTGCATAACTACAGCTCTGCCCTCATGCAGAAACGAAAGTATCTACTTCTCTGGAACACTTGCGGTCCAAATTATAAAGCAACAACTGATTACATCAGCATGTCCATCCATGAAGCTGTGATGGTTGAACGTGACCAGTCCTACCCATGGTTGTACGTGACCAGTCCTACCCATGGTTGTCCGTCCATCTCTCCCCATTCATGCTCTTCCAACCCCCAGTCCAGGCCTGCTTCCCAGAGAAACAGAGCCACAGCCACACATCGTCAGCCATACACGTCTGCCCTGGTAGGAAGTCCAGTGTAACATCTTCCACTGGACTTTCCAGCCCTGTGCCCAACACTAGGGTCAGGTCCAGAGCTGCTGCTCCTCCTCACTCACACTTTCATTCACAAACTCATTTGTCCCTCCTCACGGCTCCCACACAACAATTGTAAAAATGCCTTTAGTTCAGGGGAAAGTTCTTAAAGCACTACATAACGCCCTGGGATGTTTATTTCTTTGTCAGATCTTCTATCTCCATGCTAAGTTTTCTACCATTTCATTTATTTAAAATTTTTTCTCATCATTTCTCAGAGTGTTTCACAATAGGTGCCTTAAAATCAGTAACGCGTCTCTCTAGCATCGGGGCCATTCTGACATGCCAGTCGGTCCAGTCTCTTTCTCGGGTTTATTGGATTTTTTCCTGACTCTTCAAAGCTGCATTGTGGACTCTTGTAAGTTACAATATAGGACTTAGGGCTGTGTTTAAATCCTATGGAGGATGGCGTTATGTCCTGTTTTGAGGCAGTGGTGTCTGTACTGTAAGTCTTGTCCAAATTCCTATAAACTGTGCATTACTAGTATTGTTGTTATTATTATGATTATCATTATGATTATTATTATCTGGCCCTGGCCCCTCTCTCTGAGCTCCTTTGCTCAAGGCTTGTGCTCTCCGACATGAGCCACAGTACCATATCTGGATTTTGGGGGAGTTAAGTGGTTAGAGTCTCACACAGACTTTCTTGCCTGGACTGGCTTTGAACATTGATCCTCAGCCTCCTGAGTAACTAGGATTACAGGCGTGAGTCACTGGGGCCACAAAACTATGCTCTGAACATCCACCAAGCCACTTCAGAGCTCTGTCTGGTCTTGGTTTATATGCTCCTGAATCTTTGCTCTGTTGAGTTGGAGCTGTTCCTGTGCGTGCACTTTGAGAGGAACTCAGGTCTTGGGAAGAGATACCATGTGACCGGTCTTCCAATTTCTCTCTTTTTCTCTCTCTCATCCTTACACCATATGGTTCCATGAGATTTTTCCATTTTTTAATTTTTCTATCCAGAAAAAAATAGGATTTGTTTTATTTTATTATGTTCACCTAATTCTGTTGTATACTTTCTTGACTGTGCTAGCAATGAGGGTCAAGAAGGAGGAGGACATTAGATAAACAACAATGCTCTTCCCTACTTCTTGAGAGCAAAGCTTCCCCAGTCAGAGAAGATGTTCTGTTCTTCATAGCTGTAGTTGCATGGAGCCTTGTCCTGTTTTCCTCCAGGGAACATCTTCATTGCTCACTGAACACTCACCAGGGATGGAGGGTGGGTAGGGAGGATGGAGGTTCTCCTGGTGCCATGACCACCTCGACCAGCAAGGAAGACGCGACACCGAGCTCTTCTCTCTGCAGTTTATTCAGGACCTTTGAGTAATCTTCTGACCCCAACCCCGGGGAAAATTCCCCACAGCCTTAAGTACCCGCTGGGTAGCCAACCCTGATACGCCACGTGGGATCCACCAATAGGTTCAGGTGCGCGGAAGCAAGCCAGATTCTTTGCCTTAGCCATATAAGGAGTTGTTTACCACAGAGAGCACTCGCCATTGGGAAGGCAGAGGGCGGAAGCCGGCGCCATCTTCCAGGTGCGGCTGCACGCAGCTCTCTACATCCTGGGACTCTTGTGTAGCCTGGTTCTTCCATGAGGGTTTTAGACTGAGTTGAATCTGGGACAGGAGAAATGGTACTCACCTTGAGTCGGCAGTACTCTTGAGTTACGATCTTCTCATTCCATGTACTTGCAAGTCCTGTTTAATTCTCCATGTCTCCAGTAAGTGGTATCTGCCTCCTGACCAGGACTTGTAATTGCATTCATGGAGACACACAGAGGGGGCTGCTCACTGCATCTCCCTGGAACTCAGTCCTTGCCTAATGTGTTTATCATGCCAGGGCCACACCTGTTAGCTCACACAATCACTGTCTTAATTAATTTGTTCCTCATGGGGTACTCATTTTTGCGATATATTGACTGAGGAGGAAATTCAAAGAGCCTTAAACCAAACAGCTGGTACACAGCAAAAGGGATTTAAACAAGTACCTTTGGATTCCAAGTCTAGAATTTTCAGTGCCAGCTCCAGAAGTCTTGCTAAGCAATGCTGTCAGCTGGAACACATACTCTAATGGGACTTTTTCTTCCGGGATGAAGAATTTGAACATTACATAAAATAGAATTTGTCTTCTCTTGGAGCTGAAGTCGGGTGGTTCTGATGGCCTCTGTTGTGTAATGATCGTGGACACATGACAGTGGTGTAACCAGGTGGAATGATGATTGTAGTACTGAGGTGAGGGTGGTGATGGTAGTAGAGGTGATCAGGGTGGTGGTGCAGAGGAGGGAAGTGGTCATGAAGCAATGCTGATAATGGTCATGGTTCTCGTGGTGTTGGCAATGACAGTGGTATGCTGATAAAGGTGATGGTGGTGATAATGATGAAGAGGTTGATGATCATGGTGGTGATGGTGGTGGTGGTGATGATGGCGTTGGCCATGAAAATGGTGGTGGGTTACGATGGGGATGGCTGTGTGAATGACAGTGGACAATAGTAGTGATGGTGACTGAGGAGTTAACCTTCATTCATGTTCAAACGTGCAATTACTTCTGGAAAAAAATGTGTGTGCTCCAGCAAACAGCAACCTTTATCAATCCCACCATCAAGATAAAGGAAACTGCTCCCCGGCTACTCTTCTCTGATCTGGATGTTTACACTTCGATTCCCGCTGCACCCCCAGGGAGCTTCCTAATGACGACCAGGGGTCAGAGTTACCAATTGTGCGTTAGTAGAAAATACTACTCTATTTCCTGGAGATTAATGAACAAGAAAATAAATAAGATCTTTTCTTCTCTCATGTATATAAAAATATCTCCAATAATGGATAGCTAACACTAATTTTAAAACTTCTGAAGCAGAATACTAAAATTAATGAATATAATGAACATATATTTTCATATATGGAGTCATAAATATTCATAACTATCTGTACCTACCAAAACATATACAGCTATATATCTTCATAAATATCCTCTTTCCATATTGAGAAATGAAAATTTCATTTTTTTCTGCTAAAATTGAAAATGGAAATTTCAGTTATTTAAAACTCTGAAAATGAAAACCCTCTCACCAGAATTCCCCTGATGAAATTGCTAGAGGCATCTGGTGTCTCTGAATTTTAATAATCCTTTTAAAAAAAGTTTTCTTTTTTATCGCCCACATGGAACACGAGCATTTGTTTTCCAGCTCTCTCCTCACCTCCCTGGCTCTCCGTCTTTGAGCCCGAGGCTCAGGGCTGTCTGCCTCCGAATCTTCCCCAGTCCTTTGATAAAGGCTCCCCAAGGGACGGACGCCCTCCTGCTTTAGAAGCTTCCATGATTAGTCTTTGCATTTCTCTTTTCCACAAAGATAAAAATGAAAAATATATTAGAGAAAGAAAAGAAACACATTTTGCATATGATTATGTAACAGGATGTCAAACCTGACACTGGAGGGAAAAATGTTACAGAGATATACAATGCAGGAGAAGCTTTGCTCCAAATACACTTGTGCTCTGAAAACTGAGAAACGAAGCTTCACTCCTTTCCCTTCATCTGACATGGGAGAGGCATAATTTACCACAGCGGTGTCCAATTCCCTCTCTCAGGACCTGTGTACTCCTTGCTGCCCACATGGAAACCATGCCATATTTTCATGAGCTGAGCCCTCCACTCGGGAAAGGAGAGAGACCGAGTGGATACAGAGAATGTGTGTGTATGACCGAGTGGGTACAGGGAGTAGCTGTGCACACATGCCCACACACACAACCATGGGGGTCTGTTTAGAAAACCTGACTTCTCTTTCTTAATGACTATTGTCATGCTTCAGACAGAATCCATGGAGAAAGGAGGAGACTAAGATTAACACCGTTAAAGTCATTTTGGACATCTTTCCACCACTGGATAGAGAGGCGAATTCATTCATTTGCCAGAATATCTGATCCCAGAACAAGTGCTCTGGGAGACACAAGACCAACACTGAGCCAAGAGCCTTGACTGAGCTGCGTGGGCCAGTCTGTACTGCAGGTCGTTTGTTGCTATCTGACCAGTACAGGGAAAACAATGTCAGTGTATCCTTGTTTATGATTGTGTGATTATATATTCACTATAGAAAATTTGAAAGAAAAATTTAAAACATTCCAGATGGTGCCTTTGGTAATGGTTTGATGATTTGTTGCATTTCTCACAAGTGCTTCTCAATGCACATGTGTGCACATAAACACCTATATTTACATTAGATAGACTTGTAAAAGTGATTCTCATTTAACCTTGTTTTGCTTGTGTATCTGTTCATTTTGACAACTATATTATGATGTTTTCCATGTGAAAAGTACATAGAGACCCAGCTCTGAACTTGAGGATTGTAGTCAGGTATGAACCAATGAGAGACAGTGAGAGGGTGTGAACCACTGAGAGACAGTGAGAACGTCTGAACTAATGAGAGACAGCTGAGAGGGTGTGAACCAATAAGAGACTGCTAAGAGGGTGTGAACCAATAAGAGACTGCTGAGAGGTGTGAACCAATAAGAGACAGCTGAGAGGGTGTGAACCAATAAGAGACAGCTGAGAGGTGTGAACCAATAAGAGACAGCTGAGAGGGTGTGAACCAATAAGAGACAGCTGAGAGGTGTGAACCAATAAGAACAGCTGAGAGGGTCTGAACCAGTGAGAAATAGTGAGAGGGCGTGAACCAATGAGAGTCAGCTGAGAGGGTGTGAACCAATGAGAGACAGTGAGAGGTGTGAACCAATGAGAGACAGTGAGAGGCGTGAACCACTGAGAGACAGCTGAGAGGGTGTGAACCAATGAGAGACAGTGAGAGGGTGTGAACCAATGAGAGACAGTGAGAGGGTGTGAACCAATGAGAAATAGTGAGAGGGCGTGAACCAATGAGAGTCAGCTGAGAGGGTGTGAACCAATGAGAGACAGTGAGAGGGTGTGAACCACTGAGAGACAGTGAGAGGGTGTGAACCACTGAGACAGCTGAAAGGGTGTGAACCAATGAGAAACAGTGAGAGGGTGTGAACCAATGAGAGACAGCTGAGAGGGTGTGAACCAATGAGAGACAGTGAGAGGTGTGAACCAATGAGAGACAGTGAGAGGGTGTGAACCAATGAGAGACAGTGAGAGGGTGTGAACCACTGAGAGACAGTGAGAGGTGTGAACCACTGAGAGACAGTGAGAGGGTGTGAACCACTGAGAGACAGTGAGAGGGTGTGAACCACTGAGAGACAGCTGAGAGGGTGTGAACCAATGAGAGACAGTGAGAGGGTGTGAACCAATGAGAGACAGTGAGAGGTGTGAACCAATGAGAGACAGTGAGAGGTGTGAACCAATGAGAGACAGTGAGAGGGTGTGAACCAATGAGAGACAGTGAGAGGGTGTGAACCAATGAGAGACAGCTGACCACGACCTACCTCCTCCTGGGCACAGAGGCAGGCATTGACCACTGTTAAATACTTCAACGTTAACGATAAATCTTTACTGCAAGCACTCTGTGTTGTGTATCTTTCCTTTAAATAAGGTAAGGTGTTGGGTCTGGGGGTATGTGGATTGCATAATTGGAGGTGTAGACACTTCCCTGTTGTCCTGGATTCCTTGAGGAAAAGCCCCCCAGTCATGGAACCCCAGTGTGGGAGCTGCTCTGAACCCCTAGGTCACCTTGAGGAAGAGCATGATGGCCACAGCCGCATGTTGCTGAGCTGGACTCTGGCTCGGCCGTGTTCGTGACAGGGGGTTTTCCCACGATCCAGGCCAGCGCGGTCCTTTTCTGCAGGAGCAGACGCCACACCTGCTGCAGACATCCTTGCTGCACTCTGACTGCACAACTGGACTGCCAGTCACTTCTGGAGTCGGCCAGGAGTCGGCTCTCCTTCCACCCAGGGTTGCAACATCCGGCCCAAGAAGAGCTTTTCTAACGTGGTCTGGGTTTTGTTTTTTGCCTAATCTTGATTTTCATCATTCACAAAGTGGTTTTATAACACCAAGAAGAGAAAACAGATGATGGTACAGGCTACTGTGGGGGAGCTGGTGTCTGGGAGGTGTGAGGGTTGTAACACTCATGACTGTAGGATTACATGCCCCAGCACAAGAGCAGTCACACTGCAGCCCCCATTTCTATTCCCTGCTGTCTGCTTCCAGGAATCAATGACAGACAGAAAAGGTTCTCTTTCTCACTACACTTGATTCTTATCTGGGTAGAGCAGAAAGGACCACAGCCATCAACTGGGAATAATTAGGACCATGAGCACAAGCTCTACAGCTCAAGAAATGTGTCCTTGTATCTTAAGCACCTGCCATGGGAACACTGTCTGGTCTTACAGGGGCTACAGATCAGATAGGAGTCTCCCGGCACAAAGTCATAAGAGCTACAGGTCTGTAATAGAGAATTCATCGTAAATCTCTTCCTTTATCTAAAATAAAGCCAGAGCATGAGTTCTCCATGCAGACTCATTCCTCTGCTAGCAGAAGACAGCCACCAGCCTAGATTCCATAGCTATGTCCAGCACTTCTCTGGGATAGAAGGCTGAAAATAACAAGCAGGGAAGAACAAAAACAGCTGGCCAAATCATTTTATATTGATACAGAGAAAAATTCCCTGAAGGGACCCAAGATTATATAGAAAGATCACTCCTCTTAATGAGGCAGCAAGACCTGTTTTAGTTCCTCAGAAAACAGAGCTTAAAAAGCAGCAAAGAAAAAGCTGAGCTTCCAGAAACATGTATATTTTTCTCCTAGCTTTCTGTCTGCCCTGGATTTATGTGTCCCTGAATACAGATGGCTCATAGAGGTCACTGGTAGAGAGAAATTTATTAAACACACAGCATGGTCAACACTGCTTGCTATGGGACCCCATGAGCATGACAGGTGTGGGTTCCTACAGGTAAGAGTGACTACCAGACTGTACCAAAACACATACGCACGGATTCTTCCACTAATATTCACGAGAGTTCCATCATGAAAGCAAGCATTTCTCTTAGGCTTATCGATATGACCAAGAATGAACTGCTGTTGTTAGCAAACCGTATTTCTCTGCATGTATGTTTCCCATCTGGATCTTATATTCTGTTTTTTAATATGGGATACACAATGGGTTATTGGCCAACATGTCATGCCAAGGATTTAGCAGACATTTTTACTAAATCCTCTACACAAGCCAGTGAGGTAAGCCTACTCTACCCCTTTCCCTTTCAGAGCCAGACTGGGTTACCAGAGGTCAGATAATTTTTGGAGCAAGACCCTTGGCTAAGGGCTATTGGTCTGATTGTGTAGTAGCTACTGTTACTTGGGCATTATTGTTCTGTCATTGTGTACTATGTTTGGTAAACTTTGTTAGAGCAGCATTTGGCTTCTAACGAAACTGGGCAGAAAGTACAGTGAGCTTCCACGTGTTCCCTCGCCTACACACATTCATATAGAATGTAGCCTCTTCAATTTTTTTTCTTTTTCACTTAATAATACACATTGAGTAATATGCACTTAAAATCCAGGGCTTTTTAGTGCTGAATAACATCCACAGTCTGGGTAAATTATCACTTGCAGTTGGAGGAACATCTTGATGGCTTCCAAATTTTGCAATTGTGATTAAAGCTACTATAAATATCAGTTTCAACCTGTTTTTCAGCCCATTTATGCACATACCAAAAGTCTCGGTCACTAAGTCCTATGGTAAGAATTGGTTACCATGTAAGAAACAGCCTAACTGCTTCCCTGAATGACAGCACAGCTCCATTCACACCCACAAGGAATGAGAGGCCCTGCTCTTGATTCGCATGCCAGTGTTCCAATAATACCATGCCCAAGCTAACGCCTGAGGTTGAAGTTCTTTGTGGTTTTATTCTTTAACTCCCTAATAAGCCATGATGTCAACATTCATGTATAATTCCTTGGGAAGATACCTTTGCTCATTTTTAAATCAGATTGTTTGCTTTCTTATTGTTGAGTTGCAGGCTTTATTTGCATATTTTAGATAACAGAACCTTATTACATCTATCTTTTGAAAATATTTCCTGAAGCTTATCTTTCTTTTTCTTAACAATCTCTTACAGAGGGCAAAATTTTTCATTTTAATGAAGTGCATCCACATAATTGTTTCACGCTTTAGCCTAGTTTTGGTGTTGTGTCAACAACATTATCACTAATTCCGAGGTCATCTAATTTTCTCCTATGTTTTATCTTCTAGGAGTTGCAGAGTTTTACCATTAAATCTATGGCCATTTTGTGAAAGCTGAAAGACTCTGGTCAGGTTTACTATGTTTGCATGTGGATACCCACTGGCTCCAGTTCCATTTGCTAAAGGATTTTTTCCTTTGCTTCTTGGTCTCTGACTGGTTGACTGTAGTTGTGAGGATCTATTGGGTACTTCTCTAAAGAAATCTTACAGCATCTTATGCACTATGAACATTAACTAACTGCATGCACATTTTCCAATTTTTCCTTCTAGGCTGTTATTTGTCATAAGTCTTCCCATGAAAGACTTTGGGCTGAAGGTTTAACTTTCATTATTTGATATTTAAGTAAATTTTCAGAGTCATTTCCTACCTTGCAGAGAAAGACACATGCTACGGCTATATTATATAGAATCTTCTTAATACAGTGACTCAGTATTTTCCCCAATAGTCTTTGTGCTTCATTTTTATATTATACTAACTCATCTCACACTTATTTCAGTATATGACAGATGATAAAAAGATATCAAACTCAATTTTTCCCAAATTGATAGTTTTTCAAAAGACGTGTCATTATCTCTGTGTGTGTTTGTGTGTATATATATTCCTTACTCTATTAAGGTAACAATTTTATCATATACTTATTTTTAAAAGCACAATGAGATTTTTTTTGTTTCTTTGTATGTTCTTCCCCCATGGAACAACCCCTGTTTTCACTGTATTTGATGTTGATGCCCTGCATCTTGTGTATACATTTTTCTAATTTGGGGAGGGGAAGGGAAATAACAAAATGCTGGAATAAGAATACAGGATGACCCATTGGAACAATGAGATGTACAAGACAGTATGTTGAAAACAAACTTTACAACTTTGCCGTGGAAAGGGGGGAAAGGGGGGAGGGAATGAAGGAATTGGGGAAGTGGGGAGGACAGGGATGGTAGGGGAAAAATAAAGGAGGGTGTAACAATGCTCGATAGAAAATGGACTAGTTACCTTGCTCATGTAACTGTAACCCTTCTGTACAGTATCTTTACAATAAAAAATATATATTAAGAGGGGAAAAAAGTACAATGACTTTTACTCGGTCATGCTTTTAAATCTTCTTCATACTTACCAGGGACTTTTTGCTTTTTTCCACACGCATTTCATAATTGGGTCATCCAATTACCTAAAATGCATTTTGCTTCTTTGCCAGTCCCCCCATTAACCTGTCAGTTGATTTGAGAGAAACCATCTTGTTCAAGGCCAAGTGCTCATTACCACACCCCAGCATGCCTCTTCTCCATTGGATTTGCCTTTTATGTTCCCCTAAAATTATTATAGATTTCACAAGCATTTTACATATATTTTGGAAATGAGATCTTTACTGGTATTTTGATGGAATTTTTAATTGGACTTTCCATTGTGAAGGCTTGCTATAAAATGCTCTAATTGCTCATTCCTGTTGTTTACAGTTCTTACATTGAGCTGCTCTGCACAGTTTGTAAAGGGCTTTCAGTTCATCCTCCTGGCTCTTCTAGAAAGCTAATTACGTGGTTGGTAAATGCCAGTTTTCCCTCACTTATTATTTCCTTTTATTTTCATTGCCGTGGAGGGAACATACAGGTCAGTGGTGATCATTAGCAGGAAGAAATCCTTGGCTTACACGTGACTGTAGTGATAATAGTCTAAGCATTTAATGCGACATTCTAGTAGTCATCCCAGATCCACTTAAAGAACTTTCTTCCCATTCTTATTCTTCCAGGATGTTTTTGAAGGAACATGTGGTTTTAGCACATGCTCTTTCCACAGCAGAGATAACCATATGCACATCAATTTTCTATTTAAATATAATGATAAAATTAATTCTGCTAAGATTGCCCCACTTGAAAGGGTATTATTACACCTGTTCTTACAGATTAGCACACTGATGCTTAGGGAAGTTGGTTAGCTTACTCATGCTCAGGGAGCTCCTGCAGATCAACAGGTGAGTGGGTGCTGTAGAATGAATGTGCCTGTCCCCCAGACTCTCATCCTGAGCCCAAGCCCTGGATCCTTCAGGATATGGCTAGGTCTGGAGATGAGGCACGAAGAATGGTGAATTAGTCAAGTCATAGCTAGAATTCGGCCTTTGGAAGTGGTGCTGTGCCTCAAGTGGTAGAGTGCTAGCCTTGAGCTGAAGAGCTCAGGGACAGCACCCAGGCCCAGAGTTCAAGTCCCATGACCAACCCCCAAAAAAGAAGAAAATAGGGTGTGGACTATAATTGGGCCTTAGTCAGCCATGCGTGGTGTCTTCATGCAGATAGGAGATCCGGACACAGACACACAGAGAAAAACCATGTGAGTGTGTCTCCTGAGTGGCACTCCGCACCCAGGAGAAGAGCTCTCGTTTGGCATGAACCCACCCACAACATACCCTGTGCTCACCCAGTGCTCTGATTGTTTGTTATGGAAGCCCCAGAAAACCATGACAATGAGTCCTTGTTCTGGTTTGAATTTAAAAATGTCTCCCAAAGACTCATTTCTTAAGGCACGGTTGCCAGCTTACTGACTTTTACCAAGCAATTTGATTTTTATTGAGTCGGAAGTGACTGCACTATTAGAAGGCAGGGCCTGTTTGGAAGGGGGAAGCCATGGGTGCTGTGCACTTTCTCCGCAGACCTTCCTTGCTGCGTCTCGTCTGCTTCCTGGCCCCGTGAAGTGAGCATCTCTTCACAGCACCTCTGAACCCTGCTGCTCTGCCTACCACAGCCCCAGAAGCAACAGAGCCAATTACAATGGACTGACCTCTCCTGAACCACGAGCTCAAAGTAAAGCCATCTTTTAAAATTAATTGTCTCATGGCCTTTCTAAAAAAACATCGTCTCTCCAGTTCCAACAGGCGCAAAGCACAGGCAGAGCAAGTCAGAGGCCTTTACTCCACCTTCCTATGCATAGCTACCTTTCTTTCTCCCCAGTATGGTTTGACACCTAATCTCCCCTCCATCCATCAGCTTGAAGCCCTCATGACACAAGACATATTCTGCATTCGGTTTAATTTAGCTATTCCTTGGGTAGCATTTTATATCTATCCATGAGCCACAAAAATAAACTACAGAAATTGATGGGCACCGTGATGGTTTGAGTGTGCAGTGTTCCCTGAGGGCTCCTGTGCTGAATGTGGACCCCCGGCTGGTGGTGCCGCTTTGGGGGGTGCTGGAAATTGGGGGGGGGGTAGAGCCTGACGGGAAGAGACGGTTCACAGGAGACAGGCCTTTGAAGGCTGTGTTTGCTCCCTGCTCCCTTCTTCTCTCTCTCCATTCTGTCCACAATAAACAGCCTCCACAGGTTCCTGCCACCATGATGCTCTGCCTCACCTCAGGCTGGAGGAAAAGATGGCGAAATATAATCTCTGCAGCCGTGAGGTACAATAAATCATTTTCTTGAAGTTGTTTATGTCAGCCATTCTGTCACAGCACCAAGAGTTCTAGCACAGTCACATGCACTGCCATACCGGCTAAGAAAGAAGAGAAGACGACATACCTGCAGAAACGTATATGCATGTTTTTAAACAACACACCCATGTGCACACAGGTGTGTGCACAGCACACACACAACACTCATGCACCTACAAATGCTTGTTCCCCAGAACCACACAATCCTGAGTGATGGATTGTGGGTGAGCTGAGTGGTATTCAGATTGCCTGTACTTGTCATATTAATTTCTGGGCTGTCAAGAGGCCGCACTGATGGCTCTCACTTCTCCTCACGTGACTTTTATTTATTGCTTTATTGCTTTTCTGCCGGTTGCTTTTCCAGAGGTGGTGCAGCTGGGTTTAGATCATAATCGCATTCATTATCACGCCAGAGGCAGCAGCACACTCTACCACCTCGCTCTCCTTGCTGGGGCGATGCAAGGGAGGTACGAGGGAGTGGAGGTTTATTGACACCTTGGTATTTAATGACCTCCATGGTCTTTCGCAGGCTGAGGAACGATGAGTCCAAGGCAGCCATCTCGTGGCTCAGGCATCATTTCCTGGCCATAACGTCTCTGCCCTGCCTTCTGTCCTCGATGCCTGGTCCCCTGGGCTATCTCAGGAAATGTAATTCCTCAGGATTAAGAGGCAGATATGAGCTGTGCCACGGGCTGCCGCAGGCCCAAGCAGCACGTTCGAACCTTTAAAACCTTGCCTGCTCTGATCCTCAGGTTCAGCTCCGAAGTATACAAGGGCCAGGATCTTTGCCATAATAACAATAAAGCATTATTCCCAGTACTGTGCTCCATCCGCAGATATGAAGGAAAGATCCCTGCTTTTCTAGCATTGACTTTATAACAAAATAACTTCTCTGAGACTAGCTTTTTTTTCTTTTAGCAATCCTTGTGTTCTAAGCCAGTATCACTGATGTACATAAAATATAAAGATACTTACAGAGGCATATACAATATAAATGTACATTCCATTTTTACTGAGCATGGTCAAAAAGTAATAAATAGAAAGAATTTTAAACAAAAAAAATTTTAATTCCATGCAAGCCCTGCAGAACTCAGAGAGTGTTGAACCAGTTTGTGGTCCAGAGGCTCCTTGCCTTTGAGTCTCTACTGCCTCTGCTATTTCCTTGTGAAAATATTTTTCCCGAAAGCAAATGGTTACCAAAATTAAGGATAACATTAATGTGCTTCTATTAATTGGTGCAAATTTTAACTTTTTATGAAAGGTGTCATATCTTTAGTGAAAGTCGGATGGTGAGGGAAATGTGAATAAAACATCTTCAGTGCAGTATTGCGCTTCCTGCATCCTGAGCTCTCACGGGTGTTTTCCTTCAGTGCTGTGTCCTTGGCTCTGCAGTGGCCTACATTATACACATGCGCGTGCACAGAGAGACACACACGTACACGTGAACGGAAATAGACACACAGAGACAAATATGTATAGATGTATATTAAAATCCAGAGAAGGGTAACATTGTCCCCAAAAATGTACTCATCACCTGACTTATATAACTGTAACTTTCTGCACATCATCTTTACAATAACAATAAAACATGAAAAAAAAGAGATCCCAATGAAGGACACAGCTCACGGGGCAGGACATGTATGCTGCTCTTGCTTTTGGCTCTCTTGAGTCTCCAGTGATTTTTCAGCTCAGTTGTCACCATCCTTACAGTCAATTTTCTCCCACTGCCCACTGCCTCACATCACCAAGCCTGCCCTGAGAGGCCAGCCCTGATCATCTGGTTCAGGACCTGTTTTCATCCTGCCTTCCAGGCTGCTGGGAGCTGTGGAGAGCTCACCTTTCTGGAGCAAGTGCAGAGGCCTCTCCAGGACATGTCGCAGGGGAGAAGATGGGCAAGATGTCTTTGCTGTATTTGGATTTGTAAGCAGCAGATTTTGGAGAGGGTCCTGCAACAGATAGCAATATCCCTGTCCTGTCCACTGCAAGATGCCACTATGGGTCGTGAGGTGGCAGGTATCCTGACCTTCCACCACCCAGCCATTCCGTGAGCTTAGGAGCTTCCCTGGCAGCATGTGCAATATTTGGGTGGCACCAGCAAGAAATATAAAATGCATCCTCCACTTAGTGTATTTTTTTAAATCTCTGAAGAAAATCTTTATTCCTACAATTCAAGTCACATTATTAGTAATCCAACCATTAGAAACAAATTTGGGGGCTGGAATTGTGACCCTAATGGGACAATACTCTGCATTCAGAATTCAGTTCCACCAAAAAAAATCACATTGGTAGACAAACATGACTTTTTTTTGCCAGTTGTGGGGCTTGAACTCAAGGCCTGGGCACTGTTCCTGAGCTGCTTTTGCTCAAGTTGAGAGCTCTACCACTTGAGCCACAGCACCACTTCCAGTTTTATCTGTTTATGTGGTACTGAGGAATTGATCCCAGGGCTTCATGCACGCTAGGTATGCACTCTACCACTCAGCCACCTTCCCAGCCCTGATCTTTCTATGAACATGCCATTTATCCACTCTGTCTCTCTCAAGTTATCTTGGGGAAGAATGCAATGAGTGTAATGTCGAGGAGCCTGAAATGCAGAGACCTAAGCTCTTCTTCATCACTGAAAGTGATCACAAGGCCAGTTTCATGCAATTTGCAGTGTGAACAAACCTACCACAATCACAGGAAAGTGGGTGCTGTGGATTCATTTCTGGTGGGCAGTTTGTCCAGGCATGTGAAGATGTTGGATAAATGGATGGTACTGCTAAGGAGAAATAAATGGATACCCCATATTAGCCATCTCATGGTAAATCTCCACATGTGTTCTAAAAATCTTTTCTTTTTATGTGGAGAGGAGGAGATAGATCTACCCATGGTCCATTCTTTTATTCTTATTAGGAAAAGATTCATGGATAAGAGGTGACGTTCCGGGGTGCTGGTGTCTGAGCCACCAACACATTCTGCCCCAAATGGCAGCCTTCGAAAGGGTCTTCGTGACCTGAGAGTTGAAAAGCAAGAGCATGTGCCAGTCTTTACCTTACCTAGCTCTTTCACAGTCTAAACTCCACCGACTTGAGGTCCAAGGTTAAGCTGACAACACTCCCAGTCCATGGTACCAAGGGCAGAGCCCAGAACAGTACAAGGGCTGTCTGAGCATCAAGGACTGAAGCGAGGGAAGGGGGAGACATTAGAAGACAGAGGATGTGCATGGCAGCCCCAGGCCTGTGGCCTGTAGAGGAACGGCCACCGCAGCCCAGTGGGGACAGAGCCAGGCAATGGCTACTCCCAACTCCATCTTCTCTCTGGCTTTCTTCCAGTCGGTCACACTCAAGTCAAAACAAGACAGGGGGCTATGAATACAGTCCCCACTGCCACGCAGTGTCTATGCGGGAGCTCTGAGGAGGGTTTCAGCGGGTGAGCCTACTCTCACAGAGTCATGTGACTGTCCTTGTCCTCTGCTACCAGTTAAGGCCTACCCACATGTAGGAGGGCAAAGAGAATCTACCCACCTGTTCTCTCCTAAAGAGAAGTTGGCACCCCACCAGGTACTTAGGCTTAGCGTATGGCAGGGGAAACTTGAATTTTCAACAACAGATGCCAAGTGTAACGACAATCCACGTCCTAAGATTTACACATCGAGACTCGGGGGTAGGCAGACCTCACACGTGAGCAGTCCTGGCTTCTCCTTTATGAGCTTTCAGAATTTTCTCCTTTCTGTCATCAGCAAGGAGGCAGGTAAATGAGCCAACTAATGCTTCATTTTGGCCACTCTGGGAGCTTTTCCCTTACAAAGAGGTACCGAACCCAGGGGGCTTTCTTATGCATTTATTGCTGATCTGGAAAGGAAGAGGCCAGAGAGTTGCCATGGAAACAAAAATGGGCAGAACAAACAACAACTCTGTTTTAACCAGAGACAATGCATCCTCAGCCATAGGAGGTTAAGCCTGCTCAGTGCCAGGCAGATGTAATCAGGAGCCTCCTGCCAATTCCATATTCCTTTCTGTACAACTTCAGCCTCCACCCCCAAGCCTCTCACCCAAAACTCCCAGAAACAGTTCTTGATATCTCCCAATTCCCATTCTCCAATTCTACACAGAGCTTTAGGAAGCAATGATGAGGTGGGGGGTCACTCGTGCTTCAGCCCTGGCTGACAAAGCTTTACCGGGCCTGCCCCGACTACATCTCCAGTGCCACTTACTACCTACCTAGCAGCCAGCCATGCAGGGCTACTGCAAACAACTCACCAAGAAGCCTTGCTACCTCAGAGCCTTGCTACCTGTGGTCCCTTACCCTGGAGCACATCCAGGGAGAAGCCACAGATTTCTACCTTGTTTAACCTGACGTTGTCCATTCCTAGCAAATTCCAGCATGGGATGCTGGCATCATGCAGCAATAAGAACAAACAGGACTGTGAGACCAGCCTAAATAGATGGTTAGGAGGTTTGGCTTCAGAAGGGGACAAGGCTGACATCCCTAGAGGCCTACGGGATGAATGAAGAGATGAAGGGTTCCATCAAGGACAGCAGCCTCAGCCAAGGTTGTCTGCAGAGATGATATGGTTTCACAGTGCACAGTAGCAATGAGCATCCTGCAGAGGTGAAGCTCCTGCCATGATTGCTGTCCTCGGCAGTCTGTACCTGAAAGTGCTGGTCTTTTTCCTCTTTCTTTTCAAGTCTAGTCTGGCACCCAGTATATGATTGATAATTATTTAACTAGTCTTTGGTTTTATTAATAATTTGGTTTTATTATTAAAAATTAAACACTAAAAGATACAATGTTATATAACAAAATGTTTGATTAAAATATTATTAAAATTTGGCTTTATTAATAATCCTTCGGTTGTGATGGAAGATTTTTACATCATTCACATAGTTTATCTTGGGCTGTTAGTTCCACCAAGAGCTTGCTCTCAAGGAGCAAACTTTGTGTGGGTAGACACATTTTCACTCCTGAGAGCTACTCACACAGCGCAGAGGTAGCTGGTGCAGTGTTCCTTCAGCCACCTGGCCAGGTGCTGCAACAGCAGGATCAGCTCCACAGACCTTCCGTTGAATTACAAACGCTGCCTGCCTGGGGACTGCTGTGAGCCCTCCAGTGCCTTCCAGGGCCTTCACGGAGCAGAGGGAAGGGTGTGACTGAGATTGTGCACAGCTGGCCTCATTAGCACAGGCTTTTATTCTAGTCATGACTGGAACAATGAATCACACCCACTCTAACTCTGACTTCCCATTTCCATGGTGCTATCTATTAATTTGAAATTAATGCTCTGCCCTTTGTCAATGAGCCTGAGGTACTTTGTAATAAGAGAATAAACATAAGTGCATAAGAAAAGAACTTTCCTTGTGTCCAAAATGGTTTTGTCAAGTGACTACGGGATGAGGCTAGCTTCTAGCTCTGACTTAAATATGCAACTCAATTGCACGCTAAGAGCAAAAGCCCTAATGGGGTCTAGTTCAGAGAGTCCAGCACTGGGCACTCAATCAACCGCTAGCTTTGTGACCTGGGAAAACTGGACCAGTGCTTTGGTTTCCACTTCACCCTGGATGAGAAAAAAAGATGAGCAGACTTTCCCTAGTAGATCTTAAGGCATGCCAAGGGAGAAGATGGTTTCTGGGTGACAGAAATGGGACCAGGCTCACACAGACAAGTGCCACCTGTCAATTGGATTGCTTCAAGAATGTCTCAGGAAAAAACTGCTTTCAGAAGTGTGGGCAAGATGCAGGGGAAGCCCTGACTTGTGTCCCCAGAGAAATAAACAGCCCCAATATGAGAGATTTGTTATCAAAACACAATTCAATGCTTTCACTTTCAAATGAACAAATACAGTTCAGACCCTCTTCAGCTGCTACATGACACCTGAATGAGGGCGGAGGCCTTTTGCCATCATCATTAGTATCATTCAAGCAAATTGTGAAATTTTTAGAGAGCTAATATTTGATTCACCAAAGGAGGAAATCAGCAGAGAAAAATGCAAGGTCACGAGGAGTCAGGGAAAACACATATTTAAGTTTCTGAATATGTGGATCAATGTTCCTGAGATCAGATTTAAAAACAAAACAAAACAAAACTGGCATATTGCTACAGTGTAGCATATCTTTTCTAAACTACACTATAAAACTTTATATACCACATAATATATGGATTCCAGATTTATACAGGAAATCTATATTGTGCACTTTCTCCTGTTTTACGATTGTCTTAATCTGTCACTAAATGTTATGTGATCCAAGCTCAGCGCTCAAGCAAAGCCTGGTCTGTTCTCATCTTCCATCTGAGGAGCCCAAGTCCCAGCCTCCTCAGCCACCTCCCCTAGCTCCCGTGCCCCTTTCCATATGCAACAAGGGTGACAATGTGAAAGAGACCTGCTGAGGGTTCAGGGTGGGAAGTTGGGCCATGAACCCTTTGCAAAGGCTTTGTTTCAATACACATGAGTAGAGCCTAACTCTTAACTTTCAGTTAATCTTTACCAGTTCTACACAACTGAAGCAAGAATACCAATTAAAATCACACAATACAAGACTGTGTCAAGTAGATAGCATCTTCTGTCACTCCCATTGGCTGACCTGCTGGCAGTCAGTAGTGCCAGGTTGTCCTTCACCTGACACCAGAATGAGGGAAGAGGCCTTTCGCCAGCACCATTGGTATCATTCGAGCAAACTGAAATTTTTAGAGAACCAGTATTTGATTTCACCAAAGGAGGAAATCAGCAGAGAAAATGCAAGGTCAGAAGGAGTCAGGGAAAACACATATGGGTAGGAGTATAGATGTCTAGACCAGATGACTACTCACCAAAAACCAACAACTGAAGACAGGCCTGAGGTGAGGCACACTTGTTAACGTGGGCCCTCTGTGGATGCTGTCTCCCAAGGCTGACGAGGGCTGAGTGCTTATCACTAGGCTCAGCCAGGAAGGCATCTGCTTCCAGTAGCCCTTAGGCTGTTGGTAGAATTTATCTCCTCATGGCTGCAGAAGCCCTGGATGTTTGTGACTGCCTTCAGCTCTTTGCAACCTTGCCTTCTCTCAAGTCAGGCAAGACTTTACCTCCAGCCAGCCTGCTACAAGAGTCTTATGTGTTTCAGGTTGAATCTCAATCACCTTGATTCTCCTTTGAGAAGAACCAAAGCAGAAGCCCTTCTCCACAGGGAGAATGGGCCTCCAACTCCTATCCAAAGCCACACCTTCTGCACAGGCTGTGCTTAGCTGTTTTGTGCACTGAGACCACGTGCCAGGCTGCAGCAGGACAAAGCCATTCTGCCCCGTGGTCTGATGGGGTTTTGCTGAGACTTTCAAGATTTCTGATAAGGACAAGGACAGAACACACCCGGACAAAGCTTTGCTCTAGGTCTGGTTTGCTTCTGCCCTCTGCTGGGTACCACATAAACTTAGAGATGTAGAAAATAGGAGCTTAGGAGGTGGGGGGGGGGGGGAAGCGACTTCAGCAAATGTGGCTGACCACAACCCCCGAGCATTCTCCAGTAACCTCACAACGAGCCCATTTACTTGTCGAGCTGGACTTGCTCACCATTCCTTGATCTGCTGGCACCCTCCCAATTCAGAGCATGTGTTCCTTTGTCTCCCTGGAAAAGTGACCTAAAATGTCCAGAGCAAAGGGTGTGACCACCCGCTGCAGGGAACAAGGGCCAGTGTAAGGCTGTGACCTCCAGGAGCCTCCAGGAAGCAGAAGCCCCATCCTGTCATGCCGATGATCACCCTCCCTCTACTGTGTAGAAGCACGTTGTACCCAGTGTTCTGGGAACAGAGAATATCTGTAGCAGTCATTCAGATGCGAGTTTACTAACTGAAGATGCGTATGTGAGAGAATCTAGGATATTACACACACACACACACACACACACATGTACACACACACACACACATGTACACACACACACACACACACACACACACCTGACTCAGCACTTTACAACAAAGTACTAGAAATGTTATACATAGTAGCAATGTTGGAACATGTTAGGCTTTAATGTAAATGAGCCTGAAATTATACTTTAGTTTTAAAACAATACAATTTAAAACAGACTGAGGAAACTTTGATTTTCTTTCCAAGGATAGGTTCATAAAAGACTAAATCTTTCCATCACCAAGCCAGGACGCAGCATGTGGATTCAATGACTCAGAAATACCATAATAATCTTATAATTCAACGAAAGACACACACACACACACATACACACACATACTCATGCGTGCTTTCACATAAACACACAAAGATACATGAATATATATTATTATAGAAATAAAATGAATACATAGTCACATATATATTTATAAATATTTATGTTATTCTGATAAGATAATTTATCATACACACTTATAATAAAAAATAATAGATTATAGCATGCAATTCCAGCCTTAAAGCTTGTGTCGAAGGTGTACAAACAGCTAAGAGACAGCACATTTAGCAAAGTGGCAGGTAAAAATTATAGTAACCTTGCCAAAGACAAAGGATAAATCATACAATTAATATAGCGACATGAATTAAAACTACACTAAAACCTCATCAATATAACAATTGTGCTTAGAGTAGTCATAATTATCATAGTTATTGAGTTACTAAAGGAAAATTTAGAGTATAAGCAGTTGTTCCAACTTAGAAGAAAGCATTATAAAAGAAATAGTCTTCTGGGTTTACCTTCCACAATAGCCATCCATCATTTAGCATTACATTGACATGGATTTCTGGAAATATGCCTGAAATCATGAATTCTGAATCTTGGAACTGAAGAGACCTCACAAATGAGTTACTCTGACATCTGTATAATCTTGCTACATGACCAAGGCAACCCAGTTCACTCAGAACCCTCTAGTAATATCCTCTATCCAACACATCTTCCTTAAGTGCTAACTCTTATGGACAATGAGCCAAGCACATTGCTGAAAATCCTCAAAAAACTCCACATGGGCAGAAATGGGCCAGGGCTTGGTCCCTATCCAGGCTCTGTCCTTGGTGGGAAGCACATGGAAATGGGAGCAGAGCTGACCCCAGCCCTGCTGCATAGAGTGCAGGTTCTCTTGAGGATCGTAAGGGGACTTCATCTTCATGGTGTCCATCCACCAAGAGAGAGAGCCAGAAGTCCAAGCCCACATCACTGACGATCTCAGAGGCTATTCATTTTCAACAAAACGCTCTTCGACTTAACACATTCCACTAGAAGATATTGAACATACTTTACTTAATTAGACAGTGCTTTGAGAGCACTGGTGTATAAAACTGGAAGCACATATTTAGTTTATTAGAAAAACTTCCTGTGATAGTGAACTCTCAGGTTGAGAGAGACTGTTCTCTAGTCTCCAAATCTACAGGATGATTTCCAGTGGGAAATCAGAGCTGGTCACTGCCGTGACACTGTCTTGGATCTTTATTACTGTGGTACTGAGATTATCTGACACATCATCCAAAGATATGTCTTAAATATACACTGGGTAAGTATGTGTGGGTAGACAGATATTCAGATAGATAGATAGATAGATAGATAGATAGACAGACAGATAGATATGCACATAAATAATAGACAGGTAAAAATGCACCAAGAACATATTCTATATCAATTTATGTATATAAATATATTTTTGTATGTGTGTACATATACAAACTGATTTTTTAAGTTTTTAGAAGCAAGAAAAATGAGAGAAAACTCAGAAAAGCCCTCAAAAGTGTATCTCTAAGTATGTCTGTATCACTGATAGCCCAGACTCTAAGATTCGGGCTCTTTTCTTTTACCAAAAAAAAATAATAATGGTAAATATGATGGGCAGAAGGCCTATGATAATGCACACCAGGAAGGATCATAGTTTAGAACCAGCCATGGGAACGCAAAGTCAGTGAAACTCATCACAATGAACAGCTTTCTGTGGCTGTTCACTCCTGTAATCCCGGCTATGTGGAGGTGGGAGCCATGGCCTGAGACCAGTCCAAGGCCAACCCATGAGACTCTTCCTAAAAACAAAAAAGGGTTCAAGGGGATAAGTCTGCCTAGCAACACATGGCCCCGCCAAATCCCAGCTCTGACAAACAGTTAGATACGAAACACAAGCCTGAAGCCACACCTTACTCAGGCACAAGTGAACACCATTTAGCTAAGAAAGTTGTCATCTAAATGCCACATGCACTGTGAGGCAGGCTCAGGCTTGGCTTGGGCCAGCCACTGGACACTGGTCTTGTGGTTCCCATGGCTGCGTGGTGCTCCTCATGGCTGTGTGGTGCTTCTCATGGCTGGGCAGTGCTCCTCATGGCTCTGTAGTGCTCCTCATGGCTCTGTAGTGCTCCTCATGGCTGTGTAGTGCTCCTCATGGCTGCGTGGTGCTCCTCATGGCTCTGTAGTGCTCCTCATGGTTCTGTAGTGCTCCTCATGGCTGTGTAGTGCTCCTCATGGCTGCGTGGTGCTCCTCATGGCTGGGCAGTGCTCCTCATGGCTCTGTAGTGTTCCTCATGGCTCTGTAGTGCTCCTCATGGCTGTGTAGTGCTCCTCATGGCTGTGTAGTGCTCCTCGTGGCTGTGTAGTGCTCCTCATGGCTGTGTGGTGTGCCTCATGGCTCTGTAGTGCTCCTCATGGCTGCGTAGTGCTCCTCATGGCTCTGTAGTGCTCCTCATGGCTGGGTAGTGCTCCTCATGGCTCTGTGGTGCTCCTCATGGCTGTGTGGTGCTCCTCGTGGCTGTGTGGTGCTCCTCATGGCTGTGTGGTGCTTCTCATGACTGTGTGGTGCTCCTCATGGCTGTGTGGTGCTCCTCATGGCTGTGTAGTGCTCCTCATGGCTGTGTAGTGCTCCTCATGGCTCTGTAGTGCTCCTCATGACTGTGTGGTGCTCCTCATGGCTGTGTGGTGCTCCTCATGGCTGTGTGGTGCTCCTCATGATTGTGTGGTGCTCCTCATGGCTGTGTGGTGCTCCTCATGACTGTGTGGTGCTCCTCATGGCTGTGTGGTGCTCCTCATGGCTGTGTAGTGCTCCTCATGGCTGGGCAGTGCTCCTCATGGCTGTGTAGTGCTCCTCATGGCTGGGTAGTGCTCCTCATGGCTGTGTAGTGCTCCTCATAGCTGTGTAGTGCTCCTCATGGCTCTGTGGTGCTCCTCATGGCTGTGTGGTGCTCCTCATGGCTGTGTAGTGCTCCTCATGGCTCTGTAGTGCTCCTCAGGGCTGTGTGGTGCTCCTCGTGGCTGTGTAGTGCTCCTCATGGCTGTGTGGTGCTCCTCATGGCTGCGTGGTGCTCCTCATGGCTGGGCAGTGCTCCTCGTGGCTCTGTAGTGCTCCTCATGGCTGTGTGGTGCTCCTCGTGGCTGTGTAGTGCTCCTCATGGCTGTGTGGTGCTCCTCATGGCTGTGTGGTGCTCCTCATGGCTGTGTGGTGCTCCTCATGGCTGGGTAGTGCTCCTCATGGCTGTGTAGTGCTCTTCATGGCTGTGTAGTGCTCCTCATGGCTGTGTAGTGCTCCTCATGGCTGTGTAGCGCTCCTCATGGCTGTGTAGCGCTCCTCATGGCTGGGCAGTGCTCCTCGTGGCTCTGTAGTGCTCCTCATGGCTGTGTGGTGCTCCTCGTGGCTGTGTAGTGCTCCTCGTGGCTGTGTGGTGCTCCTCATGGCTGTGTGGTGCTCCTCATGGCTGTGTGGTGCTCCTCATGGCTGTGTAGTGCTCCTCATGGCTGTGTAGTGCTCCTCATGGCTGTGTAGCGCTCCTCATGGCTGTGTGGTGCTCCTCATGGCTGTGTAGTGCTCCTCATGGCTGGGCAGTGCTCCTCGTGGCTCTGTAGTGCTCCTCATGGCTGCATAGTGCTTCTCATGGCTGTGTGGTGCTCCTCATGGCTCTGTAGTGCTCCTCATGGCTGTGTAGTGCTCCTCATGGCTGTGTAGTGCTCCTCATGGCTGTGTGGTGCTCCTCATGGCTGTGTGGTGCTCCTCATGGCTGTGTGGTGCTCCTCGTGGCTGTGTAGTGCTCCTCATGACTGTGTGGTGCTCCTCATGGCTGTGTAGTGCTCCTCATGGCTGCGTGGTGCTCCTCATGGCTGGGCAGTGCTCCTCATGGCTGTGTAGTGCTCCTCATGGCTGCATAGTGCTTCTCATGGCTGTGTAGTGCTCCTCATGGCTGTGTGGTGCTCCTCATGGCTGTGTGGTGCTCCTCGTGGCTCTGTAGTGCTCCTCGTGGCTGGGCAGTGCTCCTCGTGGCTCTGTAGGTGCTGTGAACATCGCCTTTGGCTTCCTCATGAGTCTTGTGCCCTTGCCTGCTCAGATTCAACATGCATGCACTGTATCAGAGGATAGACACAAGAGTTTGCAGGGTGGGAGGTAAGGAGGCTGAACAGAAAATGAACTGACCTGAACGATACCCAGAAGTGACACTGACAGCTGCCAGCCACAGGCAGAAGCCACTCATCAGGACGTCCCTGGGTCAAGGTCACCTTCTGGGGGAGCACTTCCCAATGGGGTACAAAGGCTTCTCCCTGTCTGGGCCAGCAGGACAGCAGATGGGGCAGGTAAGGAGAAAGGCTATCCTTGGGATATTGCTTGAAAGTAATTCAGTAGCAATATGGCCTCCATCTGCTGCCTGGAGGACACTACATCAACGAATGGGCAAAATGTGTCTGCTTTCGGACACACTGAGGCTGTCCTGGATCCTGGTGCAGAATAACTGCACAGCCGCTGTGTTCACCAGCAGGGACAGCCACAGACCGACTTGCGCCCAGAAGGACTCGGAATTTCTGCCAGCCGTCTGATGTGCACTTGCTGTCCCCTGGGGAAGCGGAGGACACAGGGCCCTGAGACCTGCGCTGTGTCCTAGTGGCCTTTCCGGTGTGCTGTGATCTTGCCAGGCCTGGATGGGCATCAAGTTTCAGGGGGCACTGATTCCCACTTATTTGGTTTTTTCTTCTGGTGAGATGGGCATTCAATCACACAAAATCTAACATCCATGAGGCCAGGAGAGAGGAGCTATGCTGACTGGATTTCAGCGCCAGAGACCAGTCCTTTCCCAAATGGGCTGGGCCAGCGAGTAGAATAGCGCTCTACGTGGGGAATCTGGTCACCAGTTTCAGGCGTCTGGATGCACGTGCAGAGACTGACTCGGAAATAACAAGAACGCTGCCAGTCTTCCCACGGCTGAGGAGGGGCTCTGCGCCCCTCATCTTGAGAGTGCCCAGTCTGTGACCATGTGAGCAACAGATGTGCAGTAACACAGCAGGGGAGTCTCCACAGAAAAACAGCCCTCTTTATCAGGGAGCAGAAAATGTATCTGCTTCCTGCTCACTTTAATGTCTCAGTGATTGCTGACTTCCATAAACGCCTCCCTGTCCTTTCCATTTTCACTCCCTCTGCAATGCCAGGAGCCTCAGTGCGGAGGTGGCCAGGGCTTCTCCAGACAGCATACTTTGTATCTCTTCTCTCCTCAAAAGGAGGCACAAGTTTTATGCTTCCTTCAGTTCCTACCACAGGTCAGTGGCTCACGCCTGCAGTCAGAACTACCTGGGAGACAAAGGAAAGGAGAATCTACTTTGAACCAAACCAAGGTAGAAAAGTTGGCCAGATCCCTTTATACACAGCTAGGAGCCATGGTGCTTGCTCATCACCGCAAGCCACACAGCAGGCTGAGTCTAGGATGGTCCTGGAGCCAAGCCATCTACAGAAAGGAAGCCTAACTTCATCTGTGACCCCAGCGATGGTGGGAAGCCTAAGAGCAGGCTTAAGCTGCCCAGCCTGTGCTGCCTGTTATACGGCTCTGGCTGTCTGCTACGTCACAGGAACTGAGGCTTGCATAGCCCTCCCTGTATTCCTGGCATACAGCTAGAGGCTCCACATGAATCCAATCAGCACAACAAGCTGGGATCAAGGACCATGGCACAGGTCATAGGCAAGAAGTAAGACTCTCTTCTAAAAATGATCAGTAAAAAACAGGGTGGGAGGTATTGCTCCTGTCTAGCAGGCCTGAGATCCTGAGTTCAAATCCTTAGAACCACAACAATGAATGTTCAGTTTCAAATGAGCCACACTACTAATCTCTCTCTCTCTCTCTCTCTCTCTCTCTCTCTCTCTCTCTCTCTCTCTCTCACACACACACACACACACACACACACACACATATACAAACACACTTATATAGACTGTTTGGTACAAACCAAACTCTCACATCAGCAGACAGAATCTGTATGGCCATTGTTAACATGTAAATCAGGCAAGCATGTCCATTCACCCATTAGTGCAATTGAAGTATGAATGCAAAAGAAATGCAAACTCTCCCATGTCCCTGTGGCATGCAAACCGACACCTCTACAGCTGCACGGAAACTCTCCAGTTTTGAGCGTACCTTGTCATGAACATCAAGGCACTACATGCCTGGAGGTAAGACTGTTTCTGCTGTTTTCCATACGGTGCAATTTCCCCTTCTACCACTCCCCGTGAACAGCAATAGTAACGTGACGGAGGTGTGCAAGGGCTGCCTAGCCGCACTGAGAATGAGCATCGTGTCCTGTGCAAATGACACTGCTCCAGGAGCAGTGCTCTGTGGGGGTTGCTGGGCAGTATAGCCCACCATGCACAGGACTGTTGCGAGGCTTGCCACACCACAGCCTCTGCAGTGGAAAGAACCGAGCCACTGAGAGGAACTTAGTTCCACACCATGAACCCAGTGTGCACACAACAACAGCAATGCTCGTGTGCAGACAGCGAAAGGAAAGCTAAACACACTTACAAAACTACTGGAGAAGAGCTTGGGGAATAAAAATTCCCAAGCACACGAGGAAGAGTGGTATCCTCTGGAACTGATCTCCATGAGAAGAAGAAATCACTCTGGAGAAAGTGCGAGCAATGGATACATCCTCCATCCTGGAGGAAATGATGATCTAAAGAAAACATGAAAAGAAGTAGCAAAGAAGCAGAAAGTCAAAAATAAGAAAACCCCAACAAGATAAATACTAGATAACAGGGAAAGCGACTGGAGATGATGCTTTTTATATCATCACATACTTTGCTAGCATCGCCTCTAATCACGTTTTCATCAAAAGATGATACCAGAATATCAAACTTGACTGGCTGAGAAATAACAAGATGGCAAGTATGAAAATGACTTAAAAGTAGATTCTGGAAAAATTGAAATGCTCAAAAATGTACCTGAAGGGGCAAAGGGTCAGCATTAGATATGAGCTTAAAAATTTCCTGAAATAAATAGACAGCTTCACACATGTTCTCCAAGTACATGCTCGATGTGCACATGCAACAGGGTACATTCTTAACATGGAACTTCATCGAAAGAGCACAAAGCAACAGAAGGGCATAAAAGGTAGAAGGAAATGTAAAGGCTTCCAGGGTGTGGAAAAGTTAACCCACAAAAGATGGATGAGCAAGGGTTGATTAGCTGTATGAAAGGGTTGCATTTGGATATCTCCACATAGGGGTACAATGTGCCTTATTCCCTCTCCATCACTAACTCTTCCCCTCCCCCACCCAAATCAATCTCCATACGTCTTTAACTCCATTGCCACACATATCAAAAGCACCTTAACCAACCATCTTCACCTCTCCCTGTTCTCTCTTATTTTTAATTAGGGCTATTTCATTCATTGTACCATGTTTGCTCATGATTTTAAGACTTCAAATACTCCTCAATTTACTATCAAGGTATTTCCTAATAAGCCCATCGCACATTGAAAATACCATAACTTGGAAATGCATTGACTACATGGTACGCGCAGAACACCCTGGCTTTGTAACACAGCACACTGGGGTGTTGCTGGTTTCAGTGTGGCTCACTGTGGCTGACTCTGGCTCACTGGGTGACAGTGTGGCTGACTGCAGCTCACTGTCTCAGCCAGAGTGGATCATGCCCCATACTGCCAGCCCAGAAAAAGATCCAAGCATAAACTTCAAAACATAGCTTCTACTGACTGAGCCTGATTTTTCCACCATTGTACAATTTAAAAAATTGTAAGTCAAACCATTCTACATCAGAGCTCATCTGTATTCAATGGCATAAAAGTATGATTCTGTAGTAAAAAGAGAAATCAATGAGTATTTTTAAGCAGCTGAGAATATATTGCAAGTTTTTCCAATATGAAATAAAGAAACTGTAGTCTTCTTTCTAAAAATTTGGGTGTGTTTTAGGTTTAGATCGTGAGAGGTACAGCAGACCTCGGCATCCGTGGCTTGTGGCTCCCAGAAGACCTCCACTGGAGAGGGACTTCACATGCGCAGGGTGCTCAGAGCTCAGTCCAGTACTGTGGATGCTTCCTTCATTGTTTTTCCCATAATACCACCCAAATTTCACTAAAGACGTATTGCCTTTCAATATGTCTACGATTTCCCCTTTATCATTTACACGCATTGACACTGATCTTGCTCTAGGGGCCTCGCTTGCTCTTTGGGAGGCGTAATTTCACAAGTGAAGTGCCAGGACACTAAGTCATACAAAGATACAAACATGACAGGCAATAATTCAGGTCTGGCCAAGAATGCTCTTGCATCAACTGAGAGAAGACTTTCTTGTGTAATCAATTAAATCAACTGTCTACAGAAAGCAGGACAAAGTGTCCTGAATTGCTAGAGGGAACTGGTACCCTCCTGTCTCACGGCATCAGGAGAGGCCCTGTCTGTGCGTCCTTCCTCCTGCACAGAGAAGACTGGACTACCCATGTTTTTGAGGCTTGAAGTTGATTAGAGGATGCAGCATGGAATTCTGCTTTAACTTGAACTAAGATGTGGGCTATTAGTTACCCATCTTTTGGCAATGTTGAATTTTACCTAAAACCCCATGGTTCTGGGCAAGAGTGACATGAGACCACTGTACCTTGACCTGGACTTTTGTGCCCTGGAAATAGCTGGCTATAGGCACCTGTTCTTCTCCCTGGAACAAGCAATGATCCTGGGGGGGGGGGGGCTCTGCTTTCCCGGAGAATGACCACAAAGGGTGCTCTGCATCCCCATTCTGTCTCCTAAATCCTTAGCTGAACTGTTTGCACCAGCTGACCAATGTGAACACTCAATGTGGCTGGCCAAACTTCTTTTAGGACCTACCTGTCCACTCACCTTCAATCTGGGTCAGCAGGTAAACTCTGCTTTACAGAATCAGCTAGGAACAAACATTTCCTGGTCAATTCTGCCATGGTGCCATCTCCTCCTTAAACCTGATCTTCCCAGTCTTGCCCAGTTATTGCCACAAAAGATAGCTTTCTGCCAGGTCTTTGAGAGTCGAACAGAGACAATGGTTGGAGCACTTCCCTTCTCCAGTGCTTTCCCATCACATAATGGTCCTTGTGGATAGGTCCAGATTGAATTTTTTTGGACACCACAGACCCAAATCATTATCACATAGGCCCTAGGCTATGAATCTAGGCTTTCATTGCTGTAATTTCCAATGCGTGGAGCTCTTGTCTTGGAACTTGCAGGTGGTGGCCAGTAACTGCCCCACTCCTGGGGGACTAGGAGACCAGCCACAGCAGCTGCTACAAATGGAAAGTCGTCATTCTCCGCCCCTCCCTGACTCTGACCTTGGTCTGTCTACCAAGGTCATTGACCACAGAATGTCAATCAACACTGGATGGATATGAAATCATGAGTGCTGATTGTCTAGGCGAGGCGGGACTTCCTCTTGTAATGTGGAGCATGGATGTTCTTTTGCTCTCTACTTCTGCCCACTGAGTGGCTCTGGTATCCGTTTCAAGCCCCTTAGCCTTGCCAATCCCACTGTATCTCACGATGAGACACAAGTGTGCATTGTACTGAGAGCTTTAAAAAATGCTGAGGAGGCACTGGGGGAAGGGCACCCCACTACCCACAGAAGCCGGCGCATCTTGCGGGCATTACAGCATTAAAACAAATTGTAAGTAGCATAATTGCCCATCCTCCGAGAAAAGGACTAACATATTTGCTCTAATCATATGATAAGCAATTATAAAACATTTGAACAAGCAATGTACATTTTTAATGAATCAATGCAGTTAGATGTCTCAAAAATGTGCTGAGTTTAAGCATTTTGGCTTCATTTAGTCTAAGGATTACAAATATTGAATTCCCGGTAGATTGCTTTATCTCTAGATTTCAAACAATTCTTCACCTAAGACCTTCCGCAGCATTGTTTCACTACGATTAGTATTTTGTGAATAACTTGAAATAAACTGGGATCATTTTTATATTAGGATGCTCACTATAGAAAGAGCCCCCTGAACAATTTTCCATGCTGGGAACCTAGGGCAAGCTGGGCTGTGGTGATTCCATTTGGAAACCTGGGGTCATCCTTTAAAAACAAAACCAGTACTTATGCAAGGTTGATTGTTTCCTTTTGAATTTCTTCTGACAAGTGACGTCAGTGTGAGTGTGTGTGCACAGGTGTTTTCTGACTTTGTCCATGAATGTTGCCATCCTGCAGGACTCCAGATTCAATTAAAGGGAGAAACACTCAGCAATAGCCAAACAGAATCAAAGTGACTTTGTCTTTTAGAAAATTCTCCACTCAGATATAGGTGCTAAAATATGCTTATTTTGTGCAAGTCTTCTTCAGCTGGATTAGCTAAGGCTCCTCCTTTTTCCTCTCTGCCACCTCAGTGATAGGAAATTCTCTGCAAGTTAGATTCCAGGAAAAAAAAGGAAATGCCAGACAGAGCTGGTTTAAGTTCACCATGTCCACTGTGTTTGACCTTTATGGCCAAATCCCATAGACCTGGCTCATCCTTCCTTCCACATAAGTCTCTGCCTTGTCAAGTCATTAAGTTCTGTGAAGCACCTTAGGAAAGGACACGTGGAAGGCTAAAGCCAAGTCTTACGTAAGTCACCATAATCAAATTCAGAAAAGAACTCCCACGTTCCTTTCCAGTCCTTGTACTTGGGGTAACACGAAGCGCCAGATGAAGTCTCACCTCAGTTCAGAGCCTCGTGCAAGGCATGGCGTTGCGTTCTGCCAGGAATCGGTACATTGCATCATAAGCCAGAGCAAAATTCAATTGCACATTTGAAATATGACACACCATATAACTAAGTGGTAGAGAATGGGAGTAGACATGAATTTGACCTCAGCCTGAGAAAAACGATTCCAGCAACTCACAGATTGTGATGAGAAATTGATGCACTACTGAGATTCACTGAGATTTGGGACAAGATTTTGTGCACATCATCATCATGGCTGAACCTCACGGGGACCTTTCCCAACACATAGAGAAAGTACATGGCATTGCTTCCAATCTGTGTGGTGATGGAGAGAAGCCTACACAATGGCGTTTCTGTGCTGTTTTGATCACCTGAAGGCAGGGCACTAGTTGTACTGGACAGAGAGGTTGTATGGCCTACTGTGGTAGTATGAGTTCATTGCTCCGAGGCCTTATCTCAAAAGAATTATCCAGTTTCAAACAGAGTGAGAGGACTTAAGGAGTACTTGGAAATTTCAGAGCATCAAGATCTGTCAATAGCTGGATGACGGTGGCTCACACCTGTCACCCTAGCTACCCAGGAGGCTGAGATCTGAGGATTGTGGTTCAAAGCCAGCCCACGCAGGAAATGCTGTGAGACTCTTATCTCCAATAAACTACTCAGAAAACTGGAAGTGGTGCTGTGGTACAAGTGGTAGAGCGCTAGCCTTGAGCTGAAGAGCTGAGGGACAGCACCCAGGCCCAGAGTTCAAGCCCCATAACCGACCAAAAATAAATAAAAAAGATCTGTTGATAACTGTATTCTGATCACACAATGGCGGGGCATGCTGTACTTTCTCAGCACAGTCTAGGCTTTTTGAAGAATATAAGATAGGTAGATGACAGAGTAGCCACTGGTTTTGATATATTCAGGAGTGTCTGCTGGGCACCTTCCCTTTTCTCATATCGCTCACGCTTCTTTTCTCTCTGTAGTCTCAATGATTTCCTACTCCACGAAGTGGTAACAAACGTTACTTTGTGATCATTTGCTTAGGGCCATTTCCAACTCAGTTCTGGTGACCCAGTTTCTAGCAGGGTCTCCTGGAAAGGGCTCTGGGATGGCCAGTTGCTCCAATGCTAACCACATCGCTGCCTTCTCTCTGTCTACTCTCCTAGAGTTGGTTTTTGATTCAAACACTTTAGTGCTCTTTTAAGCCCCTGCTGAAGTATATGGAATAAAGAACTGTGAAGCATTTCAAGGCATATTGTGTTAAGGATGAAGTGTTTTGGACCATTTTGTGGGCTATGATATTAAAAAAACCACCTTGAGGCTGAGTATTTTATGAGAAATTGAGGCTTATTTGACAGCTAGAAAGTCCAAACAGCACAGCAGTGGAGCCTGGCAAGGCCCCTGGCTGCATCCCCGCCCCGCACATCAGCAGCTGTGTGTGTGGCAGGATCAGGTGGGGAGATGGTGGAAGAGGGAGATAGAGACAGATAAACTGGCTTTAGAACAGCCCTTCTCCACCTGACCTCTGCCACGGGGAGAGCTCTTCCCTTCTGGGGAGGGTGTCTATAACTGCTCACCCCCCATTAGCCCACACACCTCTTAAAGACTTCACTACCTCTCAGTCCCACGACATTGTAGCCCAAGCTGCCAGGATGTGGACCTCTGGGAAACAACTACATCCAAACTGTAGCAAGGTGCCCGGGTGGATCATGGCATTGAAGCACACTTGATGGAAGAGTTTGTATATCAGGAAGCATCTAACGTATTCCATCTTAGAGGAAAGATGCTATATTTATAAAGCTACTGCATCAACACACCTACCAGAACAGCTAAAATCCAGGAAGTATATAACACTACTTACTGGCAATGGTATGGAGCAATAGGAACTCACAACCATTTCTCCTGAAAATCTAAACCAGAACAACCATTGACAAAGGCAGTTGGAACACTGACTAGTCTTAACCGTAGCAGCTAACATTCAGATGCCTAGATGTTTCTATAAAACTAATTTCAAAATGTACTGTCACAACTGCCCCAAACTGAAGCCAATAAAGATGTTCTTCAATAGATGAGCATGTATTAAATAGTATGAAATAGCATGTATGAAATAGTATTCATAGTAAAAGGAAATGATCAGTCAAGCCAAGGAAAAACATAGGTGAACCTCAGATGTATACTGCTTAGTGAAACAAAAAAATCTGAAGGGCCATGAGTTCTCAATTATACAGCATTCTTTTTTTTTAAAAAAAAAAGCATATTTCTAGTAATGGCACAAATGCCAAAATCCTTCACAGTAGAGTTCATTGACAAACCCAACTACAGCCACATGGTCAAAGTCCATATAAGAATCTGAAGGTTGAGACATATTAGTAAAGACATTCTCAATACAACTGAGGTGAGAAAGACACTTCCTTCCCGGGTCCATCTCTGTTAGCCTCTCCACCCTGCATTCTCCACCCCACAGCACACACAGATATGAAGCAGAGAGCTCAGGTAGAGGCTCCGGCATCTTTGGTACCAACTCCCAGGACAAATCTCTTAGCACACTTATCTCCAGGGCTTGGCGTGGCTATGTGGGTCACTCCTGCGAGATTCAAGCCTGCTTCTTTCTGTGACTCTCCAGGGCTATAATGAGCTTCAGTTACTGCCACTGCAAAAGGATTGCTTATATTTCAGGTATTGGATGCTCCCATGATTGATGAATATCTGCATTATTCCTTTTTGCCTTTTCAGACTTTCAGCATTAATACAAACGGTGAGCTCTGTCCTCCTGATTAAAATGCATCCATGGTTTTTGCATTCTGAACTTGGCCCTAATGCATTCAGTTCAGCCCAGGAAATCCACACCTTCTGAGTATGAAAAATCAAGCTTTCATGCTCCTCAAACCCAAAGGGCACTGAGCGAGCCCTAAACTGGATCCAATTCGTTCTGAAGCAGTGACTACAAGCACCAGAGAAGTGTGGAAATAACTGTGGGCCTCTCGGAGACCATGGATAATTGTGCAGGAAAACACAATAAAAGATATTGTTGCCGAAGAGAGGGTGGGGGCAGAGGGAAGGAGTCTGACTACATTATAACATACTCGTGGATGAACGAACACAATGAAACTTGTATGATGAGAAAAATCAGAAACATAGAATAGCTGATGTTGGTAGAAGATACCAATAGGAAGATCAACAGAGAGGGTCAAGAGGTAGGAAAATGATCCTTTATATGCATGTGTGAAAATGGAATAATGAAACATATTAGATTTGTTTTGAGGACAGAGTGGAGCATAAGGGAGAGATGGAATGGAGGGTATGTTTGGTTAGGATAGATGTTATGCAGGAATGGAACTGTCATAATGAACTGCCTATCTATCCTAAGGGTTTGAAAGATAGATCAGTGATAGAACACTTGCCTAGCAAGCACAAAGCCTGAGATCTAGTCCAAGTATCGATAGATAGATAGATAGATAGATAGATAGATAGATAGATAGATAGAGCACCAAACACATATTGAAACATATTGACCCTGAGATTGACAGAAAACTACAGAAGCTACAGCCACATCTGGGCAGGACCAGTACAGCCTGCAGAGAAAGATTTCCACTTGTAGAATAACTTCACTCACCTGGGTTCCCAGAGAATTACCTAGAAAGGAAGTAGAATGGTTTCTGGTCCCCTATCCTGGACTCGGACTTTCTAAAGAAAACTATTTGTGGAGAAAGTGAGGTCTAACCGCAGTGAAGTGACCCCAAAGTTTCAGGATGCAGAGTGGAGGGGCCCTAGGGTCCCCAGGAACTGGATCCAAACCAGGCTCCAGACCCAAGTCCACAAGTGCCCTTCCCCATTGCTGGCTGAACCCACAATGATGCGCTGAGTTAATTAGGATGTGGTGAGCCGAATTGTTTTTCACTCCCAAGTGTCATGCCTTTTGAGGATCTGCTAGCTCGAGCAACCACTTTTACAATTATGCGCTGAAACAAAGCTGTTGTTTTAAAATAAGTCCATCCAAATATAGCTAGCCCTTTCTCCTTTCATTGGGGGTAAACTTTCCTGAAGACAGAATAGAATCTGACATATCTACACCCACAAGGACAGAAGGGGAAATAAAGTTATAGTTGATGACAGAATTATACAGGTAAATTGTACCAGCCTCCTGCCGGATGCCAAGAACCATTCTGATATCTGTCTTGGAATTGATGGGTGGCCGTGTCAGCAAAAACAGGTGCAGCTTCCATCGGAGAAAAATGAGATCATCACTGGACAATCATTGATATCAGCAACTCTCAAGTTCTGAAAAATGGAGCAGTGAACGTTACAGGGCAGGGTTTCTTGGTGCTGGTTTCTCTTAGCCCAGGACTATAGTTAGTACATGAGTTACAGAATGCCAGGACTCTAACAGTCAGTCTCTCCTTCTTCTGGCTGACTTCCCCCTTGCATGTTCAAATCATGATTCAGGTGTGGCCACCAGAAGTGGTTCTGAAGATACATAGATGCCTTTTCTCTGTGTGTGTGTTTTATTTTCAGTTTGTGCAAGAAAGGGTGTGAGCAGATGTGCAGGGGTGGGCCTCCCCTCCTAACCTGCAGCTCTCAGACCAAGCCAAAGGCCAAGGAGGACACACGTACATCCGCACAGGGGATGAACTAAAATGTCCTCAATTGATCAGTACTCAACAGAGTCCTCACAGTAACAACAGTTATAACTAAGAAGAGACTTAGTACTTCCATCGCTCAAAGGGGATAAAACAGAGTGACTATTTGCCACTGTATTTGCTAGAATTTTAACAACTTGGGATTCTTAAAGAGGAAAACAACCACATTACACATTAATTCAAAAAGAAATCTTTCTCGGCCATAGAATAATATAATTACTTCTTAAAAAATGGCAGGAAGGATTACTACAAAAGCCTAATTTCAGAGGGGTGACATGGGTCAGATTACATTGTACACATAAATTAACATGTTGAATTGAAACCTCTTCGTGCATCTATTTAAAGATAGTATACACGATTCTTAAAAAAGCAGTCTTATTTCTAAAGCCAGGGTAAAGTTTAAGTTTATTAAGATTTTAGGAGTCTGTTAGTTTGCTCTTGGATCCTCCCCTCCTGTCCTCATCATCAACTACCCTCCGACATGGATATTGTTTTTCTCCACAGGGGCAGTTGTTAGAAATCCGGAACCCAGAGGCACCTTCTCCGCGCTGCACGGAAGGTAGAGGCACCAGGAGAGGCCACGTCCTGTGTGGTGTGAGCTCGTGGTGACAGACTAGACATCAGCTGCCCACCCAGGGTTCCCAAAGTGTTCCGTCCCTGTTGTGTTACACAGGATGAACTTCTGACATGGCAAAGTCAAGATATCCTTTTGCCTGGGCTACCATGATACCCAGACCCCACCTCAGCCTCTTGAAGTGAACATTTTAGAAGGAAATAGGCTATGTATAATTTCGCCAAGTGTTCCTTAAAGTGAAACCGAGTCAAGTCTCTGTCTCCTTTGAAAATGTCCTCAGAGAGTTGGAATTTCTGCTGCTTGTGGGTCAGGCGAGTGAGGCCCTGACACAGATGCTACAGCATGGGCACGGTGGCTGGGAAAGGGGGAGAATGGCTGATGAATTAGTGAGCTCTTCACACTGTCCAACTAGGAAGGCAGAGCTGGAAACACAAAGCCCACCGGTATTTCAGCTGGGCTGGTCGGTCTGGGCTTTGGTGAGGAAGTTCTACAATATGCATGTGACCATTCAGTTTATCTGAAATACATCAGAAAGCGGAGAGTGATGTGGAAGCCTCCCAAGCTTCTGACTGCCCCGCATCTTTCCATGCTCCTGCAGGAGTTACTCGGCCGATGGCACCGGGCACCTCATTAGGTAGAGCACAGAGAGCATGAAGAGCAGCAGAGGAGGCAGCGGTGGCTGTGAAAGGAATCTCTGTCAGAAGCCAGGGAGAGAGGCCTGTTGGGGCATACGCACTCTCTAGCAAATTCCCATTTGCACATACGTTTCTTCATTTAAGAAAATCTTGATGGCACTGTGCACCCTTGTAAGTTATCTGGAAAGTTCTATTGAATTTCAACCCAACAGTTGTGTAAAATCGAAACCTTATAATATCATAAAACAAAATCGCTTCTTTCATGCCACAATCAAAAGAAAACCGGAACAAAGGCATGGAAACCTTTATTTGCATATCACATATAAACACTGCTAAATTTATTCTGCATATCACATAGAAAACACTGCTAAATGTATTCTTAGTTTGAACGTATATGCATGTTTACACTCTCGTGCCCAGCATAGAGAATAGCTTATTGACTTGGCCTACAATTGGCAGAACTTGGATGCAACCAAGATGTCATTTCTCATGTAAAAGATGAACTGCATTATACCCAGAAATGGCATACTCCTTGGTGATTAAAAAAAAGAAATAACCTGTCTCAATATCAAGCCACAAAAAGACATGGAGGAGCTTTGGAAACACTACTATGTGGGAGAGAAATAAAACCCAGTCTGAAAAAGTATGAAATATTGCATGATTCCAATTACATGATACTTTGAATAAGCAAAACGATAAAGATAATAAAATGATCAGAGCTTGCCCGGGGCTAGAGGGTAAAAGATCAAGGATCTTCTGGTGTCCTTCAATAAGATCATTATAACTGTTTGACCTTTAGACCAATCATTCTTATATGCTGCTTATGTCATTGTGACAGCATGACTGGGGTTTGGTTCAAAGGTTCCAAGACATTTCCAGGGACACAGAAGGACCACAGCAAGCAGGAGGGGCTAGGAATAGATAGAAGTGTGTGAAAGCAGGGACAGGTCACAGACTGGGCTGAGCCCCAAGTGACCCTCCGTCTCTCTAGTCTTGGAGATCCAAATCTCTCCCAATTTACTTCCTTAAAAAACTCCACAGAGCTAACCTTGGTGATGCCTGAAAAATCATTGTTTTCTCCAGCCAGAAAAACATGTGTCTCTCTGAAATACATGGCAGACCAAAGGAAAGAGGAAAAACACAGGCAACGGTGGGAAGATTACATAGGAGATGAGCAGTTCATGGCAGATACTCAATAAGGCTTAGAAGTCTTACTGGGTCTGAAAAATTGTAGTAATTTAGCGACTCAGAGAACTGCCATGGAAAGAGAGAAAAATGTTATACAAATTCATAGTACTTGCTACAGAACAGGAGACAGAGTAGGCAAGATTGTTTCATTGTTATGCTAGAACAGCATGATTATTGAAAAATAAAACTAACAGTTAAATAGGGAAATGAGAAAAGAAAGCAATAGAACAGATAAGCTATTCATTCCTGGCCCAAATGGATATTTTTTCCTCATTGTGTGGTCACTTAGCCGTAGCAATGCTCCCTTTGCTCAAAGATTCCCTTCCAGGAACTTTAATTTTGTGTTAGCTAGAAAAAGCCCACATATTGAAAGCATTAGCTCTGACTTAGATTGGGAAAATGGACACAAAATGGAAAGTCCTTCTCTTTCTGCAGTTTTACTTTCTGCAAGTAGCATTGAGCACATACCTTCCTGTTGGCCAGCGAGCCCCACGCGCTGTACAATAAGGAAGCCACACCTTTAGACACGTGTCTACTACGCCTCAGTAGTGGAGGCCAGTCTGGTCTGTCCCACCATACATGCTGACAGGGTCCGGGCAGAGCTCCACTCCCGGGCATGGGGCTGGGGCCTCTGTGCTCTCATTGGCTGCAGCCTCATTGGCTCCCAGATTCTAACGGGCTGCCCGCCGTCCTTGGCTGCTGGCCTTCCTCCATCCCTGTGACTAGCAGGGTTGGATTAAGTCACCCTCAGGCTTCAGAACCCATTTTCCTCAACTCCTGCTTCTTCATTTTCTGGTGATTTCCCTCATACATTTTTACTTTTAAAGGCACAGGTGGTTGTATTGAGTTTAACCAGATAACTCAATAGGAAGGTCTGTATGTAACATTAATTCCATCCTGACTTATGGCATAACAGATTCCTGTAATTTGGGAATTAGAGCGCGGGCACTTCTGTGATGGCAGTACACATCAGTCCACCGTCCTGCATTTCTCATTTTGTTCTGAGAAGCAAATTGTTTTCTGACTGTGGCACCGTTTGAAGGCAGGCACTGTGATCTTTCCCCATGGTCCCTTTTGCTTCGGATTGCTCTGGGGCCTTTTTGGTTTCCACATAATTGTCAGGCTTATTTTGCTATTTTGTAAAAAATGCCGATCAGAACCTGCATAGTTCTCATAACCTAATGCTGCATTCATGACCCCTCACCCCATCCCTGTACCCCTGGAAAAACCTCACCCCAGGCCCCATCTGAAAGTGCACATTGTCCCCAGACAGACTGTCTGTAGGAGCCGCCCGGTTTCACAACCTAACAGCTTCCTCATCTCACCACGTAGACTCCGACCCCAGACTCCTCCCTCCATGCTCCTTGAATCTTCTACTTGCTCAGTGGTACGGGATGGTCCTCTCCAGCAGTGATTCAGGCCTGAGCTGTTCTGTTGAGGTCTCTGCCTCCTTTCCCTCCTTTCATACCCTTGATCTTTACTAATAAACACCATTGGAATGCTGAGGTGAATTGCACTGAATCTGTAGTGTGCTTTTGGTGATGCAGCCTTTTATCATATTAATTATGCTGAACTATGGACCTGAGATGTAATGGTTTTCCTTAATTTTATGTCCTGCATTACACCTATCAGTTTTCACATGTTGAAACATCCTTGCACGCCTGAGAGGAATCACACTTGATCATGGGATTTGATCTTTCAGTGTGTTGTTGAATCCAGTTTGCACCAATGTTCATCAAGGGAACTAATATAGCATGTTTTGTGATTGCCTGATTTTGGATAATACCAGCTTTATGGAATGAGTTTAGAACTGTCCCTTGCTGTTTTGTGTTTTAGTTTAAGCGTTATCACCCTTGAAAAAGCAAGAGTCCAGAACTTCTTTGAAATTGAATGACCTGGGTATGCTAACCATTTCTGTACCCCAAATTATATTTTGCTTTTAATTCTCATCTGCCCACACCATGAGGCTGTATGATCAGGATGCCTTTCTCTCTTCTGTCACACACACACACACACACACGCACACACACACACACACACCACCTTAGATGGAGAAGGCCAGTAGCACACCACTCCAAAGCTTCTCTTTTCAAAATTTCAAAAATCCCAGTCTAACCATGGGACATCTTTAAGCAATCCTAAAGGGCGTGGCCTGTGAGATTACTCTAAACATGCCAGGAAAAGCATTTTCAAGAAGTGCAGAGTGACTGCTTGCTGCTTCTAATACTGTTATTCTGCGTGGCTTTCATCAAGGGGTTGATAAAGTAATTTGGGTGTTAACAAAAGCACAGAGATTGTCCAAGAAATTGACTAGTACGTTGGCAGATATAACCATCATATTGCTGAAAGGAAAAGGGAGATGCTACATTCAACTGTGATACCAGAGCACTGGGAAGACCCTGGATGAGGGTAGAGGTAAAGAGAAACTCCAGCATGGCTGGAAAGATGAATAGTATTGAGTTTGTGGAAGAACAAGTATTCTAAGAGATGGAACCCATGATAATTAGATAGCATTACAGAAAATTTAGTTTATCTATTTAAAATAACTTAATATCTACTTTAAAACATCTACTATAAAACTAAACAAGAGTCTTTGGAAACAGAAAATGTACATTGTTCCTTGCATAGCACGAGTTAATACACAGGTTCATCTGATGCACAAGTTAATTGGAAATGTAGATTCAGAGTCACTGTGGGTTTGTGTGGGAGATATTCAGGCCATTTGATTTGATTTTATTTGAAAACTTTAATAAGAAATGTTAGGGTTATCTGAATTGTTCCTCTACTGTGCAATTAATTATTCATGTGAAAATACAAGAGGAAGATCAGGGGAAAAGATTCTTATTGAACCTCTTGGAGAAGGAACACATGAAATCCAACTTGGTTTCATAGCAACACTAAATACTTAATGCAATTTTTTCTCTCATCCATTTTCTTCTGATAGTATGTTTATATACTTATTCTTACTTAGGATTTTCTTACTCTCTGCATCTTTTAAAGTTTTTCCAATATAAGAAAGCTTTCAAAAATATACTATGAACTCTATTTTCTACAATACTAGTATGGAATTTTTCATCAAAGTTATTGCATTCTTCTCTTTCAATTTAAATATAGTATTTCAGCTCAACTGAAAAAAACCCAAAGTCAAACCCTATTTTTTAGAGTAAAATCCAGTTATCCCATCTTCTCCCACCCCATTTTTCTCTCCCACCCAGAAATAGTCTTCAAGAACTTTCATATATGATCATCTCCCAGAATCCCTGAGAAGAATGCTTAAGTCAATAACCTCATTCTTTCCATCTATATCAAGAACTCTGGAGTCCTGTCTTGGTAAGAAACACATTGTCAGGGACCTTGACAGCCAAAACATTGCCAGATCTAATTCCATTTATTTCCTGCCACTTGTACTCAAAGTGACTCTGAACCTCCAGGATAGGTAAGGAAAAGGGAGAATGAGTCCAACCTGGAAAAACATAAAACCACCCAAATAACAATGATACTCACCTCACTAGAATAAATCATATAAATTTAAGGCATACATTTTACTATTTCATATGCAAACACAATGGGAAATTATTATCATAACCAAGCCAATTAACACATTCTCCAGTTCCTATGCCAATGGGCATTGCGCAGAGTGGCCAAGATATAAACACAAGCCAGGTGCCCCTCCTTGTCACTTGATGAGTGAAGAAAGAACGCAAGCCTGAGTACTCAATAGAAGGATTCTGATTTTCTAAAATACTTTTAATGTGGTTGTACAAATATATGTGTGTGTGTGTGTGTGTGCATATATATGTATTTCTCTCTATGTATAGATAGATAGATAGATAGATAGATAGATAGATAGATAGATAGATAGATAGATAGATATCTCCAAGGTGCTTTTATAATGCTAAAAGATTCTAAAAACATAAGATGTTTGGCACAAAGGATTTGTGTACACAGTCTTTTCTGGCATCTATTTCAAAAATCTGCAGTGAGTCTCATCAATATCTGCAGTGGTAACTAGTCCTGTTCGCAGGAATCCTTGTCTAAGTTGGAAATGAGGAGCTCGTGAGGTTTTGCCAGTCTACTTGGTGGGAGACAGTGAGGTCAGCATTTCTGATCATTTATGTTTGCTTTCTGTCGAATGTTTGCCCGTCTCTGTGTGCATTTTTCCACTAAGCGATCAGTCTTTTACTTGCAGGCATACAGACTCACAGCAGTTCATCAGAAGCAATGTTCAGAATGTCCAGAGACAAAAGCGAGAGGTTCGGTGGTGGGGAAGCCCCTGGGCCTCTGACTGACTTAGGCTGAGGGCAGAGCCGGTGCAGTTTGGGCATAAGCTACAGACCTTACTTGCCTTTTGGGAGAAACAGTAACAGCTACTGTGTGGTGAACAAACAGGAAGAACACGGAGACTGCCGAAGCAGTGGTTTACGTACTCTCTTTAATCATCGCACTGGATTTTTCCCCACTCACAAACCCACGTACAGAGATTCCTATATGGAAATACATGGAACTCTAATGGCTTTGAGGAAGGGTGGTTATCTATTTACCCTTCTACCTTGAGCCCAACTCACCAGAAGTTTTCCCATCTGTCTAGCAGAATAACCTTTGTGCAGGTCACATGATCTTCCAAACCCACCACCCATCCACACTTCCCTGGCCCAATTTCTCCTTCAGCCAAACATGGCACCATTGTGGCACAGCTCCCCTGTGATCTGGTTACCAAGCTCACCAAGTCCCGTGAGACGGGACATGAGCACACGTACACCCTGTGGTCCCATGTGGGATGCCAGGAGCCTGCCTCCAGGGAAAGCCAGCAGGCCAGAGCTCAGGAGGGCTGCTCGGGCAGGCCACAACCCATGCCTCCCTTCAGCACAGCACCCAGCGAAGCAGCCGGCCGAGGGTTCAGATGCCTGGGTCAAGTGGTCTCTGGGTGAAAGCCTGGAAGACACCTGTGTGTACTAAGAGGCTGAGGCAGCACCGGCCCTCCCAGGTCCCTCACAATTTCTGGAGACTGCATTCCCAGAGCACTCCATGAGAAAGGAAGAGAGCTCAGTCTGTCCTCAGCCACCTAAAGAAAGCTGCTCTGCCTGGAAACGTCCCGGGAGCCAGCTGTCCAGCCTCTCCCAGGAGGCCCTGTGCACCATGCCCGTCCTGCTCACCCACACCACGCCCGCTTTGCTCTTCTGTCCTCTGTATCATGCGCTCATGTGACATGCGATCACTCCCATATGGGTGTCTCTTGTGTAGACCCCTCCCTTGGAGTGTGTGAGCAGACTCACCTCACTGGACACCCCCAGTACCCTAGGCTGCCTAGTCCAGCGACTGTCAGATCTCTGTTCCCAGATGCTCAGCACTAGGGAGTGTAGCTGGGTGAAGCATTGCTGAAGTTGCATGCGACACTTTGCTGTGGGTGTGCTTTACTTGCAGTGCCTCTTGTCTGACTATGTTTACTGCTGCTTAATCACATCAGAGGGAGCTGGAGTGATGGGTGAACCTTCAAGTTGGTGGGTCCTGTGACAATGGAGTGTTCAATCCTAAGATGCCACAAGGTGGACCAGAACCCTGCAGTGCCCAGCAGCCAGCGCCAGATGCCTTTGAGAAAAACCCTCGGAGAGGAAGCTGCTGTTCTCTGCCTTAGCATCAATGTCTCAGTTCCTCCTCTTCATGCCTTTCTACACACCCACACACCCTTCCACCAACCTTCCTTCTATTAGACAGATGGAGCTGCAATGTTCCTCTAGTTGGTGAATTAATTGGCCTGGAAATAATTTCTTATCACTAGCTTGAAAAGCAGATAAGTAGAATTATTCTAGTTCCTTATCAAAGACCTAACAACAACACAACAAAACCAACATTTAAAAAGATGTTAGCTTCTTGTTTGCACTGTTGAAGAAATGCATGCAGGTTCTGTATGTGTGAGAGGCCTTCATCTCATCTCCCCTTAAACGCTGTTCTTTATCCAAAAAGCCCCCACGCTTGTTTGAAGAGTCTCCTTCCACTGTGGATGAGAAGCCGCATCTGCTCCTAGGCAGTGTTTCTTGGCCCATCATGTCAAAGTGTCTTGAACTGAATTGAAATTCAGCTCTTTCCTTCCTTGCTTGCTTCCTTCCATCTTCCTCCCTGCCTTCCTTCCTTCCTTTCTTTCTTCCTTCTTTCCTTCCTTCCTTCCTTCCTCCCTCCCTGCCTTCCTTCCTTCCTTGCTTCCTTCCTCCCTTCCTTCCTTCCTTGCTTGCTTGCTTCCTTCCTTCCTTTCTGCCGTCCTCCCTCCCTCCCTCCCTTCCATCCTCCCTCCCTCCCTCCTATCCTCCCTCCCTCCCTCCTTCCTTCCTTGCTTTTCTCTCCTTTCTCTCCCTTCCTTCTTTTTAACTTCTTTCCTTCAAGATTTCCTTCCTTCTTTCCTTCCTACTTTTCTTTAATTAGATTGTTTAATTCCACAATGAATAGAGATAGAGGGAAAAAAGCAATCTTTATAAAGCTTCTTTGGAACATAGTCCTTAAAATTAGTGTCCACATTGTGAAACAGGCTCTATTTGTAGGTGGGTATCAAGCAGAGAAGCAAGGCCAGATGGAAAGGGTGAGTGAAGGAGGATATGGTTGAAGTACTCTATATGCGTGTCTGGACATAGAATGATGAAATCTTAGCATTTTTTAAGAAGGAGTAGGCAATGTGGGAGAAAAGAGGTACTTCACTGAAGTACCTCATACACATATATGGAAAAACCACAATCAAACCCTTTGTAAAATTTAATATATACAAATTAAAAATGTGGGGAAAAAGTTTCTTCTTTTGAATCCTATCACAAGGACAGTCCATCTCCACGTAGCTCAGAGTTTAAAGAAAAATACAACTTTCCTAAAGAAGAGGTTATTGCATTTGGATGAGCAATATGAATCAATTAGATGCAAATTGTATTTCCACTGCATGTTCTCCCGGAGAAGAGGTTAAAAATAAGAAATCAAAGCAGAAGTTTTCCTGTCTGAAGATGATGGATGCTGGAATCCCTCTTCCACCCCACACCCCATGTTCTAATTGCTACGCCTTCTTGTCTTCCTGTAGCTGTAGTGAGGAGAAACACTCAGGTTAGAGTTGCTAAAATCAATTTCCCTAAGAGTTGTGTATTCCGTTTTCCACTAGGAGAAATGGCTATCAGTTAATGAACCTGTGTGTTTATTGCAGCCTGTGGAGGGTACATGCATTCAGTAAGGAGAACTTCAGCATTTCCCTGTTGATTAACAAAATTACATTAACCTCACTGAGTACAAAAAAATAAGCTGTTGTTGCATAACTTTTAAGAGCAAAAGAGAATTTAAGAGCAATTTAATTTGTGGAAACAGGACATAATGAAGCCCAAACAACCTCATTTATCCCTAAAGCAGATGAAGTAATTTTAAGGTTGATGTTTATACAATCAGCCAAGTGTTGGAGTTGTTGCCTTATGATTTTCAAAGTCAAAGCCGTGCAATTTGATTAGACTTTTTAGAAGCCCAGTACAACATTGGTTCTGACCCAGAAACATAACCCAGAATTCGCTCTAAGCACGTTGATAGCTCTCAGTGACCAGATTGGAAATACCTTCTCAAAAACAAACATCTCAGAATGCAGGGTTGATTTCTGGGGCCATCCGATAAATCACTGAATACCTTCCTGCTTGAATGCTCCCCCCACCACCATGCCTTGCCTTTCAAGATGTGCCCGGGACCTGCTTCTCCCAGCAGCTCCCATGAGAGGAGACACGCAGCTCAGGAGAAACTCACATCAGAGCAATTAGTGGAAATTCTGGGCTCTGGGCAAGACTGAATGCCTCAGGCAGCACTGGTGTGTGGTTTGCAGCTTCCCGTAGCCAGAGGCGCCGGCTAACTCTGCAAAGCCTCTCTCAAAGCCGAATGGAGACAGTTTCTCCTCACTGGCCACTGTCTCGCTTCCTCTCCAGTGCCATTGCTCATATCTGTGAGCCTGCCACGCCGTTGAAAATGGTTCTGTCTGCCCCCATGGCATGCATGTCTTCAGGTGAGCGGTTTTATTTTAAAATGGAGCAATTCCCAGATTGATCACTTATCTGCAATATTCTGCATTTTGTTCCATATATATATATGAATATATATGAGTATATATATATATTCAATAGCGTTGACATGAGTCTGTAGGCACACTATATGGCATTCCTGAGAATAAACCACACAGCTTGATGCATTATCATAGAAATAGAACCTTACCAATGCCCCGGATAAAGAAACAGATCTTAGAAGTTGGCTAAAGCACCGCCACTGCTCTCCTCCTGATAGAAACCTTTTCCTAGCTTCCAGCATTGTGGTTTGGTTTAACTCGATTCTGAACGAGTATATATTTTTGGCTCAATATGGCTTCTTTGCTCATCCATGCTCATGTGTGAAGTGCCACCATCCAGCTGTGACCCTGAGCTGGGGCCTGCTTCCCAGGGGCTGCAGTCGGCTGTATGGCCCATTGATTAGTTCAGGCCAAAAGGCAGACAAGGAGACCGGAGGCAAGCTCATGTTGGTCTTCCGGGTTGGTGACAATAAGGAAATTTAAATGTCCAGGGGAGTGTGTGTGGCTGTATTTCTATAGCCCAGTTTTTTGTGTCAGTCTAGTCCGTCCTGTGAATGTCCAGAGATCCTCTTGCTTATACAAGGGCCTGATTTCTAGATCAGAAATGCTGGGTTCTCATTCCACAATACCGTGAGACTTGTGGTTATTCCATGCTCTCAAGGTCACTTGAGGTCAGAGCCTAGGGGCCTGCAGCTGTACCCTGAGACTGGCTTGCATAGGATGTGCTTCCGTATGACCTGACTTCCACTGCATGTAACCACAACTCATTGCTGTTTATTTAGTTGCAGTATCGCTTAGGATGCATATAGAGTAATTCTTTTATCTTTTTCCACTGTTGATATCCTTTTGAGCTTTTTTTCCAGTTTGGGGCAATCACAAATAGCATGTTGCTGCAGTGCTATGCTAGGTCAGGATAGGAGCCAAGCCTAGTGCCTGCTAAGCATGGATTCTACCACTGAGCTACATCTAGTGCTACACGTGGGTCCTTGGTATGCATGCACATCCACATTGTTATAGGCTATATTGCTTATTGAATGCTATATCATACACACTCTCCAAGCTCAGTGTTCTAAGCAGCCAGCAATAATCCTTTGTTAATCTATCAAGGCGTGCTGGGAGGGTGGAGAAGGCTGTTTTGCTGGGGGTCCCTTCTGCAGCCTTGCTCAGATGTCAGAAGTGAAGTTACACTGCACACAGCTCAGAGCGGCTGCTGGCTGTGGGCTCTGGGCTCAGTTCCCCTCCTCATGGCCCCCAGGAAGCTGCACCCTTGCTCATAACTGCCTCCCAGATGTGCGACCTAACAAGGCTTGGATTGCCTTTGCTTATGTTTCTATTTGCTGCTTTGCCTCCCAGCTTTCCATCATTTGTCTTGGCCTCCTGCTAGAGCTGGCTCATGTTTACTGAATGCCAGATACTGAATTTGAAGAAGGGACAAATAACTTGTGTCTCTTGCTACCATCATTTTCTGCTATTGAATATTGGCTTTTCTACCTTTAAACTTGATATCTTTTTAAATTGACAGATGTGTCAGCTGTTCTTATCATTATGACTAAATAACTCAGATAAACAACATAAGGAAGGAAAGATGTATTTTGGCCCACAGAGTCAGAGCTTTCATTACCCAGTCTCTGAAGCTACATTGCTTCAGAGCCTGTTAACGAGGAAGCATCAGAGGGAAGAAAGGGACTCATCTCACCTCCTGGTGGACAGGAGTAGAGAGAGAAAGAAAGACAGACAGATGACACAGAGACAGACAGACACAGAGAGACTGAAAGAAGGGCTGGGAACTCACATGACAGCCCAAGGGTGTCTACAATCTAAATCAGCCTCATCTCCTAATAACCCAGCCAGCTGCGAACTAAGGGCTTCATCCCTTGATGAGGTTAGCTCCCCAACCATCCAATCACCTATGGGATACATCACTGGCTGCAGACAAAGTCTTCAGCACACAGGCCTTTGGCAGACACATTGTACCCAAACAGCAGCAGATAAATCATGTGCATATTGACAGTGCACAACCTGTGCTTTTGACACATGTATACATCTGGTTATGTGATCGCTAAATTACTTAATAACACTTCATATTTTTAAATTGCTGGAGAAAATAGATTCCAATTACTCTTACCACAGAAAAAGGTAAATAGGAAGGTAGGGGTGAATATTTGCCTTCATTCATTTAAGAGGCATCTGGTGGACCGTGATGTCAGCCGAGTCTGGGGTTAGTGTCTGGCACTGGCTCTCATTTGCACACAAGGTATTGCTTCTGGTTCTGAGGTTCTTCCCGGCAGCCTGGAGGGCTCATGAGGGCTCCTCCTCCTTTGAACCCTGAACTCATTTTGTCTACTTCTCCCCCTCATGCACATCCCTCCACCCAGGCTGCTCCAAGTCAGCTAGTACCTGAGAACATGGGGACACACCTCCTTCATCTCCCAGCCTAAGATGCGGAACAGCCTCCACTCTGCCTCTGGCAGGCACAGGAGCTCAGGCCCAGACATGGACAGTGCTTCCTGCCCAGGGCCTCGTGAGTGACAAAGCCACCACGCACGCAGAACATCACAGGACGTCGAGGTCAGCGCGGAGAGGTGCTCCAGAAACCACGGTCAGTTCTGGCTGCCTGAGATTCTGTGACACACTTTGACACATCTGAGGGAACTTTCTTCAAGGCTTTCAAATTGTTCTTAGGAAGTGGGCTAGTCTGCAGATGACATGACTGTGTGACGTACATACTTTCTATGGGTCTGATGTCATCAAAGCAGTGCTAGTGGGGGACGGGAGAGCAGTTCCCATCAGAATGAGATGTCTGGTGCTGTGCTGCTGGCTTCTTGCTGGCTGATGGTGACAGCCAAGAGAGGCCGGCAGAGGCTGAACACGCATCTCCCTTCAGCTTCCAGACAGAACCCAGTCTGCCAGTATCTGGTCTTAGCCTAGTGAAACTTCTGACCTCCAGAGCTATAAGATAATCAATTCCAAACCAGGTGCCAGTGAGCTGTAATCCTAACTGCTCAGGAAGGTGAGATCTAAGGATCATGGTTCAAAGCTAGTCTGGACAGGAAAGTTGATCTCTCAATTAACCACCAAATATTCTGGAAGTAGAGCTGTAGCTCAAGCGGTAGAATGCTAGCCTTGAGGAAAAAAAAAGTTCAAGGACAGTGGCCAGGCCTGGAGGTGCCGCTCCTAGGACCAGCACAAAGCACCACCAGCAGCAACAACAACAGAGATAGTCGACCTGTGCTGCTTTCAATGACTGAGATCATGATAATTTATTATAGATGAAGGGAGCTAAAGCTAAGTATGTTATCAACTGTAACCTTCTAAAATATCTCCAAGAAAAGAGTGTGTTTAGCTCGTATTCCACAGAAAACAAATGGCTTCTCAGACCACAAAGGCACAATTAAAGGTCAACTTACATAGTGATACAGAGATACTGAAAACATGTAAGGAGCAAAAGAAATCAGGCTTCTATTAAAATGTCACGAGGCACAGCACCACAGTTGTCTCCTTCCAGATTAACTGGATGGGAGAGAGAGAGTAGAAAACATTGCTGAGCACTGGCGGCTCACACCTGTAATCCTGGCTACTCAGGAGGCTGAGATCTGAAGATTGTGGTTCAAAGCCAGCCCAGACAGGAAAGTCTGTGAGACACTTGTCTCCAATTAACACCAGAAAAATGCAAGTGGTGCTGTGGTTCAAAGTGGTAGAGTACTAGCCTTGAACAAAAAGAGCTCAGGGCCCTGAGTTAAGGCCCCATGACCAACCAAAATACATACATACATACATACATACATACATACATACATACATACATACATAAAGTTCTCTGGAGAACTAAGGTACTGAGGCTTGTCCATTACCATTCGGGCTTAGTATCAATCAACTTCCTGTTACTACAAGTACGTAAGACAGTTAACTTATAAAGAGAGAATGTTTATTCTGGCACAAGATTTTGAGTGGTCTGATAAAGGTTCAGGAGCTGCGCTTTGGGTCTCCGATGGGCACTTCTTGGAGGGATGGTGAGGAGGAGCAAACCGCTCACCGCATGAGCAGGAAGAAGACGCTCACTGCCCAGACAAGAGCTCCAGAGCACCCTTCAGATCCCCCCAGAACCTAGTCACCTTCCAAACGCACCTCCTTGGTGACCGAGCCATGAGCACCATGGCCCTTTAGGGGAGATCCAATCTGTAGCAAGGTATGATAGCAGCACCCTTAACAACAGAAACCTGTATCTCACAAGGCTGGGGCTGCATATCCAACACCCAAGATCTGTCCAAATCAGTGTGTGGTGAGGGCCGTTCTCGGGCCAATGGACGGTGCCATCTCATTGGATGTGCACACAGTGGGGCAGACAGAGACTCTCTGAGGCTCCTTGTACTAAAGCATGGCTCTCATTTGTGGCGACTTCACCCTTATGACCTCACGAACCACCTCATCAAACACCTCAGCCAGTTCCACTCTCAAGGGAGTGAGGATTTCAACAGATTCACACAGACACAAACACTTAGACCACAGCACAGCAAAACCAGAGCCAGTCCGTGGCACTTCCTGCTGTCTGGTGTTTCCCATCCCTTTGCCCTTCACCTTTCTGAAGGGCAGGTGCTGTGTCCTCTCCAGTGCTGTGCTTTGACTGGAGTGAGAACCGCAGAGTGCATAGATAATCATTAAATATTGGCTGAAGGGCAATTAATTAAAGGGGATGGGATGGGTTGGGGAACTGAAGACCTCACAGAGAAAATTGTTGTGGAAACTTAATAACATTTTGTATTTTCTACATATTGACATAAACCAAATAAAAAGAAGGGTAGTGGTAATCTGCTTTTAAAGAGTAAGTACTCAGCTAGTTGTATTTATTGTTTCATCTTGTTTTTACTGATTCTCTGCAAACAACCTGCCTCTTCCTGCACCCTCCTTTTTCTTTCTTTTGAAGGAGAAAAGAGCTTTGATTTTTGAAGTGGCAACCCCAAGAAAAGAAGAAATAGGATTTTTTTGTTTCTAAGGCAACTAATCTGTGATATTTTGTGATAGCAGCAGCATAAACTAATGCATGTGCACTCAATATGCGATATATTCAATAGATCTGGTACACATTTATGCTACAATATGCAACATATATGTATTAATCTGACATATATACTTATATATTTGTACTGCAGCTTAGGACCAAAAGTTGAAGATGTAAAGGAGAGGCCTGTAGGGTGGAGATTACCAAAAATATTGAGATAAAACAGCACAGGTGATGTTGGAATACTTGGGAACAAGCTAGCAAAAGTCAGAGGTCAGAATTGGCTGAGACAGACGTGCAGACCTGCAACCAGAACATGTGTTAGGTCAAGACTCAGATGCAATAAATTTTTTAAAAACACAAAACCAGCTTCAGGAATCATGAAGAGTGGCAGAGTCAGGCTTGGCAAGGTAGAGATGATCGGAAGGGCTGAGCAGAAACAGGCAGGGCAGGAGATGGGAGGGAGAGCCGCTGTCTGGGCAGCTGCTCACTCTGCCCCACGCACCATGGGTTACCTGGCTCTGGTACGGAAGATGAGCCAGCGTCTGGAATGCCCGGTGGGGACACAGTGTGGAACCGTGGCCTGTTCCCTGGAGGGTGACTCGGGCAGCCATGGGCGTGGGGTGAGTGCGTTGTGTGGACAGCAGCTCAGATCACTGTCCCCAGAGCCCTGCTCAAGTGCACGGCCTTCCACAGCACTTCACTGAGGGCGACAAACTCACCAATAGCCAAAGTAGTGCTCAAGGTAATGAAGAGATTCCTGGAACCTGATACCAAAAAGCATTTCACCACGACCAAAGCAAGCAACATTCCTAAATCCACATTTAAAATGTGATGAGTATGTTCCTTTGTACTTAAACATTTAGTCATGAACTCTCAAACTAATGGTACAGAAAGAATTACAAAGGCTGTGTTAAAAACAAATATGTATCTGAAGAAGCTGAATTTTCTGCTGTGGGTGTGGTGCCTGCAGGCATACGGTGGCAATCTTTATAGTCATTTCATCTAAGCAGAGCCAAAAGATCGCTTCTGTAGGTAGACCTGAACATATTTTGCTTCATTATCTTTTCGTTTTGGAGTTAACATGTAGTAAATGAAAGCAATTTATACAAATGCATGCTTGGTCAATAAGTTATCTTTGTCCGCTCTTTCTAGAACAAAAGCTTCTCAGCAACTCTGCCATGATGACACAAGCCAATGAATAGGGCACTCCACATCATGCGGAGACCAGATCTAGTCCACCCATCCACCTTTTCTCAGCAAAGCCTAGCCTGTATGATTTGCAGATGAGATGGCATGTCTCCCAGTCTCCCCTTCTTCCCTTGCCTCGTAACTATATGGTTCAGGTCACCTGGAACACGGGTCTGGTTGGGAGTGAGAAAGCCCAATGCATGAGGCTCTTTCTCAGGTATGAAATGGTGGACATCGATGAATGGGAATCCTTCGGGAGTCTCCTTTGCCGCATTCAAATCATCTCCAAGTGTGGCTCCCAAGTAGGACTTGGGTGCATTTGTGTTATTTTCCCTGCTGAGAAATTCTTACTATTATTAAGAACTGGGTGGCTAGGCCAAAGCTAAAACTTAAGTTCAATCTAACGCTTCCTGTGAAAGATTCTATTCAAGCAATATGTAGCAAAGATAATATTTTAAGCAAATACCAAAACAACTTTCATGAGCACACTGTTTTCAAGCACCCTCAAACATCTAGAAGCCTCTATTTTCTTGTAAACACTTGACATACTAATTGAAAGTGACTCTTGTTTCTTCACGAAGGAAATTTCCTTATGAAGCCCTTTCAGAGAAATCGCTTCAAGTGTGTCAGTGTTTGACACCTGCACACAAGGGAGTGCCTGTGAAGCATCCTTGAAATTGTCCATCATTTGACTTCCACCTGGATGCCGCTGGACCACCATGCAATTATGCTATTAATCCATCCTGCAAATGCATGCTGGGATTGCTGTGTGCAGGGACTGTGCCAGGCACTTGGGTACTTGTGACTTCTGACTTGGTGCGTTCACAGGGATTACACGTGCGAGATGCAGAAAGGCTCCCAGAAGGCTGTGAAACAGAGAGGAAGCGCGTAGTGGTGTGAGTTCTGGGTCGCTGTTGACAAGTACAGGAAAAGCAGAGTAGAGGGATGAAAGACATGTTTTGATCCATGGTCTCAGAGGGTTCAGTCTAAGGCCATTTGACTCCATTATTGTGGGTTTGTGGAAAGGCAAGACCTCGCAGACCCTGCTAGCTCAACCTTGGCATCTGTGAAGGGGCAGGACACAGAAGTGTCTTCTTCAAGGCCACGCCCGAGCTGCCTGCTTCCTCTAACTCAGTCTCACCTGCTGATAGCCCCACCTCGAAATCTGCCACGAGCTGAGGACTTAGCGTGGGACACATGAGCCCTTTGGGTACCTTGTCTCTTCCACGGCTACTTATGCTCCTGCTGTGCAGAGGCCAGCTGATCTCTCATAGGTACAAAGGAAAAGTTAGGTCTCATTTATGGGAAACTGGGACTCAGAGAGGAGAAGGTCATTCTTTTGTACTAATGTACAGAGATGTAAAAATCCTATGAAATCAGGACACAGAGAGACCCCAGAAGTGAGGGGCATGCGAGGAAGAGAAAAAGCTTGGAGAATTCCCCCAGTGAAGCGGAGGACCCCCGGGTCTGGTGTCAGGGGTGGGAGAGGTAGTCTGCAGGGCTGGGAGGTGTTCCCATCCGTGCTGCCATTCCTGAGTCCCCGCAGGACTGGACGGCTCCACTGGACCCAAGGACTCTTTCCTCCCTATCCAGATGCCTTCTGTTTCCTTCTCCCAAGGTGGCCTACAAAGCATGTCACATTGACATTCTTGGGTGATTGAGGTTTCCACTAATTAACACAATCACCCAACAACCCACCAAGTGTGGTGTGAAAGCAGTACCCAACTACCCAGTGGAGGCACAGCTGCTAAAGAAAGTGTTATTCAACATGGAACATGTCGGCGTGTGAGGGAAAGGCCTGTGATCCTTCCGCATATCAGGCATTTATTAAAATAGAGCTCTTCTGAGAAAAACAAAATGCTTCGAAGTCTTGGCTGAGACAAAGCCATGGAACTCTAAGATGGACATTCCCAGTGATACAACCCTTAGCTTCCTCTTACCCTTGCTTCTGAGAGCAGAAAGTTCTCTATCATTTACTGCTGTGCTCTGAAATGGAATTCTCTAGAAGCCACTCAGCATTTGCCAGGAAATATGGACTGAGCTTCACAATAGGGAAGAACAATCTCTGTACATTATTTACTTGACAACCCAATTTCTATACGTCTCTGGAAGAGGGATTACGTATGTGCTCATCTCCTCAGGTACAAGTGGCCTTTCTCCTTGGCTCAGAGACCTTGCTACTCGCGCTGGTCAGCTGGTAGAGATGAGTTAGCTGGCTGTCCACCCTGACAGCCAGGATGCCTCCCCAGGGAATCGCTGTCCACCCTGAGAGCCAGGATGCCTCCCCAGGGAATGGCTGGGCCTTCTTTCTCCTTCTGTTCTGCTTTCACACTTGTGATCATACCATCATCATCCAGGGGGAGATCATGTCACCTCCCATCTTCTGCATAAATGGAAGGACTGTTTCCCAAGCAGCTTGACTTGCAAAACAGAATTTGTCTTACAGCTTTGGAGTCTGTAAAGAGGGACATGGCTCAGAGTTCAAAGGAACAGCAGCTTTATAGACAGAGCCTTTAAAGACAGTTTTGCTTCTGGACTTAAATAGTTCGAGTTGGATAAATGAACTTAAAGCCTATGACTTCAGGCCAGGAGCTGGTGGCTCATGCCTGTGATCCTAGCTACTTAGTAGGCCGAGTTCTGAAAATCATGGCACAAAGGCAGCCTGGATGGGAAAGTCCATGAGACTTTTATCTCCAATTAATCACCAAAAAGTTGAAAGTGAAGCTATGGCTAAAGTGTCAGCCTGAGAAAAACTACTGGACGACAGTGCCCAGGCACTGGGTTCAAGCCCACTCTTGGAGCCCCAAATATGCAAATAACAACAACAACAAAACCCTTGACTATCTAAATACGTGTTCAGCCAATCTTTTAATAATGAGGACTTTAATTGTATGCAAACTTCAATGGAATTTAGCTCTTTGGGCCCAAGAACTTCTAACCAGAAATTATACAGAGACTGTTTGAGGCCACTGTGTCACTATGTGTTAGGTCGACCATCAGGTGAAGAGGATGCGTGCCTAGGACAGTCAGCTGGGTCTTTATTCTTACGGAGTTACATGCTGTAGGGGAAAGATACACAACAGATAAATATTCTGTGAGGCCTCTGTATAAAATTAAACTATGACCTGTAATAGTGAGTGTGAGGAGAGACAGGTGAATGAGGCTCCCAGGGCTAACACTAACGTGTCAGGCGTGCAAGGGAGCAGAACCCTGCAATGAATGAAAGAGGTCCTTGGGAAGACATCAACAAGGCGCCGAGGAGCCCCAGAATCTGGCAACAGGATGTGATTCAACCTCTAAGCTCGAAAGGCCCAGGGAAGGGAGTTTTCCTTGCAGAATTTTCATGTCAGAGGGTGAAAGGTGGAACCCCAGAGTTGCCTCCTGGACTCCACATCGCCAAATGGAGATGTGGGGTGAAGCACGTGCCAGCTCTGCTGCGTTCACCCTCTGCAACGCTGAGATCACCGACCAAATCCACTGAGGTTCTTTGGCATGCCAGAAAGAGTGGAGGCGGTATAACTCGGATATATGAGCTGAGCAGAGAGGAGTCGAAAAGTCAACGTGGGGAAAGAAAAAGGAAAATTAGCCAGAAGGGAAGAGCCACCAGCCCTGGGGCATGCTGGGAGGTATTGATACCAAAATGTAACTGATTAACTGCCTGATGGCCACCTGGTGTGATGACATATGCCCTTCCGATAAAGGCTACCTGTCTCAGACCTCAAATTGGAAACCGATCAACATGATCACTCGTGAGATTATGAGTTAGTGAGTTAGAATGTTTACTGGGAATTTCTAATCTCGGCTGGGAGCACTCTGCTGTTCAATGAACGGGTTTCCGAGAGCTGCGGTAGAAAACCCTTCTGAGACAGCTCTGTGTTTTACCTTCTGTCACATGAGTCACACACGTTCTGGAGAAAGAAGAGCAGAAAGAGCCAAATGGATCCAAGTGCACTTCTCATCTCATCTGCCCAGACCCGTCAGTCATAACCAAGTTTTCCTTGCCAAAATCAAGGTATGAGGAAGTTCGTAAGGAAAAATGCAACAAAGAAAAGGGAAATGGTAAATCCACTCGATATCCCTTGTTCATTCTCTGGTCAAGATGATTCGTTCACTTTCTGTCTTATGTAGGGCTATACTCTTTCTTACTTATTATTTTACTTTATTATTAGTATAAAGGCGGTGTACAGAGGGATTACAATTACACAGTCCTGTAATGGGTACACTTTCTTTCATAACGTGTCTTCTGTTCCTTCAGTCTCTCCCTCCCGTCCCATGGCTATATGCTGGCAGACGTAGACTCTGAGACATTGACTTGTATTCACGAGTTTCTCTGGAGCACTTGAGATCACCTGTGGTGGAGAACATTGGAGAGAGCTAGTCAGGACTCAGCAGAAAGACACTGCAAGATCCTCTGTATTAGCAAAAAGAGTATGTAGAGATAGAACCCGCTTCAATTCCCCCATTTAAGGGAAGGAAACTGAACTTGCTACCACTCCCTTTAGAGGAATTTCTGAAGATGAATACGCTGCAAGACATACTTGAGGCAGCTAAGGGAATGAAGGCCTGCGTTCTGAGAAGGAGCTGGAGGTGTTTAGTAAATCACTGGGCTCTGAGAGCAATTTCCACTCTATCTTTAAATGGTTCTTTCAGAGATTGTGGTTGGTCTCACTTTTTGAGACTGTCAAAGGTGTTAGTTCCCATGGCAAGCTAACCTTGAGACCACAACTGACACTTTCTGTTCAGCCCTCCTACCACCCAGCCTGTGCACCTCCATTCTCTGGTGCTCCTGGCATCTTCTTCAGAGCTCTGGTCCAGCCACTTAGGATTGAGGGTACAAAGCTGGCACATGGCCTTCTCAGGCTGAGACTGCTGTAATTGTTCCTTTGCCATTTAAGCCAGATGAAGAGAAGCTGCCCCTGGAGACGTCCTGTGAATCCCCAGCAGCTGTCCCTAACCAAAACTGCACCACCACCCCAAGGCACTACAACTCACCCGGAAGCAACCAGAAGGGATGGCGTTGCAGGGCTTTCTGACCACGCCGTGCCCCATCCACTCTGCTGTAGGTGCCTCCAGTGGTGTGGAGAGCAGAGAGGAGCAGAGTTATAACTCATCAGCCAGATACACGGCACGGAGCTTAGAGCTGGGAAGCAAAAGAACAGGACTAGGAATTCCTGGCCACACAAAACCTGGAGTGAGACCCAGAGCCAGATTACGATCTCCCTGAATCCCTGACTGGTAGCCAGCCTACATGCACAGAGGACAGACCCTCCCTGGCATAGCAGAAAGAGCAAGTGTGCACAGAAACCTCCTGCGAGAGAGTGGAGGGGGCTCCGAAGTGTGAGCATAAGGTGCTCTGTGCTCTGCCCATGTAACCCCACAGCTGTATCTGTGGGAAATTTCAATTTGGAATTTGGATACCTGACCAGCAAGGGACTCACAGAGGGGTGAGCCCATCTCATTCCAAACCCTCACTCAGCACCAAAATTTCTTGTCAAAGGAAACTGGAAGATGGTACTTGGTCAGGTAACAGAACCAGCTTTCCACATCATACATAACCCAAGAGCCACACCGTCCTTACCTGGTTGAAATACAGTGCTCTTCTCCTCTGACTTCCATCAGTTCTAAGTCATGTGCCTTGTGCTCACACCTGAATTAGAATGATTTTTTTTTTCATCGTAGCACCAGGGTTTGAACTCAGGGCTCATGCTTGTCATGAGCCACACTGAGCCACACCTCCAGCCTTGTTTATTACTGGCTATGTTTTCATTGTAGTTTTAGGATGGGGTCCTGTGCCCTGTGCTGGAGCCTGCCTGCTGCCAGCTCTCTATCACCACTGGGATCACAGGCGTCTGCCACAGCTTCCGGCTTCTGTCCACAAGGTCAGAATGTCACAGCTCATCTGCCCAGCTGAGGCCCACACGACCATCCTCCCAGTCTGGCCTCCCATGTATCTTGGGATGGCATGCACACAACGCCCAGCTATAACTAAGATGGGGTCTTGTGACTTTTCTGCCCTGACTGAATTACAATGATTTTAAACAGAAAGGTAGTCAGTCATTTATCTGATACTATTTTTTGTCAGTTGTGGGGCTTGAACTCAGGGCCTGGGCACTGTCTCTGAGTTCTTTTTTCTCAAAGCTAGTGCTCTATCACTTGAGCTACAGCACCACTTCCTATCTGATATTATTTAAATTTACAGTAAATGTTAAATTAGTAGGTTCAAAAGAAATGGCATTGTTAACCACATATAGAGTCTTATATTCTCTAGTAGCCACACTAAAAGCTTAAGACAAAAGCAAGTGAAATGCTTCTCAATAACATTTTATTCAAGCCAATGTTGCCAAAATACTATCGTTTCAATGAGCAATAAATGTAGACTTTATCCGTATTTCATATGTTTACTTCTGTCCTCGTTTTCCAAGAACTGATAGTTATTTTATATTCTTCTACTTGTTTCAATGGGAGGAACAATAAGACCTTTTATTCCAGCAGTAGCTCCTGACCTGCACCAGAGTCTCCTGTGACTGGCAGCCACGCCCTCAATCTCCTGTGATTGCTATCGGAAGCCAGGTGGACCAGTCCTGTCCAGAGGCCACGCACTGTCCTTCAGTGAGGCCCCAGAAGATGATGTGTGAACAATTCATGGCTGCACAGGGCCCTGTGGGAAGGCAGGCCGAGAGGCTGCCAGCGTTAGATGGGCTCCACAGAGAATGCAGGGAAGCAAGACGGGGTTTTCCACCTGTGAGAACCTTCATTTCGCAGCTTCACACGAGCCCATGAACTAGCCGACGCTAGTGGAATGTCAAGTCCACTATCACCCGTGCACAGAGCTCAAGGCCGTGGTCAGTTATTGTCAGATCCACATCTTTTAAATACTTCCAGAATCCATTTGTAAAAGGGGCGATGAATCCGCTGCAGACACCTGGCTAGAGAGGCAGGTGAGCTGGAATTGGCCAAGAACAGTAGGAAGCACTTTCCAGCACACGGCCCGCCAAAGTAGAGCACTAGACTTTAAGACAATTGTTTTGGGCTGGGGATATGGCTTAGTGGTAGAGTGCCTGGGTTCAATTCCTTGGTACCACATAAACAAAAATAAATAAAGCAGATTATGTTCTCTGCTTCAAAAATATTACTTGTAATGTCAGATGTCACTGGGCCTACACAAGTTCTTATCACGATTCACTGTAACACAATTCTCCAAAATGTATTTTACTTATGATTCAATCAATGCTCAGTGAAGTTGAGTGCAAGGAACTCTGTGTTCTCCCAAACTGGGAGAAAGAAGTCTTGTGAGTTGTTTGAAGGCCATCATGGCCCACTGCTTTAACCTATTTCAGAGCAGGTAGTAATTAAGAAGAAACCAAAGAAGGTTAGACTCCACCGTGGAGCACAGCGGAGAACTAACAACCCACTTCCTGTCTAGGCAACGTGAACTTCAAGGAAATTGCAACCATCATGTATGTTAAATACCTCAGCCATTGTGATCTATAAGCTCTTGAGGTTAGTCTCTTCTAATGCCAAACCCATATTTCCTTGAAGACTGCATGAAATTGGACTTCAAAATCTTGTTACAATCCACCTACAGACTTGCAATTCTCTCCTACTTCCTTGACTCACTGATGGAAGTTCTATCTGTTTAATAATGAAAAAGAATCACTATTACCATCAGAGAAGCATCTCTTCAGAACTTAAAACTGCTCTGGGTCTTTCTGAAGTATCTACTGTTTATTAAGCCACTGCTGAAAGAGGCTTTCTTCTGGATTTGTTTGCCTGAAAAATCCTTATAAAAACCATAGTTTAAAATGCAGTTGGCATTTCCATGTTTTATTTCCTTCTTATGTTGAAAAAAAAATTAAACTGAAATCCTGTTCAGGAGTAAGGACAGAAGAAAAACCGCAGTCACCTTTGCAGGAGCCAGAGGCCCTGGACCCCTGGCTAGCGACAGAAGAGCTAGTATTCCAGGGGGCAGGAAGACGGAGCAATAAGCCGGGTGGTACTTCCCCTTTGGTCCCTACACACTGTGCACATTTTCTCTCCAATTCTACCTGGCTGACAATATGAAAATTGAGTAGGGAGTAGCCCTCAAGACAAGATTATTTTGTACAAGTGCACTGCTAAGGGACTCAGGATTCGAATGGTTCTTATATCCAGAAGTCAGACCCAGAGCCCAAGGACCCGGCTGAGCTTATCTAGGTAGCCAGATGGAGTAGCACACTGAGAGCTCGACAAAATGTGCTCTCCTAGACCAGATACAGGGCATGAAGCTTAGAAAGCCAGCCGCTGTGTGGCTTGCGATGACCTCTGCTGAGATGTTGCTATGTCAATGCTATACAACAAAATCTATCAATCGATACCTATCTCTTTACCTATCTATCCATCCATCTCTGCATATCTGCCTAAATCTCTCTCTTTATCCCTTGGAAATACGTTGTACAATTTAATCATGTCTCAGAAGCAGAACTCATGAGAATTATAAACACATTGAACTAACTTATTGACTTGCAGACTGAGTGTCAGCTCTGCCCTTTCAAAGTTCTACAATATACAGGAACTTTTATTGCTTTGCTTCTTGGTCCTTTGTGCTTTACCTTTAATGCTTTCAGCTCTGCCCTCTATGTCCGCATGCGGCTCAGTGCAGTTGGGCCTGGGATGGATGCTAGCACTGACCAGAACACTCTATTGCAAGCTGTACCACAGGGAGAATGGAACTGATGCCACATGAGTGGTCCTGGCATGCTGGGCTTTGAAGAAGACACAGAGAGGAACTTCGGGGTTGCCAATGAAAGCCACAGAGGCAGAAGCAAAGGAAGAGACAAGCATAAGCAATGAAAGCAGCAATGCCAAGAGCTGTGGAAGTCAGGCATCAGCCCTGGTCCATGGTAGAAGCAATCGGTGACTCGGAGGAGGCCATGGAACCTGGGGAAAGGCGCATCTCAGGAGAGCAGGACACGTAAAGAGGAGGAGAAGAGATGTGTAGGGATGGGTTTAAACAATGGGAGGTAGAGCAGGAAGATTTTTTTAAGTAAGATGGTTTAGTTATCAACTGCTACATAACAAACCAAATTTACTGATGGTTTTAACGTGAGCGGCTTAAAACAAAATGACTGCCGACAGGCAGACAAATGGGCCACTACCCCACTCTTTCATACCGTATCCTTGACTCGGCCCAGCTGGCAAGAGGGAAAGCCCCACGCCTGGTGTTTGCCTCTGCAGGAGTCTGGATGCTCACCCAGGATGCATAGCCACGTTTGCTCATGGATGCTCTGTGGGACTTCTGCTCAATGTGAGGCCTGGGGCTGCTCCTCTGGGCCTTCTCGTGTGCCATCCTGGTTTCCCCCAGCATGAAAGCCTAGGAGGGTTCCCAGGGGCAAATCCTAGTGGGCAAGCGCTCTGCCTAGTGGGCAAGCACTCTGCCTAGTGGGCAAGAGCCTCTGTCCTGTGCTCCCGCCCCACCCCCGTGGCCATATTTAGTCATAAGAAGTCTCTAGAGTTGATGTGAAAGGCGCTACACAAAAATGTCCATCGCAGAGTCTGGTGTACAGGAGTGGATCTGTCCAGCATCTAAAGGATCTGAAGCAAAATTTCTGTAGGGACTCAAAGTGGTAGATGGCATTGGAAACAAGAGAAATGGACCCAGTGGCCTGTGAGCTGTGTTAGGGACCAAGGCAGGAAGGACGAGGAATGAAGGCTGAGCTCTGACTGCCAACAGGACAGCGGTGCTCATGACAGAGCACGTGTATCAGAAGCAGCTGTTTTGGCCAAAGCTGGCATGAGGATCTACTAGTTCAACCCCACTTATTCTAAATGGATGAGTATATGGCCCACTTACACAGACTTCCTATCAAGAAGACAAACCACACCCACACAACTCCTGGACATTCAGCTAATAAAGTGTGTGACACGTCCCTCCGTAGCTACTGGCAACCCACAGTGTGAGGAGACAGCCGAAGGTGCCATGCCTTGACCCATCTCCCTCCCCTTCCCAAGGCTACACCATCCTCTCCATCTTCAAAGTGCCAAGGGATGCTGTGCAGGGTGGACAGAAACTGCTCTTTCTGGTCATTGATCTGCCCTGGTGTGAGCTCATCCTGCACAGACGGACACATTCTGAATGGCTTCAGCCCAACAGCCTCATTTCCCTCACCATCTGCCCCTCCCTGGACCTCCTCAGCCTCCTTGCATCTTCCCCACTGGAGAGTGGGAAGAATCCTCAACCACAGCTGACATCCTTTTCTGACATCCAGTGAGGCGGTGAAATACAGCTGTTCCCCACGTTTCCCCCACCACTGAAACTGACATGGGACATGGTAGTAGAGTATGAAAATGGGAGGGTAAGTTAGTAAGAGAAGCCATGGGCTCATGGTTGAAATTTCAAGCTCTTTTCTAATGATGGAATGGAAAATGTGCATAAGTGAAAACTCATGTTTCATTCTTAGGTGGACCTAGAAACAGTTAAGTATTTTCTTTTGTAAAATGTGGAAATCATTACATTCTATCATTTTCTCTTTCCTGCACTCTGATTATTTGACTAAAAAGATTGGCTGGACTCAGTGAGAAGACAATAATTCATAACAAAAATAAATAAAAATATGCCACAATTCCTACAGAGCTCTTGGAGTTTGGGTTATAATAAATATTGCAAGTTTTTGAAGGTGGTAGAGACTATGCAAAAGGCTTTTAAACTCAAACAGTTAAATGTAGAGATGCTATTGAAAAAAACCTCCCGTCTCAATTTTTGAGACAATAGCACCATAGTAATCTTGTAGTCATTCTTCTAAGGATTTATTTTAAGTGCAATACGTGATTTATAGGTATGCCTAAAAAGCTGTGCCAAGATGAACTAATGAAGCCCAAAACCCAAGGGCTATAAATTATGTTTTTCATTATTCACATTTTTCTTTATGTCATACAATATGTAAGAGGGAAACAGAAAATAGGAGATCAGGATCACATAAAGAATTAATACTTTATACTGAGCCTGGGAATGCAAATAAAGGTGTCACCATCCACAAAAAACAAGAATTTTTAAGTTCATTCTACAACAAAGGGAAGAAGGAAGCAAATAAACCATGAGAAATAATACTAAACATCTCAAGAAAACCTTATACTGATGAATGGTGGCCATCTTAACAATTTACCAAATTGCCATAGAGTCCAATGTAAGTTCTAATCCCCGCGGGAGAAAAACAATCGCTCTGTGAAGCTATCCTCTGTCACCCATCACCCACGCTTCCCACACCGTCTGCTCCTGTGCCAACACATCATATCCCAATTATGCAAGACATGTTTCAAAGGAAGATAAAGTCCAGAATTCATTGTGTCCTTTAGATTCGTATTTTTAACAATCAGTGGTTTGTGTACACTGGTAAGTTAAAGTCGGGGTCAGAAAAGTTCTCTGGAATTTCTCTTTATTTGGCTATGTGCAAAGACTGGGTTCCATTTTTATTCTTTTATACAACAGCTTTAGAGGAGTGATAGAGCATGGTGGACCGGAAGGAGGCAGCAACACTGTCTTCCTGGTTTGTAATCTTCTGGACAAATGCCCAGGAGTGCAACTGCTGTGTCATGGGGGAGCTCCAGGTTTCATTTTTTGAGGAACCTCCAGAGTGGTTGAATAAATTTACATTCCCAACAGTAGTATACTAGGATTCCCTTTTGGGTTCTTTGCCAGCATCTTTTAATTACCAAAAAGATACCTCAGCACAGAAGGAGGAGGAGGAAGAGGAGGAGGAGGGAGAGGAGGAGGAAGAGGAGGAGGTTCATATTTCTGAATTCATGAATAGTTGTTTTAATAAGAGAAGACTTTCCTGATCAATAGATATCATTTATATATTCAACAATACACAGTAAAGCTACAGTAAATCATGTTTGAAAAAGTCAGAGTTGAGTTGGCTCAATTTCATTTTGTAAATAAATGAAAATCAAGATAATATGTTATATGACCCAAAATGTTCAGAGATGCTCCAATTCCAAGAAGTAGTTGAACAGTAGCATACTGCCATTCAACTATTGCTTACTTCTAGCTCTTCTTGCTGCTTTTCTCTTTTCAACTGTAAGATATTCAGAAGTTCTATGGTCACCCACGATGTCCAGTGACCAGAGGAGGCCTTCAGACCTCTGTGATTTTCTTCGTTTCATCCATTGCTCCTTTGGGAAGACACAGGTAGCCAGGGAGGGTGCACACGTTAACCAACACCAAGGCCACTGGCTGGGGTGCTGACCAACCAGATATTTCTTCAGATCTCTGCCCTTACACCAGACCTTACCTACTTGCACGCTCCTCCGACTCTCTCCTTATGAGCACCTGAACCCAGGGGAGAGCATGGAGGCTACACCGTCCCTCTGCTTCTTGAAGGGATCGATTTGGTTGCAATTCTGGGTTTCTGTTGGCTCACACAAGAGGCAGAGGGAGGGACAGAGATGCCTGGAGGCAGAAGACAGCAGTGAACCAGGCTAGCACAGGCCTCTGTTCACCTTTTCTTGTTGTCTATAAGATAATGAGCATCCTCTGTGGACTGAGGGACAGCTCCAGCCCAGTAGCAGCCAAGGAGGATGCTGGCTCACAGGGCCCCCTTAGTGCCTGGCTTCCCCCTGACACTCCCAGTCCAGCCAACTGGTCCCCCCACCTCGGATACACAGAAGGTCTTGGCCAGTGTCCTCTGTAGGCCCTTCCCTCCTTACCTGGGGGGAGCATTCCTGCCAGAACCAACAAGAGCAGGTTGGTGCACATGCGAATCCCTGGCAGGGAGCTTGGTGTTTCTTCCTGTACAACCAGAGGTGATGTCTGCCTCCCCTTACTCAGGCTTCATTCAGGCCTGATGCTTGCAGGGATGGAAGGAAAGCAATGTCCCCAATCTCACCTGAGGTGAGACCAGAGTTTCGTTCTGCTTCTGACTCCTGGGAGTGGGAAGGAAAGTTGAAGGTTGGTTTGGTAGGCCCAGGGTGGATTGTGTAAGGGAAAAACAGAGTCCTAGCTGTCAGCACAACAGTAGGTGTCACGAGTAGCATTACCAAGCCGGTCAGGATGATGGTGTCACGGTCAGACTTGCCCGGGAAGCTTTCTCCTGTGGAGTTGCAGCAACGCAGGACAGATGAAGGCAAGCTTCTGTATTTTCCCCAGGCTAGACTCGGAGGAGTGATCATTTTGCCAGTGTTGGGGCTGGAATATGTGCTGATGGTTTCTGTCTTCTGCAGTGGCTACAGACAAAGACTGCTGCATTCAAAGAAAACAAGCCCGTTTTGTCTGGTGCCTTCAAGCTGTGTGTTCAGCCTTTATGTGGAGCTCACAGAAAGAGCTGTGATTTTTGTTGTTGTTGGATCATTCTGCTCCAATTGAGCTCATTTAAAACTTTGTCTGAATTCTTTATTCAGGTGAATGAGACTGGATACTTATGCAACTCTAATGACCCTCAGATCAGGCTCTTCTAAATTTACATTGCAAAGAGGCACAGCGATTTATGGTAGTTCTACAGACTTTGCCAGTGTATGGTCTTCTGTGACCACAAGATGATTTCAGACAAAATCCAGAGAGGCCGTGGAGAAACAGCTCATGTTGAAAAGAAGTGGCGGGGGGGGGGGGGGGGGGGGGGAGGCGGAACACAATGATTAGCCAATGTGGACACAAGAGACCACCACTTCCATATTGACAGGACACAATGAAAAGCAAAGACTAGGTGTCATGGATTTAAAAGCAGGCCACAGGCTGCCCTTGGGTGTGCACGCTCGGATGCCGTCAGCGTCCTGCAAATGGTTGTCTCACTCAGGCAAACGCAAGCTGAGCGCAGGAGTCTGACCTGCGGCACACTGGCAGACAGTGTCTCGCACCCCACCCTTGACCTAGATGGCTTCTGGGTCACCAAAGCGAGTCCAGGGCTGTTGCGACACAGGTCTAGGTTAGTAAGGACCAAGGCAGGTAAATAGCAGCATCCTCTCCTGGTGTTTGAGGTCACTGGACCACAGGGTTGGAAAGTCCTTACTGCCAGGCACAGCCTGCCCATCCTTCGCTGCTCATAGCTGGCTCCTAACCTCCGGCCGCCTTTCGGTCTCTTCTGAGAGCCATTCCCGGCTGGAGGAAGACGATACACCAGCGCCCCGCCTTGTCTGTCAATTCAGGCTGGGCAGGACTCCAGCTAGACCGAGATGAAATGTACCCCGGAAGGGATAGGGGATTCACCAACACTTCTCATCCCACTCTTCCCAGCAAGCTAGACGGGAGCGTTCTTGACTTCCTGGACCCTGACGAAGCCGATGGGGTGAGAGCTAGAGCGCCACCCACAGGAGAGGCCAGGGCCCGCCAGTTCCTCCTGACTTCCTATCCTTCGGTCCAGGTCTTGCTTATTATTGGACTGCTCAGATCCCTCCCGCCTCTTTCTGCCACGCATGGCTGGCTTCAGGCCTCACCTCCTGGTCTTGCAGTTCCTTCCTGCCACCTTTCCCTTTCCCATCTGACTTCCTGGGTACAGCTTCAGTTCCACATCACTTTGATGACTGCCGTAGCCTTAAACAGATCACTGGTCTCAACCTCTATCCACACTTCACCCTTGAACCATCTTTCTAAAATGGAAATTAGACATCTCTTGTATGATCCAAGAACTTCTTTCCCATATGCACAGTATAACCTGGAAACCCTCCACGGTGGGGAACAAACATGCCTCCAACTCAAGCATTCAGCAAATGCCCAGGCCAACATGGAGTCGTATCAGTTCTTCCTCTGGTTCTTTGTTGTTGTTACTTAATAAAATCATGGGTGTTAGAGTAAATTAGACTTTGCCAGAAAACCACAAGGACATCCAGGTACAAAGGAAAGGCTTTTTACTGGTAAAGGGATCGGCAAGACCTTTATAACCTCCAAGATTTGGGGACTCTTGCTGCCTTATATGGCCATAGCTGCCCCAAAGGAGTGCCCTGTCAGGTGACCCATATGACCTGGGAAGTTTAGGAGATCTCATTGTCTTATATGGTTATAGCTGTCCCGCAGGAGAGCTCTCTCAGGGAAAGGGGCTGGGGCTAATCATTTACCACCTTTACTGACCTGGGCTTTGTGTTGCCTAGGGGAAGAGCAAGCTAAGCCATGAGAGAGGAGAATTCTGGGCTAGCAGTGGGTTTGACGGCCCTTATCTGCCTCGACCTCGACACTGCCAAGGCTCCCTCACTGCCCGCCTCTTTCTCCAGGCTGCTTCCTCCTGCAGAGTCCTGCTCCCTTCACACCTGGTTGGGGGTGGGACAATCTCTGCATGGTTTAAACCCAGGTCTGTATATGAATCTCAGGCTGCAGGGGCCTTTCTGGTAATGCAGACAAAAGAATGATTTTCTAAATATGTGTCTTGTATAGAAATGATTATTGCAGGAAAATGCTAATAATGGCTTTTCTTGCTTATGATGGATGGTTTCTTTTTCTTTTTCTTTTCCTCTATTTTATGCATTTTCTCTAATAAGCTATGTAGTAATTGTTTTCATAATGTAAGGAAATATTTTGTAGAAAATAGCTAATGTAACCTATTTCAAAGGGAATTAAGTTATTTGAGCTTAATTACAGCTCAGTGGAAGGAAGAAGCAACGTTGCTTTCCATTCAGGCTTAGAGAGAATCATTGGGAAGGGATTGCAGAGTCCTATGGTTTCTTTCCCATGCATGTGAGGATGCTGGCGGAGCCGGCAGCTCCTCGCGAGCCTAAGACATCCCCTGTCCATCCACTCCGTGGGCAGAAGCAGCTGGCCTCACCTCCCAGTCCTCCTTCACCGCCTCCCCTGGCTTCATTGTGTACGGCTTAGCCTCCCTCCTCTCCAGCAGCTTCCGCAGCAGCTGACCCTTCCTGGCGCCACTTGTATTCTCGTTGGCATCCCGGCAGTCACTCTCCCATGTTCTCCCTTTGTCTCCACACAGGGAGGTGCCGTGCTTGCCTGGGATGCCCCAACACAAAGGGTTCATCCTCAGGCCTGCTGGTAGCACCGGCCAGTGCCGACCTGCAGGCCCGCAGGAGGCAGGGAGGAGTGAATGGTGAGCACTGGGAGTCCGCTCTGTCTGCTTCCCTTAAATCCAGCAGCAGCAACATCATCACAGTAGGTAGAAGCAGCTGGGACAACGCAATGCCATGGGGCATGAGTGCAGGTAGACGTTTCACAGATCCGGTTCTGGTCCAGCCACCGTAGCCGGACCCTGAGGTTCCCCCGGTGCCCAGCTTGCAGGGGCCTCGCGCCATGGCACCCATGCTCACGTGGTCTGACACGAAATGCAGTGAAAGCGGACATTTCATTCTGTGCTCCTTTGGTACCCTGTGTCAATACGCTGGTACAGCCTAGTGGCTGAAAGCAGCACAGATGCACTCACTGTTGAAGCCAGAATCACAGCATGACTCTTAGAGCCTGAAATCACTGGACGCCTGCATTTCTTTCAGAGAGCAACAGGAAAAATCCTTTCCTTGCTTGTTCTAGAAGCTGCCCACCCTCCTGGGCTGGCGGCTCCTACATTACCTTCCAGAACAGCAGTTTGGGTCTTGTCCACCTGCCACACGCCGCCTTCTGTGCACCCATCTCACGCATGTCACCTGACAGAGGACGTCTCCTTGTGTTGCGGGCCGGCTCAGCAGCGGCCTTCGTTCCGTATGTGCTCCCCTCTGTCGTGGATGGTTTTGTAGAATCAGCGTCCCCACGATCGAAGGACACTGATCCACCTTCGTGAGCATGCCTCCGCCAGCCACACCTCACGATTCAGCTGCCCATGTGGCCAGGGGCTGCCACGGTCGGCCTGGGAAGGGAGACACAAAGGTTCCATGGTGGAGCATCCCAGAAAGTAGGACCAGGTCCTTCGGTAAAAGTCACAGTCCCACTTTCTATAAAAGTGCTCACTTGCTCTCTTTCTCTCCCCTAGCCCTCTCTCTTTTTCTCTCTCAATGAAAAATAGAATTACGTTGGAAGCCACAAAGGTCTGTTTCCTAATATTTGCAAATCAACCAGCCAGGTCTGCGTTTATGATTTTTAAATGATACTATTAAAGTGTCCATGAATCTGTGGACCTGTAGCAGATCCGTGGAGAGAGCAAATGTCTCTGCAGCCAGTCATAAACTTGCTCACCTTCAAGGCAGATGTCAGCCCGGCGCAGACTGCCACCCAAAGTACTCCAAAGGGGTAAATGAGAAACACCCGCTGAGAGCGGCAAAGACCCGGAACGTTAGCAAGTTCACTGACCGTGGCTGGCACGGCACCCGTCATCAGGAATTTCCAGTGGGTTCTCTCGGGGAGCATGGAGGACCCTAAGGAACAGGTGTCTGCTGGGCCCAGCAGGCCGGTGCCCAGTAGGCTCACACATGCAGATAGGGCGTTAGGGACAAAGGCGCCACCATCTTCCTGCTGAACAGTGTGCCACGGCTTGTCAAGCGTGGGGGACATCTGGTGTTATCAGACCAGAAGCCAATGCAGAGGTATGGTAGGGATGCAGAAGCCAATGCAGAGGTATGGTAGGGATGCAGAAGCCAATGCAGAGGTATGGTAGGGATGCAGATGCGGCCAGCTGGGAGCCCTGGGGAAACTGGGTCCAGCAGAGACCGAATCCTGCAGATGCATTTAGCTAATCCCAGGTCAGGAACAAAGCTGTGAGTTAGAAGACAGTGTTCTTGTGTCTTAAGGTCCCTGGGTCACAGGCAGGAGTTAAATGGGTTTGTCATTCATGGGTGTTGAATTCCTACTATTTACATTATCTTCTGTGTTTCTATTCTCTCATGTGATGAGTACATGATAGTAATAAAGAATTCCCCACACACGTAAAAAAATGAAAATACCAAGTCTCTGGGCAACGGAATTTTGGTGGGCATGATATTCAGTGTGTAGACTGCTTTTCACAATATGGCCCTTTTCACTCTGCCAATCCAAGAACATGGGGTGCCTTTCTATCTTCTAGTGTCTTCCTTAATTTCTTTCGTCAAGGCTTCACAGTTGTTGGTATGTCTACCTCCATGGATAAATTTATACCTAAGTAGTTTTTTGAAACTATTGTGAATACACTTTTTATTCTAAGGCCACAAAAAGAAGTTCAAGTAAATAGAATTAAAGCCTAAATAGAATTAAAGCCTACAAACTAAGTTTATTTTTTTTCTTTTTTGGTCGGTCGTGGGGCTTGAACCTACAGACTAAGTTTAAGTAGTGAAAATATTACTAGGTTTGATTGTTTTAATCAAGTTATATGCTATGTAAGAGACATAACTGGATTTGAACACATCAAACACACAGAAGAGAAAAGAGAGCCACTTACAAATAGGTAATGTTGAGGTTATTATGTTAACATCAATTAAACCACAAAACAAAAACATTTTTGGCATAAGATCACTGCAAAGTTATTTTTTAACAGTTTAACAGAAGAATTTTTAACAATTGCAAACTTCTGTGAAGTCTTCAAAGTGGTCCAGAGACATTGGAATTAAGCACTGCTAGATGACACAGACAGGGAATGTTAAGTGTTAAGTCAAACGTGGTAAAATTATCAGAGATATAAAAGATGTGAATAGCACAACCAGCCTAATTGGAAAGATGTACACAGAGTTCATTAATTAAAAATTTACAATAAAATGTTGGTACAAAGAGTGAACCAATACAACAGTGATACTCTCTATAGATACTATGTTGAAAATGAACTATACAGCTTGTAGGGGAGGGAGGTTGGGAAGGGAAAACTGAGTGAAAATCAGGGAAGAGGTTATGCTGTTCAAAAAGAAATGCACTCATTACCTGACTTACATAACTGTAACCCCTCTGTACATTTACAATAACAATAAAACATACATATAAAAATATACTTATAAAATTCCAGTAAATCTAAAAGACATGGGGAACGCCCAAAAATCAACCTGGCAAGATGCTATCATTTGGATATAAAATGATCCCCAAAAGTCCATGTGTTGAGAAGTTGTGCTCTCAGGAGATGGGGGAAGCTTGAGGAGCCAGGGTGCAGGGGAAGGTTCTTCAGGGGGAGATTGGATGCCCAGCACCGTTTTCTCTGAGTTGGCTCATGATCTGAGGCACCAAGCCATGCACTTCTGCTCTGAAGTCCTGCCATACCCCAAAGCAACAGGACTGTGGCCTGAGCTTCTGAAACACAGGAGCCAAAATAAACCTTTCCCCTTAAAAGGTTTATCTCGGGTAGCTGGTCCCAGTGGTGGAAATGGATTAAGACTTAGGAGATCCCTTTGACAAGCTCCAAAGTACTCAAAGAGGAGAGATCGTGTGGCACAAATGTGAAGTCAGTAAGAGAAATAAAAATAAAAGCTGCACTATACTTGGGCTTTTGGAAAGACTTAGAAAATACTTCATTAAAACTTGTGAGGTGCAAATTATTTAACACTTCAGTGAAACACTATAGCCTTACAATGTCTTACTGAGAAGAATGAATTCTAAAAGCTAACAAGTATTCAGTTTTAAAGGATAAAAAGTGAATCACTACATAGACCAAGTAAAGTAAATGTGTGGAGGTAAATTAGGGAGCAGAAGTCAATTAAATAAACTCTCAGTAGAGAAGACAGAGCTAAAGGTTGGTTCTTTGAAAGTTTCATCAAATAGACATCTATCTATGTAAAGATCAAGAAAATAGGTAGAGGGCAAGCACAGGCAATATTGTGCATGAAAGTGGGAATAGCTACAAAACACAGATTAAATTATAATCCAAATCTCTAATTTGGAAAACTTTTAGAAAATGGAGAAATTCCAGAAAAAATATAACAGCAAAATTAAATGTGTGGATCTGAATAGCATTTAATTGGCAATAACTTGAGAAATGAGTTAAAATTTTTCCTACAGAGAAAAATAGTAAGCTAATCTGGTTTCATGGAACAATTCTCCTCAAATTTTACCTTTATACAAATTCTCTGAGAGAAAAGAACCCTCAACTTCTTTTTTTGGGGGGGGGTCTGGTCATGGGGCCTGAACTCTGGGCCTGGGCGCTGTCCCTCAGCTCTTCAGCTCAAGGCTATCGCTCTACCACTTGAGCCACAGCGCCACTTCTGGCTTTTTTTCTTTTTGCTTATGTGGTGCTGAGGAATCGAACCCAGGGCCTCATACATGCAAGGCAAGCGCTCTACCACTGAGCTACCTTCCCAGCCCCCCTCAACTTCTTTAAGTTAGCACATCTTAATATTCAAGCCAAGCAAAAATAATTCATGAAAAAATTTAAAAAGTGCAAACATACACACACACACCTTAAGACCACCTCACGCTGGCATGCTGTTTCAATATCCTTTAAATAATATGTTAGCAAACTGAATCCTGACATACACTAAAAAAAAATCCATCCCTGTGTCTACACTGCACTTACTATAGGAAATAAAATATGGTTTCATATTAGAAAATTTAGAAGTTTTATTTTCAATCTTAACAAGTTAAAAGAGAAAAGCTAAATGATTTTCTTAACACATTGTGCAAACTATCTCATTTTCTATAAGAACAACATATTGTTGTTCTTACAGCGAATTACATTGGTTGAACTATGCCCTTCCAAAATTCATATGCTGAAATCTTGACTCATTATTACAGAATGTGATTTTACTTGTTAATTGAGTTGCTGTACATTTAAACAGCAAGGATGAAGTCATGCTTGAGCAGGGCAAGGTTATAATCTGACTGACATCCTGATAAACTTGTGGCAGAACACTAGAAGCCAGAAGAGAAGGCAGGAACGCAGCCCTCACAGGACACCTCCTGCCACACTTAGATATCAGACTTCCAGGTTCTAGAACCATGAAACATAAATTCCCATTTAAAATAGACATAGGAGGGGCTGGGAAGGTGGCTCAATGGTAGAGTGCTTGCCTCGCATGCATGAGCCCCTGAGTTTGATTCCTCAGCACCATATAAGCAGAAAAAGCCGGAAGTGGTGCTGTGGTTCAAGTGGTAGAGTTCTAGCTTTGAGCTGAAGAGCTAAGGGACAGCGCCCAGGCTCCAGAGTTCAGGCCCCACAACTGACAAAAAAATAAAAATACATATGAGTAGAATATTACTCAGCCATAGCAATAGTATCGGTAGGCTTGGCCCTAGAGAAGGCCTCAAAGTTAAACCAAAGTTCATATACTATAGGATTCCACTTATGTGAAATATCCAGCACAGGTGAATCCATGGTGACCTGGAACCAGCTCTTGAGAACAGATAATTGGGGAGAAACATTCATTTGTGAGTGAGATGGAGAGCAGCCAGGAAGAGGTCAGGTGTAATGAAGCTCTTTTCAAGGTTGGAGAAGATGCTGACCTCTGAGTTTCCCAGTCCCCAAAGGCCTGTTGCATGAACTTGGCAAAGCAGCTATAATGAGCCATCAGATGCTTAATTCCAATGTCACAGTCATGGACCACAGTGGTGACGTTGACTCTGCCCGGAGAAGGTTGGGAGGGCTGTGGGGCCTCCCCTGCCCGCCCCTCAGGTGCGCGATGGTGTAGCAGAAGAGTGGGAAGACGTTAGGTCCTGGAGACGTTGTAAACACCGTGGCCTGGAGTATCTTCAGCGAGGTCCCCATCTCCGCAGGTGGGCTGGGAAACTTCACTTGGCAAGCACTGGGGTGTGCGGTCATCTGAGGAGCCCTCCACACAGCGGCAGAGGAAGCCCCGGATGGACTTGGCCACAATCAAGAAAGAATGACTGCACAGGAGATCCCAGACAACGTCTGCCTGACAACTGGGGAACAATTGTGACAATAACCAAAACAAGCTAGCTGTGTCCCCAGAGTGCTTATTCTCAGTCAGGCACTGTTCTGAGATGTTAGGAGCTGGCAAGCGATAGACAGCTCCTGAATCGGTGCTCTTGATTGTCTCGGCCCTCCTCTCCAGTGTGGGCATTTAAAGCACCCACAGCCTGTCACCGTCTACAGGAATGTTCAGACCCACAGAACTTGCACCTATGAACTCACCAACAGAACAACAGATGGAAAACCAGAAAACAGCAACAAAGGAAAACAAAGTGGGACAAAAGCCTTGCTGCCATTTCTTGGAGTTCATTTGCTGTTTTTTTTCCCTGTACCTTTTGTCTTGTTTGTAAGTTTATTTGATTGGAGGAGAGTACGGGGGAGCAAAGGGCAAACAAACGCAGTGAATACTCACTAGATGCTGTGCTGAGCACGAACGGTACAGTTTGTGGGTGGGGATGTTGAGAGAGAGCAAGGGATGGGGAGACGCTGTTCAAAAAGAACTGTACTCATTACCTGACTTGTGTAACCGTAACTCCTCTGGTCTTGCCTTTATAATAACAATTTTTAAAAGCACATAAAGCCACTAACATAGACTGAGAATGTCAATATTTATAATATCTGCTGAGCATAGGTGTCTAAGTGGAAGCACATGAATAAAAGAGGTTTTTATTCAGTGTGTACATCAGAATTGTGATGATACATAAGTAATAATATAGTGTATTAGAAATGTCGTCATATTGGTATCCTGCAATATTGATTGTGAACACTCCCGTACCTGGGCTCGCAAGGCATTTTCCTCCAGAAGCGATCAAAGGCTATTTATAAAGCCATCTCAATAAAATTTACACATGTGAAAAAATTCCAGTTAGGCCACAGGCGTTTCATGTGCTCATTTCTACCTGACAGAAAGAGGAACTGAGGCGTAGGGACTTGGAGCTATTTGTCTGCATGTTGAGGCTGGGTCTTGAGTCCTCTGACTTCCTGCTGCGTCATCTCTTGCTGTCTTCCTTTCGCACTCAGGTGCAGAAGTGGCCTTGGATTTATCTTGCCCGCAGGCCATAACATCTCTCACTCACCATTGTCGAGACCTAGAACTTGGCCCATTATTTCTTTATGAGTTAATGAATCACAGGCTCATCACCCTGTACCTTGCTTTCTTTAGATTGGGAATGATTATGTAGTCAATTAATCATAATCTTCTATTTATAAAAGAAGAGAAATGAAGTATGAGATGAAGAACACACCAAAAATTCTTTGTACATCCCTCTAGGAATTCATAAGACATTTAGTTTCTGGCACTTAAACATAATGCTATCAACATAATCCCATTCTATTTACCACTCCCCAGGATAAACTAACAGGAAGAAAATGTCTCTAACAGATGCCCACTAGTGCAAGTTCCTGCCAAGCAAAGAAGTCTGTGTTTGATCACTGTTCAGACCTGGAGCAGTTCTGTCCCAAGTCTAATGCTGGAAGAGCCTTCAGTGTTCTGTGGCTATTTGCTGACGGGTTTTACTCTCCCTTCTGTCTTCAGACTACCCTCCACATCTCTGAAGGCTCAATCCTTGCAGGAGAGTGGACAGGGAGAGTGTGATGCTTACATTGCTCCTGAGTTTTTAACAGAAAGGCTGGAACTTGTTCCATGTTCCAACAGGAGGGCTGGCAAGGCACTGGGGCACAGTTCTGCATATCATAGTGAAGGCATGTGGGTGTTTTCTGCAAATCAAGGAGTCCCCAGATTCTGTATCCAGCTGATTCCCAATGAGCACCGACATCTTGATAGAACTGCTATGTCAGGGCTGGCCTTATTTCTCCAGACTTCAATAACACGATGCTAGGTCCCCCGTGGAAATTTTGGGGAGAACGAGCAGACCCGTATTTATGTAGTAATTGCTCCTTCCATGGCTCAAGACTATGCAACTCAAAACAAAAGCCCTGAGCATTGCTGGCAGGTATGGTCATGCACCTGTCCTGCTCAGCCTGCTCCTTTACAGCCCTGGCAGATGAACTGTTGTGCCGGTCCCTTAGAACCCAGGAGAGAGCCGAGCCTGCCTTTGTCCACCTCCACAAGATGCCATTTGGAAACTATGGGGTGTGTTTGCCTGAATAGAAACAATACCAAGATGCACCAAATAACCCTCCACAGGATTTGCATTCTAAGGAATGCTGAGCAGGCTTCTCTTCCCTGCGAGGTGCAGATTCTCATCTCCACACCATGCCAGGGGCCATGGCAATGGAGAATGCTGAGCTGACTTCACCTTGACAGTCTTATCCCAGTCGTGGTAATGAATGTGCAATCCAAGAGAAAACAGTGCACTCACAACTCCAGAGAGAGTCCCTATCCTCTGTCTGGCCTCGCCTCCCTCCAACACTAGGCTCCACGGCACAGAAAATCTGAGGCTACCACTAAATACATTGACAGACTTGGGCTAGCTACCCAGATGTTTGGGAGTTGGGGATGGGAGGTTGGGATGACAAAGAGGAGCTAAGAGTCTTCTTGCCCCACTAGAAACACTAAAAATAAGATCGCTAATTCCCTGTTCAAGGCACATTTCCCAAAGGGGAGACACATCCAGCCTTGTCACCTTTGGGCTAAAGAGAATAAGAAACTCTGGACACGTGCCTGTGAAGATCATGCTCTAGGGTTTACAAGTGAGGAACGTATTTTTATGGCAGCCACAGAAATTAGAGTTTACAAGCCAGTAAGCTCCTGCTGATGGAAACTAGGCAAAACTCTGGCCAGAAAGTCAGCTGACACCATGACCGTCCCCTCTGGCCTTCCATCCTCCAATGATGAGAGCGTCTGATTACCAAGTGCTCTCCCAAGGTCAAATGCCATGCTGAGTGATTAATTCACACTGTCTCCTCTACATCCCCTGGGGACCCAGACAGATGAGAAAATGTGCCTGAAGATGCTACACTCTTATGAGTGAGGGTTTGGGGTTGGATCCTTCTTGTTCCAATCTCCATCAGGCCGAAGGGCGGGTGGACACTTCCCAGGGGGTGCGCTCCCATGAGCTCAGGAGGGGCAGCTCCTTGCTGCGTCCTACACCTGTATTCCCCTCCTAAGTCTCTACGGCAGCTCTCCTAATTTTCGCTCCACATTTCTGACTCTAATCATTGTCACTCTGCATTCTTCATGTTACATTTCTTGACTTCATAGTCATGTTACTAGGTCTGAAGACTGTGCTGGCCTTCTCCAAAGTGATGTTTCCACTGAACTTCCACAGGTAGATGTCCTCGTGGCTTCTGGGATGTGCTGGGTTTATCAGCACTAGTTTCTCCCTAAGGAAAGCTTCATGTCTGATGGGGAAAACTTCTCTGACGGGGAAAATAATAATATTCATGTTCATTATAAAAATACTATAGAAAATAAAGACAAAGTAAGAGGAAAATAACATAGACATGCATGCACACACACACACACATTTTGTTCACATATACACACACATGCACTCATAGCTACTGTCCACACATACACTCAAACTTGCTATACATGTAGACAAATACTCATATATATACAAGCACATATTTAAACATATATATAACAGTATTGATGCAGGCATAGGCACTTAACTGATACATTCATACCAATTTATAAACTTATTCATACCATAATCCTTCTTGTATATTCCCTATTGAAATGGGTAAATGACATCTTAATGGCTATTTCTATATCTACATGTAAAGTTGGCCTTTGAGTTTGTTAGGAAAAATTTTAATGAGAATACTTAGACCAATGGGAAAACATATTGTAAGACTAAATAACATATATGTCAAAACAAATCACTGTGTGTGTGCCGCGGACCGGCTCTGTCGGGACGACGGAGGATACCTAGGGGAGGAACCTGGAATGGGGGGGAGATGGCAAACAGACAACCCACACACAAGAGGAGTGGATGCGGTTGTCTGTTTGCCATCTCCGCCCCCCATTCCAGGTTCCTCCCCTAGGTATCCTCCGTCGTCCCGACAGAGCCGGTCCGCGGCATGTGTGTGCTTGTGGTAGGCTCTTTCCTCTCATGCACACAAACACTGGCTATTGTTAAACCTTAAATCTGCACCAATCTGAGATTGATGCAGAAAAATAAAATTTCTTGGATATTTAAATTTTATCTATATAACTATTATCAGAATATTTTTGATGCTTTTGAGTCATATGGGTTTCAGTTTTTCTCTAAGATGTGCTCATTGTTTTGTGCAAACAGGCTTGATTTCTAAGTAGATGTCACTAAGTTTGAAAAACTTCACTATAAAGAATATTATCCCTGTTTCTCTGATATATTGTGATATTGCAGATACTTACCCAGATTTTCATTTATTTTCCAATAGTCAGCATAGAGTAACAGGAATTGTGTTTACACTTCAGCCTAAAACTTTTTAACTGACAACGTATATTAAACTGGTCTTCAAAACATCGGACATCTAGCCACACATGTCAGAGGTGACTGAGAGATGGCAAACAAGAGAAGTGAGTTCTGTTGCTGAGCTGTCTGCTGGGAGGAAGGCTGAAGCCTGGGCCCAGGACCCAGGTCAATCCTGGGTCGCTGTGTGGACTTAGACAGACAGAGGTACAGGAAGCCCTGGGGCCTGTGCATGTAAAACGAGGGGGCTATGAAGAAAACTGAAAGCTCTGTGGAGAGGAAAATGTCAAGCACTGTGGGGAGAAAAGGCAGCCAATATAAAATGACACAGAATGTTGAACCCATTGCTATGGATATAGGTGAACTATGATTCCACTCTGTGCATTCAAGAAACCAGAGGACTGATTGATCAAGTTACCCAGAGCTCTGTAAGTAACAAAGAACTATTCAAATCGAACTTCTTCAGGCTGAAAAGTCGAATTTATCATATAAAATGTCATGGATGGTATGAATTAAATATTAGACAGTACAGAAGAAAAACACAGAAAACAAAGGACAGATTATCAAAAAAATTTTAAGAGAGAAAAATTAATGCAAAAGAAGCAAATTCAGGAAAACTTTAATTAGCAAAATAGGCATCAAACTACAGCCGGGAACACAAAGGATTTGGAAAATCATTTTAAGAACTTATAGTCATTTTTTCATGTAAATGATAAACTAATGAAGAAAACAAGACAAATTTTAAACAAAAAAATTTTAACCAATAAGAAAGAAGAATCTCAGCTGGGCACCAGCAGGTCACACTAACTGCTCAGGAGGATGAGATACAGAGGACCACAATTTGAAGTAGGCCTGGGAAGAAACCCTTCTATTCTCCAGTTGTAAAATGATCAGCAAAAAGCTGGGCTGAAAGTGGGCTCAAATGGTATAGCAAATGTGAATGCCTGAGTTCAAACCTCAGTACTAAAAAGCAAAGATCAAGAGAGAGAAAAGTCTTAAAGGTAACCAGAGCAAAGATACAAATAAACAGTACAACAATAAGAAGGGTGGCAATAGATTCCAGAGACCAAGCAAGAAATTATTTTTTTAATCTAAAATAAAACTGTTGTCAAGTTCCATATTTCCTTAAATATAGGCTTCCAAAATAAAGCAGAATCCTAGGATAAGGAAGTTCCTGTGTGACTCAGAACATTCATGCTTCCTGAGATTTGACTCATTTTCTTTTCTTTTTTTTTTTTTTTTTGATGGCTTAAGTGGTAGATTTCATTCCTAATATCAAATAGCAAGAGGAAGAAAGGGAGGGGAGGGGAGAGGAAGAAGAAAGAGGAGGGGAGGGAAGAGGAGGAGAAAGGAGAGGGGAAGGGAAGTGGAAAAGAGGGGAGGAAATAAACAAAATATCAATGGTACCACACATACCCAGCCTGGGAAAAGATAAAATCTCAAAACCTGATTTATGAGTTCTACTGAATGAATACTGCTTCTGCACCATCATGAAACTGAAGTATTGTCAGGAGAGGGGCAGTGCCTTTGAAGAGAGGACCCAGCTTGGCCATGTGAGGCCAAGGCTCATGGGTTCAGCCACTCCTCTGGGGACCCTGAGAAGCCATCTGCCAGCCTAGGAGGCAGCATATCCTGGAGAAAGCTATGCTGTGGAAAACCTGAGTCCCGGTGTCACTCTCCAAAATCTACTTGAAAGAGAAGAAGACAGAAGGAATAACGAACACCTCAGGGCTGGTCTCGCTGGCTTCCTAATAGGTTTACGATGCTCAGGGTAAATCAAGGCAAGTAAAGCACGCCTTTGTCATCCTGCCACTCCTGTCTGACAGAGCAGACACTTAACACACAGTAGGATGCATATGTGCCATCTTGCTGCAGAGGGGCAAAATTTGGGGGTGTAGCTTGCTTCTTGGGATTGCTGCACAGAAGAGCCTGAGCCGACACTTGACTCTGTGTGTGTGTGTGTGTGTGTGTGTGTGTGTGTGTGTGTGTGTGTGTGTGTGTGAGTCCTGGTACTTGAACCCAGGCCTGGGCACTGTTCCTGAGCCTTTTTGTTCAAGGCTAGCGCTCTAGTGAGCCACAGCTCCACTTCTGGCATTTTGGTGGTTCATTGGAAATAAGAATCTCACAGGCTTTTCTGCCTGGGCTGGCTTCAATCTGCAATCCGCAGATCTCAGCCTCCTGAGTAGCTGGGATTCTAGGAGTGAGTCACCGGTGTCTGGCCTCAGTTGGACTGTTGAGAAAGAAGAGGCAATGAAAACGAGGAAATTGCCTTTGTTGTTAAAAAAGTAAATCCTTGAAATTCTCCATATACAGTCTTTGAAAGGGTAAACAAAGGAGGAGGCTGCAATGCTTGTAAGAAATGTATGTATTATCCTGCCCATGTAATTGTAACCCCTCTGTACAGTATGTTCTCAAATAAAATAAAATAAAATTTAAAAAAAAATTGTAGAGAGATGTGTCATGTTTCCTACTATTTTCTTGATTTCCTGTAAATTGTTTCTTTCCTCTTCCTGTGTTTACTAAATTGAGCTTCTAGTGACTTTTGTCTGATGTGTTTCTTTGATTTTGATTATTTTTTTCATGGTAAAAACAATTAGACATGAATAACTGTGAATAACATGAATAAGGAACTGATTTTAAATGCCACGAAATTAAAGAAGGAGCTATATTACAATGGAAAGAAAATCAGAATCACTGCAGACCTTTCCACACAAACCTCAACACAAGGAGAGCCTGGAATGGAATAATCCAAGCCCTGGAAATCAACAACTGCCAACCCAGGCTGATCTACCCAGAAGGCTATCATTTGTATTAGTTGGTGAAACCAGAACCTTCCATGACAATCAAAAACCAGAGGAATTCACAATCACCAAATGAGCATGATAAAGAATTCTAAAGGGAGGAATACAACCTGAAAAAAGTTGCCCCATTTTCTTTACAAAACCTTTTTCTAAAACGCATTAAAAAAATCAAAAGCCTATAAAAAATTCTAAACTCTCATGGTACGAGGCTTATTGCTTTTGCTCATAAAAAGGGTAGGATTGCTTATATCTAAAACTCCCAGCATTCTTGATTTTACATTTTATCATCACACATTAGTTGTAGAAGGAGATTTCATTGTGCTCTTTTCATGCATGCGCACTATGCGCCCTGATCAAATTCATCCTCTGTCACCACCAGTCACTCAGCCTCATCCATTCTCACTGCTTCTTAAAACAACTTTAACCAGTTTCATTGTTCTTTTTTCATGCGTGTTGATAACATACTTCAACCACATTCATCTCTGTTCACCTACTAAAATACAGTAAAGAGTAGTTCCTGTGGTGACATTGAAGGTTTTATTTTTTTTCTGATCCTCTAAACTCAGGTTTAGGGTACCTCATCCCAGAGAGGACAGGAAGCCTGACCCTGGCTGCACATATAGCATGTGATCTTCTGGTCTTTGGATAAACCTACTTGCAATTTTGATTCCTGGAGGACATCGTATCTGTGAACATTTCAGTGCCCAACTTAGTCCCGGTAGGAGCTATAAAAAGCTCACAGCAAGGACTGTTTGTGTGTGATTAACTAGTCATGTTAGCAATGCAGCTTTGCATTACTATTCAGAGCACTGTAATTAATATCATTCCGGGATATTGATTTTAACTCAAGTCTCACTCCAAGCCAAAACTTGGCAGCCATGATAGGGAGATAAAAATAATCAATGGGATAAACTATTTTTAGGAAAGCAAGATGTTTTGCATTGGATTCTAGCATGATTCTGTAAATACGCAGCAGCATGCAAGACCTCCAGATCCCAGTGTGCTGTAGGAGGAGGATCCTGAGGGCCTGAACTCACGCTGAGGTCAGCATGAGTGGAAATGGCCCCGGACATCCCAGCACTGACCGGATTTGTCCACCCGGGTGGCCCTCTGCACAGACTCTGATGGCGAGCCTGGTGGTGTTTTCTGTAAACAGCTCCACTGCTCACAGAAGAGGCCAGGTGCGTGGTCAGCAATGTGGTGCAGGCGATCAAGTTAAGTGATAGGTTTTTTTCCTCCATATCATTTGTACTCTCTTAGCTGTGAAAACTGAAACCTGGCAAAGTAAACTTAATTATTCAAGACTGCATAGGTCAATAACAGAGATGGTTTGAGAAAGACTAGAATAATGCCTGACACCTGGTGTCTACAAGAAGTAGCTAAGTAAATGATTATAGGAGATGAGCGATTTGTTCGTAGCGATCCCTATTCTCTGGAGTGCAGGGGAGGTCATCCCTCAGTGGGTCTGTGTGGAGTTGGGTAGGTTCTGAGAAGGGTCCAGGGCAAGGCCGTACAGGTACTCTTGGGAGGAGCACATCCAAGCATAGCACAGAAGACTACAAATGTCAAGGTCTTCATCCTTTTACATTCTTCCCACCCTCATTCTGTTGACTATCAGCTAAAGGAGGGAGTGGAGAAAGATGGGGGACAGAGAGAGGAGAGAGACAAAGACAGAGATGGAGACAGAGACAGAGAAAGACACACAGAGGGAAATTGATATAACTTATAGAGCCCAGCCCCATGCGGCATTACTCCTGATATTACCGGCTGTCATGTTCAGTTATATGGGCTAAATATGACGTGCTGAAATGGAAGCTAAAAGAAGAATTAAGCACTTTGATCTATCAAAGCTAGTCATTCTTAAGAAAATGATGTTTCTCTGTATAAATGTGAAAGGTGTTTTACCTACAGAATAGCTAAGTTTAATGTTTATCTTGGCCAGATGGATTTTATATAGCATCTGTGGGTAATTAGTTGGTAGATACCCACCCCTCCATCTGGAGAAAGCTTAATTATGACCAAATCCACTTACACAATGATATAGAAGAAGACGGGGAGAGAGAAAGAAAGTAGCTGGCATCAAATATTTTATAATTTTAGATTTTCCAATGATGATATGGCTAGGTGAAAGAATAAAACTAGATTGAAACTGGTGAGTTGTATCAAAAGAATCCAGAAACTTAATATTTAAATAATTTCCTTTTTTCAAAGAACAGGATATTATCATTTAGTTGATGCATTTGCTTGAAATTTCTATACCCTACATACAGATTTCATGTGGTCTTTCCTCAAAAGCATGCCACATAATGCCCATTAAAGATACCACAAAAATTTATCTTCCCAATTGTTAGTTATTTTTGATATAGTGCTAGTGATATATAGAAGGGTTTTGTTGGGCTAATTCCATATAGGTGTGTAATGTGAACGTGAGCATGACATAATGAACAACCAGCCCCCTCCTTTCTTCCTCACATTTCCATTCTCTCTTCTTCCTTCCTCTTTTTGCAAAATTGTCTCCAGACATTGCACATGGCTCAGAAAACCAATCTTAGTTGAGAGTTCTTTGCTCTAAACCAATGTCCACAAAAAGAGATTGTGTGTGTGTGTGTGTGTGTGTGTGTGTGTGTGTGTGTGTGTGTGTGTAACCTCTCACTTCTCATTCTGGTCCAGGGGAGGTTGATGACCTTGGGGACCTGAGCATGATATCCAAACCTGAGGCCCCTGTATTCGGCCTCCTGGGCCATGGGCTCATGCATCATAGAACAACTGGAGGGCCCGGGCTTCCCCTTTTTCGTCTCCTTTCCCATTCTCAAAACCAAGCAGCCAGCACTCTGTAAAGAGACATTAGACATCAGCTGACATGGACACATTTGAGTTGATGAGACGTGTGCTGCTGTTTATCAGTGATGCCCCAGCAGCTGGGGGAACCCACACTTTCTTGTCCCCTCCCCCAGCAGCTGGGGGAACCCACACTTTCTTGTCCCCTCCCCCAGCAGCTGGGGGAACCCACACTTTCTTGTCCCCTCCCCCAGCAGCTGAGGGAACCCACACTTTCTTGTCCCCTCCCCCAGCAGCTGAGGGAACTCGCACTTTCTTGCCCCCCCCCCCAGCAATATGTGGAACTCACACTTTTTGCCCCCCAGCAGCCTGGGAAACTCATGCTTTCTCATCTCCGGCGTCCTTGCCACTGCTCTGCTATGCCTGCTTCATTGTCCTTGGTGAAGGAGAGAGAAGTGACGGCTCAGTGAGGGGAAATCTTTGCTGAACAAAAAGGATATGCTGGCAATCCCAGCAGTGCAGGAAGGTGGGTAGGAAAATCACCACCCCCTATCTAAAAACCAAGCGAACCCACACAGGCTAGAGAGCTGGATCAAGTGGTAAAGTACCCACCTAGCAAGAACAAAGGCTTGGGCTCAAATTCTAGAACTTTAAAGAATAAATCCAAGAAAAGAACAGAAAAAAAGGCTGTGTTGTCCTAAACAACATAGATCCCAACCCTGGCATCCACAATTTGAGGTGATTCTCTGATTCCTATTTTATTCTGATGATCTGAAATGCAGTCCCACCGCCTCGTTCCAGCCCTGAACTCTGGTCTTTGGTTGTTTGCAGGAAACATGAGGAATGAACCATAAGACCTTCAGCTTCCAGGCACTGGTGGCTCACGCCTGTAATCCTAGCTACTCAGGAGGCTGAGATCTGAGGACTGCAGTTCAAAGCCAGTCCAGGCAGGGAGCTCTGATAGACTCTTATCTCCAATAAACCCAGACATGGTGCTGTGGCTCAAGTGGTAGAGCACTAGCCTTGAGCTGAATTGCTGAGGGACAGCGCCCAGGCCCAGAGTTCAATCAAGCCCCATGCCTGACAAAAAATAAAAAGACCCTCTGCCTCAAAGTCATAATAACGAGCTTCACCTGGTCCTTCTTGCTGTCGCTTAGTCTCCACACTCCCCACAGCAGTATGTGTGAGGGGCCTCACACCTGCTGGTCCTCAGGAGGCTGCCTGGCTGGAGACCCGGCCTGTCCTCTCCGACTCACTTCCTCAAAGGAAGCAGTAAGCATGGTGAGTTCTCCATGCATAGGTAATTCTCCCCAGGTCTTACGCAGATATCTCTGGAAAATCCATACATAAACCCCTTCTTCAATTCTGTGGAAATAGGTAAATGAACCCCCACCCCCTGGCAGCCTTTGAAGTTAGGCCTCAGGGAGCATAGGGAGGTCTGGGGCAGCAGAAAGCACAGGAAATGCTTCCCCATGTGCATGAGCCTATGACCATTTAGCACCCCTCTCTGACAATCTCACTTTTCCTGCCACTGACATAATAAATAAGTCAAGTAAACATGGCTTTGCTCTGCTGAACTCTTGTAGGAGTCTCTCAATCAGCACTAGGCCAGCAGCTCCATCCACAGAGGATGGATGAAAACCAAGCACCCACCTAAGAGCATATCCCATGCATGCTAGCAACGGTTACTGGTCTTTCTTTGGACAGGGTCTGCACACTGGCAGAGAGAGGGAAAGCAGGACAGTGAAGATTGGGCTCCAGGAGTCCATGCCGGAAGAGCTCAAGTGAGCACCTGCCAATGTATTGATGCTTCAGAGGTGGAGAGGAAACCTTGTGGGTGTCTGCCATTTCCACTGTCGGGGCTTCCAAGGTGTGGGCATCAGGACTCTATCTTTCCTTCCATCCATCTAGCTACCTGTCTGTCTGTCTGTCTGCCTGACTATCCAACCATCCATCCGTCTGTCTGTCATCTGTCTCTCCTTCCCTCTGTGTGTGCCTCCAGTCTCTCTGCTGCTTCCGTTTGTGTGATTCTCTTTCTCTCACACATATGTGCATACATGCACACCACATACTCAATATGTGCATACATGCACACCACATACTCAATATGTGCACCCATGCACACCACATACTCCATATGTGCATACATGCACACCACATACTCCATATGTGCTATAAGATGGCACATATACTCTCTTCCTTTGTGTGCGGAACTTTGGATAAAATAACTAAGGAGCAAAGAATGTAAAATAAGCAGAGGCATTATGTATCAAGAGATACAGGACTAAAAAAATGAGTGGCTAAGTATTACCATTAGTAGCAGCAGGAAAGTCTTCTCAAGTTGCCAGATAGACTGAGACGCGCAGTTTCTGCTTTCCTGAGGCTGGTGATACACTCTGCCCCCACCCCATGCATCCATGCACACGTGTGTGCGCGCACACACACACACACACACACACACACACACACACACACACAGGCAGAGGGTCCACTCCAGCACCTCCTCTGGGAAGCACAAGTCAGGGCATGGTGCAGATGTGGGTCTCCACTGATACACAAACAGGATGGCAGCACTAAGAACTTCTCTTCAATGTTTGTAATAGTCCTATTTCACTTTTAATCTTTTATCCGTAAAAAACATTTTCCATCTATTTAGGTGTCAGCATGAATTAAGGAAAAAGAAAGTCAAAGTTCAAGTCTAGGAACTGCTTAAAGATAATACTAAAAAATGCACAGCCTCCTATATACCTTACAGACCTTATAAAATGCTGTGATAGAAACAAAACTTCACGAGTATTTGAATAAGTGTAAACAGAAGAATCTGGAGATGACCCTAGCTAGATCCACGGTTCACTCTAAATGTGAGGTTCCAGTGAGAAATCTGGGACCGTCGTTCCCAGCGTCTTCGGAGCCACAGTTAAAACGCCAGCAGGAAATCCCCTGCCGCACTCCCGGGTCGACTGTGACACCGTAGCCAGGATGGCAGAGGTGGGCGGGTGAGACACAGAAAGAGTTTAAAAATAGAGTGACAAAATTGTCATATAACTGGAAACATAACTGGGTTATTTTAGGAAAAGGGTTCCATTTATACATACGTTTCCAAAGCGCCTCTAACTTCGGATTTGCTTCCTCGTGTAAGGGGGCCCCTCAGAGGCCGCTGGGTGCGGACATCTCTGCAGCTCTGAGGAGGTCACTGTGGCCTGCTCTGGGGAAGGGGGGGTGGGGACCAAGCACCCCAGCAGTGACTCGGGGGGTCATCACTGGACGGAACCCACAGAAGGTGAAATTCAAAATGTCGCTCCCTAGTTGGTGGAATGAGATGGAGAGCCCTCGACGCGAGGCGAGGCTGCAGAAGTGTATGGGGATCTCTGTTCCACGCTGCTCCGTCCAGTTCCTCCCTGCCCGTCCCCTGCCACCTCCGACCCGAGCTACAGGGCTGTTCTGTCCCTCTCAAAGTCAGACCATGACACATCCTCAGAGCTGCTCATCAATCTTTAATCTACCAAATGCCGAATACAGAACACATTCCCTGGTGTCCTCTTCCGTACATCACTCCTAGTACACCCTTACTTACCCCATTCAATTTCCTCAGTCTTAAGTTGCCTGACTTTCTCCTTCTCAGAACCACAGGCAGGAATCCTCTCGCTTTTCCTCACTATGAATCTATTTCTCTACTCATTGCCACTTCTTTCTTTTCCTTTCTTTTTTCTCCAAAGGGAGAGCAGTTTCCCCCTTTGTTACACTACTCTTATCCTCAGGAACGTAACACTCCCTGCTTTTAATCTATTTCTACATGTCATGCAAAGCAAATCTTCTATCTGTGCTACAGTTCTTTAGTTGTAGCTGAAGTTACCCCTGTGATAGAAAAACCTTCTCTCCATCAATTGAGCCTCATCATTAGGCTTATACTTAATTACAAGAACACAGGGACAGTCAAGATCCCCACAACAAACAGAAGGCATTCCAGTTTTTGTTTGTTTATTTGTTAATGATCAGTTGTTGGGGCTTGAACTCAGGGCCTGGGCTCTGTTCCTGAGCCTCTTTGTGCTCAAGACTAGCGCTCTACCACTTGAGCCATAACACCACTTCCAGTTTTTGAATGGTTAATGGGAGATAAGAGTCTTGTGGGGACTTTTCTTCCCCAGCTGGCTTTGAGTCATGATCCTTAGAGCTCAGCCTCCTGAGTAGCTAGGATGACAGGTGTGAGCCACCAGCTGTCCCAGCCATACCAGTTATTTTTAAAGTGATCCCTGAAAGCAGGGAATTTGATTGGATCAGCTCTGGGTGGTTAAGAAGACTGGAAGGGAGAATGACATAAGACAGAGGTGATAGATGTGGAATTGGGTTTCACCCCGGGACTGAGGAAACACAGGGGTGAGGTGGGACCTAGTAGGACTTTGGGGCTTGGTACAGAGGCACTGCAGAGCTGAAGTCTGAGGTCCCCAAAGGAAAGGGGTCACTTTGCTGATACAATTGATGTAGAACCTGGGAAAGCTTCATGGGGCTGAGATTATGGAAAGAAACAGAGGTGGTATCGACCCCATGTCAGTGTGCAGGCCTTGGTGAGAGGATGCAGCCAGGAACCACGAGTAAAGAAAGGGGCACCCACTCTGCTTCCAGCCTGCCAGGCACTCTCGTCCTTGGAAAGAGCCTCACGGGCAGACTTGTGAGGAGCAATGTCGTTTCCGGAGCCCACACACTCAGACTCCATGAGCACTTCCACACAGGAGTGAACAAACGCTCACAGCATTCATCATGTTAGCCTTTGCTTATCCTTCACACAAAGGAACAGCCTAGTCCCCAAAGGGGAAGGAAAGAGGTCCTGAAAATACTTTGTCTCACCCTGGTGATGGTTATGTAATCCATCTCTGAGAAATGCGAATTACTCCTCAAATTCTGTTCCAGCCCCACCTGAAGCTTCCCTGGAGGTAATCTCCAACAATGGTTAATAAAGCAGAAAAAAGGAGACAATAGAAAGTGTGTTTCACACCTAGAATGAGTGAGAAAGAAATAAGGCACAGTGGATAATGTGCTTAGCTATATGACTTCTCAAGCCTGCAGCTTAGACCATCTATCATCTATCTATCCATCCATCCATCTATCTATCTATCTATCTATCTATCTATCTATCTATCTATCTATCTATCTATCTATCTATCTATCTATCTATCTATCTATCTGTGTGTGTGTGTGTGTGTGTGTGTGTGTGTGTGTGTGTGTGTATGTGCCCCTTCTCCAATACCCATACCCATGCTGCCATATTCCTCCAGTCCTTAGTGCTGGTGTTACCAGAAATTTACTACAGCTAATCACCTTCAAATTCTGTCATCCAGCATGGGAAGGATTCAGACAAGATGTGAATATATTAAAAGTAAAACACATTAAAAGAAAAGTTCATTAGAAAGGAAATACGGCAGGAAAAGAGACTATGTGGTATTATACCATGGAAAGATGGAATGTCCCTTAGCTCACCTGCAGCCATCTGCTGCCAGAAGAAACAGATGTCAGCAGAGAAAGAATAAGGGGGAAGGGACAGAGAAATACAAAGCTTGAGTCTTGGTTATGGACTGTATTTTACTAGTCCGTTTATATAAGCACAATGCATCTTGATCCTGAGAAGTCCTCATTGTCCTCATCTACACCCCATGGGATGACTTCTGGAGCTCCAGGCTGCAGTGTGACCGTGATCGGCAATTTTCCTGACTCGAGGTCATCTGTCCTGCGAGGCTCTGCTGCTTCTCAGGTGTCATTTTTAGTCAGTGTTAGGAAGATGCTATTGATCAGCCCTGCCGTTTCTGTAACCCAAGGTGAGTGCAAAGTGGCTGTGGGAGAACACCTTAGAACAATGAAATGGAGGCAGAGACGGCAGGCTTGCTTTTCTGTTTTGGTTTATTCATGTCATGTGAGGGCCTGTTACCAGAGGGCTGGCTCCATGGTAAGAAGAGCCACACCCACCTTTGGGAGTTGGGGACTTATTGGGATTGTCAGTGAGGTGTTCCCGACCAAAGGTCCAGTCAACACGGCTGAGGAAGTTGAATTATAATTGTTTTCTGAGATCGTGTGGGTTCATCCTCCTTATTAATCCCTGTGGCATTTCCTTCCCATTAATGACTTTTAAAGTCCAGGATCTTACCTGGTTGGGGGACCCAAACTTTATTCCAAGGAATCTGAAGTCTCTGTGATCCTTCGTTTTGCTAGTCTTTATTAACTTCACCTTTTGGTGATGGATACTTTGCAAACTGCATAGAAAGACTGGCGTCCTGTCCCAGAGGCTGCCTTCCCTGTGTGCATCCTGAACAGCAGCCAGCTTCCTCCTGATCATCAACGTCACCCTGGCCAGCTGTGACCCTTGCCGGACTCAGTGTGAACAGCCAAAACACCAGGGACAGTGCAGGCTTCTGGGTCACGCCAGCAGAGACAGGGCTGAGTCAGAGCCCTGAGAAGGGCTATCTAAGGCCATGGGACAGGGCTGAGTTCTCCTCCCACCGTCCTCCCAGCCCCAGGCCCAGGCATCTGTGTGGGTCAGGTGACCCCCTCACTTGGTCTTTAGAGGTACATTCTGGAACAGAGAATCCCATTCTCCAGAGATGATAGGAGTGGTGTCCTCATCCCACCATTCCTGCTCCATCAGGATGGCTACTTCTGAGTGGCCAGGGCTGTGGGACACTAGTGGCTGCCCACAGGACAAGGCCAAGGCCATGAGTACTTGCTACGAAGTGAGCTTGTGCAGGATCCGTGCTGTCTAGAATGCCATGAAGAGGACTAGAGACGGTCTTTAAGTTGAATGCCATGCCACGCCTTCGCAGAGAAGAAGTTCCCGGCCATGTGATTCCCTTCCCTTCTCTCCAATGAAAGCTTCCTCTGCCTGGTTCTGAATCATCACAGAGATCACAACTGTGCCCCCGGATCCTCCCAACTACAAACCCACCCTCACCGCTGACATCCTGGCATCTCGGTGCTCCTCACTGCACTGAAAGCCGGCCCTCCGTCACTGCTGGCTCCGAAGCAGCGGCTCACAGAGAGTCGCCCCATAGTGTTTCCTTCATCCTGAGTCACCGGACACTGGATCGTCTCAAAACAGAGTGACAACTCCATTACTTGCGGCTAAAGGCAGTCCCTGGGCAGTCATTGTGGCTGCGCCTATAGTTCAGTTGGAGCCGGTCTGTGAGTCAGACCAGCATCTAGGAAACAGATTTCCACACCACACACATCCCACACCACCACACACCCTCAGAAATGCACACATGTGCACACTGGCCTCTCCAGCTGCACACTGACGCACACAATGATGAGGACACACTTAGACGTACACGCACTCTTACCATGCACATACACAGTCTCACATATGCACACGCCTCATCCACACACTTGTACACCCACGCACACACACACACACACAGTCCACATATGCACATGCACACGTGACTACCTCTAACAATGACAACTGGTGGGATTGGAAGGCAAGGGCATTGCTGGTCCCATCTCCTGCACCTGAGCAGCCAGCGCTGCCCCTCCACATTGCAGGTGCCCTGTGGCATCGCAGGCCTGCATCCTGCCCAGCTCAGCGGCGCTAGCGTGTTGCCCCCTGCACCCCCCCCGTGCTGGTCCTGCTTCTTACAGGACTGTACAGTGTTGAACAGTACCCTCAAGCTGGGATAGACAGCCACCGGGGAGCCCTTCCTTCTGAGCAAGGCGGGTAAAACGGGAACTGAAAAGCTGAATCTGTGAGTGATGAGAGAGCCGGGAGCAATCAGGAGCCTGGCTGTGAGAACTAGAAACAGCAAGTCCAGCATTTACAGTCCTGTGGTTACAGAGCTCTGAGGACTGACTTGGTTTAAATGCCCAGCACTTTGTGAAGAGCAAAAAGGTAGTGTTCTTATTTTCTACCATCTACAAACTGCCTTCTCCAGGTCCAGTGGCCTTTCTTTCCCTTCTTTGTTTCAGGGTAGTGGAGACCCCTATTAACCCCCCCCCCCCCCCGTCAATACAAGGTGTTCGCACTGCTCATGGTCGCCCATTCCAGCTTGGTGTTACTTCACATGGCCTTGCTGTTCATGGTGCAAAGATGTACTCAGCTTCATCTGGTCTCTCTGGAATGCTGAGATGCCAGATGCCCAATGGGACCTCAGAGTTGCGACTAAAATACAGTACATCATCCCTGCCCATGAAACAGAGCAGATCCAAGCCGCGCTTCTCCCTGCGCCAGAGCAGAGAGCAGCCAAGGATGCTAACTGATCCCACCCATGCTCTCTCCTTCTCTGGGATGTTTATGCTTGCTGGGTGCCTCTGGGGCCTAAGGAGAGTCTCTGGCAAGGCCCGGAATCATTTTAATCAAGGGACAATGCCTGCAGAGCCAGCCTGCACGCTCACTGGAGGTGCCCGGCTGCAAGGTGTGACTCAGCCTGGCACATTTCCAACACAAAAGATTTACCCTCCAGAGTCTCCATAGCAATTTCCTCTCCCCTCCCCAGGGTGTCCTGTGGCTGGAGAGGAATGGGTGACAGAAGGAGGGAGGGTTCTTACACTGAATATGTCCCCACCACGCCAGCCAGCTGAGGCTGACCTTAGAGAAACCCACTGGAGCGTTTCATTTTCCTTGTCACACAAGATCCAGATTCAATTTCCTCATACCCAGAGCACACTAGACTGGTCGCGTGTAATAGATGTTTGGGGAGACAGACAGGGCCCTGGGTGGATCCCACACAGGCATCTGTGTGTCTGTTCATGATCTGATGAGGCACCATATTTAACAAAGAATGATAGATGGGGCCACATTGCTGGGGAAATATGGCTCTGGACTTCAGACCTTCAAAGCCGCGATAGGCCCCAACGTCCTTGAGTCTCTGCGTGGCCTTCCAACTCCATAACTGTTGTCTGGCTCTGGAGGACAAGAAGAAGAGAATCGATCAGTGAATGAAGTCCATAAAGGCACATGACATGGAAACCACCACCTTTAGATTGAGCACATACCCAACTGCTTCTGGTACAGAGTGAAGACTCGGAGCCCCGGGAAGTGTCTCAGGAGCCCAGCCTGACCAGCGACCGGCATAGAGCCACGGCTGGGCAAACCAGAAGCAGGAGGGTGGCAGGCATGCTTCCCTGTACCTGGCCCCTCCTCCACCCCGTCTGCTGCTGCCTGTCGCTTGCCAAGCAAGTGTGTCAGGTCAATCCCCGCCTCACACCGAGCAGCCGCACAGACCTGCCCTTCTGGCTGGTGGAAAGGATGGGAAGAGGAGAGGAAGGAAGGGAACATGGGGGAAGGAAAGGGGCCAGTAAGGGATAGGAGTGGCAGGAAGAGGGGGCTGGGTGGGGAGCAGCACTGTAGCCACCGCTCAGTCTCCTCCTGGACTGTTACTGGAGAAGCAAGGCAGCCACCTTTGTGGACAAATTCACCTTCGAACTCTCCTCTCCATCGTTTTCATCTCAAACTTTACAAATGCAATCTGAGCACACCCAGGTGAATTACCGTCCCCCATTTCCACCTTTCAAACATGGGCTTCATGACTGCATGTGATTAGCAGTTTCTTAAATGGTGATTTGTAAATTGAGCATGCTTTAGATTGTACCTATCCCTAAAGTGTTTTCTGATAAGCATGCATATATATATATATATATATATATACACACATATGCACATATATATGTGTGTACATATACATAGTGGGTTGAATACACACACACACACATTCAACCTAAATAAAATCCACACGCTTCCTCTGTTTGGGCAGAGCATTGATTTGGAAGGGACCCCAGTGTTCGCCGCAGCTTTTCAGGTACTAGATCTTTGTTCATTCTTTCCTGTCTTGGCGCTTAGCTCTAACCACCGTGTAAACCCTCTTCCCATGCTGGCGCCTAGCACCAGCTGGGAGAGTCAGATCCTGTCATGCCTCCGTGTGTGTGTGTGTGTGTGTGTGTGTGTGTGTGTGTGTGTTCACTCCTTTGACTTGAACACTCTGGTGCCCAGTCTTAGGGTCACTGGACAAGTGGGTCAGTCCAACATCCAGGATGCCAGCAGCTGTGTGCCAGGTGCCAGGAGCACCTGAGCCGACCCCACCCCACCCCCACCTACCTACCCTGTTCCAATCATCCACGTGACTTCTTTATAGCATGCATTTTTTGTTTTCTGGAGACTGCTGTTTTTAGAGCAGTTTAATGTTCCAGGTGAGATTCCCAGGTATGGAGATTTCCCACACACACCATTCCACACCATCAGCATCTTCCAGCACAGGAGTACCTTGGTCACAAGGGACAGATCCATGAACCACGCAGTGGACATCCATGAACCACGCAGTGGACATCCACAATGTGCACCAGGCTCACGTTGGTTCTGGACCTTGTGTTGAGTTGGTTTCCATCACAGCATCCTCCAGGGCAGCCCCAAGGCCCCCGTGGCGTCTGCTCTCCACCACTCCTTCCTCCCTTCCTCCTGCCTCCACCTGACAGAAGAGGATCTTTTTACTGTTGCGGTAGCTTTCCCTTCTCATCGTATCACAGGGCTGGAGCCACACTGCCACTGCCATGGCACTGGCACGCAGCCTCAGATTGGCCCCTTTCACTCACTGATTTATATCAAAGGTGCTTTTTTCAAAACAAAAGAGCATCTTTTCGGGGCTTAGAGACTCATTTCTGTCCAGCACTGGCTAATGCTGCTCTGATTGTTCCAGCGATGCCTACCAAACGGCACTGTGCTTACTTCAGAAAAACAAGTCTGCCATTCCCTGCTGAATCCTCTGGGAACATGGAGGCCACTCTGAGCCTCAGCCACAACTCTCTGCAGCCTAGAAATGCGCTCACACACCTGTGGCAGAGCCACACTGCACACAGGCGGCAGCCGCGGGTCCACAGTCCTCGCTGGAACGGACCTCTCTCGAGATGCCTACCCTGGTCTCCCACCAGGAAGTCCACACCATGGTTTGTCTAGATCCTCTTCTGTTTCTTTTCAGACTTGAGTGGCTCGATGGCTCCACGGTTTTTGCTTTTTTTGTGCTCGTGCTGTGCATCTTGACACTGCGTAGACAGGACCTGCCTATTCCGATCTTAAACACAGAGCACGCCACGTGGGACATGAGGCCTCTCATACAGAGAAGCACTCAACACATGACCAAAGACACAAAAGGAAGCCATGCAGACAGACAGACAGACAGACAGACTGGCAGTGGCAGCCCAGAAACTGCATTTCAGAAGGAGTTGTTGATGAAAGACAAAACAATCCCTTATGCAGGCCAATGCTCATATACTTAAAATTTAATTTAGAATACAGGTAAAAATCTACTTGTGAGTACTTATACATATTTACACAGTTATATAATGCATTTCTTATACCAAGAGTCAATACAAGGGAACTCTCTCCATTAGATTTTCATTGAAAGTATACTTATTTTCATAGGTTACCATATTTTATCATACTAAAGGCGTTGTGACCTCAGTATAAGTGGAATATTGAAACACAATAAAAATATAAGACTCTGTATCTATCAGCTTTTCATTGCTGTGACAAATGCCTAAGAAGAATCAGCTGGAAAGAGGAAAAGTTTATTTTGGCTCCTGGTTCTAGAGGTCTTGGTCAAGGTTCACTTTTTCTTTGGGCTCATGGTGACCACGGGACATCATGGTGTGAGTATGTGGCCGATGAAGGTCAGCCACCTTGGTGTAGCCTGGAAACAAAGAGCAAGACCTACTGTGTGCAAGCTCCATAGTCACAAAGTGATCCATGGAAGCACAGTAATGGGAGATAATCGGTGACAAACCTGAGACACAGCAGCAGCTTGCTGGTCACAGGAATGTATCTGCACTTCCACTTTTTGTCCATCCTCAACATCTGTCACTCAGAGTCCCCTAAAGAGGCCTTCCTGCCCTCAGACCTAGAGAGTCAGTGCTCTGCTCTGTACACTGACTGCACCAGGAGCTCCTGGTCCGTTCAGTCCGTGTGCTTTGTGCAGCCTGCATTTTGCAGACAGGCTGCTGGATGCAGGGGCTTGGGGCAAAACCAAGCACTGTTGCTGTGGGGCTTAAGTCTAGGGAGGGAGGCAAACCAGAGCCAGACGTCCATGTGAGAGACAATATATGCTGGTGACCAGGGCTTCCGTAGTAAGACAACAAAACTGGGAAAGCCTTGTAGGTAAGGTGATCCTGTGTCCTGCGTGGAAAAGGTGCGTCCTGATTCACCGCTCTCTGGCTTCCTCTGAGAGTCAATACTTCCATCTTTATCCTTGCTTCCACACATTAATAGGACAAAATGAGGGCCGTAATGCTGGTTATCGTAGTCTCCGGTACAGGCAGGACCGGTTCCTGCGGCAGCTGAGAACCACACGGCACTCCCGACAAGGGCAGCCTGCTGGCCCGAGCGAATACAAAAGTCCTTTTTCCTCTCTCGAGCTGTAATTGGGAAATATCTGCCATCTGCTGAGCCCTGACAGCTATTGATTGACTGACCAATTTTGTCACATTTCTCACTTATGTCTGAAAGACTCCTCATGACACTACTATGAGCAAACTGACTGCTGATAAACACGGGAAATCACAGGTTAGGATACAGGAGATGCAGGGAGCATTGTCTGACCAGAGCCTCTGCCTGCTCTTGCTGTGCCAGCTAGCATGCCGCCGTGGTGAACTGCAAACACTTCACAGATCTGTTTGTTCTTCGCTGGTGCATTTTACAGAACACCTTGAGCAGCAACGAGCTAACAATGAAAGGGCACATTTGCTGAGAAACGATTTCTAATTGTCAAGAATGTCGGTGACAAACGTACAACCTGTACTGACGCTCTGTCAGTGTTAACTCCTCACTGCGGCGGTGTGGGGAGCGTGCAGAGTTCAGGAGACGCAAACTTACCGGGCAGGAATGAGTCATTTTAATAAGACAAGGCCTGAGGGCCATAAGCCTGCCTCAGCAGCTACAGAAGGGGAATCGCTCTTCACTCTAAGTGGCTTGACCTTAAAGCAAATGACTGTTCTCTAAATTAACCTGGCCCGTTTTCAATCTCAAGTTTTCTCGAATCCGCACAAAGATGAAGAAATAGCTATTGATAGATTGGCTTCTTCACAGAGAAAACTTCTCAACAGACAGTTCAATGGCATGGTTTTAGATCAGAATCATGAGATTTTTCAAATAGTAAATCAAGTAATTATGATAATAGCTAGATGTGTAATTCATGAAGGCGAAGGAAATCTTTGGGAAAGTTTCCTTTTTGGATGGAGATGAAATCGCATCATTGATTATCTTCTATATTAAATTAGATATTCAAACACAAACATAGTTATATGTTTTAATGACATCACCAAAACTTGTGGGAAGCTATCATTACAAAAGTAATGTTCCAGCAGGGCACCAGTGGCTCACTCCTTTAATCCTTCCTACTCAGGTCTGTGAGACTCTATCTCCAGCTAACCGTCAAAAAGCTGGAAGTAGAGTTGTGGCTCAAGTGGTAGTGCACTACCTTTGAGCACAAAAGCTCAAAGACAGTGCCCAGCCTCTGAGTTCAAGCTCCAGGAGAAGAATAAATAAATAATTTTATTTTTATAGTTTTATATTAACTTTGCTTATTGAATTGAAAGTCTATGAAACATAATTTCATTTGGAATGATTATGGTGTATCAGTCATCTATAATTGTATTCAACCTCATGGATACATTCTAGTCCAAATGGGAGCTTCATCCTCAGGTATATACACTTTTACCATATGTACAGACACAGACTAACTAAAACACATATTTTTAGGTTAAAGTGATGAGAAAATGCAAAAAAAAAAAACAAAAAAATTTGCTAGGACATGTACCAGGGCAATCAGATATGCATGAAAATGAAAACCACCCTTGACCTCGGAATTATGCTGTGTAAACCAGTTGGTTCGAGATGATTTATTGACCTGAACATAAACTTAAAATGCAATCTTTCATCTTCATAATAACTCTTAGGACTAAAAGCACTATCTATTGAAGGAAAAAAGAGATAAACTTCAGCAAAACCACAGCTCACGCTCTTCCAGCGATGCGTGGAGATGCTAATGCGGAGGGGGCACTGGGAAGTGGTCATTTTCAAAATTCAGGACCTCACAAAGGGCACAGAGAGAGCGTACTGTGTATAATCCAAATGATCAATATGAAAACAAGCAAATATTAGAAGGAAGCCAAGGCCTTGAAGGCAGTGTGCAATAAGCATGCTGCTCCACCACTGGTCGTGATAGGAAGGGCTGCTGGAATCTCAGGGCATACCCACTCCCATCCACACGCATGGCTGTCCTACGCAATAGCTAACAACTCACCAGCCGTTCAGCAAAATGAGCACCAGGAAGCTAAAACAGGTTTTGTGAGGAGTGGAGAGGCAAAAGAATGAGGGTAGACGAACACAGAAACGGAGGGCAGATATGGGTGGTGACTGTATTTAATGCACATTATGTCATAGATTGAAATAAATAACTCGATGGTATGAATGGGTTTGGGAAAGAAGAGGCAGAACATTGGAAAGGGCAACATATCTAAATATATTGTTGAATATATATCAGTAACAGTACAAATGTATGGTGTATTCAGTTGATCTACTTTTTGCTTTCATATTGAGATCTAACTTAAAGCACAATGTGCAGCTTATATGCCTATATATTTTGTCACACTGCAGCAAAGGTTCGGGGGCTTGTGTGGTTAACCTCCTAATCTTCTCATCTTGGAGAGGTCCTTTTAATTAGTTTCCAGGTACTCTTGCTCCTGTCCCCAGAGAGAGAGCCACTGTCACCAGGAGTTAGTGAGTTTTGCCTGCAATTGAAATCATTTAAGTGGAATCATAAATCACAAATATATATATTTTCATAGCTGGCTTCTTAGCATAATGTTTTATGCAATATTCTGTTGGTAGATGATGGCTGGTTTCCAGCTTGGGGCTATTAGGAATAAATTGAAAGTCCTTTGTACAACTACTTAAAATAGCATCTTTTTTTAAGTTGGGCACTGGTGGCTTATATCTGTAATCCTAGCTACTCAGCAGGTTGTGATGTGAGAAATCTGGTTCAAAGCTATCCTGGGCAGGAAAGTCCACGAGACTCTTAGCTCCTACTAAAAACAGAAAAAAATGGGACATGGAGCTGTGGCTCAAGTGGTAGAGCATTAGCCTTGAACAAAAAGGCTCAAGGATAGTGCCCAGGCCCTGAGTTCAACACCAGGGCTGGCACACGCACTCGAGTGCATGTATTTGAAACAAGCAGATCTCTCATGCATTGCTGGCAGGGTTGTAAAAGCAGTAGAGTCTCTTTCACAGCACATTGCTAAGCCTGGAACTCAGCAACTGTGCTACAGTGCCCTAGGTAAGAGAAATGAAAAGAAGTGGCCAGGAGATGACTTGTAAAGTAGTGTTGGCAACAGCTTTATTCCTAATAGCCCCAAGCTGGAAACCAGCCATCATCTACCAACAGAATATTGCATAAAACATTATGCTAAGAAGCCAGCTATGAAAATATATATATTTGTGATTTATGATTCCACTTAAATGATTTCAATTGCAGGCAAAACTCACTAACTCCTGGTGACAGTGGCTCTCTCTCTGGGGACAGGAGCAAGAGTACCTGGAAACTAATTAAAAGGACCTCTCCAAGATGAGAAGATTAGGAGGTTAACCACACAAGCCCCCGAACCTTTGCTGCAGTGTGACAAAATATATAGGCATATAAGCTGCACATTGTGCTTTAAGTTAGATCTCAATATGAAAGCAAAAAGTAGATCAACTGAATACACCATACATTTGTACTGTTACTGGGACAAATGATCACAAATGTAGTGGTTTAGAACAGAAGCGGTGATTGTCTCATAGTTTGGGAGATTGGAAGTCCAAAATGGCTCTCCCTGACTGAGCATCCAAACTGGCAGAGGTTGATTGCTTTCTGCAGGCCCTCAGGAAGAATGAGGTTTCTTACATTTCCTAGTCTGTAGAGACTGCCAGTATGCCTTGGCTTTTGGCTTTCTTCTTCTTGAAAGCCAGTTGTGGTCAGTGGAATTGTTCCCATGGGCTTCACTCTGTCTCTGAGAATTCCTCAGCTCTCTATACGTGAAGGCCTCTGTGCCCACTCAGAATACCCAAGCGTCCCTGTTCTAAGGTTTGTTGATCCACCACCCTAACTCCATCCTCTTCGTGCATTCCGGGTAAACTGGAATATAACATATTCAAGCATCCCGAGACTGGGACACAGATATCTTCTCTTCTCTTCTCCGCATGGCGACCATGAGGAGACTAACATGCAACACAAATATTTCACTGGAAGGGAGACCTCAGGAACAGCCTAAAAACGCTCTTTATCTGGTTGTGGTTCAACAGGTGTGTTAATTTTTTTAATGCATTAAGATTAAACTGTACATACAAAATTTATGCACACAAAGTACAAACTATGTCAGCACAACTTTTTAGAAGATGTTTATGCTTTTAATCACTGTGTTTGTAAATCACACAGTGCAATCCTGAATAAAGCGTGGATGTTTTGACATGCTCTGCACAGAATTAGAAAACTCCAATCCACGTATTTAGCAATGCAGGTCAAGAAAAGCTCAGCTTCAAAGCTTTTAGCAAATTTCAATTATGTACAGTCAAGAGAGCAAATAGAAAGATGTTACAATAGAGTCATTAGAAACAATTAAAATAATGGATTCAGAAGAGAATTTTCATGGTAACCAACCTATGATATGGAGCTCTGCCTCTCAGTGTTGTGAAGGACTTTGGGTGGAATTACAAAACTCTAGATCTGAAATCAGTGAGGTGGTTGCAGGACACCATGATTGTCAACCTCACAATCTAGGGGAGCATTTAGAATCCCTATAGTAGGGTCAATTTATTTAATAAATTTCCAAACAAACTATTTATCAAATAATAGTACTGTGAATGGTGTCCAAAGTCAGACATTGGCTTCAGTGTTAGAGCTGAGGAGACCATCCTTTGTTGAAGGATTTGCTGGGTTTGGCTCCTGTCAGAAAATATTCTATCAATTAAATACTCTGCAATTACATAGGCATGTCAATTAAAGTCACCAGTAACTTCAAAAATTATTAGCCATAAATTCAACTTTGTAAAATGTTATGGCTATGTTTTTCATAATATAAATATTAAGATCTCAAAAGTACATTTTCCTGCCAGGTACTGGTGGATCATGCCTATAATCCCAGCTACTCAGGAGGCTGAGATCTGAGGAGCATGGTTCAAAGCCATCTCAAACAGGAAAGTCCATGAGACTCTTATCTCCTATGAACTTTGAAGATAACAGAAGTGGATCTGTGGCTCAAGAGGTAGAGCACCAGTTTGGTTTTTTTTGGGGGGGGGTCCAGTTGTGGGGCCTGAACTCTGGGCCTGGGCGCTGTCCCTCAGCTCTTCAGCTCAAGGCTAGCGCTCTACCACTTGAGCCACAGCACCACTTCCGGCTTTTTTTTTTCTGCTTATGTGGTGCTGAGGAATCGAACCCAGGGCCTCATGCATGCAAGACAAGCACTCTACCACTGAGCCATCTTCCCAGCCCAGAGCACTAGTTTTGAACAAAGAAGCACATGGTCAGGGCCAGGCCTAGCTCAAGTCTCAAGACTGGAAAAAAAAAATTCCAGAACAATATGAGTGACCAAGTGGTAAAGAGAATAAATATGCACCAAAAGTGGGGTTTGGAGGCTAATTTTAATCTTCAATACAAGGATTAAATGTTGCAAAATGCATTTGCTATGATCCTATTTTAGGCAGTGTTTAATAGAATTATTTTAGAGGCTTAGCTCTGCTTTGAAATCCACATATCACCCAGAAAGCAAACCATTTAGAGACTGTGTAAGTTACATCATTATCGGTTCTCTTTTGCACTCTCAACTCTCCTGTTAGGATGTATGTGTAAGTAAAATTAATTTTCATTCCCCTTGACTTCCAAAACTGCTCCGTTCGGATGGCAGATTTGGTCGTCAAGCCACTGCCAGTCCCGTGGGGTGGGGTGGGGCCTGTCTGTGAGAACAAAGACAAACCGCTGGTGTGGAGTCAATGCAGATGCACTCACCAAGGTGCACCCGGGAAAGGTAAGGAGGTGGGTAACTCTGAGACACAGACCCTGGCATAGCATGGGGACCTGAGAGTCCTGCTCATCTCTGCAGCCCGGGTTTGCAGGGAGCTGGCGCTGAGGGACAAATCAGCCCGGGAGGGGTGGGCATTCCTGCAGTCTCTGCCTTGCGCCGTGGCATGGGGTCTGTGGGCTCCGTGCTGTGGCGTGGGTTCTGTGGGCGCTGCAATCACACTGTGGGCTGTCCTAAGCCTGGGGAGACCATCAGTGTCCCCAAGTGGGTGCTAGTCAAGCCGTGGCCGCGGTCACAGGAGAGGGGAGTGTGCACCCTCCCCTGGCAGAGGAGGCCCCCTGGAGGCCAGAGCTGTGCTGACCCCAGGAAGGGCTCCCCGCCCCCACAGAAGGTGGCTCTGGACCAGGACAGGGAAGCTGCTTGTGTCTCAGAAGAGTGATTCCGAGGTGTCCTGTGTGACGGCCACACGCCCGCATCCTGCTGCTAAAGGAGCCTGCTTCTTACTGACCAACAACCTCGCAACAACCTGTGGCAGCCCGGGTCTTGGTTAAGGACAAGAGAAGAGTGAATGACTTCCAGTTCCAAGTTCCCGCACACAGGAGGGCACGCGCGTGAGCCTGCGGGGCTGGGATGACAGCATCCGGGACTCACGCAGGTCCTGATGGTTAGGAGAAACGCCACATAGCAACGCAGAACTACAAGGGAATGCGCTGCGTTTCCCCCGTGGTCCAGCGTCAGCGCTCTCGCGTGGAGAGTGGTATGAGGAGGAGTAAACAGGGTCAGCTTATGACGGCTGTACCTGTGCACATGGTGTTTATTATGGTACTGTTCACAACAGCCAGCTGACAGAGTCAACCTGTGTGCTGGAAACTGATAAGCAAACATATATATGATAAGTAATATATATATCATATAGAGTGAACAGGGAATGAATTAATGCCATCTGCAATAGACTGGATGGAGCTGGAGGACATTAGGTTAAGCAAAGTCAATCAGACTCAGAAAGCCAATGGCCACGTGTTTTCTCTCAAATGTGGACTTAGAAAGGAGGCTGACCTGAAAGTCCAGGAGGGGGACTGCTGGTGTGAAGAAAAGGGGCAGGAAGAGGAGAGCAGGGAGTGTAGAGAGGGGGAGACAGATTTCAATGCATGCACGTTTAGAAGCACCACACTGAAATCAAAGCACCGCACGTTACGACGCATTCCTATTCTCACACATGCTTATTCAGCCTACAAGGAAGGGAAAGGAAATATCGGGTAACCGTGTGAGTGGAAAATCACTGGAGAACGTGAAAGGACCCAGTGCCATGGAGAGAGCAGTTTCTTGTCACAAATCCAAGCACCAGATGGAACAGTGCCATCGTGGACACCGGGACGCGCAGCCAGCAGGGCAGGAGCAGGGCAGGTCCTGCGCCCGCCTCCGCCGGAGCTGTCTCTTGTCAGGAGCCTTCGCTCTCCATGCTCTGAAGTCCATTCACGGCAGGTTCTCAGAAACAAAAACACACCAGATAAAATAAACAGGACGGCAGTCTTTGAACTGTGGGCGGCCTCGGCAGCAGGCGCATTATGAGCTCCAGGACGAAGGATTGCAGTTCTTAATTTGTAAAATGGAGCAGCTGACTCACTGCCAACAGAGGCAGCTCCTTTCAGAACTAGAACTGGGGCTGCCCATGTCTTTCCCTGTCAGAGATTTAAAAAGAACAGAAAAGAAAGAAAAACATTTGGTTCTTATTAAAACCAAACAACACAAACCCCAGTCCATGTGTGTTGGGTACTGAGCCAGGTCCCCGTAAGCAAGCTGCGGTGGCGTGCTTTGAGCGAAGGGGCTGAGTTTGGGCCCCTGTGCTCCTGGGAAGGGAGTGGGGAAGCAAGTCCCCCAGGTTCGGAAAAGTCACCCACACCGGGGGATGCCATGGAGAGCGAGTGAAGCATGCGGGAGAAGACCCTGGTCAGGCCTGGCAGCCGCTCTCGTAGTCTGTGCCCCAAATTCTCAGAGGCTGAGTGCCAGGGAGGTGTGTGTGCCACCTTCCCACCGCCAGTTGGGCACCTGGGCCGGACTCTTCCAGCTGAGGTCCCTTCTCCCCCAGACCCTGGCCAAGGGACCCCCAAGGAGACCTGGGTGTTTTGAAGCAACGAACATTTCTTTTGATTCCATCCAGACTACTTTACTTGGTATTGATAACTTCAATTGAGGAGAGAAAAGTACACATAAAACACAACTCCATCAGTCCAGGAATTCTTCGAGAGAAAAGTCATTTTCCCACCTCACGGATGATTTGCAAACACTGCGGGAGTCTTAATTATTTTCCACAGAAACTTGTAGAATGCAAGTGAAAATGTCACTGTGAAGGTTTCCCTAGAAGAATCTGACAGCGAAGACCATCTCATTGGCTGCCACATTCTTAAAATGAGCTGTAAATTATCTGAATAGTGATAATCTTCCAGATGTGTGAAAGCCTGCATTAAGTAAGCTGTTCATCATTAAGAGGTTTTGTTCACAGTGAGGTCACGGGAAAGCCTCAGACTTCACACCCGCAGTGCGGGGAGGGAGCCGCCAGGGCCTCGCCGGGGAGCAGGCGGCTGCCATACACTGGGAGAAGCCAAAGCCTTCTTCCCAGATCTAAATGACTGCCTGGATTTGGTAGTGTTCTTCCCGTGTGCCAGGGAGCTGATTATAAAACCCTCCTTGGAAAGGGTGGGTGAGACCAGCAGACCTGGCCCTGGTGTGGACCCTGCATGCTGCAAAACTTTCCAACATGGCAGTGAAGGGCGTGGGGGGGGAAGGGGACTCAGCTGGGGGCCCTGAGAAGGCAGCCATGATGACACAATGGAGGAAGGACCCCTGGAAGAGAAACCTCAGCACAGCACACACCACTGCAGCCTGGAGACCCCTAGCCCCTCCAGAGGAGCGAACGGGCTCTACCCACTAGAGAGTAGAGATCCTTTGTGTTTTGTGTTTTATCTTCCTTCCCTCTCCATACCAACCAGCCTCACCCTCCCCATCTAACTTGTTCTGAGATGAGTGGTGGGATTTGTGCAGAGCTGGTGAGCACTGGGCAGTGAGTCCTGTCTGAATCAAGGTGGTGATCTGAAGCCTACAACAGGAAGCAAGGTGGGGAGACAGGAGGGATGAACAGCCCAGGGAAGTTGCGACCCAGGATTGCTCACGTTTCCACCTGACCAGCAGGGCCGGGGCAGGCCGGGGGAGGGCGGAGACCTGGGCCAGGCCTCCGTGCCCCTCCAGGGTGGACACCCCGTCCTGTAGCTCCAGCCCTGTGAACACAAGTGACAGGATCAGAGCCTGCTCTAGCCTCTGCTCCCTTCGTGACCCCGCATTCTCTAACGGAGGCAGTGCTCAGGGCTCCACTGCCCCCAGGTGTGTCGACCGGGACTGGCATAGGAAAGCAAGCTTGCTCGAGCCAGCGCTTCGGGTCACCTCCCGAGACCGCATTCCCCCACACCCACCACCTCGGGACCGGCCCTGCCCAGCAGTGTCGGTCCACAGTCACACCTAGACCACATCCCAGAGCTCCCATGGTGCCCTGTGGTCGCCTCGCTGGTCTCCTGGCTATACCACACAGCGGCAAGTGGCCATCAGGAGCAAACGCCCTGGGACCTTCCCAACCTGCTGGACTTCCTCCATTTGGAACCCAACCCCCGTGCCTTCCTGTGCTTCCGGTCTTCAAGAAGGGCCTGCTTGTTCCTCTTGTCCATTCAACCCAGCTCCACACATGGCTTTCCCCTGCCACCATACTCCAGGAACCTTCCTGCCTCAGGACCTTTGCATATGCTGTTTCTTTTGTTTGGAAGGTTTCCCTTGCAAGCTCTTAAGCCTGTCCGTTCCTCAACACTCAGGTCTCCCTGCAGGGAGCTCCCCTGTCCAATGGACTCAGTTCCCTCAAGTCATTGTCATAGGACATCAGGTTAACTTTGCCCACATGATCCGTGGAGCTGTGTGTGCGTGCGTGTGTGTGTGCGCGTGTGTGTGTGTGTGTGTCCCTTTGCTTACTCTCTCGCTTGACTTCATCTTCCATTCACGAAGTCTGAAGCACACATCTTTAGTACACTCCCAACTTCACCGTGGGAAGAACATATGTGAACATGGAGCCAGGTAACTCGAGGTGACGGGCGGGCTGTGAGAAATGTGGAGAATTGATTAAGACGCAGTGCACTCATTGACATGTTAATGGAAAGCCCATTGTGCAACCTCTAACGGATGATTTCCAAACTGGAAAACACTAAGCTAAAATAAATACCATAAAATAAAGTGAAACAAAACGTGTTGAACCGCAAGGGCAGCCACTTCCTGGCTGGTGCCCAGAGCCCCAGTACCAATGCCCTGTGGGTGGAAGAAAGCATGGCGGGCTTGGGAAACCCAAGGCGGTGGCTGGACACAGACGTGGGGCCTGGTCTGGGTGGGTGGAGCTGGTGGTAAGACTCGCATGCACAGATGGAAAGAGCCAGGACGGTGAAGAGCCTCAGCCCACGCCTCCGTGCCAGTGGTGCCCAGTGCACGCTCACTCCAGCACCGGCCCCTCACCAGCTCTTCCCTCAGCTGCAGCCATGTCCAAGAACACCAGGACTCACACAGGTTGAAAACCTGACAGGGTTTCTCAGACAACTATGAGTTTTAATTCCCAACAGTCAGCCAGCAAAACCAAGGCCGGTGACAAACCGGAGAGAATTCTGTGACATTGGAAGGTGTGTAGAATGAATGATGCGAGGAAAGTGTATAAGAATAAAGCCCAAGGGGAGCAGGCCTGAAAGTCGGATGAGATTTAGACCATGGCCAGCGTGGAAGGTGGGAAGCTGGGAGGTCTGGAGCAGGGTTTCGGTGGGTAAAATCCTCTTGTGGAAGGAAAGCCCTAGTAAGGCAGAAGAGACCTCTAATAAGATGAATGTATTAGGTAGAAGCTTGCTGCAAAGCCAAGATCAAGAGGCACTTTCTTTGGCTGCAAACACCCAGTGGTGCACATTGAATAGCTAAACCGACTCATTCAAAATCAAAATCAATTTTATTAGCTTAGAAATAGAAATTGAGTTGGGCACCTGTGTCTCACGCCTATAATCTTAGCTACTTGGGAGTCTGAGATCCAGGGGGCTGAAGTTCTAATTCTGCCTAGGCAGAAACATCTGGGAAACTCTCTCTCTCTGAAGTAATCAGGAAAAGAACCCAGACTGGAGGTGTGGCTCACGTGGCAGAGGACCAGCCAAGCAAGTAAGCAAAGCAGGTGCAAGGCTCCATGTTCAAACTGGCACCAGGAAAAGGAAAAAGACAAAGAAAGATGAGAGAAGAATTGTTCCATTGTTATCACTTAGGTAAATGAACGTTTTATTATTTATTTCTATTCAAGGAATTGCTGATGATCACACTAATGAGAAATTCAGTTTGAGCAGGGCTGTGTCCACAAGTAGTCAATCAAATCCTGTAAGAATGCTACAGCGCTTAGATAAAAACAGCAGCGGTGACAGGCCGCGAGGAGAGCATCTGGGAAGTAGAGGCAGAAGAGACAATGCGGGAGAGCAGAACGAGAGCCAGGCAGAACGCCAGCATGAAGGAGAATATGAGACTGTGAAGAACCAGAGAAGAGAAAGCAAGGTCACTGGCCAAGGTCAGGAACCATCCCAGCCTTGAGGGCTGAAGGCCTTAGACACTATAATCCAGGAGCTAGAATAGTCACGGCTGGCCAGGGCTCACAGCCCCAATAGCCTAGGTTGAAGAACAGCAGCACTAGCCCGCCGAGAGCCGTTGGGCTGCAAGTCCACGCCCCCAAGGCCTGGAGGAGAGCTGTGGCTCCATCAGGCACTGCCTGCTGCGGTTTGATGCAGTTAGCTGCAGTGAGCTACTGCTTCTCACTGTTGCTAGAAGAGAAAGATTACAATCTCCGCCAAGTGCCAGGGCTATAGCTGGTTAAAGCCTGGAGCAATGAGCCTGAGTATCTACAGCCACAAGGCTCTGGCTTCAAAGTCTGGAGCCACAGGCCTCCAGCTCACAGGGGTTATAGCTGTAAGCCTCTATGTCAACACTCCAGCCCCTAGGCCATGATCATTCAGGGGCCAAGTACTGCCAGCCTCCAAAGAGCTCCTCCTCACCACACTGTGATACCTATTAAGGTGCAGTGGAGCGGACCCTTCGGGTTTATTGGCTGCAACTGGAATAAAGAGGGCTTATGGGAACATGGTAGGGGTCTACTGATGACAGAGAGATTGTGGACTATGAAGGTGATAATAACAAGTGCAGTCCACCACGCTGAGCAGTGTCCTGAGTCTATTGGGCACAGTAAGACACTAGATCTTAAAGAGCTCCTGATAAGATTTACTGTTGGCATGAAAGACACAGGTTGCTCTTCTATGCTCTCCTGCTGTCTAAGATAAATAACAGTATTCTCACTTGCAGAGAAGTCCCTGATGCCCTCGTTCAGAGAAATCTACCCAAGCAACATGACACTCAGTATCTACAAGTTGTTGAAAAGACAAATTGCCTTTTCTTCTCAAAACTATTACCAGTCTGAAATAATACTGATTTAGAAAGATGAAAAAAGATCAGCTATCAAAAATCCGTGTTGCATGTTTTTTCCAGAGGCTATGTCTGTCATGTTCCATGGTTGGAAAAAGTATCATGAAAGAGACAGAAACGTCCAACACCTTAGGCCAAAGTTAACAAGCTCAGAACACTGCTACAATCACAATGCCACAGATGAGCGGGAAGTCAGCAGACGTCGGAAAGCGAGCACTGTTCTTACCTTGATCCATAATGCACACCGAGTCCCAGGGCATCTCTGCAAAACGTCTGAGCCCACCCATCTACCTCTGCTTCCACCACAATCCACCAAATTACCAAAAGAAGGAATAAACTGCCGACCATCAGTCATGGAAAGTAAAGCAATCCCTTAGGAAGACTGGAGCACTGAGAAATGACCACACGCCCACTGTAATGAATGCGCCAAGAAAAACCGGTAAAAGCAAAGAGCAGGCCCCTGGTGCGCCTCCAGTGCAATCTCCGGCATTCTCCCAGCGGGACTCCAGAGTCACCGGCTGATCGGAGGCAGGGCGACGTGGTGCTGGGATTCAGGTGTGGTTGTCTTTGCTCATGGGTCTGTGGTCTTCACTGCAGCATATTAACAAGAGGTAGAACCTAGAGGGTCATTAAAGGATCTCCCCGGGAGAGAGGACTGCCGGTCTTTCTCTCAGGGTTGGTGTTCACAGGAGTCGGTGGCTGAGCGGAGATCACCCGCTGTGTACAGCCCCATCTGCGCCTGGCCACGTTCCCTTCTCTGCCCTGGGGGACACCGCAAGGCCCTCACCAGAAGCCAGGCAGGGAGGCCTGAAGCTACACTCCCTCCTGTCCATAGACACACTCCGCTTTCATTGATTCCTTACACCACAGAAAATGGACTAAGGTGCTGGAAAATAGGTGGCCAAGGAGCTGTCTCTGAGCATTCAGTAAAGACTGTGGGACAGCTCTGTCACTGTCTGTGCACTGCCAGGCTCTGGCAGGCCCTAGGAGAAAACCGAGATTTCCTCGGGGAGGGGAGCAGGGATTTGACTGTAGGAATGAGTCACAGGCTGACACAGGAAAACAGGTGCGCCATCTCAGTGTATTCTCCCCGTGAGCCAGGACTCCCGCCCACAGGGAAACACCCCAGGTATAAGAAAAGACACTTACTCTCACAAGCGGGTGGCTGACTGTCACAGTAAAACACCACTGTTGTTATCCATTAAAGAAAAAGAAACAGTTTTGATCAATCTTATAAGCAGTATATTGAGCACAAGCCCTGTCATACTCAGAATCTGCGAGAAATACGACAGCTCTTAACTTTACCTCATCAACTGCAGTGCTATGAAAATAACCTAATCTCTCTGTCATCATACCTCTATAGCAAGGTTATCAAGAAGGAGACAGACAGCAAATGATGAGCACGTCGTACATCTCCAAAGCAGAGCTGTTGCTCAGCTTTTTTCTTGCTGGGCTTAACTTCCCATTCCAGTTTAACTTCTCATTGTTTTCCCACTCACAGCTCTGATAGGTCAGCCTGGTCTACCGGGGTACCCTCCCGCTGCAGGTACATGGCCTTGAGTAGGTACCCACCTCCTATCAAGTCAGCCATCAACTGCATCCTGTGTCTTGAGGATTTGAACAGAGACCAGAAGGTGTTAGAACTCATTATATTCCCACAGAAGCCTAAGAGGTACTCCTACTAGTAAAACCTGCAGATCGCTGATTCCACGCTTCCAAGGTATGATTTTTAAGCCATCCTTTGAAGTTAAGTAAATTAAATTAACTACCCTTTTCTTAAACTAGTTTAAGTAGGGTCTCTGTTTCACATATTCAGCCATCCTACTCAAATGAAGACTGAGAGATGTCAGCTTCTGAGACCCTCAGCAACTGGAGGTGGCTTTTGTGTTCCCAAAGCCCAAGAGTATACTGGGAATCAGTCCAGCATAGTACCAAACTCTCCTAACCATAAACCAGACCTGCTGATGGGTCTCATGTCTATCTTCTATGTGCAGCTAATGAGAAACCTTATTCCACAGGCTGCTAATTATGTCACTCAGCATGAGAACAGAACAGTTGCGTCGCTTGTGGAAACAAATGACTGTGAAGCACTTGAGCACTGACCGGCCACTGCTAGCCGTGCCTTTAAATATCCAATGCCATACCGTGAAACCGTACGCTTTATATCTCAAAAGACTAGCTCATCCCTGGCATTTTGAAAACACCTATTAAATTAATAGACGATAGTAATAGAAACAACCAAAATAGATCATTAAAGTGAATACCGTTGAGAAGTTACTTATTACGTTTTATAGACTGGGCACAGAGCTGATTTAATTGGCTCAGTTCACACAACCAGCAAGTGGTGGTGTCAGAATTTTCATCGGCGCAATTTGTTGGGTACAGCCGACCCCGTGGTGCCTCGCTGGGGCCTCCTGCTGGGCTGGCATCTGTCTGTGTGCCCACTTTGTGTCACCTGAGGAGGATGTTGACTCACAGTGAGTGGGTGCAGACCGGGGTGCAGGCTGACACCAGCCTCCAGGAGGAATCAACTTGGTAGCTATTGTCTGAGTTCCAGTCTCCTCTCTCATGAATGCGACTGCAGACTGAACACGTCCACTCGCTCCTCAGTTTGTCTACTGAAATGCAACCAGTGACGTGAGGTACGAGAAACTGGGAGCCTGATGTAAGGAAGTGGTTGGAGAGAGCCTTGGTGAGGGGAGAAAAGACACCAGAGTTCCATAAACGGCTAGGTGAAGACGTGGTGAGAACTGCAGCTTGTGGACAGGAGTCAGCCCTTCACCAGGCACTGTCGGACCTTGACCGTCAATTTCCCCATCTCCTGGGTCATTAGAAATCCATTTCTGTTGTTGGAAAGCCAGAGAGAGTCCTTAACATAAAGTCACTGTGTGGCCCCGCGTGCTCTGGGAATGGGTTTGGTTCTGTGCACCAGGGGAAGTCGAGGCCGGGCCTGCCACACGCTCTCTATTCCACAGGACTCTCCACGAGGGCTTTTCTCCCCAGCTCCAAACTTCTCCACAGCCTTGGCTGTGTCATCATTCCTATCAATCAGAAAGCCCTTCCGGGAGAAGAGTTGGTACTGCAGCCAGGAGACCCAGTGCGGACCCCTCTCCACGCGAAGCACGTGGCACGCCCTGGAATCAGCAGGCTTGCCTCGCCGTGGGGTAATCTTCTGACCAACAGGAGAGCTGCACAGCACCAGGGCTCCATCATTAGGACTCCTCTTGATGCTCAGTATCTTAACCGTCACAGTAAATACAGCCCATCGCCCGTGAAGAATTCTGTGACCAGGCTTCCAGATGCCTGGAGAACAACACTTGGATCTACCTGCCAGGAAACCTACCAGACAAGCCAGAGCACTACTGACAGAGAGCGGAGTTCAGCCATGGGGGTGGCAGACGAGGGAAACATTGTGAGTTAGGGCCTGGGTGCGCCATGACGGAGCCAGGTGTATAAGTCTCCATCAGCTCTCCTTTCTAAGCTCCCTCCGTCTGGTGGGCATGGAATCACGGGGAGCCGAGTGCGCAACACAGCAGCCTTTCCCGTTGCACTCTGCTGCACGGACAGCTCCTTACCCAAGCTGTGCGCGTTGACTAATAACCCACAGATGCCACCTTTCTCTGAAGAACTGCCTTAATTGGCTGGATCGACGCCGCAGATAGGTTATCCAACTTGCTCCCGTGAGTGTCTCACAGCCAGCGTGACTTCCAGGAGAGAACAGAATCCTTCCCTGGCTCCAGGGAGCCTCACCCCTGAGATCAGGCCACAGCTAGACTTTGCTGGTGACTGCACGCTGGCCGCTTCCTTCCCCTTTCTTGTCTACTTCATTCCATTCTCCTCAGACTTTCCTACAGAGCTCTAAAATCCTAAATCCCCAGGTCAACGCTGTTTCAGGAACCCATGGATGCCCTGGCAAGTAGCTTCACCCCCCCCCCCCCGTAGTCAGCATTGTTCTCATACATGGAGGAACACAACTGTTATTTTGCAGTCGGCTTTGCAATGCATTTTTAAGTTCCACTGGTGCTAACACAATTATGAATGATAGTCACATACAGTGCACAAGAGGAAGAGAAATGAAAACGATGTTCTGAATAATTGACATGGAAATGTTACAGCAGGATATAATTGCTTTATAAAAAGTCAATACTTGCCGACACATAACACAGAGTCATCAATAAATGACTTCTTAATTACCTTAGGGGCTAACTAGACTATTTTAATTCATCTATGCTGTCAGTTGTTAATGTGGGCTCCTTTTGGAGCTGTGGGAAAGACTTCTGTCCATCCTCTCAAAAGAAAAATGTCTCCTGTTTCCTATTGACAGGATTATTTTTTTTTTCACGTTCCTAGGAACTTGTTATCAAAACCCAAAGAGAAGCATTTTAATTATATTTTTAAAATAATTCATTTTTTCTATCAATAACAACTCACCAATTACATGTTTCTGCAGCAGAAACATGGAAGTCTGCAGAAATTCTCTCAGAAAACTAAAACTTTGTTGTGTGTATAAACTCTAACATTCACTTTATAAAATATTTGCACTTTATAAATATCAAAGACCAGACCTGCACTAAGGTAGCAGGTCACAATCACTGAGACAGGAAATAACGACAGAAATTTAATATCAATAGACTTGATGGGCAATGCCTCCACATCTTAGCCCTGCCTTCCCTGAGACCACTGTCAGACAGCAGCAGGGCAGGCAGCTCCTTTAAGGGCGAAGCAGAACTAGGAGGAAAACTTGAGAGCCTCTGCCTTTGGACCAGACCTTTAAAGTTATCATTTAGAAGGAGGAGGAGGTGAGGTATGCACAAAGCACTCAACACAGTGTGAGAAAGTAGAACAAGGAAAACCGTTGGAATGGCTCTCTGCATGAGGAACAGTGAAGACAGAGGGGCAGGAGAGGGGAGAGTAGACGGGCCTCCATGGCATGCCTGAACGGAAGCAGCCCGATTAAATCTCTTCGTACAACGAATGTATGCTAACGAATGGAAATCAGACAGAAGAAGAGGGCGGGGCCTGGGGGTACGCACTCTCCATCCCAAACGCAGTCAGGCTTCCGTGTGTGGCCACAGAGATCCCCACTGGAGTCCCCACACACGTCCCTCCTCTACCCCGGCAAGAAGGAAAGTTCTGGTGTGGCTTTGTCACCTCTAGCCAGTCACTGCAAAGTTCATCTCAACATTTTTACACCCCCAGGGCAATAATCATTATGGACCAAGATTATCTAACAGATTAACAACTGCCCCATTACAAAAAAAAGGGGGGGAAAGTTAGTCACATATGTGAACTTTCAGTATTCTTTCTTCACGTTAAAGCGTCTTAAATATACAAAATAAGGAAAAGAGACAGCATGCACCTACTTATGACTCATTACCTGTCATGAATTACTGCAATGCTGACAGTTTCTTTGATTTTTGATCTTCATAATAATATATTTGATATTATACTTTTATCACTGCTCTCTGATCCTATTTACAAAAGACACTACTTTTCTGAAATGTATGTTTATCACTCCTGGAGTGTTTTAAATTTTATCTTTATGGGTACTAGTAATAGAGTAGTGGCGAACAATGTTAAATTAGCGCGAGTGGTTGACACCTTGGTGCTGGTTCCTGGACCGCTGCCCTGATAGGGAATGAATGCTGCCCAGCACCAGCTGGTCCCCAAGAATTGGCTTTGGCCTCCCTCGCAATGCAGTGCACCAGCCTTCCCCTCGGGGTGCCTCTTGCCCCCGGTCACGGACACCTCTGACATCTTCTAGTATGGGAACACACGTGACGCCTGGCAGATGCTAGAAGATGTGCCGGAGCTGCGTGTTCACCAAGCCTGACATCGCTGCTCACGCCTTCCTTTCTCCCGGCCTTGGGTTTTCATGCAGCTCGCAGTCTCTATTGTAAACAGTTGGATACAGCACCCACTCCCACCACCAGCTGGTCTCAGCTCTTCTTCTGATTTTAGGGGTGGAATGAAGAGAAGCAGCAAGTTGGAGACCAGAGTCCGTGTCTGCTGCTGTGCTTGTGAGCACAGGAGCTGAGCACACCCCAGCTCCAGGAAGAACTCCAGCTAGAAGGACGGCAGAGACAGAGTCTAGATCACAGCTCAAGCCCCACGCCCCTTCCTCAGCTGCTAGTCTCAGGCGGAGGCAGACCGATCGAGGGAGAAGAGGCCCTGTGTCATCAGAAGGCGGGGAGGGGTGACCCGAATGAGAGGAAGGCTGCCTCCTATAGACCCCTCCGTTGATGCCACTGTAAGGACGTCGATTTCTGACAAGTTACCTACACTGATAGGGCTGCGCTATTTGCCAGGTAACACATCTGACCCGCGTAAAACATCCCTGGCCGTACCAGGGTCCTGCACACACACGTAGATGCAGCTGGCCGCATCAGAGTCCCACAGCCCACGGAGCTGTTGTCTGGCATCCGGATGTCTCTTCCCGTGGGCCCCGAGCCCCTCAAAGCCCTCATAGCATGAGCAGCCAGACTCCTGCTTCTCGTGATACCCCATGGCCCCGTTGCAGCCAATCAATACCTTTCGCTGTTGGCTCACCGTGTGTGCGCAGGTAGGCAGGTGCAACACAGAGCGATCGCCAGGATCTGTTATTGGATGATTGCCAGAGGAGTGGGGAAGTGTGTTTTAATTTCCCTCCTGGTAAGTTTCCAAGGAGACAAGTCAAATAAAGAAGCACCTGCTCGGCCGGGCGTGTGCCTCTCACACCTCTGGCCTGCCGGCTGCTCACTCCCACGCGCTGGCCGTGTTGGGTGTGGCCCTGGCGCCCATCAGGTGCATCCTCCACGCCTGGTCACTCTGGATGCCCGGAGTGGTGTGGCCACCGTGCTCCCCAGAGCAAGGGAGAGGTCAGCGGGGGACTGTCAGCACCGCGTTTATTCTGCACACCTATCAGAGGGCCGCAAATAGCAATGACCTTGTTATTATCCTGCAGGCATCGCATTTCAGTCCTGGACACCAAGTACAAAGTCTCTCGTCATCTGCATGTGTCAGGGTGTGGAAATCCAGTGTCCACCTCGGCCAGCAGGACCTGGCAGGCAGCTTCTGGGCCAGATTGTGTGACGCCTAATGCCTCCCAAGCACACCAGCACCAGAGAGCTACAAGACCCGCACCAGCGTGCACACGTGTAGGCCCTTTTCCAGGCACCGAGTCCTCCGCAGGACAGGCCCACACCCCTCTGCACCATCTTTCCCTGAGCAGGTCCCTGGCGTGTCCTGCAGGTGTGGGCAAACCCAAATGCCCACACAAGAGTCTGTTCCCAGAGTTGGATGGCTTGAGTAAAATCATCTTTCCCCACTCACGCTATGCAACCAGCCGGGAGTGGCAGCTAGACTATGCAAACCCAGAGCTTCTCCTTTGATGTTGAGTTCAAATTGTTTTCACCCTGCTTAAAAAAAAAAAAAAAATCCCACCTGTGATTAATTACCCACAATCCTTTCGGGATGGATACAGCCAGTTAAAGCTCTCACCGCTGTTTTCATGGGGACCCCATATCATAGATGCAGCCTTTAACCCCGGCATGATGCGGAAAGTAGCTGTACTAGATGAGCAGCTAGTTTCTCATCCCTCACACTATGCCTTGGCTGTGGCCTCCAAGGGTCTCCCTGTCCTCCGTCTCCCCGCTTCTCACTTTCTACTCAATCTGTTCTTGATGAAAACACACCAGTTCTCATATGAAAAGAATAAGGATTTGCCTCTCTACTTTAAATGCTGAATATCCAACAGGCCCTGGGAGTGGTTACGCTAGGGACCTGACTTCCAGCTCCTCTCTCAGGCCCTGGCCACCCCCTTACCCTCCTCACTCAGCTTGTGTCCTGGGCCAATGACCTCAGGGCTCTCCCAGGGCTGCTTTGGCATGCTCAGCCCTATCCATCTGGGTACCTATGGAGAAACCAGCGTCTAGCCCAGCTCCGCCCCACCCTGGTCTGGGTTTGAAAGGAAGCATTTGGAAAGGAGCCCTTGTGAGCAGGGTTAATGCCTTACACAAGACAGGGCCCAGCCTGCTTTCCCCTTCCTTCAGAGAGGGTTCACTGAGAAGTTGGCAGTCAGAAGAACCTGGACGTGCTGATGCTGAACTCACATGCACAGCTCCTAAATAAAGAACAGATTTCTGCTGTCATAAGCCACTCAGCTCTGGAACTCTTTTTATCAATCTACAGAATCTAAGACATTAACCCAATGATCAACCAGCTGCCCACAGGGATCCCAGAGCACGGGTGCTCTATGGTAATGGCTACGACTCCCAGCTGGGCACCAGGGCTTCCGGAGTCCACTGGCAGCTGCCGACCAGGTCCTGCTGGGTGCTGTCCTTTCTTGGAGAAAGGGCCATGTGTCCTTTGGTTGAAACTTTTCTGTGCTAAGGCTCCCTGCGTTCAGACTCCCTACCTTGGGCTAGGGGGCATCTTGAGAGGGAGCCGCTGGTGAGGCTGCAGGGTTCCACGCAGGTCTTGAGTTTTCATGTAAGTTCAAAGAAGCCTGGCAGGAAATGGACAGATAAAACACATTCTTTCTTTGCTTTTAAAAAGAGAAAACTGCAAGTAAGTAGAAGTGGCATTTGCCTCTCAACAATAACTAAAGCATTGAAGGAAAGCAGTGAGGAGTTGCGTGTCTGTGCAGGGACAACAGTTTCTTGAATGCCTGGAATCTGACAAGATCAAATAATCAGATAACAAAGGTTTATTTATGTGTGTGTTACCTGCACGTGGTTGTAGAAAGGGTTTCAACTGGACATACCGATGTGTGAGGCCATCCTGATGAAGGCCATTCCTGTCATCCCTCTCCCCCGCCTGCCGGAGCTCTACCCATGCTCTCAAGTTTCCTAGCTCCACTTCCAAATGTGTACACCGAATCCTAGGACTGCTTCCTCTTTCCACATGTCTGCCCCATCCCCTCGAAGGCCATCTGCCTGAGAAAAATATTTCAGCGTTCTTGGACTCATTTTGTTACAGTCTAAGTCAGTTGTTCAAATGAGTTACACCACTGGAATCCTCTGCATACACCATTCTTCAGTATGCATATGGCCCTGTATACGTTTTCACTTATATTTATAACTTAGGTCTAACTTCCACATGTGGGAGAAAATAGGCTCTTTGTCTCTCTGAGCCTCACTTCCTTCATTTAATGGTCTGTATGTGTGTGTTTCTGTGTGTGCGTGCATGTGTGTATGTGATATATATACATATAGATACATATATATGTGTGTATATGTATATATCACATTTCTTGTCCATTGTAGGATATTTGGGCTGCTCCCATGTTTGGCTGTGGTGAATAGCGCAGCAACAAACATGGGTTAGCAAGCATGTCTACCAAATCCTGACTTGTAATCTTTAGGGCAAATGCCTGACAGTCACATGTCTGGATGGAGTGGGTATTTCTACGTTTCATTTTTTAAGGCATCTCCAAACTGCCTTCCATAGCACTAGTTTACATTCCCACCAACCTTGTGATTTGGTTCATTTTTCCTCACATCCCTGACAGTATTTGTTGCTGTTTGTATTCTTTGTGACAGCCATTCTTACTGGAGTGAGATGGAATATCAATGTTGTCTGGTATGCATTTTCTTTATGGTGACACTGGGAAAGTAAGTGGTAGAGGGAAGGGACATACAGGACACAAAAGTGAGTTAAGGGTGAATGACAGGCAAATCCCTGTGTGTGCCAGGGTCTGGGCACTAGAATCATTGTCAAATGACAAGCAAGAAAACAGAGTCCCTGGAAGGTTAACCATTCCAGCATGATGCATCCAGAAAGGGACAGAATAACATGATCCAAAGCCTGTGCTGTGGACAATACTGCTTGGGGACATGGGAGAGATGAGCAGAAGTCAGTGCCCAGAGAGCTTCCCAGCTGGCATTACTCCATCCACCTGCCAGCCAGGAGCTATGACAAGAAAGAAAGAAGCAAAATGGAGTCCACAGGGCCAGAGAAGGACAAATGCCCAGGGGAACAAAGCCATCTCAGCTCATAAGACCTTCACCTTCTCCAACCTCTACATATTTGATTTGCTACAACCCAGCTTACCCCAATATCCAGGCCTTCCTTTTTGCAAAGACACGCCCATGGAGCCCAGCCAATCTTTCTGACACTGGCTGCCCCCGACTTTGGCCAATGCTGAGGACAAGCATCATACAGATGGTTTTGCCTGCCTGCTTTCAGACCCAAGGCCTGAGAAGGGGCCAATGGCTGTGAACACCACCTGGACAGCCCTTGGCTGGTGCTTGTCTTCCAGTCCTGTGCCTGCTGCTTTGTGCTCAGTGTGGGTCTGGGATCTGGTGCCTGCCTCTTTGCTTATCCACGCTGAACACCTGTCTTGCCATTGGCTCTCCAGATTAGGATTTTAAAGTATGGGCCATGGGACAGTGACGCTTGTGATAGAAGGCACTGCTTCAGCACATGGCCAGCAAGCATCCAAAAGGAACTTAGAAAACACAGTGAGTGTCCTCTAGATGCTATTTGGATTTCTGCACAGCAATAGCATCAGAAGACGCAAGAAGTGAACAATGGAAATATATATAACAAATGTAGGCATATCTTAGTGAACTATTTGTCTCATGTTTTTAATTGCCACTAAGTAGGTCACCAAGTCATGCATCGTTAATGATTAGAGAAGCTCTGTCCTTGACAGGGCACTTCAGTTTGGGGAGGGGTGAAGCCCAGGAGCCTTCTGGACCACTAATAGAAGAGGAGGTAAAAGATCAACAGCCCAGGTGGTGCAGCCAGGGTATCTTCTGGTTATCACCAGGAGATTGTTCAACAGCCTGAGTGGCAAACAACATTTCTATGTCTCCAACTAGCTAGTCTTTTCGATAGTTCTTTCATTCACTTTTTGCTTTTTGGTCTCCAATGGAAAGAATTCTCTTGATAACTCCTTCTCATTCTTTGTCCAGGTGAGTTTTGGATTTTTTTAGAAAAACTTCATCTTCTCCACTTTATTTTAATTGATAATAACACATTTGTTCTTCATGCCTGGACTTGTGCAATTACAGTATTCCTCTCTCCATCTTTGCTCTTCTTCTATTCACTTTGTATGCTATTGGAAAGCATGTCATTCTGAACAGCTCAGGCCTGTTAAGCAGACACCAACAACTGCCCACTGCCTTTTGGAGAGCATATGATGCCCAAACTGATCCTCACGTGGAGGCATCTCTTACTCTCCTAGCAGAATATTTCTTCCTCATTTACTGTTCAATGCCAGCTGTACAGACCACTCACTGTTGAATTGCATCCTGAATGATCCAGCAATCCACCGGGCTTGAGATCAGTGCTCCATTTAGCCAACGAGGGGAACAACCTGGCACAGGAAGACAACCACCGCAGCTTGGTGTTCCCAACTGTGGTCTTGGCCATCATCACTCATCAATATCTCTGTCATGACTGACCAGAGCAGCCTATATACATGGCGAGATCAGAGTTCAATGGGTTTAAAAGACTCAAGTTAGCTGCAAACTGTCTGTGCCAGGCCACACCTTCTTCATAACGATACTCAGAGCATCAGCTTTGCTAAGCTCATAAAAGTGCAGGTCAAGTTTTTCTTCTTTCAAAGAGTCATTGAGCTCTACCAACCCTTGTCCCCAGCCCCTGTTATTAAAAGAACTATTAGGTAACATATTGTAGTGAGAACTCTAGGGTCCTATTTCCTTTGTTCAATCAGGTATGGGGTGAAAAGAACTCCTAGTCATATCATTTAGATCAACACACAGCCCTACCACATGACATCAAGGTCAGCATTCAGGAACACCCTCAGAATGCTAAATTTTGGGGTAACTGAGGGAAAAAACAGTAATGTCAAAGTTTCCAGTTCTTTTTTTTTATTATTATTCTAAACAGCAGAATGGCAGTGGTTGAAGGACAGCAATGTGAGCTTGTAGACCAAACACAGATGCCAAAGCTTTAGCAAGTACCTTTTCAAAACTAGGATATGTTCTATTTTGTTTAACAGTTTTAGACTGCTCAATACACTTTCATTGTTCCCTGTGACCTAGTATCTGATTTTGGGAATACAAAGAGACTTAAATCCTGGCCCGATCTAACTTCTTATCTACCACCAATCATTGTGGGGGATGTGCTCATGGAAGAAGTCCTGGAGTGAGGCCAAAGCTTTTCCAAGTGATGACACAGGAGTCAGACCCAGGCTGACTTCTGAGCTGGGAGAGCTTACTCCTGAGCAGCAAGAGGCATGTAAGATGTGAACAAATACTATGGGATATCCTAAAGCTTCTAAGGTTGATCAAAGGATAATTTCTGAGAGTGTCTTTCGAGGTATGTTGACTAACAAGAAGGAATTTGAACATGCAGTTGGAATGGGAGAATTGAGGCAGAAAGAAAGGCTTGGGTCAAACCCAGAAGGAGGAAAGTAGAACGTCACGGACAGCAGGTTGTATAATCTGGCCAGATCATGCAGTAAATGGATGGGGTAGAGGGATCTGAAATGCACTGGCTAACTGTGACTCTGGGAGACTCCACCTTAAGTGGTATAATCAGAAAGAGTTTCTCATACTCAAACTTGAGGAAACTACTACAATGTTATGTTGGCCAGCAGAAGCCTAGGGAGCAGAAAACCCACACGCCTCTGCCATAATAAACATTGAGAAATGGCAAAGTACTCAGGAACAAGACAAGGATGTCCAGTCTCTCCACTTCTCTTCAATCTAGTATTAGAATGCCTAGCTACAGCAATAAGACAAGATGCAAACATAAAGGGGATCCAAATAGGGAAAGAAGAAGTAAAACTCTCCCTCTTTGCGGATGATATGATCTTGTATTTAAAGAATCCCACAGACTCCACTCCCAAATTACTCAAGGTGATTCAAAACTTTGGCAAAGAAGCAGGGTATAAATTTTTTTAATTTTTATTTACTTATTATTGTGAAAATACTGTACAGAGGGGTTACAATTACATGGGCAAGATAATGAGTACATTTCTTATCAAGCATTGTAGCCTCCTCCTTTGTTTCCCCTTCCCATTCTTTCCCAGCCTCCCTCCCCCGCCCCCCCCCACCCAATCCGCCCCCCCCCCCCCCGCCCCACCAAAGTTGTAAAGTTCGTTTTTGACATGACAACTTGCACTTCTCATTGTGGCAACAGGTCCACCCGTATCCTTATTTAAACAACTTGTTTTTTCCCCTTCCCCTCTACGAATTATACTGACATCAAATACAGTGAAAGCAGGCGTTATACTGTGGGGGAGGGACATACAAAGCAACAAAGAAATAATCTTATAAATGCGTTAGAAACAAATGCATGAAAGAAAAAAAAACATTTGAACACATATCTTAGGGTTCATTTTCCTAACATCACCTTATCTGACCTTTTCTGCTTGACTCATACATATACTAGATATTGCAAATAAGGGAAACCATGGGACCTATGTTACTTTGGGCTTGGCTTACTTCACTTAATATAATTTTTCCAAGTCTTTCCACTTCCTAACAAATGGGGCAATGCCATTCTTTCTGATAGAAGCGTAGAATTCCATTGTGTATATATATCACATTTTCTTGATCCATTCATCTACTGAGGGGCATCTGGGTTGGTTCCGTATCTTACCTATAGTAAATAATGCTGCAATAAACATAGTTGTGCTGGTAGCTTTTGTGTGGTCTTGTTTGTAAACATTTGGGTAAATGCCCAAAAGTGGGATTGCTGGGTCATAGGGGAGCTCTATGTGGAGTCTTTTGAGCAACCTCCATACTGCTTTCCAAAGTGGTTGAACAAGTTTACACTCCCACCAACAATGAAGTAAGGTTCCCTTCTGTCCACATCCCCTCCAGCATCTGTTGTTATTAGAGTTCTTGATTTTTGCCATTCTAACTGGGGTGATGTGGTATCTCAATGTTGTTTTGATTTGCATTTCTTTTACGGCTAGAGAGGTTGAGCATTTCTTCATGTGTCTATTGGCCATCCTTCTTTCCTCTTCAGAGAAGTTTCTCCTTAAGTCTTTAGCCCACTTATTTATTGGGCAGTTGTTTCTTTGAAGATTTGTTGGGGGATTTAATTTTTTGAGTTCCAAGTATATTTCAGATATGAGACCCTTGTCCGTTGTATGGCTAGTGAAGATCTTCTCCCAATCTGTGGGCTTTCTATTGATCTTGCTAGCTATGTCCTTTGCCATGCAGAGGCTCTGCAACTTCATGCAATCCCATTTGTCCAACCTTTCTTTGATTTGTTGTGTTTCTGGGTCTCTATTAAGAAAATTTTGGCCTGCGCCAAGGAGACCTAGGGTTTCTCCTATTCCATCCTGTAATGTTTTCAGAGTATCTGCTTTGACTCCAAGGTCTTTGATCCATTTGGAGTTGATTCTGGTGCAGGGTGATATAAGGATCTAACTTTAGTTTTCTACAAGTAGTTAACCAATTTTGCCAGCACCATTTACTGAAGAGGCTGTCTTTCTTCCATTCTATTTTTTTAGCACCCTTATCGAAGATTAGATGGCTATAGGTTTATATGGTTCATTTCTGGGTTTTCAATTCTATTCCATTGGTCCTGAGGTCTGTTCTTGTGCCAGTACCAAGCTGTTTTGATTACTATGGCTTTATAGTAGAGTTTGAAATTTGGTATTGATGTTCTTCCAGCAGTGTTCTTTCCATTGAGGAGCATTTTAACTAGTCAGGGTCTTTTATTGTTCCATATGAATTTTTGGATTGCCTCTTCTATTTCCTTGAAGAATGAGGTTGGAATATTGATAGGTATCACATTGAATTTGTAGATAGCCTTGGGAAGTATTGCCATTTTCACGATGTTGATCTTTCCAATCCAGGAGCATGAGAGGTTTTGACACCTTCTAAGTTCTGTTTTGATTTCCTTTTTCAAGTTTTTAAAGTTTTCATCATAGAGATCCTTCACTTCCTTGGTTAAGTTAATTTCTAGGTATTTTATTTTTTGTGGGGCTATTATAAATGGAGTTGCTTTCCTCATTTCAGCCACACTTTTCTCATTGTTGACATACAGAAAAGCCATTGATTTGGGGGGGTTAATTTTATACCCTGCTACTTTGCCAAAGTTTTGAATCAGCTTGAGTAATTTGGGAGTGGAGTCTATGGGATTCTTTAAATACAAGATCATATCATCTGCAAAGAGGGAGAGTTTTACTTCTTCTTTCCCTATTTGGATCCCCTTTATGTTTGCATCTTGTCTTATTGCTGTAGCTAGGCATTCTAATACTAGATTGAAGAGAAGTGGAGAGAGTGGGCATCCTTGTCTTGTTCCTGAGTTAAGAGGAAATGGCTTTAGTTTTTCACCATTGAGTATAATGCTGGCTGTAGGTTTGTCATATACAGCCTTTATTGTATTGAGGAATGTTCCATGGATTCCTAATTTTTCCAAAACCTTCATCATAAAGGGGTGTTGGATCTTGTTGAATGCTTTTTCTGTGTATATTGAGATAACCATGTGGTTCTTATTCTTGCTCCTGTTGATGTGATGAATAATATTAATTGATTTGCGTAAATTGAACCAGCTTTGCATCCCTGAAATGAATCCTGTTTGATCGTGGTGTATGATTTTTTGGATGAATTGTTGAAGTCGATTGGCCAAAATTTTGTTGAGAAGTTTTGCATCAATGTTCATCAAAGAAATGGGTCTATAGTTCTCTTTCTTTGATGAGTCCCTGCCTGGTTTTGGGATGAGGGTTATGATGGCTTCATAGAATGTGTTCGGTAGTGAGCTTTCTCTTTCAATTTCATTGAAGAGTTGGAGGAGAATTGGTGTGAGCTCTGCTTTGAAGGCCTTGTAAAATTCCGCTGTAAAACCATCTGGTCCTGGACTTTTCTTAGCTGGGAGGTCTCTTATTGCTGTTTCTATTTCAATGCTTGATATGGGCCTGTTAAGATAGTTTACCTCATCTTGGTTTAGTTTTGGCATGTCAATATTTGCTAGGAAGAGGTCCATTTCTGTCAAGTTCTCAAACTTATTAGCATAAAGTTTTGAGAAGTATTCCCTTATAATGTTCTGAATCTTGGTTGTTTCCGTGGTGATGTTTCCATTCTCATCTCTGAGTTTATTAATTTGAGTGTGTTCTCTTCTTTTTCTGATAAGATTTGCTAAGGGTCTGTCAATTTTGTTAATTTTTTTGAAGAACCAACTCTTTGTTTTGTTGATTCTTTCTATAGTTTTTTTGGATTCTAATTCATTTAATTCTGATTTAATTTTAATTATTTCTTTCCGTCTACTGGATTGGGCTTTATCTTGCTGCTGTTCAGATGTCTCATTAAATTGTTGGTTTCAGATCTCTCCAATTTGTTGATGTAGGAACTCAGAGCTATAAACTTGCCTCTGAGTACTGCCTTTGCTGTGTCCCAGAGGGGCTGGTAATTTGTGTGCTCATTTTTGTTGAATAGCATGAACATTTGAATTTCCTTTCTAATGTCTTCCATGACCCACTCGTGATTCAGCAGTGTGTTGTTCAGCCTCCATGTGCTACCAGACTTTCTTTGGTTGCTTTTGGTGTTGAGTTCTAATTTTATTCCCTTGTGGTCAGAGAGAATGTAAGGTATAACTTCAATAGTTCTGAATTTGGACAAGTTTGCTTTGTGGCCTAAAATGTGGTCTATTTTAGAAAATGTTCCATGTGCTGCTGAGAAAAACGTGTATTCTGATGCTGCTGGGTGAAGTATTCGGTAGATGTTTGTTAAATCTAGTTGATCTATGTAGTTGTTTAGATCTGTGGTTTCTCTGTTGAGTTTTTGCCGAGTTGATCTATCTAGTGGGGAAAGTGGTGTGTTAAAATCCCCAACAATTAATGTCTTTGGATCTATGTGGGATTTGAGGGAAAGTAGTGTTTCTTGGATAAATTTGGGTGCTCCGTTGTTTGGCAAATAGATATTTAGAATTGTAATATAGAGATCCCTTAATTAGTATGTAGTGACCTTCTTCATCTCTTCTCACGAATTTTCATTTGAAGTCTATTTTATCTGATAGTAGGATTGCAACTCCTGCCTGTTTATAGGGACCGTTTGCTTGGTAGATTTTGCTCCAGCCTTTAACATTGAAAATGTGTTTGTTTTTATGGGCAAGATGTGACTCCTGAAGACAACAGATAGAAGGATCTTGCTTTTTAATCCAACTAGACAGTCTATGTGGCTTAATTGGAGAGTTAAGTCCGTTAATGTTGAGAGATAGGACTGAGAGGTATTTGGGAGTTCTTGCCATGTTATCCACCTTTTGGGGGGCTGCGGGAACTGGGTTCTTCCTATGGTTCTTGGATTCTCAGTTTGAGTGCGGTTTCTTGGCCTTTATTGTGGTCTTGTTGGTTTTCTATGTGTAGACATCTTTAAGAATCTTTTGTAGGGCTGGTTTGGTGGAAATATGTTTCAATTTTTCTTTGCTATGGAAGGTTTTTATTTGACCTTCGGTTATGAAGAAGAGTTTAGCTGGGTACAGTATTCTTGGTTGATAGTTGTTTGTCTTTAGGGCATGGCATACATCATTCCAGGCTCTTCTTACTTTGATTGTCTCTGCTGAGAAATCTGAGGTGATTCTAATTGGTTTCCTTTATAGTTGATTGATCTTTTCTCCTTGACAGCTTTAAGAATGTTTTCTTTGGTCCTGTGCGGATTATAATGTGACGAAAGGATATCCTGTTGTTCTGTTCTGGTCTACTTGGAGTTCTAAAAGCCTCTTGTATCTGGATAGGCCTATCTTTTTGCATATTTGGGAAGTTCTCTGCTAGGATCCTGTTAAACAAATTTCCTAGACCATTAACTTCTGTCTCTAGGTGCTCCTCTACACCCTTTATCCTCAGATTAGGCATTCTGATGGTGTCTTCCAAGTGGTGAATAGATCTATCATATTTCTTGGATGTGTCTTGAATGGTTGTATGTTCTTTCTCTACAATAGCTAGGCTGTCTTCAATCCCCAAGATTCGATCTTCTGCATGGTCTAACCTACTATCAAGACTTTCTACTTTGTTTTTTATTTCTTTTCCTTCTAGTTGGTCAGCTTTGATGGCGTCAAATTCTTTGTTGGAGCTTTGTTTTAGATCTTGTATGAACTTCTTTACTTCCTTAATTTGGTGTTCAGTGTTTATTCTCAAATCACTTAGTTGATTGGTTATGGTTTCCTTGGACACCCATTCCATCTGTTGGGTTCCATTCAGCATTCCTTTTGTGGACTCCCTGAGTTCTTTCATCTCTCTGTTTATGGATTCCATGAATGCCTTTAGTGATCTTTGTGTATTCTCATCCTGCTCTCTCAATTCCTGTATTACTCTTTGATTAGCTTCCTCACGTTCATGCCATTCCTGTAGTCCTCTTTGAGTGTTCTCAGCCTGCTCACACTATTCCTGCCTTTCTCTTTGAGTATGCTCAAGCTGCTCGCGCAAATCCTGTATCAGTTTTTGAGTAGCTTCCTCACGCTCATGATATTCCTGTATAAACCTTTGGTTTGCCTCTTCTCTCTCCCTATCACACTCGTACAGAGTCCTTTGTAGGTTTTCAATTTTTTCCTGCATTGACCTTTTGTTTGCCTCCATTGACCTTTTGTTTGCCTCCTCTCTCTCCCTATCACGCTCATACAGAGTCCTTTGTAAGTTTTCAATTTTTTCATTTATCATGCTTGCCAGCAGTGTTTGTAGAGCTATTTGGGAACTCTCCTCTGGATTTTTCATTATCTGTTCTGTCCCCTGATTATCATGAGTGGGAGTTGAGAAACCCAGACTTGCCATTTTTCTTGTGTTTTTCTGGCTTACTCTGCCCATTTGGGATGAAAATAACACCAGTTTTGTGCTAGAACACTATCTTAAGGCAAGCATCAACCAAAGTCTGTATTTGCACAGTCAATAGTCTGCAGACACAATCTAGTTCAACAGATACATCTATTCAACATCAAATAACTATATATTAATGGGCTATGAACTGCAAAGAAGAATTTGGTAAACCAGAAATTATTAGGTTTAGAGAGATATGTGGGTAAAAAATAGGAATAGAGTGATGTGGGAAGGCACAGGGAGAGTTAACGTAACTAAGTCCTAATCTCAAAGCAGGAAATAGGTTGGATAGGATGAAAGTAGAGAGAGAGAGAAAAAGAAGAAAGAGAAAGGGAAAAAAACAAGACCAGAAAAAATAGAAAAGTAAAAATTAAACATATTATGCAGAATGAAAACAAAATAGTCAGAGAAGAACATGGATATAATGAGAGAAGGAGAGGGATATAAAGGAGATGTGAAAAACTTAAAAATAAAAATACTTAAAATATTACATAGGTATAAAGAGGTAGCACTGCTATTAATGAGTTTAAGTCTAAGAGGTTTTGAATTGAGTAATAAATTTGTGGATTAAATGGGTACACAATGGGGGATAAGGTCTAATAATCGACTACAGGTTTATCTGCGGATGTGCAGAACAACAATTAAGTCACATAAAGAAGAATGAAAGAGGGCTGGGAAGCTGGCTCAGTGGTACGGCACTTGCCTTGCATGCATGAGGCCCTGGGTTCGATTCCTCAGCACCACATAAGCAAAAAGAAAATAGCCGGAAGTGGCGCTGTGGCTCAAGTGGTAGAGCGCTAGCCTTGAGCTGAAGAGCTGAGGGACAGTGCCCAGGCCCAGAGTTCAGGCCCCATGACCGGACCCAAAAAAAAAAAAAAAAGAATGAAAGAGAAGAAAAGGGGAAAAGAATAAGAAAGAAAGAAAAAAGATCAGAAGTTCAGTAGAGCTAAACAAAAAAAATTTTTTTAAAGAAAAAAAAGAAAGAAAAATACATACACACATATACCCCTAAAATAAAAATTATAAGAGGAAAAAAAAGTTACTAGAAAACAATTTTTTCAAAAAACGTAAAAATTAAAAATTATAACACGTTTTAGAAAAAAATTTTATAAAAGGTACAAAAAAAAAAGAATAAAAGTTCTTTGATATTTTTGGGAGGGGTGGGAAAAATCTTATATCTCCCTTGTGTCCATAACCAGCCTCTTGTTGGTGTCTCTGGTCTGCTTGTGGTGTTTGATTTTCCTGTGGCTTGGTTGGTTTCTTAAGTCAGTTTGTTTGAACAGGCAGAAAAATGCTCTGCTTTACCCAGGATTTTGTGATCCTCCTCCCAGGTTAGTTCAATGGGAGGGAGATCTGCTTTAAGTATCACAAAAGAGGGAGATGGCTTTTTCCTCAAGTTTGGAGATGCTGTGATGAGGCTAGGTTCTGGGTAAAGTTGAGGCCTTTCAGCAAACAGTAGCTTTCCCGGGGGCTAATTTGTGAGAAACTCACAGATCCCAGCCTGGAGCCACTCTCAGGGTTTCTGTTTACTGAATTTCAATTGATTGTCAAGGCTGCTAAAGGGAGGGGCAGCCTCTGGCTCTGCTTACCCAGTGAAGAAAGCCACTCCTGGGGTTGGCGCCGGAGCTGGGTGACTTTTCCCTGGGTGGAGCTGAGTCTGGCAGGTCAGGTTAGGCTCTTGTGACCTGCTAAATGACTCTAGTTTTCTTCCAAGGCCTGAGTTGGAGCTAGCAGCTCATCTGAGCTTTGTCAAGATGGAGATCTCCAGTACTGGGGGGAGGGGGGTTGCCTTCCCTCCTCTGCTCCCTGAGAAGGAGTGAGAATGTTAGACTTCTACTCATGCCGGAGTCTTGGTTCCTGGGTCGCCTCTGGTCTGCGAACTGCAGGATGAAGATGTCTGCTCCTTGTCGGTTCTTGCTGGTGTTGAGTAGGACCCGCTCACCTGCCATGTCAGGCTCCTTCGTCCCAGACTCTCTGTGTTGCAGGTATGGTGGCTACGGCTGCCGCCACCACCACTGCCACCGCAGCAGCGGCTGCTGGCAAGTGCTCAGATCTGTCTCCTTGCATGGATTTTCCCTCTCTGGCCTAACTCTCTGTCCTGTGATGGCATACTTGGTGTGATTCTCTGGCTTAGGACTGTTCACTGGAACTCCAAAACTGCTTTCTATGCGAGAGCTTGTTTAGACTCCAGCTTCTCCTCCTCCATCTTCCCGGAACCAGGGTATAAAATTAACCCTCAAAAATCAATGGCTTTTCTGTATGCCAACAATCTGCTGAAAAGTGTGGCTGAAATTAGGAAAGCAACTCCATTCATACTAGCCCCACAAAAAATAAAATACTTAGGAATTAACCAAAGAGGTGAAGGACCTCTATGATGAAAACTTTAAAAATTTGAAAAAAGAAATCAAAACAGAACTTAGAAAGTGGCAAAACCTCCCATGCTCCTGGATTGGAAAGATCAACATCGTGAAAATGGCAATACTTCCCAAGGCTATCTACAAATTCAATGTGATACCTATCAATATTCCAACCTCATTCTTCAAGGAAATAGAAGAGGCAATCCAAAAATTCATATGGAACTATGAAAGACCCCAAATAGCAAAAACAATCCTCAACAGAAAAAACAATGCTGGAGGAATGTTAATACCAAATTTCAAACTCTACTACAAAGCCATAGTAATCAAAACAGCTTGGTACTGGCACAAGAACAGACCTCAGGACCAATGGAATAGAATTGAAAACCCAGAAATGAACCATATAAACCTATAGCCATCTAATCTTCGATAAGGGAGCTAAAAAAATAGAATGGAAGAAAGACAGCCTCTTCAGTAAATGGTGCTGGCAAAATTGGTTAACTACTTGTAGAAAACTAAAGTTAGATCCTTATATCACCCTGCACCAGAATCAACTCCAAATGGATCAAAGACCTTGGAGTCAAAGCAGATACTCTGAAAACATTACAGGATGGAATAGGAGAAACCCTAGGTCTTTTTGGCACAGGTCAAAATTTTCTTAATAGAGACCCAGAAACACAACAAATCAAAGAAAGGTTGGACAAATGGGATTGCATGAAGTTGCAGAGCTTCTGCATGGCAAAGGACATAGCTACCAAGATCAATAGAAAGCCCACAGATTGGGAGAAGATCTTCACTAGCCATACAACAGACAAGAGTCTTATAGCTAAAATATACTTGGAACTCAAAAAATTAAATCCCCCAACAAATCTTCAAAGAAACAACTGCCCAATAAATAAGTAGGCTAAAGACTTAAAGAGAAACTTCTCTGAAGAGGAAAGAAGGATGGCCAATATACACATGAAGAAATGTTCAACCTCCCTAGCCATAAAAGAAATGCAAATCAAAACAACATACCACCTCACACCAGTTAGAATGGCAAAAATCAAGAACTCTAATAACAACAGATGCTGGAGGGGATGTGGATAGAAGGGAACCTTACTGCATTGTTGGTGGGAGTTTAAACTTGATCAACCACTTTGGAAAGCAGTATGGAGGTTCCTCAAAAGACTCCACATAGAGCTCCCCTATGACCCAGCAATCCCACTTTTGGGCATTTACCCAAATGTTTACAAACAAGACCACACTAAAGCTACCAGCACGACTATGTTTATTGCAGCATTATTTACTATAGCTAAGATATGGAACCAACCCAGATGCCCCTCAGTAGATGAATGGATCAAGAAAATGTGGTATATATATACAATGGAATTCTATGCCTCCATCAGAAAGAATAACATTGCCCCATTTGTTAGGAAGTGGAAAGACTTGGAAAAAATTCTATTAAGTGAAGTAAGCCAGGCCCAAAGAAACATAGGTCCCATGGTTTCCCTTATTTGCAATAACTAGCATATGTCTGAGTCAAGCAGAAAAGATCAGATAAGTTGATGTTAGGGAAATGAACCCCAAGATATGTATTCAAATTTTTTTTGTTTCAGGCGATTGTTTCTAACACATTTATAAGATGATTTCTTTGTTGCTTTGTATGTCTGTCCCCTACAGTATAACCCTTGCTTTCAGTGTATTTGATGTCGGTATAATTTGTGGAGGTGAAGGGAAAAAACAAATTGTTTAAATAGGGATACAGGTGGACCCATTGTAACAATGAGATGTACAAGTCGTTATGTCGAAAACGAACTTTACAACTTTGGTGGGGGGGGAGGGTCAGGGAGGGACAAAGGGAAGATGGGAAAGGATGGGAAGGGGAAACAAGGAGGAGGCCACAATGCTTGATAAGAAATGTACTCATTATCCTGCCCATGTAATTGTAACCCCTCTCTACAGTATTTTCACAATTAAAAAAAAAAAAGAAATGGCAAAGTAGCCATTGCCCATGTGAAGACTAGAGGAGGAGAGCGTGGACAGGAACAGGGGGGAATGAAGACAGTGGGCGGAGTATGGTGGGTGATGGGCTGCCCGTTAGGGGAAAAGACCAGGAGGAAAGGTAAAGGTAGACCTGCTGTTGTGAAGGATGTGGGCCAGAAATCAAGACCAGAAACACAGTCACGAGGTTCATGCTGATGATGGCATGAGAGAAAAAGAGATTTCTAACAGCAGCAGGCACACACACAAATAGAGCCCTGGACAAGAGCTTACCGTGGGTGGAAAAAGGAGAAAACTGAAAGATTAGTCAAGAGGAGGGAGCAAAACCAAGAGTTTAGCATACGGAAGCCTAGGATGAGAGAACCCAAACAGGATGCAGGTAGATTTCTCAAATGTCACCTGGGTGTGAAGCCTGGAGACTAACAAGAAGAGATCACGCACTGCCACTTACCATAACACAGCACCACTGCCACAGGAATCATGGAAAAGAGGGCCATAAAGATAACCATACAATAACCAGAAGGGAATTTTACATTTTAAACTAATAGTTGATCTCCGCTAATAAATAAAAACAAGATAAGAAAAAAACGTGGATACATTAGATCATCCTAAACCTAGCACATGTTCATGTGCTCCGTAGTCCTGGGCCTGGTCAGGGTCCCTAACAAAGCAGAAAAGGCCGTGGGCTTTGGGTACGAGACACCCCTTCCCTCGAGAGTGAAAGTTCCTGGTGTATATCACAGGTAGTGGATGTAAGGAGGGCGTTATAATACTATGGCTGGGCAACTTCATCGATTCTCTATCCTGGACCAACCTTACACAGTATGTTTATTTGACCACAAGTTAAAGATACGGCTACTCAGCACAAGTGAAAGGGAAGGAAAATCTATTCCTGCTTTATGGCTTCATTTACAGCCATAGCTCATGAGGCAGAGGGGAGTCCAATTCTGCAAAATCCCCCACTTACCTCTCTGTTTCCTGTTCCTCTCTCCCCTGCCTCTTGTCACTGGTGTCCATTCAGGCTGTCCTCTGCGGTCAGCTTAGAGAAAATCCACTAGTATTTCACAACTCTGGAATCCATTTGAGTTTCCAGAATAAAAATGGAACCATAAGTGCCTTGAACAGTGCAGGGAGATACTGGAGAGAAATGCCGACAGGCTGCTTTCCCCGTCTCCAGCCGGAGCTCGGGAATAACCAGAAACGTGTGCTGAATGTTTCCTTTCTTTATGCTCTTTGACTTCTGTTCTCTCAAACAACCATTTTCAGAGACCAAAACACTCATTCTTCTGCCCGGGCAGCTGACCTCTCCTCTCACTGAGGCCAGGCTGCGTGCCCTGCTTTGGGAATTACAGGAGTTCCTGAGGGGCCTGGGCCACTCAGTCCCCAAACCTCCAGCCCAGCGTGCTTCCTATGTATCTACATGTGGACGATCCAGATACCTTGTGGTTCTGAGCCAGGGTCTCACAATCTAGCTTGGGCTGGCCTTGAACTCATGATCCTCTTGCTGCAGTCTCCTGAGTGCTAGGATTACAGGCACTTCTCCAAAAGTTCGCTTTTGACTCTGTTGGCCCATTTAATTGAATGCTTTTTAATTTGCTAATTTACTTTTTTTTTTCTAATTTACAATGTTTGAATGTTATTGCCTTTTTCTCTGTTTAGCCTCTCTGTCTGTTTCTGTCTGTCTCTTTCTCTGTCTATTTCTCTGTCTCTCTGTTTCTCTCTCTCTCTGAATAGAACCCAGGGCTTTAAGCATTCTAAGCAAGTATTCTACCTTTGAGCTACTTTCCTCCTTAACATATTTATAAAGTTAGGAACATAGAAATCAATTCTGTTCTAATTCTTTGAGTATGGAGTGACTACTTGCTCATCCTTATTTGGTCAATCACCAGATATAATTTACAAGTTTCATACTTGGACTGTATGTTTATCTATAAATACATGAATAGGGTAGAATAGAGTAGACTCTTAAAGTCCTTTTCTATAAATTTGATATAGCAATACGATGAGAGAATATTATTTTAAAAGACTTTCTTCAAACTAAAAATGTATTTTCACAGTCCGAATTTTGGAAAAACTTGGCAAATTGCAAGGACTATTATTTCAAACTACTTTTGTTCTTACTTCCCAATGGTTTTTAGTTTTTGGTTTTTGGTTTTTGCTTACATGACCTGGCATCTATTCATTTATCTACCTATCATCTATCTTCTGTGTATGCATGTATAACGATGTACATATGCACAAACCCACATGCTTTTGTTTGAAGATGAAGTCACGCAGCACCGTTCTATTCACTCTTTCCATTCAGCCAGGGGCCCGCAGCGTCTGGTGAGTGTGGGCCTACCACAGTACTGCCGCCGTCACCTCTGCAGTGAGCTCATGGCTGGTGCTGCAGGCAGCTTTAGGGTTGGGTTGGCATCTTCCTCAGTCCTTCATCCCTTTAAACTCAAAGCAACTCTATGAAAGAGCCATGGGAACCCGAGACACCATGTGGTGTCCTGTCAAATGTGATACAAATATTTTAGGATGTCTCCAATACGTTTCCATGAAAATAATATTAAGACTGTCTTTGAGGCCAAAGGCTCAGGCATAGCTCTATTTCTCGAGCCTAGCATTTTCGACCATGCATTCTTTCCATGTGCATTTTTCAATGTGCCCCATCCTTGTCTTTTCATTTTGTGACTAGTAGGGGGTAGAGGTGAATGATATGTTTGTTTCTACAAATCCTGTCGTGTGCCACAGCATGCTCATCTTCAGACAGCAGAATCCTCTCTTCCAGAGGAATGTGTGCCAGCTCTTTCTCTCATTGAGTTTCTCAGGGTGGGCCAAGCTGACATCAGCCCTGCAGCTGAAAATAGTGCAGAATATTCTGTGGACCCTAAGAACCGGCTGTCAGACCTTCCCAAGGAAAACAATGTTCACCTGGATACATTTGAAAGCTCCTGCAGCCTTTTCGAAGGACCTGGCCGGCAAGTCTATGGATGGTTTCATTAGAGGAGACTGCCTGGCCTTGTGCAGCTGCTGGTGGGGGCGATGAGCCCAGCTGGGTAGGTGAACAGATGGGAGTCCATTTCCATGCTGGCTGTAGCAGAGAGGTACCTTTTCAATTTATCATCTAGGTCAGCACCTTCTTCTTGCCTTTCTCATTCACTAGGGGCTTCTGAGCACAATGTGCTCAGTTTTTGATTAAATCAATGTCCATATTAACATTCTCTCAAAGGTGGCATGTGGCCGCAGAGTTCTCACTTCCTGTGACCTTGAACCCTGCTCAGGGGTGCAGTACACTTGGCATTTTCTTTACCAGGATGGTAAAGAAATGGCGGGCCATCTCCCAAGGAATCTCTAGGTTAAGTCATCTTTAGGTAAAAATGTGGATTCTTCTCGCCATTGTGCTCAGCCTAAAAACCAGTGAGGAGCTGCAATACATGCAGGAATTTGGAAACCGATTCAAGGCCCTCGCTTTGTTACCTCGGCAGTTAACATTTGAACGAGGCCTGGAAAGTCACCCTTCACACAAGGAACGCATTGCAGGGTCAAGTCTGCGCTGGGGCCCCTGGGGTGCTGTGCACCTGTAGAAGAAGGCCCTGGGCATAGGTGGCCTTCGCTACAGCAGAAGGTACCGACCCCATGTGCATGTGGGTCCCCATAGTGACCGAATGGCTCACAACGCTGGGACACAAATGCTGCGGCAATTTCAATAAACATTAGTATGACAAATGTGCAGGAGCCTTATCTCTGAAGGGGCAGTGCAAGAAAAATGGTGAATCCTACATCAGGCTGACGCCTCTGTGTTCCAAGGACATTCAACGCGGTCAACAAAATGACTTGTAGGAGAGACGCCAGGAGCACAGTCCTCCTCTCTGCCTCGATGGAGCCAGCCCAGTCAATGCCCTCATCATCCAGCCTCTCGAGCTCACACCTTGCTCACACCAGCAAGGCAGGCTTCCTGAGAAAGGCGGGCCCAGCAGAGACGATGGAGCATCGTCAACTGACGACATCAAGACTCAAGTGGGGCCTTATCCGTGTAGCTTACACCTTACCCAGGCTCTTCTCAGGGGAGGTCTGGCAGCTTCATTATGGGCGACTTGACATCTGGAGAAGCAGCCAGGAGGTCAATGTCCCAGCACATCTGCAGTCAAGAGTCTCCACCAGCCACAGAGTGAAAGTCATGTCCGAAAGGACAGGAGGAGAGCAAGTCCCCTGCCCACCGGCCTCTGGGGAGTCTAGGGGGGTGGTGTGGTCTTGAGGAGCAGTAGCTTCTGCAGATGGTCCACCGGCAGATGAAGAGCAGCCGTGAGGGCTTCTTCCACCAGCCAGACCACAGGCGGCTGCTGGACCAGAGGCCAGTCCCTCTGGCAAGCTACCTAAGCACCTAACTGTACCCAGGGATCTCCCTGGTCTGGAGCCTCTGAGCCTTCAGGACTGTGAGGGAGGAGGAAGTGTTAAGGAAATTGCTCAGCAGGCCGTGGGTCCCAGCCCACCGCCCTTCGTGGCAGTGCCCAGCTCAGAGTCAGAAGGGGGACAGCCTCTGAAGCTGACCTTCACTGCGCTGGTGCCCGAGACCCAGCACAAAGTCATCACCTCAGCAACCCACGACCCTGCCAACGCTCCCAGTGCCACCCATGCAGTTAGGCCATGTGGGACGTTTGAGTGCATCGGAAATGTTCAAAATCTGCAGCCTTTGAAATGGTGGTGTCAGTCCTCCAAGTTGGGCTGTCCTTCACAGAGCTTGGAGAAAGCATGAAAAGCTGAGATCCATCCTCACCGCCTAACACTCTTTCCCTAACACACGCTGTCTCAGCCTACAGTGTTCCTACCCGCCATCTGCCCAGACCTCAGATGCGGATCCATGCAGGATGCAAGACATGGAAACGACCTTCCTTCCCCTCACGGGAGACCACGGGACTGTAACGCAGGGCTGCCTTGACATTTCACCTTGAGGCGACCTTGGTGCGGTGCCATCTGCAGGCTGGAAGGGGAACTGTGTGCAGCTGCTTGCTTGGAGCAAATGTGGCTTCTTTGTATTCACACCTAAGCACTCTCAATATTCTAATGACGTTTAAATATGCATAATCATTTCTGAGCTAAGCGTTCCACACCTTGTAATCACTTGCATCAACCAGCCCATTTGGGAACTCGCTCCTGGAAGGGGGCATGAGGAGCTGTAAATTTAATTTATTCTCGCATCTGCTGCCATTACCACAGGCCTCCTGGGTTCAGAAACTGTCCGGGACTCATATGTTTCAACGCCTCTTTTTGGTTGTGGCTGTTTTTAATTATAAGCATTTCCGCCAAAATGAATCACTGTTCAAAATTCCAACAGGGAAGCAAATTCTTTTTTTTCTACTCAGCTAAACTGAAGTGAAGCACATTAGGATCAGAAACGCAGAGACCTGAGGGTGATCCATTAGGAGAGAGCAGCCGCGGCTCCCTGCTGTCAGGCACGGCCTGCCCTCAGTGAGGGAGAGGGCGGGACATGCCGACCAGCATGGCCAGCTTCCTCTGAAATGGGCGCAGACCCAGGCTGGCAGAGCCCGCAGCCTATGGCTATCAGTTTCCAGAAACCAAAATACCTCCCACGGACACAAGGCCTGCCTCTTTGCTCACAGAACAAGTGGCCCTTCCTGCTTTCCTCTGCACTGTTCTGCAGTTGGTGTGTCAACAAGTATGCCAGTGCCTAGCATAATTCATGCCCACCTACTCACATACCTCCACCTGCCGCCAGCCACTGTCTGTGGCTGCCACGTGATTTCAGGGCCTTGCAGGACTCTGGAGGTATCATCATGTTTGGACCCTCGAGAATCTCAGTCAAAGGAAAACCAAGGTAGAGGAGAAAACCCATTGTGTGAGCCTTGGGAGGGGATGGAAGATGGCCACCGATAGAGATGTGGCCAGAGGAGTATTTGACAGCAAGCAGTAGAAAAGCATTTTCCAGACAGCAACCAAGACTACAGTCAGGCATGAAAGAAAGCGTTCATGTGTCATCACGCAAGAAGGAACAGGCAGGAGGGGATGCCGACACGAGGACCCCAAATCCAGAGCTGAGTGCTGGGTGAGGGGTGAGCACACACAGCCCTTGTGGAGGTCATGGGAAGGCCGGTGCGGGACAGCGCTGCTGGTGATCAGGGAGAGAACAGTCTTTCCAGAAGGAAGGGGCAGCCGTCGTACCACATGACAGCGCTCAGTAAAATATTTAAATGCAGTATTCTTTACTTGGCATGTTTTTCTTTCATGTGAGATGAAAGAGTCTATTACTGATCAACCAAAGTTCATTAAAAGTAGATGTGTATTCTTCAGAGAAAACCAAAACAGAAAAGGGTTCCCAGGACGCCGCTGTCAACTCACACATTGAGTTTGGCCCGCACTTCATCACTGTGTTTGAACAAGGTGCCGTCCAGCGACTCACTGCCAAAATGGAGTGTGGAAGGGCCCAGCAAGCCCCAAGAGTCTTAAGTGCCCCTTTGTCTCCCCTTAACTTAGGGCATGCTTCCACATGAAGGGACAGTGTGCCCTGGGTGACAGCCACGTGGTCGGGCCACGTGGAACCTGACTCCGTGCCTCGCCCCTCCCCAGTGGAGCACCTTGTGGGATCGGTGCTCTGGGGACTGAGGACACACAGAGCAGTGCAGCCCCAGCTGAGCGTCACTGAACTACGACCACACAAACAAGAGCACGCCGGCAAAAACACAGAGGGCTCCTAAGCGGTGCTGGGCTGCAGGAACTCTTCCGACCCCAGTCAGGGAACCAAAACCAAAGAAGGTGTCTGGGCAGCATCCCCGAAGGCAAGGAAATTCCATCTCCTGACATTGACAGATCGGCTCCACCTTTCATCCTGCTACAGTCCACTGCAGTGCTGTCAGCAGACGGCAAGAGAAGGTCTCAACTCCGTCACCTGTGTTCAACTGCAGCCGTTCACTGAGACCGGGTTCAACTCTACAAATTCTAGTGACCTTTTAAGGGCTGCCTTTAAAAACAACAGCAACAACAACAACAAAACCTTACCCATAACTGCACTGAATCCTTCCCTTGGAAACACCCCATTCCACAGGAGCATGAGCAAGCAAAACCACTAAAACTTTTAGCAAGTGATTCTTGGCCTGCTTTTCTAGGACCCTCTTTCTATTTGCCCAAGAAAATGAGGTGCAGCAATGATTTCATTGGCGTTTAACACACGGGGTGGGTGTTGTAGGCAAGTTTGTCACCGTGCACGCCCTAGCTGAGCTGGAGCCTGACTGAGATGACCTGACTATTTCAGCTCCTCACCAAAGAGGAGGTCAAATGGCATTCGAGGCTCTTCCAGATTCTCTACCTCCTTGCATGTGGAAGAGTCAGTGCAGGCATGCCTACACGCCCATCCTTTTTTCCAGTGGTCCTAGGAGGAGAGGCTATAGAGAAGTCTAGAAAGGAGCCAGAAGACTGACCTGCAGTACCAGTGACAAGATTCCGTTCTATCCGTGAGGAGATCCCACCATACCCACAACAAGATCTTATCATACCCACAAGATCTTATCACACCCTTGACAAGACCCCAGCACTACCACAACAAGATCTTATCATGCCCCAGACTAGAAGTCTTTACTCCAGTGACAAGTGACAAGATCTTATCATACCCAAGACTTTCCCAACTCTCCTACTTGGAGATCTTATCATGCCCACAATGCCCTTGACTGGAACCCTTTACACTTACAAGATCTTATCATACCCTTGACCAGATCCTAGCACACCTACAACAATATTTTATCATACCCTTGACAAGACTTCTAAGATCCAAAAATATCTTGCTGATTAGCCCTTTCCTTTGTGCAAATGTTTTTTGACTTGCCCGAAGGTGAGTATGAGCTGGGAAAGCTTTTATAAGTTCAAGATCCCACTCCACCATGACAGCCCATGACTAAGTCTGGCAGTGTCATGAGGAAGCACCTCCTGTAGCAGTCTGCAGTGAACTGCGGCCTCAGATCTGGAGGGACGGTGTTATAGCAGTCTGCAGTGAACTGCGGCCTCGGATCTGGAGGGACGGTGTTGTAGCTGAGATGCGTACTTGCAATCTCAGGGTAATTCTGTCTTGTTTTTTAATTCTTTCTCTTCACTTCTCACCGTTTTAAAATATATCACACCGTGGGAGTTATAATGTTTTTTGTTTCCTTTCTTGACCCAAAGCTTCTTAAAAAAAAAAAATCCAGTTTCTCTGAAAAGGCAAGAGAAAATGTACTCCTAGTATAAATGGTGTGTCCTTGATGCTCACTCCCCCAGCACAGCCAAGGTGAGAGTCTGGCACCCGAGTGATCAAGTCTCATAGTCATTACTTTTAGAATAGATGTGATGCCACAGTTCAGAATGGCCGAAACCTAGTATAAATGAAATTACTAGCCTTCGAACGGATTCCAGCTGGTAAGCCAGGTCCAGGAAGCATGGAAGGAAGGAGGCTGTCCTCAGCCTAGGAGCCAGCCTTCCTCTCGTCCTCTGTGCTGGAAAGAAGCAATTCCAGGCTGATGCGTCCGTGGAGTCACCTGATCTGCGCGGTGTCATGGAGACCCCGTTTGCCAGTGAGCACAGAGGCTGGGTGCTGAGCAGAGCGAGGGGAAGGCGCAGAGACAGCAACTCCACTGATACGCAGCAGACAAAGGACGATGAAGTCACTTGGTTTGGGGACATATCCTGCAGTTCTGGGCTACCAAAGAGTTTTCTCCCCAGCATCTTTTCACCGAATAGGAGCACTTCAAAAGTCTTCTCTTTATAAACCATAGAGACCTAAGGGGTGCCGGGAAGTGAGTCGTGTAGCTGAATGGAACAACCCCAGTGAGGTTGGGCTGCGCTTGGACGCAGATTTGGGCATGCTTCCTGCTACCTTCCAACCGCATGGGCAGAGAGCGCCAGCGTACACGGGAATCATTTTTGCTGCTGAACCAGTGCTGTGCCAGGGTCCTCGGGGAATTGCTTCTGTCATTCTGAGTGGACGAAGGAGAAGAGCCCTTCGCCTTGCTCAAGCAAATGCTGCCTCTCCAGGTCAGACAGGCACGAAGCTCTTCTTTTCTCCTCTTGTCCTCTCCTCTCATGTTCTTTTTTTTTTTTTTTCCAAATAGGAATACGTGAGAATGGGAGGCAGGAGGATTAGAGAACTGCGGGAACACTTGCTATAACTTCTTGGCCTGATGAGATCGTGGGAAGGAAGGGCAGGAGGACAGATAGAGATAAAATGGATTTTCACTTTTGCTTGCACAGCACTGGTTCTAGCTAAGCCATTCACATCAGGGACATGCAGAGGAAAGGAACCGACAGTTTACAGATACTGCACACCTGTTAAAGGCTATTACACAGAACACACAGAAAGTAGACATCAGGACGGAGGCAAACTGTTCTAGGACCAAACAGGATGAGGACAGCAGGCCAGAAAATGCAATAGAAGGAGCAATCCATCATGAACAAGCACAGAGGTTAAGTAGAAAGATGCAAACGTTTCATTATACTTTGGCTTCACAAGGCACTTAGAGACTCTCTGCTGATCATCTGAGTGTGCTCAGTCAGCGAAGACCCAGCCAGCGGCCTGAGAAAAGTGAGAAGCGCATTGGTGTTAGAAGCTAAACCTCAATCAAGACCTCTGACTCCTGATGTCTCGTTGGTCAAGGCACAAGCAAAGCAAAGGAAAGAAGGAGCACAAAGTAAACCGTGTGGAAGAGCCCAAACATGACTCAAAGCAGAAGGGAGCTGGTAGAATACGTTGGAGCAGAGGCAAACATGGAAACACGGGGGAAAAATTAAACTGGAAAGATTCCAAAGGAGGAAGGCCAGGCCAGGGTGGGGTGGGCGGGAAAGCTGACCTTGTTCTCCAAAGTGAATGTCACCTCTAGCTGGTGGAAGGAACCAGAGCCAAATGTTCAAAAGGAAAATAGCAAACGCAGCCGGGAGGAGGGAAACTCTCAATCAGCCTCAGGATGGCTCTGCAGGAGGCCTGGGCAGAAGCCCCCCTCACCCCTCACCTGCCCTGGTGGGTCCTAAAAGCCAGCAGAGCAGCCTGAAGGCCCGAGTGACTGCCTCTGAGTGTGGGGAAAGCTTCAGTATTTGAGCTAAAAGATTCTGCTGACACAAGCTTTCATCATAGCCTCTCTCTCTCTCTCTCTCTCTGTCTCTCCCTCTCTCTCTCTCTCTCTCTCTCTCTCTCTCTGTCTCTTACCTCTTTGTCAGTTGCCTGCCAAGGGTAGTTTGAAAAGGGGACACAGAAGTTAATAGATATATTTCCACATAGACTCTTTGATTGGCAAGATCTGCTCCCTCCCTCCTCATCTTTGTCTGGGAGTTCTGCATTCAGAAAACATGGTGGTTAGTTTTCCTTAGAGAAATGTTGGCATAGAATTGCTTTTAGTAGCCATTAATCCCTATGACCCCATTCACTCTTCTCTTCCAAGAGGCCAAAACCCAGAAACAGATTTCAGATGAGAGCTTTTTAATAAGCAGTGGCAGAGGGGCCATAGGGGAGGCGGGAGCTCTGAACCGCAATCAGCTGCTCAATCCTCAGATAAGACTGAGGAGGAGGGGTCTAAGGAACAGTGCGTTCACCTAGGCTTCCTGCCACCTAACCGTCACACCTGTAATTCCTTTGTGATGGAGCTCTTCCCTGTTTCCATCCAGCACAGACGTGTGTAGAATAATTGAGTCTGACCCACCGGCTTTCAGAGAGGGATGATTTTGCCTCTCCGGGGAACATTTAGAAGTGTCTGCAGAGGTTTTTGATTTTCCTGAGTGGAGCGATCAAAGCAGCACTATTAACATCTGCCACACAGAGGCCAAGGCTACTGTTAAACCTCCTCTGCGCACAGGAGAGCCCAGGGAGTTACCTGGGCCCAATGTCATTCACAGGGGCAGAGGCTGAGCCCCCTTGTTTAACTGGGAGACTTGAATCAATCAGAACTCAGAACTATCCTACACCACTTCTGAAACAAGAGCCATTTCCCACGGAGATCCTGGGATCCGTCTTCTGAAAGTACAAAATGCCAACGCGGGAGGGATGGTGGGCAGAGAAGTCAGCCACAGTTACAGTGGTGTGGGACAGGGGATCTGCACAGAACACGAGACACGAGGATGGCTGCGTCCCAGGACCTCCGCAGAGTGGATTCACTAGGCCCAATCGCCCCTGTCTCATGGGCCGCAGGATTTGATAGGTCAGCTACAACCTGGCTCACTAACCAACTCCCTGGGATAGGAATGGACCCGAAAGGACGGTGAAAATATAAAGGGCATTCTTTAATCCTGCAAAGAAAGTGGATTCTGGTATGCATTTAGAAGAGTAAGTTGTGGCAAAAGTACCAAAAACTCAACGGCGATTAAAAAAAAAATAGCCACAGGATGACAACAATCTAAAATGTTCACCAATCAGTGGATAGAGAAACACAAAACAAACTGTGTCCATTTAGTGGACACAGCTCATGCCTATAATCCTAGATACTGAGAAGGCTGAGCTCTAAGGATGGTAATTCAAAGCCAGCCCAGGCAGGAAAGTCTGTGAGACTCTTATCTCTAATAAACTACTCAGAAAAAGCCAAAAGTGGCACTGTGCCTCAAGTGCTATCCCTGAGCACATAGGGGCTCAGGGAAAGCTTCCAGGCCCTGAGTTCAAGCCCCAGGACCAGCAAAAAAATACAAATAAGAAGAAAAAAGAACTTGGTGCTTGGTGCACTATGGGAACATAAACAGCCCACTTCCCTTGGAGTGGGTCACACTGTCCTGAACAGACGTACATGGATACGGGTCAGCCAGTCTGGGCAGGGAGCCTGCACACTGGCCAGGATGGTGCCCTTGCGTCCGTGCGTCAGCCGTCTGTGACCCGGTGAGACTGGAAGACAGCTGTGGCCGGGCCACCTCCAGCACAGGCCTCTGTGACCCTCCCGCCAAGCAAGCACCTTCTGCGGATGGCACCCGCAGGGTGGATCCAGCCCTGGGGCCTTACAGAGGCACAGAGGGCAGTAAGAGGTGGCCAAATCCTCACAGCACTCAGCAAAGTGAGCAGCACACAGGATACGTGTCCAGCCCTGAGTTACCTGAGCCAAAACATTCTTCCTACAAAAGGCTTGGCTGAGCTGCGGGATTCTCAGGCCTGGAATGACCAGAAAGCCAAAAGGAAAAACCATTCCAGAAGGAAGCTAGGTTTCTTTTTGTTTGTTTTCTGGTCCTAGGGCTTAAATTCAGGGCCTGGGTGCGTCCCTGAGCTGCTTCTGCTCAAGCCCTCTACCACTTGAGTCACAGTTCCACTTCTGGCTTTTTTAGTCATTTATTGGAGGTAAGAGTCTCATGAACTTTCCTTCCCTGGCTGGCTTTGAACCACAATCCTCAGATCTTAATCCTCCTGAGTACCTGGGATACAGATGCGAACCACCAGGGACTGGCAAAGGAGATAGTTTTAAACAGAAGGAAGGTAGGAAGGAAGTAATAAGTATTTCCCAACAAGAGATGGCAGAGCCCTGAGCTCAGCTTTGTTGATTCACCCACTCACAACATACCAGTGTGTCTTTGTCCTCTATGAAACTTTGATCTTTGAACACATTTTCCCTCTTTTCTGGTGCTGCTAGGAAGGTTCAGGCTTCCAGAATGTTCCAGCTTCTCTCCAAATCCACAATTATAATTACAGGGTGAACTCTCTGACATTATCCACAAGATTTCAAAGGACCATAAAGACATCTGCACACCCAGCTCATCACTGTACTTCCACAATAACCAAAGTATGGAAATGGCACTGACACGTAGCCTACAACTGACAAATGGATCAAGGACACATGAGGTTTCAACAACCGAATTTCATTCACCCATCAGGAAGAGTAATATTATGTCACTTTCCAGGAAACGGATAGGCCCAGAAAGGACCTTACTGGATGAAATGAATCAGGCTTAGAGAGTAAAAGAGCTCATATTTTCTTCATATGTGAAAGGTAGATCTACAACATACACCCACAGTGGGCCTTTGGCAAATATATCTGAGCAAACTTACTGAAGTATGGAATACGCGGGAGGGAGGGAAGGAGGTTCCATGGTGTAACCCCTTAAAACAATCAGCAGCCTCAAGGAATGAATTCCAGAAAGGTGAAACCTGTCTTCCCTGAGGGGGCTGAGGGGCCGAGGGGAGGAGATGGGAGGTGGGGCAGGAGGAAGGTGGGAGAGCACATCCACAGTGTTCAGTGCACGTACGGGATGCAGATGCGGATGCGGAGGAGATGGCGGACCCGGGAGCGGTGGGAAGGGAGATGTGGGGAGGGATGACGGGTCAGGATGCATTGTGCTCGTAAATTCATACATTGGACTGAAATCTCTTTGTACAACCACTTGAATATAATTTAAAAAAAAACAAAGTAAAATGAATGTAGAACAGAAACCCTGAATCACAGAGCCAGGCAGCGGCAGAGACTGGACCAAGCTGTTCTCTGCATCTCAGCCCAGGTGTGCTCAGCGAAGGACAGACGTGGGTCCGAGGCCCCAAGCCAGCGCCTCCCACCATTGTGACCCACGTTCACCTGTGGCTGCTCTGAGCTTGTAGCAGACTGCCTTATTTCCTTGTATAGTTTGAGCAGGATCTGGAAGTCACCACAGCCAACTTGTCGGTTTCCAGGCATAGGGAAAAAGAAAAACATCAGTTTCCATCCTAAGATGATTTTATTTGTTTAAACAGGTTTGGCTTTGTCTTTATTTTTTCTAACAATAACTACTATCCCGTGTCATTATTTCTTTATTTCTTGCCTGTCCTGAACTTAGGGCCTGGGCTCTGTACCTGAGCCTCTTGGTGTTCATGGCGAGTGTTCTTCCACTTGAGTCACACCACCATTTCTGGTTTGTTCTGAGTAGCTTACTGGAGATAAGCGTCTCATGAACTTTCCTGCCTGGACTGGCTTCGAAACACAATCCTCAGATCTCAGCCTCCTGAGTAGCTAGGATGGCAGCTCCATCTGGAGCCTGGCCCATTTATGTATTTTTACTGATAGTTGTATTATCTTCAAGTAGTTGTACAAAGGGGTTACCACTCAACCAATCAGTTTATCAGTACAGTGTGTCATAACGATGTCATCCTTTTGTCCTCCTCATTCGACCCACCCCCTCTCGAGGTTCTTAACTTCATGGGATGTGGAGTGAATTTGATGACTGCTTCCTCTCTCCATTAGTCCCCTTCTCCCCTCGACTCCTCCACAGCTGCAAGTGCAGGATCCTGGCATCCATTTTGTTGAATGTGAGCTCATTTTTCTAAGGAATTACACCATTGGAATTCTCCCCTGCAGATACCATACTTCAGTGAATACTTTTGTGTTTTAATGTTCAAACACAACTGGCGTGGGAGAAGAAAAGCAGCCGACTAGTGCATCAAGATCCGAATAACAAACTGCTTCTTGACTTGTCTGCATACAGCAGCGTGTAGTCCTTCTCTGTGAGTGTGCATGCGCCCTCGTACACACACCTATGCACACCCACACACAGTTTAGAAAGGCACTGCGGTTGGCTGTGCTGGTGGTGAGGGTTCCAGAGACGGGCGCTGGTTTATCAATTCTCCTCATTCTCTCCCTCCACACACCGGGCTCCGGAGGACACAGCGGGAGCTCTGCGCTGTGTGTGTCCTCTGCGCTCCCTTCACCAGAAGATCAAAGCCCTCCAGGACTGGGACTTTCTTCCCAGATAAAGGAATTGCTCTAAGACTCCCCGACGGAGACAGTGGACAGAGGTGCCTTGCAAAGACAGGATGCACAGCTTGGGGCCTGAGAGCCCTTCCCTCCCTCCCGGGGGCCCTCACCCACCCATCTCCAGGCTGGGCCACACAGCAGGCATCATCCCTGGGAAGACTCAGTGGGGTCTACACATAGGTTGGGGAGCCCGGTGACCCAGAATTCCCAGGTCTAGGCAGGGAGAGCCGTGAAGGACCGTGGCCGGGTCATGGTGGGGTTCCTCGTGCATTTGGAGGATGTTCTCATTGTGGCGCTCACGTGTGTGTATGCATGTACACTCAAGCACACATGGACACTCGCGCACAGAGATGGACATAGAGCACACAGCACCCCTGGGAGACAGCCAGCGCTGTGGTAACAAGGCCCTGCAGATTGGGGCCTTGGGCTGCCGCTCCGCTCCGGGCCTTGCTCCAGGAAGCCGGCCAGCTGAGACCCCGCAGTGGAAGGGCAGGTGTGCTTCCTGCTGAGGCCTGTGCCGGAGACGCCGAGCCAGGCCTCCCTCCCAGGCCCTGATTGTGCCGGAGATAATCTGCACCCCCCACCCATGACCGCACACCATCTGTACGGTATTCGCTCACTGTTCACGAGTACCCACATCCGAACCTCTCTGCTGTAAGACAACGGTTAAGTAAGATGAGGACCACCCTAGTCCTCTATCACCTTGGCTTAACCCCATGAATCTGTAGTGACCCTAGGCCCAAACAGGGGTATATTCTGAGGTTTGTGAGACATCATCCACCACACAGTCACTCCCAAAACATATACCAGTGCATGCCTGTACCCAGGCACAAGCGCTCCAGCCTGCCTTCCATTGGCCACGGACCCTGCATCTAATTCTGCACAGCCGTGTGGAGCTCACCAATTACCATCTGCTCCTGATATTACTATTAAACCAGAATCTGAAAACTCTCTGAACTCCAGAAGGCAATCTCCTTCCACATGGAAGGCTTTGAAAGGTGAGTGCATCTCTGTGATGAACAACCTGTTGTCCGGGTCTCTGTGAACAGAAAGATTATCGCTGCCAGTGCCACGACCGAAAACAAGCTTCATCTCACATCAGAGAATTCCAACCGCAGAGAGCAGAGTGAGGCACAATCAGACCCAAAAAGGGATTGGCAGGCCAGCTCCCCTGGAGGGGGCCGGCAGTGCTCTTCCTCTGCTGACCGGCCCTCGCTCCCTTCCACACAGCAGGCCCTCCTCCCCCGGCCTCTTTTTGTCACCATGACAATGAGTACCTGTGAACTCCCATGAGGGAGACCTGCCTTCTCTTGCTCCAAAGGACCATCCTGAGGCACAGGATAGAGAAACTGGAGTTTGACTAGAAAGTGGAGATGCTTTCTAGTATTTTCAAACCCAAAGAATGACAACCTTCTTCTATTTATGACTTTCTTGTCTGACTCCAAAGAGACCAAAAATGGCTGAATGAATGAAAATACATCATCATCATTGTCATCATCATCATCATCATCATCATCATCATCATCATCATCGTTAATTAATGCCTGCCCACAGCCTGCATCTCCTATGCACATGCCCTGGAGAAGGACCATGCCCAGTAATGTCTCCATTTTCCTCTGTGAGCCAAGAGCTCGGGCAAGAGCCTAAGTCTGCTCTCCACTTCAGGTTTCCATGATTGCAAGAGTGACTCACTACCTTCGAGACTGCTTCACACACCGTCATGCTGCACACGTGCTGGCAAACCATCTGTGGAGTGCTTTCAACCATTTTAATAGAATAGCTGGCCCTGGGATTTAGGGAAATTCTTCTAGGGTCCAATAAGACACTGTTGGAGTAATGCTTGCAGAAGGGAAAGATATACTATGCATTTAAAACCAAGCGCTGAACATTTCATGCCACTCTTGGTGTAGATACTGTTCCAAGGATGTGATCTGCTAGCCATGGTGGCCAGACAGGGCAGTGCCTGCCTGTAATCTCGCACCTGGCTGGCTGAGACAGGAGGATTGCAAATCAGAGACCTCTATCTAGATAATGAGATCCACACCAGAGTGGACTGCTTAGTAAGATGTGTCTCAAAATCAAATGAATCTGAGCTATGGAACAATGGGATAATCTGCTTGCACTGAAAACTCTCCTATACACTGCATGTGTATATGCACACATACATGTATGGTCATCTGTATGAAAAAGAGTTCAGGCATTGGTTCAACAGCTGTGGGAGGGCAAGTCTTAGCTGTGAGGACTGGCAGGTGTTTAAGGTTGTTTTGAGTCTGACTCCCAGGTCTGGGGGTGGGGTGGGCATCAGTCTCTGCCCACATTAAGGAGAACAATCTCTAACTAAATCCTTCTGCTTTCATTTCTTTGGTTGATACAACTTTTTGCTAATAAATTTCAAATTGCACACATTCGAGGGCAATGTGTACAATGTGAAATAATTATATTAAGGCCACCAACATGAAGATCACATCAATGCTTAATTTTTTTTCTATTAAGAATCTATTCTATTTAGAATCTCCTCTCTCTAAACTACTTTGAAATACATTGCTACTGGCATTAGATACCTTATTGTGCAATAAACCTCAGTAATTGATTCCTCTTAAAAAGCTAAAACTTTGTGCCTTTTGACCAATAGCTTGTATCATCTTATGCTTTCCTTACCTAGTCTCTGGAGATCAACATCAACTCTACTTCTATGAGTCCAGACTTTTTAGGTTCCATACATCAGTGGGACTATGCAGTTTGTCTATCTGTGGTTGGCTTGTTAATATAATTTATGCCAAATGGCAGAATTTTTATCCTTTTAAAAGTTGAATAGTATTCCATAATGCATATATATAGCATACTTCTGTTCATTCATATGTTAAGGAATACTCAATTTCATATCTTAGCTATTGTGAATAGTGCTAAAGATAAACATAGTACAAATCATTTCCATGATTTCATTTCCATTAGCCACATGCCCAAAAGTGTTCCCCCCCCCCAAATGACTCTATTTTTAATTTGTTGAGGAATCTCTATACTGATCTCCATAATGGCTATGCTAATTTATCTTTCCTTCAGCAGTGGGAAGGATACGGAAGGGGACCCCCCCACCCTCCATTATCCATCTTCTTCTGGTAATAGTTGATCTGACATTTAAGAGGTCATATCTCATTCATGCATATTTTCATTAATGATTTGTGGTGATAAGTATTCTGTTGAGATCGCTACTTCTCATTTGAGAACTAGTATTCAGGGGAGTTTACCTCATTTTTAATTCAGTTACTTGCTTTCTTGTTATTGAGTTGGGTTCCTAACATTGTTTGGTTACTAACTCCTTGCCAAATGTATGGTTTGCAAATAATTCTCTCCCATTCTGTGTGATGTCTCTACCTCATTTAACTGTTTATTCTAATAGGTAGAAGCTTTTGATTTGGCATGATTTTCTTTGTTTATTTTACTTTTTTGGGGGGGGGAGGTCCGGTTGTGGGGCCTGAACTCTGGGCCTGGGCACTGTCCCTCAGCTCTTCAGCTCAAGGCTAGCACTCTACCACTTGAGCCACTTCCAGCTTTTTCTGTTTATGTGGTGCTGAGGAATCAAACCCAGGGCCTCATGCATGCTAGGCAAGAACTCTACCACTGAGCCACCTTCCCAGCCCCTGATTTTGTCATTCTTAAATGCATGCAATGTTACAATTTTGTCCAGTGAAAATTATTAAAAGTTTGTAGGTCGGAATTTCCATTACAATTGAAAAGCAAAGGTCTGATCAGGAATCAGGGGGCCAAATGAGCCCTCAGAAGCCACTGCCCACCACGCACGCACGTCTGCGGCTTTGGATGAGGGTACGAGCCCACCCACGCGAGGCTTCTCCCCGGGCCCTGCGCGCCCGGGCTCTGGAGTGGGAGTGAGCAAAGTGCATTCTGTGAAGGAGAGCCATTGTCTGCGCTCACACCGCTCCCACCCTGGCCTGCTGGGGGAGCTCTTCCGAGTTCCAGAAATGGGGAGGCAACCTGCAGTGCCTTCCTGTGCCAATCTTCCCCAAGCTCTCTGACAGTGCGACCTCGTCTGGGATGTCATAAGCCATGATGGTTCTTCTGATGAAGCCTAGCCTGAGTCCAACCATTCACGCACCTCTAAGCACCTTTGTGTCCCACCCCCGCCCTCGGAACCCCATGGGTCATAGGAGAGGCATTGCATCTCTGCTTCACAGGATGTGAGAGCGTCTCCAAGGGACCGGCCATAGGGTGTGTTTGCCCAAAGAACTGTGTCCAACGAGCGGAGGAAGATGCCAACTAGAACATGGAATCTAGCTAATATTAGTAACCAGCCCCAGGGCTTCACGGTTAGAGGCGAGGTAGGTGCTGAACAGAGGAAGCTCTCTCACCTCACCAACGCTGCCTCCGTCACCATCACCATCTCCGTCACTGCTTCATCACCGTGATGGTCACCGTCACCATCATTCTCCTCTACCCCTGACTGCCATCCATACGTCACCAGCATCAGCACCCAGAACAACCTCTCATCAGTTCTGTTGTGAAATCGGTCCGCTGCTCCTACCTCTTAAGTTCATTTCCCTTCCCTGTGTGCTGCACCTCATGTTTCTAGCGCGCCTTCACCCTAACGTATGCCCAGCCCAGAGGCACCAGGAAAGTCTTCTCTTCTCCTTCATCACCATGGCAAGGGGACAGGACTTCTTGTCCACAGCCATCCACGTGCTTCAGGGTTCTGACAGCCATGGAAAAGCCGGGACGCACGGCTACGTGAGCTGCAGACACAGCCCAGGTGTCTCCGGCCCGAGGGATGGTCTGACCCAGAAGCTGGCTGTCTATGATCTAGAAAGCCCAGCCTGCTCTTGGCTGTAGGGAGCCTTTCTGAAATGCTTCTGCCTTGATGTTCCCAATAAGGTTCATTGTGATGCGTGCCTGGTCCATTTACGAAGAGTCGGGAGATGAAAGGAGAGGAAGCCTCGGTGAACTCTTCAGCTGCTGATTTTAATCAAAGCAAATAAAAAGACAAGTTTTCTATTGAAAGATATATATCCTGGAGGCCTCTAACAGGCTTGGGTTGTATGCACCTTAACCTTACATTCCTTTCAAAAGAGAACATTCTTAAAAAGGAATCTGTATGCTTCTAATTTCACAATAAAGTACTTGAATAGTTCTGTCTTTCTGAATCAGAAAGGAAAGCTACCAGGAAGCCATTAGAACACAGAAAGCACAGCAAGGATTCAGGCTCTGGGAAGGCCGGCTGGGAACACTAGCCCCAAGCCATGGAGAGGTAAACTTGTTTCTATAATATAAACATGCAAGATCCAGGCAATTACCACCATGAGCAGACACAGAATGATGAAGAGCATAGCAACCCCTACTGTGGCTGAGGACAGCCAAACCTTACACTGACCTTCTGCCAGATAAAGCCAGTATCACCCAAGATATCTGGCTCATCATCTTGGAAGTGAGGGGGAAGTTAGCAATCCTGTTTACACAACACGTAAGAAACATGCCCCCTCCAACTGGCTGGTCTTGGGAAGAATCCTACTGCAAACCAACGCATGCCACAGAGGAAGTTCATTCTGTACAGAGGCATCTGGGAGAGAGCCCATTTGTCACGCCGCCAGAGGTGATTGCACTAAGGAAAAGCGTTTTGTTGGGGCTGGGAAGATGGCTCAGTGGTAGAGCCCTTGCCTTGCATGCCTGAGGCCCTGGGTTCGATTCCTCAGCATCACATAAGCAAAAAAAGAAAAAAAGCCGGAAGTGGCGCTGTGGCTCAAGTGGTAGAGCGCTAGCCTTGAGCTGAAGAGCTGAGGGACAGCGCCCAGGCCCAGAGTTCAGGCCCCACGACCGAACTCAAAAAAAAAAAAGAAAAGCGTTTTGTTACTGTGGGCAGGTAGACTACAGGATGGCCCGACAGCCTGGACTACAGGATGGCCCGACAGCCTGGGCTACAGGATGGCCCGACAGCCTGGCCCAGTGGCCAGGAGGATGGCCCTGTATGTCCCTTATGAGACCCATGGTCCCTATCAAGGGGCGTGTGCAGGTAGACTCATGCAGACATCCTGGCCCAGTGACCAGGAGGATGGCCCTGTATGTCCCTTATGAGACCCATGGTCCCTATCAAGGGGCCTGCGCTTCTTGAGGGATCATGACTGCTCTATTTACTGGCAGTGCTAAACCAGGTAGGAGGAAGCCAATGCACAGATGCCTGTCTGACCTCCACAAAAGCGCAGGTGCAGGACTTCCCACCTTGAGACAGCATCGCCTCATGGTCATCAAATGATGTAAGGAAGGGCTCAGTGTATTCCACCTGGCAAGCCCACCCACTGGCTAGTAAAACCCGCGCTCTGAACTCAAATGCTCCTTCAGCCCTTATCCCAGCTGCCCGCCTCTCATCTCGAGGTGTCATTCCGCTTTGTGAATCAATCATGATTTTTCTGTCTTCCTACTAATGGGGACTCCTTGCCTTTACCAGAGCAGTGTTCTGGTCTTGATACGACACGCAAAGAACCAAGCAGTGTCTCTCCCGCATTAAGGTGCCTTCCACTGGCAGTGTGAGTGCGATCAACATTGAAGTAGACTAAAACTAAACGTACGTCTCCTTCCACATCAGACTTCGGTCATACATTTTTTGCTTCAGTCTCATCTCCATGTGCGCATTACTGTCACCGTCTATAGATCTCAGAGCAGCAGAAAACAGGCTTGATAGCTCTGTCCGATGTCAGCCAAGTGACCTGCACAGTCTGCCCCCATTCCATTTCTCCAGATGGGAAACTGAGGCACCACACATCTTCAACCAAAACAGTCAAGGAGGCAGACTTCAGGGAGGTTGAATCCGAGTCACTCTGGGGCCTCTTCACCCAGGAGGTCACACGAACACACTGTAAAGAGAGAGGAAAACCAGCCACGGCCCCAGTTCCTGAGGTCTGCGGCCTCACCTCAAACTGGAAAGCTTTATGGACACTGCATTGGGGCAGCTGGCAACAGTTCTGTCTTACAGATGAGATGATACAGGTTTCGATGCTGTTTCAAAACTGGCTTGTGTGGATGCAGGTCTAACTTTATCATCTCTGATTGTTTCTACCATCCTCAGTCATTTTACTTGTACCAACAATCTCAGTAGTGCCTGAGAAAGTCTTCACCACCCATGGACGAGTGAGCTGAGTGGAAGGGAGGGAAAGAAGGATGGAGGGTGAGGAGAGGAAAGGAGGGAGAGCGGCCAGGGAGATGGAAGAGAGAGGAGCAGGATCCAGGACCTGAGCTTGAAATAAATGGCTTCTTCTAAGGCAAAGAGCAGCGGGAAGAACCGTGACGCCGAGGCTCACACCCAGGTGGGGGAGAAGAAGGGATGGGGCTTGGACGTGGGGGAGGGGCTGGGGACCCGGGGAGAAGAAGGGATGGGGCTTGGACGTGGGGGAGGGGCTGGGGACGCAGGACTGTCGGGATTGGCTGAGACAACAGGATGTGAGAAAGGGGAGACTGATCGGCCGTGGGCTGGAGCAGCTGGGCAGATGGGCTTCAGCTCCTGGGGTAAGGGCGAGGTGGCGGGGTGCCGGGCTGGCCAGGGAGGAACGTTCTGGACATGACTTTGCGATGCCCACCCGACTTAAGGGGCTGTAGAGAAAGTCAGACATAAAATCTAGAGTTTAGGATATCAACCAAGGCTAGAGAAAGGCGTGGGAACCAGTAGTGGAGGAAGAGCTTTGAGAACCCCAGACAGGACAAAGCTGGAGGGTAAAAGCCACCATGCACCAAGGCTGGGAGAGCAGGGAGGAGAGGGAAGTCGTTGGGGGACATGCAGGGAATCCTGGAGGAACACCAACTATGGCTCGGGAAGTGAGCGAAGGGGGCGTTTCGCAAGGAAAGAGCCTGGCTGAGGATCAGCTTAAGAGGAACAAGCTCTGGACCGTCAGAACCAAGCCCTGAGACGCCCTGAAGCCCTCGCAGGACCAGTGGGAGCAGACAAACGCCTGAGCGGAGGCATTTCCAGAACAAAACAGTGGCAGCAGCTGGAGGGAAATGTGGGCTGAAGGGAAGGTCATTTCTGAACAACGCCATAGGCTATGGGATGCTTTTTTGCTGATGGAGATGACCCAACAGGGAATGAAAAAGAGATCATGAAAGGGAGAAAGGGGCCTCACACAGGCAGTGCCCTTGGGAGCCAGAGGGCAGATTCTAAGAACCAGGACAGGGAGCAGGGGCCACGGGCTCTGCTTGTGGTGTGTGGGTCATACAGAATTTGTGCCGAGTCTTTGCTGATTGCTGTCTTCTCTCCATGAAATCAAGGAAGGAAGGAAGGAAGGAAGGAAGGAAGGAAGGAAGGAAGGAAGGAGTAAAAGCTCCTTGGGTGTGGCGTATCATTCCCTGTTTAAAATAAGATAAAAGTGGTTTGTTTTGAAGGTTGGGCCTCCCAGGACCTCTCCTCCTTCCTGCTTTCTGATGCGCCATTTCCTCCTCTCGGGACTCAGATGTTTCAGAGAGCTGTGTTCAGATCTTGCGGATACCACAGGTGTCCTCTGTGGGGAGGGTGGCTCCCAGGCTCAAGGAGTCTCCAATGCAGCCCTGTTCTCCCAGCACCCTGGCCATTGCAGCGTGGGCGTGCTGGGAGCTCTTTGATGGCTTCACGGCAGGCTGCCTTTGCATGGGGCATGCTCAGTGCCTCATGAACTTCCCAGGGAGGCTGCTTGCATGACCTGCGGGTCCTCCATGGGCAGGACTAGTGCATAGAGCAGGCCACATAGATGCTCAGACACCTTAGTGATGGGTGCGCCACGGGGGAGGCATTTGTACTGAGACACAGGACTAGCACAGAGAATTAGCAGTTATTTATTCCTCTTCTAGTTATCTCCTTCCTTTCCCCTTTTGCTGTCTACTTCTGCATGCCAGAAAGGATGTAAAATTTAATTTAATTTTTAAGAATTAACCTAGCAAGTACCTCTCGGGATCCCTCATCCCTCATGTTCTTTGAACATTCCCAGCTCTCATTAAAGCACGCCACATTACTTGGTGACAACTTTCCAAGTGGTTGGGCCGGGATGGGGGGTTTGCAAGACACAAAGCCAGCCTCAAGGCTAAAACTGTTCTCAGGAAACACAAACAACTTAAATTCCAAAGCAAAATAACAGAGTGGCCGGGTGTAATGGCGCAAGCCAGTCTCACAGAGGCTCATTTACTGTCCATCTTCTCGCGGGATCCCTGTGGAGAAGGAGAGCTGGGGTGAGCGTCGCGATGGCTTTGCTCAGAATCACCTGTAGGCTGAGCCACAGTCTAGATCACACATGCGCTTGGCCCTTGGGATTCCACCCATTGGAGGGTGTCGGGAGAGCACAGAGACAGGAAAGGAGAGCTCACCCTGGAACACGCGTAGGGCTCAGAGGGTTCGCAGGTGTGCTCCGGCCCAGGAAGGCCACGAGCGCCAACCTAAAGACTATTTAGCTACAGGGTGACCCATTGTAACAACAGGATGTACAAGACACTAGGTTGAAAACGAACTTCACAACTTCGGGGGGTGGGAGGGAGGAGGTGGAGAGGCGGGGAGGGTGGGGAGGGGAGGGGAAAAGCAAAGGAGGAGGTAACAACGCTCGATAGGAAGTGTACTCATCACTTTACTGTCACCCCTCTGTACAGCATTCTTACAATCAAAATATATATATAAAAGAATATTTTAGCTCTAACCTATTGGCTAACTCCATGCCACTTAAAGGAAATGTGTCTCTAAGGCAAATGTATCTGTCTGCCAAATTCAAGGCACCCCTTGGCATTTGAGGACACTACCAAGGCCGAAGGACAGGACTGCGGGAGTGGATGGACAGAGCGCAAGCACAGGCGGCAGCCCAGCAAGAGTGCAGCCACACCTCTCATTAACCATCACGGTGCTATTACTCTAGAAAGTCCTGTGGGAGGTCAAGACACATCAGTGGTGTTTTCCCTTGTGTCTAAACAACCTCACGGTGCAGGTATTACTAACCCCACTTGGCACTCAAGAAAATGGCAGTAAAGAAAGAAACAGGCTTTGGCCACATTGTTCTCCACTCGTGATTAGCCATTCTTCCCACTTTGACTCAGCTTCTTGTAGTTGGGAGGAAGTCAAGTAGGTAGCCAATAGCCAGGGAACTGTGTCAAAAAAGAGATCAGCCTTACTCTCAAAGAATGGAAACAATACTCCCTGAAAAACAGTAAATGAGTTAACTTTTAACTCATGCTAAAAGTTAAGCCCATATTCAAAGTCCTTTAAACTTTGATAAAACCTGAAAAGTATGAGTTCTCATGAATATAGACTTACTGCATAGTAGAAATGGAACAACACAATTGGGCATCCATGGCTTACTCCTATAATCCAGCTATTTCAGAGGCTGAAGTTGGGCACGAGGAGGATTCTTGTTCAAGGCAAGTCCAAGCAAAGGAGTGAGACACCTCCTCAGTCAAGAGCTGCCATAGAGGCATGCACCTATTATCCCAACTGTAATCAGACGTTGATACAGGTGCATTGTGCCCACGTGTTCATTCAGCCAAGGAACAAGACCTACTCTCAAAAGATAACCACAAAACAAAAACAGGTCTGGAGACTTGACACAGTGGTAGGAGGGTCTGCCTAGCAAGTGTGGAGCACCAGGTTCAACCTCTGACACTTCCAAAAAATAAAAGAAAAAAAGAAATAACATAGTGACTTCTATAAACATAGAAGAGAATATATAAGGTAATAACTTCATGATAGACAACTGCAGCAATTGATCATATCATGTGATCTATGCAGAGCTGTGCTAGCAATACTCTAGCATGGGCTACAGAAGTGTTGCAACTTTGGGGGGGAAGGGAGGGAGGAGTTGAGGAGAGAGGGAAGGGATGGTAGGGGAAAGATAAAGGAAAGTGTAACACTGCTGGATAGGAAATGGATTCATTACCTTGCTCACATAACTGTAACCCCTCTGTACAGTATCTTTACAATATAAAACAATTATATATATGTATATAAAGAATAAAAAAATAAGTGTTGCAAAAATCCAAGACAGCATGTGATGTGTGGCGTTGAAAAAAACACATAAAGAACAGACCATTGGGTGCTGGAAAAATCATTCAATACTTCATGAGTATAAAATTCATGATTTAAATATTTAAAATGTACTCATAAATTCAGAAAGACAAAAAGAGGGAGAGCGAGATAGATGAGTACCTGCTTTGTATCCATGAGTTTCACATCATATGTATAAGTTGTAACAATTTTACATCTACCATGTCACTGTTTTTCTTGTCACTATGTGTTAAAATACAGTATAACAACTCTTTATTATATTAGGCTCCATAACAATCTAAGGGTGATCTGAACTGTGCAGGAAGATGTGCATAGGTTATTTGCAAACACTTGGCCATTTTTATGTGAGGACTTGCGGATCCACACTCCCCCCAGACAGTTTCGCTTTTCAGTTCTGCAACATTGCCCATACCCTGCATATTCAATGTTTTGCCTTGAGTACAGCCTGCATATTATGTGTTGTGTATAGCTATACCTTGCATAGTAAAGCTTGCGTATTGAGTGTACCCTGAACATTATTATGTGGTTTGCATTGAGTATATCCTGCATATTATTTGTTTTCTGTAATCCCAAGATGGATACAAGCAAATCTTATATTTGTGTCCATTTCATGGAACCTTCCTAGGATTGGGTATAATAAGCATCCATAGCGAACCAGTTCATCTCAGGACTCATCATGAGGATTTTTAATTACTACTTATAACTCTTCAAAGACTAAAAGAAAACATTTTCCATAAATGTAGCATGGACACCAAGAGTATGATGGAATTCTGCCTTTAAATGGGAAGCAGCAGCCTCCCCTGTGAGCTGTGCCCTGTCTGGCTGAGGGGTCTGGCTGTAGGGAAGCCCGCGGCCTTGCCCCCTGGTGCGGGGTCTTCTCTCCTCCTCAGTGCGAGTAGGAGAGCACCATGTGGCAGAGGCCCAGGCTGCATGTCCACAGGCTCGGGCTTGTGGACACTCTTAACAGCGAGCCTTCCTCCAATTGCCCCTGGTTACATGCTTCGCTCCCCTCCCCGCTGCGGTGCTGCCGTGAACAGGGCCCACGGTTCTGCACACTCCCCCCCCCTCCCCCACTGAAACACTGGGCCGCTGTGCCTGCTGATGCCCCTCAGTGGGCGTGACCCTTGTGACCTCTGGACCCCTATCACAGCCGCCCGCTGTGGCCCCTGTGTGGTCTCAGACACTGACCTCTCAAGGGTCCCTTTCAACGCTGTGCAGAGAGGGGCTTGAGCCCAAGGTGAGGTGGCACAGGTCCTTGCCCAGCCATCCCCAGGGAGCCACCCAGGCCTAGCCTGGTTCTAGCCCCCAGCCCCAGGACAACCAGCCATTCCAGGCTTCCCAAATTACACCCCAAAACTCCCTCCCATGCTCTGTACAACCTTCTCACCTGCAGAACTCATGCGCATAACAAGTTCTGCTGTGTGTCACTGAGGCCAGACTGCGTGTTGTGCTGCACTGTTCAACCACAGCATCACGTGCATCCAGTTCCACTGCCCAGCCCTTTGTGTCTCCATGGTCCTTAAAGCAAAACCGTCCATCTCACCACCCATAGAATCTGACACTGGTATTTATCTCATAGTAGTTTAGTGCATTTACTTCCATTGTTGAAAACATTTTACACACCTGAGACAATCTGGGGACATTCCGGAACTTTTCCATTATTCCATTATGAATGATGCTATCTTGAATATCTTTGTGTGTAATTTTGTGCTTCAGTTTGGAATTCATTTTGCAGGATGGATTTTCAGAAGTTCAATTACTGGGTTAAAGAGGATTAATGACTTAAGGCTCTTGAGGCATTCACCACATTTATTTTCAAAGAGTTGTAAGAATTCAATTCAAAGGACACCCATAATAGATGAGCAGGCCTGCATTGCTGCAGCCTCTCCAGCTAAATTTAGTTTTGTAATTAAGAAAACTATTAATTTCAAGCATAAAAATCGTAGTTCAATTTATCTCACAAGCATATGTAAATGCAGAATGACAAGAAAGGTAGCTAGAATAATTGGCATATTATAGCACAGGATGACAAAGCAGATGAAGGGAGCTTTCAAAAGAAGAGGGGATGGAGAAAGGGGATGGAAAACTCAGAGACCCTGGCCAGGCTCCAAGATCCTTGGGATAAATGGAACTACCCAAGTTTGAGGGCTGAGACATGCTCAATGTGCCTTACATTAAATGGTTTTGTACGATAGCTAGATCTTGGATTAGCTGAAGTATGAAGACACCAGACAAGATTCAGCAATATGGAAGTTCCGCAAAAGACTAAATATAGAGCTCCCCTATGACCCAGCAATCCCACTCCTGGGCATTTACCCAATGACCACAAACAAGGCCATACTAAAGCTACCACCACAACCATGTTCATTGCAGCATTTTTTACCACAGCTAAGATATGGAACCAACCTAAATGCCCCTCAGTAGATGAATGGATGAAAAAAATATGGAATATATATATATATATATATATGTATGTATTATACACAATGGAGTTCATGCTTCCATTAGAAAGAATATTACCCCATTCATAAAGAAATGGAAAGGCCTGGAAAAAAATGATATTACATGATTTCCCTCATTTATAAGAAGTGGAATATTCTTAACAGGGGATCTCAATAACCCAATTGCTAAGTGCATAGGACCATATATAATGAAGAGTATTAGTTTTAGTTTTAAATTTCTGTACCCTTTGTTTTCTATATGTTTATTTGATCTATGGAAGGGAGAGAGAATCACAGAAACAGTAGGACAAAGGATGAACTTATACAACACTGACACTCACTTGACACTGTGTTGGAAATGAACCTTACCACTTGGGGGAAGGGGATAGGAAGAGGCAAATGGGAGAAAACGAGGGAGGGAGTAACAGTGTTTTAAAAGAAATGTACTCACTACCTTACTTTTGTAACCGTAACCTCCTTGCTCATCTCCTTTACAATAAAGATAAAAGGGGGAAAAAAGATCAAAGAAAACCTTGACTGGTGATGTCATGGTAGTGGAATTTCCTCCTGATTGTCACCTGTGTCAGACACTTGCTGGCGGCTGAGATGTTAGCAAATGACACAGGAAGGATTGACGTGGCTCAGGGAGTCAGACACTCCAGTCTGTAGCTGGCCAGCCCTTGGCTTGAGCTCTGAGGCACGAGCTGGCCGAGCATCAGAGCCGAGGAGGCTGCTCACCGCATTGAGCAGGGAGAGCCGTAGGAAGGGAAGGGGCAGAGCTCACAGTGCCAAGGTGACCCACGTCCTCTAGCCACGCCCCCACCACCTGAAGTGTCCATCATCTCCCAAAATAGTGCCACCACTGGGAGGCCACATATCCAACATGGAGCCATGAGCCTGTGGGGACAGTTACATCACCCAGCCTTGTACTGAGAGGCTCCAGAGACAAGGGGCACTGGGGAAGAGAGAAACACACAAAGGCAAAATATTGGCATGGGCATCAATTCTGCCAAACATATACTCACCTTATTTCCCACAGTATGGAACTTGGCCTCTTCATTTAGGTAAAATGGAATTCCTAGAGATAAGAAAATTCTAGAAGTATTGGAAGCAACATTTCAAAGTTCTTCTTGAGAACCCCCACCCCTCTGAGTATGTGGTGGCCACGGTGCTGCCTGGTCTTGACTTTCTCAGGTACCACAGCCTTGTGCAACACACCTGACATACCTGGGTGTTCTCACAATGTAGATTAACACCTGCTCTACAATGTAGCCCTTAGCTGAACCGGATGGGATCAGCTACCCAGGTTCTCCAAGTGCGGTGTGGACGCAGGACCCACTGAGCCTTCCAAACGCAAGAAGGAGGGAATGGCAGGTCCAATCACTAGTTCCCTACAGACTTCACATTGTGCTGGTCCCAAGGCCCCAGGATTCAGCTCTTCCATCAGCTCAGCTCGAAGATTGCAGTGCCCGGCTCTCCGCCCTCCATCTGCAAGGAAATGTGAACTATTTTCTGTTTGGCCGGAAATTCATGAGCCAACAAGAATTTCTGGTTTAGCCGGGTGCCAGTGGCTCACGCCTATAAGCCTAGCTACTCAGGAGGCTGAAATCTGAAGATCACGGTTCAAAGCCAGCCCGGGCAGGGAAGTCCTTGACACTCCTATCTCCAATAAATCACCAGAAAACTGGAAGTGGCGCTGTAGCTTAAGTGGTAAAGTGCTTGCCTTGAGCTGAAGACCTGAGGGACAGAGCCCAGGCCCAGAGTTCGAGCCCCACGACCAACAAGAAAAAAAGATGGGCTGGGAAGGTGGCTCAGTGGTAGAGCGCTTGCCTTGCATGCCTGAGGCCCTGGGTTTGATTCCTCAGCACCACATAAGCAGAAAAAGAAAAGCCAAAAGTGGTGCTGTGGCTCAAGTGGTAGAGCACTTGCCTTGAGCTGAAGAGCTGAGGGACAATGCCCAAGCTCAGAATTCAAGCCCCACAACCGACAAAAAAAAAAAAAAGAATTTCTGACTTATAGAACAAGCAATGTTGATGCACCCAGTGTCCACAGTCGCTTTCCCAAGATCACTTCCATTTGGGCCCTAGCCTCCAATGCGCACAGACATTTGCTAAGGACTTTGCATCCCTTCAGTACAATCCTCACAAAAAGCTAGCGCTAGTCTTCAATCTGAGACTCCAACCATGGGTCAGTCAATCTGCTGGCTTGCTTGCGGTGCTTGGCGCACCGGGCCAAGAGGAAAAACTATATCTCTCTTTATGTTTGCCTACTGCCTGTGCCCCCAACCACAGCCCGTGACCCGCCTCACGACCCATTACAACCCATGGGCCATTTTATGGGTGCTCCAGGAGCTAGAGACAGTCAACAGACCGTGAAAGAGTCTCCTCTTGTTCTTAATGATTCACCTCAGCCAAGGAAATGGCCTCCCATGTCAGGGGCTCTGCAAAGAAGTGTGCCGAGTTTCCTACCCCGCTTCCAGCCTTGTCTTTTGACACTCATTTGGGAAAGCAATGGTTTCTTTTGCAGACCTCTGGAAGGACAGGCTGAACCTCAGAAAATGTCCACCCAGGGTCAGGGAATCCCCTGGCCCTGGCTCTGGGTCTTTCTCTTCTCACTGCAATTCAGAGGCTGTTGCTCTGCCGGATGAGAAATGTCCTTATTACGTGTGGGAAAAAGCTGCGCAGAGCCGCACTGGGCCGCTGCCCGGCCCTCCCCGCTCTGGGGCGGCAGGGTGCTTCACGGGTGTTTCACGTCACCCCTGCAATGACCTGGGGTGCTGGGAGGTCTCCTGGGATGCAGACGCTGCCCCTCTCGGTGCTCACTGCCTGTGCTTGCCGCTGGCCGCGCGCTCACACCGTCACCGGCTCCCCAACCCCGCCCACAGGCAGTCCAGGGGTCATTTCCATGTCACAGGTGAGGGGGCATGGAGGAGACCTCCGTGAGGTTCCGTTCTGGGTAGGGGATGGTTTCAAACATAGAGACCAAGCCCAGACCCACCCTTTCCTGACAACCGAGGCAGCCTGTGACGAGTGCAAGAAGAAGATCTGAAGGAACCTGACTGTCTCATCTCAGCCTGCTTTACATCACGTTCACCTAAACGGAAGCGTCCAGCGACCCCATGAATCACGCCATGCTGCACTTATAAGCACCTTGCTGCATTTGGAGTCAAGGCTGCAGAAGCATCAAATGTACAGACTGTAGCATGTTGGCCATTAAGCTATCCCACACCATCCTTAAACAGGAACAGTGCCCATCTGATAAATGTTTGTTCTTGGGGGCTGGTGTTGTTTCAGAAATGATTTACAACATATTGATTTTATTATAGCACAGAGAAGTCACTCAATTTTACTGTATTTTGTTTTTGACTTACTGATTCCGCAAGCAGCTTTCCGATCTCAGGAAAACAGGGACGTGAAACGAGACGTTTGCCGCAGGAATCGAGCAGCGGTTTAGCTCCAGAGTCCCTCATCTGCTCCACTCACAGAACAAGGCAGCACCCCAGCCCCGCCTCCGGCCCCTCCTCTTTCAACTGTGCAGAAAATGAGCCATGCTGTGCTTGGAATTGTCATTGGAAAAGTGGGTTTTGACTACTGATCCAGCTCGGATTGCTCTGCTCCTCCCGGCTCAGGTGCTGGCGGGGTGGCAGATGGAGAGGTGTCTCCTGGGAGGTAGTTAGGTCACAGGGGTGCTGCTTCTGGAAGGATTCGTTCCTGAGATAGCAAGTTGCTATCTCTCTGGCTTCCTGTGTGGCCACATGATCTCTCCCAGGCACTCACACTGTGGTCACACCATACCGCAGATCTCCCGTGGCCGTGTGGTCTCTCCCACACACTCACACCGTGGTCACACCATCCACACTCACACCGTGGTCACACCATCCACACTCACACTGTGGTCACACCACCCACACTCACACTGTGGTCACACCATCCACACTCACACTGTCATCACACCACCCACACTCACACCGTGGTCACACCACCCACACTCACACTGTGGTCACACCATCCACACTCACACTGTGGTCACACCATCCACACTCACACTGTGGTCACACCATCCACACTCACACCGTGGTCACACCATCCACACTCACACTGTGGTCACACCACCCACACTCACACTGTGGTCACACCATCCACACTCACACTGTCATCACACCACCCACACTCACACCGTGGTCACACCACCCACACTCACACTGTCGTCACACCACCCACACTCACACCGTGGTCACACCATCCACACTCACACTGTGGTCACACCATCCACACTCACACTGTGGTCACACCATCCACACTCACACTGTTGTCACACCACCCACACTCACACTGTCGTCACACCATCCACACTCACACTGTGGTCACACCATCCACACTCACACTGTGGTCACACCATACCGCAGATCTCCCGTGGCTGTGTGGTCTCTTCCACACACTCCCACCGTGGTCACACCATCCACACTCACACTGTCGTCACACCACTCACACTCACACCGTGGTCACACCATCCACACACTGTGGTCACACCACCCACACTCACACTGTGGTCACACCATCCACACTCACACCGTGGTCACACCATCCACACTCACACCGTGGTCACACCACCCACACTCACACCGTGGTCACACCACCCACACTCACACTGTGGTCACACCACCCACACTCACACCGTGGTCACACCATCCACACTCACACTGTGGTCACACCACCCACACTCACACTGTGGTCACACCATACCGCAGATCTCCTGTGGCCGTGTGATCTCTCCTACACACTCACACTGTGGTCACACCATCCTGCACATCTCCCGTGGCCATGTGGTCTCTCCCACACACTCACACCGTGGTCACACCATCCACACTCACACTGTGGTCACACCATCCACACTCACACCGTGGTCACACCATCCTGCACATCTCCCATGGCCATGTGGTCTCTCCCACACACTCACACCGTGGTCACACCATCCACACTCACACCGTGGTCACACCATCCTGCACATCTCCCGTGGCCATGTGGTCTCTCCCATGCACTCACACTGGTCACACCATCCACACTCACACTGTGGTCACACCATCCACACTCACACCGTGGTCACACCATCCTGCACATCTCCCGTGGCCATGTGGTCTCTCCCCCACACTCACACCGTGGTCACACCATCCACACTCACACTGTGGTCACACCATCCTGCACATCTCCCGTGGCCATGTGGTCTCTCCCATGCACTCACACTGTGGTCACACCATACTGCAGGAGATCTCCATGGGCCCTGACTCCACCTGATCTTGGACTTTAGGCTCTAAGACAGCAAGTTAAGTATGCTATGACATTTTAGAAAGTTACCTGTGCCTAAGTGTTTTGTTATAGCACGAAGGGCAACTATATGGTTCTTGAGAAGTTCTTGGGCAAAAGTCCAGTGTAGCACTCGGGGTTGGCCACAGGGAGAGATGATGGTTCATGGAAGCTCCCTCCCTTAGCCCAGCACTCCAGGTAGCTCACCAGGAGAGCCGGCAGGTAGATGGAGGGAGCCACAGGACTTTGTGCGGATCTGAGGAGCCCAGGGGTGGAGCCAGGCAGCTGAGCGGGAGAAGACCCCAAGGAAGGACAAGAGAGGGCAGGGAAGAATGGGGCCTTTGGCTAGTGCTGGGCCGGTTCAGAACTTGGGCAAGAGAATGAGGGAAGTCATGGCTGGTGTCTCCGGGTGGAGGGGGGCGGGGAGAGGGCAGGGGGAGGCAGGGCTGGCAGCAAATGAGGCAACGTGGCAGGAGACTTTGCACGCGACGTGGTTTCCCCATGGTCATGTGCCATTAGGTTAAACGCGGGCCGCCATTTGTGTGGTGGCTACCGTGTGAGACGCTGGCCTGATCAAAGCACAGGAAGACCAGGCAGAATGGGCCTGAGGCTTCTCTAGATTGACTCCTAGAGAGAGGGGAGGGGAGGGGAGCAGACCGTCCTGGCGGGGCCTGGCCCTCGCCTTTCTTTGCCTCTGACTAGGAAGAAAGGCCAGTGCCAGCCCGGAGCGTGAGCACGGGCCCTCCAGCCCCGAGTGCGGCCCACAAGCAAAGCCCTTAGGTGAGGGCAGCACAGCCTTCTCCCGCTCACCCCAGCTTGCCTCCCTTCTGTGTGTGGGGGAAGGGAGGGCACTGCCGGGGCGGAGAGGCCGTTTAACCTGTTCAGCCAAGAGCCAACCGCAGCCACACACCAGTGTCCCTCCGGGAGGCCATGAAGGGGCAGGGCCGGAGGAGGGCAGCGGGGACCCTGGGCAGGAGTCTGTGCTGGCCTGGCTGGACCGGCGTGAGGCCAGGTGGGTGGACAAAGCCTTCCAAGCCAGTTCCCTGTGGGACAAGGCCCAAGTGAGACTTGCCACCCACGAGACCCTGCCCTCCCGCGGAGGCTGAGCGCACACACACGTGCAAGCACTTGTCATCGTCCTTGAGGAGAAAGAGTCACCTTGTAGCCAAAGAGAAAAACTCCAAACCCCACCAGAGCTGAGACGAAGCGACTGCCGCTTCCGACCCTGTGGCTTACCTCCATTTTTCATGGAGGCGATAATGAGCAGGCACATCGGGAAGAATTATGCGACAAGCCAGGCGACACTCCGTGTGGCGTCTGGACTCAGAAATATGAATGCTGCTGTCCCCAATGTCATCTGAAAGACATCTCATCAATCACTGCAGGGATGTTTCCTTCCAGATAAATGACCTCTCACACTCGGCCACCTGCTTCCCGCCAGGCAGGAGGCTGAAGCCCGGCCCGTGCAGACAAGGACACAGCTCGGGTCTTAGTCTGAGTTCTCCCAGGACCGCAAATGTCCTGAGATCCCTCAGTGGTTCAAGATAGCTGAGAGACAGGCAGAAGGAGAGAATTAGAGATGAACTTTCATCTTGAAGAGGTATATCTTATCATTAGAAAAAAATCTATGAAAGCCGGGCACTGGTGGCTCACGCCTGTCGTCCTAACGACTCAGGAGGCTGAGGTCTGAGGATCACAGTTCAAAGCCAGCCAGGGGCAGGAAAGTCTGTGAGACTCATCTCCAGTAAACCACTCGAAAACCGGAAGTGGCTCAGTGGTAGAGACTCACCTTGAGCTGAAGAGCTGAGGGACAGCGCCAGGCACAGAGTTCAAGCCCTACAACCCACCCCCCCAAAAAATATTTATGAGAATGCATTTTGGCTCCTGAGAAATCTTTCTGCATCCCAAGACTTCAGACAACAAGAGAAGTCTTCCGTTTCCTTCCAGTGAGGCCCAGCGGCCACTCACTGGTGACAGCAGAGGGGACTCGCGATGGAGCCCTAGTCTCTGTGAGTGAGCTCCAGAGACGCTTAGCAACCAGAAGCACAGAGCAGCAACGGGAACTTCCCTCCACTGGGCCAGTACACAGGGAGTGGAATGTGGAGCCTTTGGTAAGTTTCTGGGATCCGCCCTCTGCTTCTGAACCATTCTGACTGCTCCCTGCTTTATTTACCCTTCACTGCCCCCGCCGTTTCCCTTGCTTTCATTCCCCAGCGGGCAGCTCAGTTCCTGGGAAGGATGTCAGAAATACAGCCTCCCTCCATTTCCATCTTTCTCTACTTATAAATAATACATTTGGATGTGCCCAAAAAACAAAACATAGAACAACCGTTTCATCCAGCAATCCACCCTTGGGCATCTACCCAGAAGGTTACAAGTCAGGGTAAAGATATGTGCACTATTTACAATTGCCAAGCTATGGAAATAGCCCAGATGCCCTACAGTGCATGAGTGTGTCGAGAGAGTATGGCACATGTGTGCAATGGAACTTCACTCATTCATCAGAAAGAAGAACATTATGCTACTTGCAGGAAAATGGATGGACCTGGGGGGGGGGGGACCATGCTACATGAAGAAAGTCAGGCTCAGAGAGATGAGCAGCACATGTTTTCTCTCCTATGTAGTAGTTGGATCTAACATACAAGCACACATGAGAATGTATCCAGGGCTATAAGCATGTATTCACAAACAAACAGCCTAAGTGACAATACACTCAGTGTGTATTGTCAGAGTGTCCAGTGGTGCGAGTCCTTTGAACAGCTGACAAACCGTTCAACAAATGTATGTCCCAGGACTCGAGTCAGGTCTGGCGGGGAGGGCACAAGAATGGACACAGGAAGGATGGGCCGATGCTGGTATTCTGCCCTGCGTTATGTAAAAATTGAGCAGCGTAGCCTGAGGGCGGGGATGGGCTGGGGAGGGGTGGGGAAGGCCGGCACGGATGCGGACGCTGCTGCTCATGACCTGACTGCCAGACTGACCCCTTCGTACAACAACTTGAAACAAATATTCAAAAGTGATCCAATTTAACCTTCACGGGCAGAGGTTAAAGCGTAATCATCTTTCTCCCTTTTCCCTCTCCTTTGCCCTCGTCTGCTCTCATGCAATGCTCTAACAAGCTCTTTTGTATTACTATAATAAGGCCCACTTAGACTCATAATAAATATGACCTATTTATTCTAATAGTGACTATGACCCTGCTGATGGCCTTCATTGCTTGCTTCCTTGGGCTGCAGGGTTGGGACTGATATACTTTCTCTTCAGTCTAAGAAAATGCTTGCAGTATTTTTTATGGAAAAATGACCGAAAGAAATCCTCTTAGCTTTCACGCTTTGGAAGCATGTCCACTTGCCTTCTTTGTTTAACCTCTTCATTTGAGATAATAGAAGCTCCCCTTGCAATCACGGGTCACATCCAGTTCCATGCCCTCCTGTACCCATTTTTCTCAATGACAGGCTCTTATGCCATGACGGTGAAATGCCGTAACCGGATGAAGCTGTGGGTGCGATCGGGAGCAGAGCGGTGATGTCACTGCAGGATGGGCCACCTGCATTCCCCTTTGTGCAGCCCAGTGGCCCCTCCCTGCCAGCCACCACACCATGATCTTGGCAACCAATAGTCCGTCTTCCCTTTCTGTCATTTTGCCATCTCTGGAATGAAAATTATACAGGTCGTATTTGAGGATTGGCTTCACTCCATTTTTGAAGGCTATTTTATTTTTCAGGATATGCAAGTTGCTGTGTTTGTGTGTGTGCACGTATGTGTGTGTGCATGTATGTGTGCATGCACGTGTGTGTATGTGTGTGCATGTGTGTGAGCATGAACATGCATGAGCGCTCCTATATGCCTTTTCAGTCCTTTACAGATACCTCTGCTTAGGCCTGGGTTTGAAATAACTTTCTTTTAGTGGGATTTTGCATTTGCCTTTTCAAAGAACTTCCACTCCTGGACTGGAACGACTGTGGCCCAGCTTGTGGGCCCTGGGTCCACGGGCGGCACAAGCCCAGCCTCGTCATGGCTACTGGAGTCCTCAGGGAGATGACCTTGGGTTTGTTTGTTTTGTTTTTTCCTTCTGCTCCAGGAGCAAGGGTGGGAAGGGGGTTAGGCCCGCACCTGTCACCTTCCACCTCCTCCACAGTTTCTTTCCCCAAAGCCATCTCCTGTGCACCCTGTTCTTGTGGGGCAGGTCTGTTGCCTAGGTGACACACCTAATTCTGGTCACAGGCCACATAGCATGGAACAAAATAAGGTATGTCCTATCAGCAAACTGTGCTGGCCAGACACATGACACAGAATTCAGCAGATGGAGGAGGCCTACAAGTGCCCCAGTGTGCAGGGGTGGCAGGTGACGTGCCCTTGCTGCCTGGTACAACCACCCTTGCGCGGTCAGCCTTGTTGGCCAGGCGGGTGGGAAAAACAATATGGCTGCCCTGCAAGGTGACGTGGCTGAGGACCACGTCCAGCCTCCCCACGCCTGAATCTCTCATGTGAGCAGAGGCAGCAGCGGGGATGATGGAACACGCTCCATGTGGGGGCGTGAAGATCGGAACTCCAGCAGGTGACTCTGGGGGTCCAGCCAGCACCTCAGGCCTCTCCCACGCACCCAGCCCACCTGTGCTGCAGCTTCAGAAGTAAGTATGCAAGCATGCTCTGAAAATGATGGAGGTATCGCATGCCCTTGGATTTAAAACAAAACAACCTACTCTTGAGTTCTCTATGGAGCATAGATGCTTAACAGCAAATGAAACCAGTACCCTATGACAGAGTCATCACGGCCATCTGTACGAACTTGAACATTTCAATCAAATCCCTGCTCAGTCCATCTCCAACATGGGGAATGACAACTCAAAGACAAAAGAAAGCAATCAAAACATTCCATTCCAAGAGTGACTACCAACTGTGACCACAAGCCCCAGGACCTGTCACAGCCACGACCTGCCAGAATAACCAAAGGACAAGAGGAACCAGGTTAAATCCCCAAGGCGTTCCTTGGGGACTTGGTATCTCCTAGAGGAAAAGCTTTAAGGCCCCGACAAAAGTCTTTTTTTTTTTAATTTAATTTAATTTTATTTGTGAACATACTGTACAGAGGGGTTACAATTACATGGGCAGGATAATGCGTACATTTCTTACCAAGCATTGCAGCCTCCTCCTTTGTTTACCCTTCACCTCCCTTCCCAGCCTCCCCCCTCCCCCCATTCCCAATCCTTCTCCTTCCCCCCCCTCGACAAAAGTCTTGACTGAAGCCTACAGCGTTTCAGAATTCTCACTGGCACCGCAAACCACCTGCAGAACAACCCTCCTTAGCTCCCTACGTGTGCTGCCATTGCTGCTAATGCCGTCTTTGCCTCTGTGTTGCACCGAGATTCGAGATTCGCACCAGAGGCAGGCCCGGGGAAAAGGTGGCTCTGTGGATCTGGAACACTTGTTTGCCTCTTTTTCTTCCTAAGCCTGTTTGTGCATGCTCTTCTTGGATTCCAGCCACACTGCACAGCGCCTCCTGCTGGGCAGAGCAGGTGGCTCCAGACATGAGCAGAGCAAGAGGTGCTTATCAGTCTCCTTGAGAAACACTTCTGTGAGCTTGGCAAGAATAATTTTAAAAAATCAAGTAGAGGATCCCAGCACAGGGTTTCTACCCTTTAAGATTCCTGTCTTCTTTACTCTCTCTCTCTCTGCTTCCTTGGCTGTGTTGTGGAATTTGAAAACCATCAACAGGACATGATATAAAGCAAATAAATACAACTTGCAAATAATAAAATCCACTCACAGCACACTGTTTTGTTTTCATTTTTTTTACACTCAAGCTGATCAGAAAAAAAGATGAAGATGTAGAAAAGCTGAAAACTTAAAATAGGCTCACAATTTCTGGAAATGTATTCACTCTTGCTTTAGGTTTTGTGGAATGCCAAGGTTTCTATTTAGAAATTAAAGACATGCAAAACTGCATAAAGATCCACAAAACCTATTTCCTCTTCTTCAAAGAAACAACATTCACAAACAAAAAGAGCCATGCGAAGTATTATTCTACATGATTACCACTGTGATAAAGGTTGAATTTTAGACTTCAGAAGTATGAAACAGAAAAGGTCAGGTGGGAGGACTTTAAAAATTCTATTTTCTGCTCCACTGGAGATTTCACCAACAGATTTTTTCAGCACACAAAGAATGGCCCTCACTTACAGAAATGTGGAATGGAGGAGGTTTGGCAACCATTTGCCTCTTCCAATGAAGTCACAGTAAGTGCACATCCAGCCCCTGTGTATTAAATGGGAAGAACTACACAGGATGCTGGGCATTTTCTAAGGCACTTCTCTGCTTTGGGGGCTTTTTGTTGTTGTTTGTTTTGTGCTTGTATGCCAGTCACGGGGGCTTGAACTCTGGGCCTGGGCACTGTTCCTCAGCTCTTTAGCTCAAGGCAAGTGCTCTAGCACTTGAGCCACAGCACCACTTCTGGATTTCTGGTGGTTTATTGGAGATAAGAGTGTCATGGCCTTTCCTGCCCCAGCTGGCTTTGAATAGTGATCCTCAGATCTCAGCCTCCTGACTAGCTAGGATTACAGGAGTAAGCCACCAGTGTCTGGCTCATTTCTCTGTTTTTAAGATTATTTGGTTTTCTCAAGGGATTTCTCTCCAAGGACACTGGGGGCACCAGCAAAAGTCACCATGGGACCCACTTCTGCTTTTCAATATGTTTTCATCTTGGGTTAAGTTTTAGCAGATTCATAAAACCATGAAAATTGTTTGCATTCTGGGGTGTCATGGGGTATTAATACTGGTCCATTGATCTTGAAGTGTAAGATTGTATGGTGCTTGCTTTGTTTAATTTTTAAATCAAGGCCTCTATCATCCTTCTTCAGGAGCTCATTTTTCCCAGGAGGAGGCGGAAGTGCTGGTTCAAGGCACCGGACTGCAGACAGAGGGCCTGGCCTCCCCACAGCGGCGCGCCCACAGTGCCCAGCCTGTCCTTCCCATGCGGGAGCCGTCCCTGCGCACGGCCGTGCTTCTGCAGTTCAGGCCTGGGCCATGGGAACACTTGTGAATATGGCTGCTTTCTGTTGACCACAGTGAGTGCTTCATAGTGTTCAGGGGGGGGGGGCGGGGGGGAATTCCTCCTGTGCCTACGGGAGCCATGGAAGGGTCGGTGGCAGGTGGGGCCTCTGGGTGGAGCACCGAGAGGCAGAGCTCAGGTGTCCACTGCCCACTGTCTCTTAGTGTACACTTTGCTGGGTCAGGGTCTTCCACCAGCTGGACTGGTATGGGAAGTGGGGGAAAGTGTGGGAAGGCAGGCAGGTAAGGGCAGGGGGCAGGTGTGGGCAGGTGTGGGCAGGGGCAGGTGTGGGCAGGCGTGGGCAGGTGTGGGCAGGGGGCAGGTGTGGGCGGTGTGGGCAGGGGGCAGGCGTGGGCAGGTGTGGGCAGGTGTGGGCAGGTGAGGGCAGGGGGCAGGTGTGGGCAGGTGAGGGCAGGGGGCAGGTGTGGGCAGGGGGCAGGTGTGGGCAGGGGGCAGGTGTGGGCAGGGGCAGGTGTGGGCAGGCGTGGGCAGGCGTGGGCAGGGGGCAGGCGTGGGCAGGGGGCAGGCGTGGGCAGGGGGCAGGCGTGGGCAGGTGTGGGCAGGTGTGGGCAGGTGAGGGCAGGGGGCAGGTGTGGGCAGGGGGCAGGTGTGGGCAGGGGGCAGGCGTGGGCAGGTGTGGGCAGGTGTGGGCAGGTGAGGGCAGGGGGCAGGTGTGGGCAGGGGGCAGGTGTGGGCAGGGGGCAGGTGTGGGCAGGTGAGGGCAGGGGGCAGGCGTGGGCAGGTGTGGGCAGGGGGCAGGTGTGGGCAGGGGGCAGGTGTGGGCAGGGGGCAGGCGTGGGCAGGTGTGGGCAGGTGTGGGCAGGTGAGGGCAGGGGGCAGGTGTGGGCAGGTGAGGGCAGGGGGCAGGTGTGGGCAGGGGGCAGGTGTGGGCAGGGGGCAGGTGTGGGCAGGGGCAGGTGTGGGCAGGCGTGGGCAGGTGTGGGCAGGGGGCAGGTGTGGGCAGGGGGCAGGTGTGGGTAGGTGTGGGCAGGGGGCAGGTGTGGGTAGGTGTGGGCAGGTGTGGGCAGGTGTGGGTAGGTGTGGGTAGGTGTGGGCAGGTGAGGGCAGGGGGCAGGTGTGGGCAGGGGGCAGGTGTGGGCAGGGGCAGGTGTGGGCAGGCGTGGGCAGGTGTGGGCAGGGGGCAGGCGTGGGCAGGGGGCAGGTATGGGCAGGTGTGGGCAGGTGTGGGGAGGTGTGGGCAGGTGTGGGTAGGTGTGGGCAGGGACAGGTGTGGGCAGGTGTGGGCAGGGGGCAGGTGTGGGTAGGTATGGGGTAGGGGCAGGTGTGGGCAGGGGTCAGGTGTGGGCAGGTATGGGCAGGTGTGGTCAGGTGTGGGCCGGGGACAGGGGGCAGATGCGGGCAGCAGTGGCTCAGGCAATCACACAGCAGGTACGGCCTCTCATCTCATTCTTGAAATGTTTCCATCTTCATCTTTTATTTCTGAAGCAGTGTCACAGATTCTGAACACGAACGCCAGCACAAAGCCAAGCAGTTGCTTCATCTGACATGCAGCCTTTCCGTCTAGACTGCTGACTCAGCTCTTAGGGACTGCGGGTTTCCCCCCCACACGGGAACCTGGGTGTGCCAGCCTGCTAGCTGGGGGCAGGGGAGCTCGGGCCTTGCACTGTCACTGCCCCCAGGGTGGCAGGGCAGCTGGCCCTCAGTGGGGGAGGAAGAGACGGGGCTCTGACTTCTGCTCAGGGCATCGTCTCTCCACCTGGGCTCTGAGGAGTAAAACATGACTCCCTCATGGGCGGTGTGGCGCCCTGAGCGGAGCACGCAGCAGCCTTGGCCTGTGTGCCGGCAGCTCTTCCCCAGCTTCTGGAGGACAGCGCCCCACGCCAGAGGGACGGACACCAAGACTCGACCTCCTGAAGGCAGAATGCGGTGCCCTGGGCAGGAGTGTGTGGCAGGAGTGTGTGGCAGGAGTGTGTGTGAGGAGTGTGTGGCAGGAGTGTGTGGCAGGAGTGTGTGGCAGGAGTGTGTGGCAGGGGTGTGTGGCAGGAGTGTGTGGGAGGAGTGTGTGGCAGGGGTGTGTGGGAGGAGTGTGTGGGAGGAGTGTGTGGGAGGAGTGTGTGGCAGGGGTGTGTGGGAGGAGTGTGTGGTAGGAGTGTGTGGTAGGAGTGTGTGGGAGGAGTGTGTGGCAGGAGTGTGTGGTAGGAGTGTGTGGTAGGAGTGTGTGGCAGGAGTGTGTGTGAGGAGTGTGTGGGAGGAGTGTGTGGTAGGAGTGTGTGGGAGGAGTGTGTGGTAGGGGTGTGTGGGAGGAGTGTGTGGGAGGAGTGTGTGGGAGGAGTGTGTGGGAGGAGTGTGTGGTAGGAGTGTGTGGCAGGAGTGTGTGGGAGGAGTGTGTGGCAGGAGTGTGTGGTAGGGGTGTGTGGGAGGAGTGTGTGGGAGGAGTGTGTGGCAGGAGTGTGTGGTAGGAGTGTGTGGCAGGGGTGTGTGGCAGGAGTGTGTGGTAGGAGTGTGTGGTAGGAGTGTGTGGTAGGAGTGTGTGGCAGGAGTGTGTGTGAGGAGTGTGTGGCAGGAGTGTGTGGAAGGAGTGTGTGGGAGGAGTGTGTGGGAGGAGTGTGTGGCAGGAGTGTGTGGCAGGTGTGGCAGGAGTGTGTGGCAGGAGTGTGTGGGAGGAGTGTGTGGGAGGAGTGTGGGAGGAGTGTGTGGCAGGAGTGTGTGGCAGGAGTGTGTGGCAGTAGTGTGTGACAGGGGTGTGTGGTAGGAGTGTGTGGGAGGAGTGTGTGGGAGGAGTGTGTGGGAGGAGTGTGTGGTAGGTGTGGCAGGAGTGTGTGGGAGGAGTGTGTGGTAGGTGTGGCAGGAGTGTGTGGGAGGAGTGTGTGGCAGGAGTGTGTGGGAGGAGTGTGTGGTAGGAGTGTGTGGCAGGAGTGTGTGGGAGGAGTGTGTGGGAGGAGTGTGTGGTAGGGGTGTGTGGGAGGAGTGTGTGGGAGGAGTGTGTGGTAGGAGTGTGTGGCAGGAGTGTGTGGGAGGAGTGTGTGGCAGGAGTTTGTGGTAGGAGTGTGTGGGAGGAGTGTGTGGTAGGAGTGTGTGACAGGAGTGTGTGGGAGGAGTGTGTGGCAGGAGTGTGTGGTAGGAGTGTGTGGGAGGAGTGTGTGGGAGGAGTGTGTGGTAGGGGTGTGTGGGAGGAGTGTGTGGCAGGAGTGTGTGGTAGGAGTGTGTGGGAGGAGTGTGTGGTAGGAGTGTGGGAGGAGTGTGTGGCAGGAGTGTGTGACAGGAGTGTGTGGGAGGAGTGTGTGGCAGGAGTGTGTGGTAGGAGTGTGTGGGAGGAGTGTGTGGTAGGGGTGTGTGGGAGGAGTGTGTGGCAGGAGTGTGGTAGGAGTGTGTGGCAGGAGTGTGTGGTAGGAGTGTGTGGGAGGAGTGTGTGGGAGGAGTGTGTGGTAGGGGTGTGTGGGAGGAGTGTGTGGGAGGAGTGTGTGGTAGAAGTGTGTGGGAGGAGTGTGTGGGAGGAGTGTGTGGCAGGAGTTTGTGGTAGGAGTGTGTGGGAGGAGTGTGTGGTAGGAGTGTGTGGGAGGAGTGTGTGGCAGGAGTGTGTGGGAGGAGTGTGTGACAGGAGTGTGTGGGAGGAGTGTGTGGCAGGAGTGTGTGGCAGTAGTGTGTGACAGGGGTGTGTGGTAGGAGTGTGTGGTAGGTGTGGCAGGAGTGTGTGGTAGGAGTGTGTGGGAGGTGTGGCAGGAGTGTGTGGGAGGAGTGTGTGTGAGGAGTGTGTGGCAGGTGTGTGGCAGGAGTGTGTGGTAGGAGTGTGTGGTAGGAGTGTGGGAGGAGTGTGTGGCAGGAGTGTGTGGCAGGAGTGTGTGGCAGGAGTGTGTGGTAGGAGTGTGTGAGGAGTGTGTGGCAGGTGTGGCAGGAGTGTGTGGGAGGAGTGTGTGTGAGGAGTGTGTGGCAGGTGTGTGGTAGGAGTGTGTGGCAGGAGTGTGGCAGGAGTGTGTGGTAGGAGTGTGTGGCAGGAGTGTGGCAGGAGTGTGTGGTAGGAGTGTGTGGTAGGAGTGTGTGGTAGGAGTGTGTGGTAGGAGTGTGGCAGGGGTGTGTGGCAGGAGTGTGTGGCAGGGGTGTGTGACAGGGGTGTGTGGCAGGGGTGTGTGGCAGGGGTGTGTGGGAGGAGTGTGTGGGAGGAGTGTGTGGTAGGAGTGTGTGACAGGAGTGTGTGGGAGGAGTGTGTGGGAGGAGTGTGTGGCAGGAGTGTGTGGTAGGAGTGTGTGGGAGGAGTGTGTGGCAGGAGTGTGTAGTAGGAGTGTGTGGCAGGTGTGCGTGGCAGGTGTGTGTGGTAGGAGTGTGTGGGTAGAGGTGTGGGGAGGGGCAGGTGTGCGTGGCAGGTGTGCGTGGCAGGTGTGCGTGGGCATGTGTGGGTAGAGGTTTGGGGCGGGGCAGGTGTGAGTGGCAGGTGTGCGTGGCAAGTGTGTGTGGGCAGGAGTGCGTGGCAGGTGTGTGTGGCAGGTGTGGATGGCAGGTGTGTGTGGGCAGGAGTGTGTGGGCATGTGTGTGGGTAGGGCTGTGGGGAGGGGCAGGTGTGCGTGGCAGGTGTGTGTGGGTAGAGGTGTGGGGAGGGGCAGGTGTGCGTGGCAGGTGTGTGTGGGCAGGAGTGTGTGGGCAGGTGTGTGTGGGCAGGAGTGTGTGGGCAGGTGTGTGTGGGCATGTGTGTGGGTAGAGGTGTGGGGAGGGGCAGGTGTGCGTGGCAGGTGTGCGTGGGCATGTGTGTGGGTAGAGGTGTGGGGAGGTGCAGGTGTGCGTGGGCAGGAGTGTGTGGGCAGGTGTGCGTGGCAGGTGTGCGTGGCAGGTGTGTGTGGGCAGGAGTGTGTGGGCAGGTGTGTGTGGGCATGTATGTGGGTAGAGGTGTGGGGAGGGGCAGGTGTGTGTGGCAGGTGTGTGTGGGCGGGTGTGCATGGCAGGTGTGCGTGGCAGGTGTGTGTGGGCATGTGTGTGGGTAGAGGTGTGGGGAGGGGCAGGTGTGAGTGGCAGGTGTGTGTGGGCAGGTGTGCGTGGCAGGTGTGCGTGGCAGGTGTGCGTGGCAGGTGTGTGTGGGCAGGAGTGTGTGGGCAGGTGTGCGTGGCAGGTGTGCATGGCAGGTGTGCGTGGCAGGTGTGCGTGGCAGGTGTGCGTGGCAGGTGTGTGTGGGCAGGAGTGTGTGGGCAGGTGTGCATGGCAGGTGTGCGTGGCAGGTGTGCGTGGCAGGTGTGTGGGGGCAGGAGTGTGTGGGTAGAGGTGTGGGGAGGGGCAGGTGTGCGTGGCAGGTGTGCGTGGGCATGTGTGTGGGTAGAGGTGTGGGGAGGGGCAGGTGTGCGTGGCAGGTGTGTGTGGGCAGGAGTGTGTGGGCAGGTGTGCGTGGCAGGTGTGCGTGGCAGGTGTGTGTGGGCAGGAGTGTGTGGGCAGGTGTGTGTGGCAGGTGTGCGTGGCAGGTGTGCGTGGGAGGTGTGTGTGGGCAGGAGTGTGTGGGCAGGTGTGCATGGCAGGTGTGCGTGGCAGGTGTGCGTGGCAGGTGTGCGTGGCAGGTGTGCGTGGCAGGTGTGTGTGGGCAGGAGTGTGTGGGCAGGTGTGCATGGCAGGTGTGCGTGGCAGGTGTGCGTGGCAGGTGTGCGTGGGAGGTGTGTGTGGGCAGGAGTGTGTGGGCAGGTGTGCATGGCAGGTGTGCGTGGCAGGTGTGCGTGGCAGGTGTGCGTGGGAGGTGTGTGTGGGCAGGAGTGTGTGGGCAGGTGTGCATGGCAGGTGTGCGTGGCAGGTGTGCGTGGCAGGTGTGTGTGGGCAGGAGTGTGTGGGCAGGTGTACGTGGCAGATGCGGGAGCAGGGCTGGTGTGCAGCACGTGTTTCAGGACTCACTGGGCTCCAGCGCGTACTCCTGACAGGCTGTGGGGAGCAGTTGCTGGCATCTCTCCTCACGGCACCCCTGCAGAGGCAGGGATGGTAGTGGAGCTGAGCAAGGAAATCAGAGAGGTGGTCCAGGCAGGCTGTGCTTCAGCATGGACACCGGCACCTGGAAAGGGCAGGCGGGCACGGCCTGCTGAGGCCCTGGTGTGGTGTGTGGTTTTCTCAAAAGCAAGAGGACAGGCTCATCCCCACAGCCCAGACCACACCGCCTCTCCCTGGATGTTGCTCACAAGTCTAAGTTGGCCTGCATTACCTGAACTCGGCTGTGCTAGACAAACGGATTTCCCAAACAGCAGCAGCTCTAGTCACAAAGATCTAAAAGATATTAAGATAGAGACTTCCTGGTATAAAAGCAGGCACTCCTCCTAATTCTGTTTGGGGGAGCAAGTCACTTCCCATGTTTCACAATCACGCACACTTTCTTTGAACAAGTGTCAGGCAGAAGGAAGGAAGCAGAAAACATGGTGTGTGTATAAATGGCTTGGCCTGACTTTGCAATCTTCCCGTCCACGTTTAGAACTGCTCGAGACCCGGTCCGTTGTCAGTCTTAGAGAGGAAGGCGGCCACGTTCACGTCACAGGCACACTACGAACCCTTGACAAGACTGCAGGAGAGCGGGCCAGGGCAGGGGCAGGGAGTGTGGGTGCTTGCCTTAGCGGGCAATGGGAATAAAGTGCAGGGTGCCTCCATCACCGCCAGTCACCGCGGGTGCCACTCTGTTTCTGTCGAAACATTTTGCTTTAGGGTTATTAAAAAGTCACCAGAAAAAAAAGGATCAAACAGGAAGAGTATCTGCTTCTGTCTTCTTTTGATGTTCTATCAATCAACCTTCATTTCCCCTGGAAATAAACCAGATGGGCGGGGCTGCAGCACCCCCTGCTGGCCACGAGGCCAACTGCACAGGGTGCCCTGTCAGTTACAAAATCTGGAAGGACACCGGGAGACCAGGAGACAGTTTACGCCACCTTTACAATTAAAACAAGGTCAAATGAAGGAAGGAGACAGCACGAAGTGCGTAGCACAGACAGCCAAGTGTGAGGCTGGCCAGACCTGGCGCTCTGGGTTCCCAGGGCCGGCACCCTGCGTCAGAGGTGTCTCCGTTAAGGTGACTCCGTTTGTGTTCCACACGGCTACCAGGCAGCCATGGTTAGGATAACGCCCACGATCTGCCCAGCCCCTGCCTCTCGTCCCTGTGGCCATCTGCCGGCCCCTGGCCCTCTTCTCTGCGGCAGGCCCAACAGGTCCCAGGCCATCCTGCAGCATTCTCTTGTCTAGAGCCAAGATCAGCAGCTGGAGCGGCCAGCCTGCTCAGACGGGGGCTCACGTCGCCCACAGGCCCCAGTGCACCAGCACCTGTGCGGGCCACAGACCCAACTCGGCCTCCTGCAAGCACCCTTCAACCTCCCCGACTTGTGTTGCTCTTCCACAACACTGTTCTGTGTGGGTACCAGGAACTCCTGTCCACTTAAAGTGCTTCTGCTCCAGAAGCGTGAGCACCATGCACGTCAGTTCACAGCAGGCAAGCAGGGCTGACCACTGGCCAGTGCTCAGAGCCACACGGTGCTGGGCTCCAGACAGCACAAGGCTCCAATGCGTCCACACTGAGGTTACCTGTGAATTGCCTGAGCACACCCCACGTGCGAAGTCCCACCTTGCCTTCCCGTCCCCCTCCTAGAACACTCTGCTTCATCCCCTGGGCGGCCTCCTCTGTGCCCACCCCAGCGCCCGGCGTGGGTGTGGCGCCTGGCTCACTGCTGCGTGCCCTGCCCTCGTCCTCTTCACGCTCCTCAGCACACCTCTGCCAACCACAGGCCAAGCTGCTTCGAGTCAGTTCTCTCCCTCGGTGGACGCAAACACACGCACGCGCGCGTGCGCACACACACACACACAGCCTCACAACCTGTCAACTGCCTAACCTGTGTCCCCATCTCAATAGAACCTGCTTCAGGCACTGATGCCTGGATGTCTCCTCATTTCCACAGCAGATGGAAATCTTGGAACTTGTGATTTTTACAGACCCGCATAGCCTTCCCCAAAGCCAGGAGCTCCCACGGTTCTGCTTTCCTTCCGGCCCTTCCGCTTCTCCTAGGAGGAGCTGTCAGCGCAGGCCATGCCTCGGCTCACCGCTTTGGGGTTCACGCGTTAGCCTGTGCTTGGGCCCTCGTCCAGCAGGGCACTCCTGCAGTACAGGCCAGCCCCCTCCTTTAAGGTCCTGCTGTGTCACACGTGAGGTCCGGGGCTGTTCTCAACAGCGGGCCCCACGCTTCCCTTACTGGATGATGGCCAGTCCACGGTTCTACCCACAGACCACAGACCAGCCACAGCGCCCAGAGAACCCGGCTCTGGGTGAACAGCGCCTCCCTGCCGGGCACCGGGCGCAGACACCTCCATACAGAGACAACAGTGAGGGACACACCGCAGCGTCGGAACAAGAGGGTACAGGGCTTTTATTTTATTATAAAAACACATACAAGAGTTTAAGAAATGAATAAAGACAGGTCAGAATCAGGGCGAGTTATTAAACCATTTTCTATATACAAATACTAAAATTCCCAAGTGGAATATCATCCCACTGAGACACGGCCCAGCGCGGCCCGCACCACGCCCGGGCTGCGGCCGCCCGGCCCGGGAGGCCACCGCCCACCGCCCACCTCTTCCTTCAGCGAGCGCATCCAAGTGAATGTCCGTGAGTGCGGGAGCTGCTCCAGCAGTTCACGCGGAGATCGCGAGAGGACTTCCCAAGCCCGCCCTGGCTGAGAACATGACACTTTTCTGCTAATAAAAGCAAATTTGCTTTTTCCTAGTCATTCACGTGAGCATTAATGCAGTCCACAGCAGCTAAGAACCAAATCATGTTTTCCTACTGCTAAATTCATTATCAAATGACACTTAGTTTTAAGAAGCCACGAATAGGACACTTCCTGCAGCAAAAAAAGGGCTAAGTTCAAGTTTCTTAGTTGGACCAAAACACAGTAACACAACTGACACGTCACAAGACCAGAGCAGCCAGGGCCGGGAGGTGTGGTCGGGCGGTGGTCAGCACTGCTTGCTCTCCTGCTCGGCTCCTCTCTGCCAAGCCAAGAGTCCTGCCCCACTTCCTTCACGAGGTGCTGCGTGGGGCCACAGGGGGAAGGGGAGGCCTCGGTGCTGTGTGGGACTGGTATGGGGGGCCTCGGTGCTACGTGGGACTGGGGTCTGGGGGACCGCGGTGGGGATAACACAGTCGGAATGGCCTCATTGCTGCCTGGCCATGGTCTTGGGGGCCGCGGTGGGGGCAGCACAGTCGGGGTGGCCTTGGTGCTGCATGGGGCCGGGGTCTGGGGGGGAGGTGGTCTCGGTGCTGCGTGGGGCTGGGGGGCCGTGGTGGGGGCAGCACGGTCGGGGGGGGGTAGGGGGAGGTGGCCTTGGTGCTGCGTGGGGCCGGGGTTGGGGGGCCGTGGTGGGGGCAGCACGGTCGGGGGGTGGGGTGGCCTTGGTGCTGCGTGGGGCCGGGGTTGGGGGGGCCGCGGTGGGGGCAGCACTGTCAGGGTGGGGTGGCCTTGGTGCTGCGTGGGGCTGGGGTTGGGGGGCTGCGGTGGGGGCAGCACTGTCAGGATGGGGTGGCCTCGGTGCTGCGTGGGGCTGGGGTTGGGGGGCCGTGGTGGGGGCAGCACTGTCAGGATGGGGTGGCCTCGGTGCTGCGTGGGGCTGGGGTTGGGGGGCTGCGGTGGGGGCAGCACTGTCAGGGTGGGGTGGTCTTGGCGCTGCGTGGGGCTGGGGTTGGGGGGGCGGCGGTGGGGGCAGCACGGTCAGGGTGGGGTGGCCTTGGTGCTGCGTGGGGCCGGGGTTGGGGGGGCCGCGGTGGGGGCAGCACTGTCAGGGTGGGGTGGTCTCAGTGCTGCGTGGGGCCGGGGTTGGGGGGCCGGGGTTGGGGCAGCACTGTCAGGATGGGGTGGCCTCGGTGCTGCGTGGGGCCGGGGTTGGGGGGGCCGTGGTGGGGGCAGCACGGTCGGGGGGGGTGGGATGGCCCGGTGCTGCGTGGGGCCGGGGTTGGGGCAGCACGGTCGGGGGGGTGGGGTGGCCTCGGTGCTGCGTGGGGCCGGGGTTGGGGGGCCGGGGTGGGGGGCAGCACGGTCGGGGGGGGTGGCTGCGGTGGGGATAGCAGGGTCGGGGGGTGGCCTCGGTGCTGCGTGGAGCCGCAGTCTGTATCCGAAGGCAGACTGGTGAGCCTGTGGGGCTCTCCCCGCTCACGGGGTGGCGCGGGGCTCGCCCTCCTGGCCCAGGGCACCCACCTCCTCCAGGTAGCCGAGGAGTGCGGACGGCACGCTGTTAGAGGCCGCTCTGCGCCAGCCTTCCAGGACCTGGGCAATCTGTGCTGGGTTGCTGGGGCTCAGATCGCAAAGGGCGTACACGGCTGCTAGCTGGATGCCCCACGGGATATCTGCAAGGGATTTCCAGTTAATCGTAACACAGCAAGCAAGCACAGGACAGTTTTAATGCCGTCATCTACACACTTCCTACTCCAGCAGTAAATACTAGTGCTAGCCAATTGCAGTTAAAATTTCTGTAAGAGCTGTATACTACTGGCCGAGCTCACAGGGCCTGGCGCAGTGCCCAGAGAACTCAAGAACACGATGCCACCACCGTGCGGCCCTGCGAAATCCCAGGCCAGGCAGGGCTCATGAGCGGGCTCTGGACAAGAGTGCACCCCGCCCCACACTGCCTCGCCACACACCCTGCCCTGCCCACGTTCTGCTCACACCCTTCCTGCACACGCCCTCCCTGCACACACCAGCTCTCCACACACTCCAGCTCCGCACACACCAGCCCTGCCCATGTTCTGCTCACACCACCCTGCACACGCCCTGCCCCTAGACACCCAGTGCACATTCTATGAAATGCTAGTTGACGACTTACAATGTGTCATCACTGTTCTCTTCTAGCACGTTTATTTAGGAGTCATTTAATTAAAATTTACTGAAGCTCAGCTTACTTAATTCAGTCTAGATTACTGAAGAGTGGAGTCTATGCAGCCGTGCAGAAGGGACTGTGCAACAGGGCACACTAAGTGGGTGCCACAGGACCAGGGGCGCGTGGCCACCGAGTGGGCGTGGCCGCGTGCTGTGTACGGCAACTGCTCCAGGCATGCTGTACCCTGGCACACCTGCACATGCACAGCACGGAACTCAGGAGGAAATGTGAAATTCATTTACATTTCATAGAGACCATCATGGATAGCCTAAGGGTAATTTTATCAAATATTTTAATAATTTTATGAGTGGAAGATGTACGCTGGACAATCTCTGCCCGTGGTGATCTATCAGCATCCAGAAACAGATTAGGAAAAAAATTGTAAACTGGGTGTTAAGGATACCCAAACTGTATTAAAATAAACACACAGCACAAAACCTCACCTATCCAAAGGTGAGTTCTGACAATGCAGGCACCGCTCCTGTTCTAATAGCTTCCTCTCCAACTCACAAGCACTGCAAGGAGGGCAGAGCTCCACATGGCCCATGGGCAAAAATGCCCTGGTGAGAACCGAATGCAGGGGTGGGGTGAGGGGACCCACAGCGGGGGTCTGCAGGGGCTGAGCTGAGTGAGGGCTCCGCTGGCAGACACACCTGCGAACTCAGCTCTGGCAGGACACTTCCAGGCTCCTGAACTGAAGCAAGCCGCACGGCCCCTGGGCGTCGGTGTGTGGCGTGCAGACCCTGTCATGCCCAGAAGGCTGCTGGCTCCCTAGCTGTGCGGTGTGTGGTGCCTCCTCCCAAGGGAAATGCCTGCCACAGCAACACAGCAAGTCTGCACCACTGGCAAAAGGACTCGCTAGGCTCTATCCCCTTGAGACTGGGGGAAAAATGGGCCGTACCTGGCCACTGCCCTAAGTCAGGCAGGTGCCTGAGAGAAGCACTCCAGGAGGCTCTTGGTGGTGTCAGGTCCAGTGACATGCTGAATGCTACGGACAAAGATCTCTCAGCCAAGATAAGCTATGCGTCCAGGCCCTGCATAAGATGACGCTTCTAATGTTGAATTCACAACTTCCTACTGACACTCGCTTCTGAGGGTGACTCTGAGCTAAGCTTTGCTAAGGAAAAATGGCCTACCCTCTGGGCTGTGCAGCTGGTTAGCAGGGACGGGAATCCCCGCGGCTCCACTCGGCGTCCCTCACCCCCTCCTCACAGGAAGCAGGCAGCAGTGTCCGTGCCAGGGCACAGCACCTCTGCCCACAGTCAGCAACTGCCAGCAGGAGGCCGTGGAAAGCCAGCACCATGGCCAGAGGACAGACAGGGCAAAGCAGAGGGAGAAAGGGAGGCATGGGCCAGCACAGCGCACGACCGCGCATCCAGAGGCCAAGCCCGGGGCAGAACACATGCAAATATTAACACTGGCTGCGCTGGCTCACGTCCCAGGTACAAGCCAGGAAAGAAGCAGCAGGCTGAAAGAGAGGCTAAGCGACAGGAAAGCAATTTTAATGGAAGAGTTTTACCTTCGTCCTGAGCATGCTGTATGAACGTCCCAATCACAGAGCTAATATTTTTCACCGCAGTTGGAAATCCTTCCTTCAAACCCAATTGGCCTAATCGACCTGGGACAAAGCAAACAACACAAAACAACACATAAAGTCTCTGGTGAAATGCTGGTCAATGTTACCTAGCACTGCAAGTATATGTTTTCTGTTCTGTAACACTGAGCACTGTAGGCCTGCAGAATGATGTCTTCAGTGAGAATAGGCTGTTAAAGAGCATCGTGTGAGACTCAATGATGTGCTGCTTGTCTTCCAGGAGGTGCAGTGGGAAGGGAGAATCACCTGTTTGCACACAGCAAAGCTACTACAAAACAAATTGAATGTGGAGGGCAGTGGCTGCGGCAGGCCGAGTGTGCGGTGGCCGGCATCAAGTTTAGAGCCAACAGCCACCAGTGTGCAATCCAGACACTGGACAACCTGCACAGGGCCCTCGGCTCCCCAGAGTCCTCAGATTGGGACCTGCCTCACACTGGGGTGAGGACTGACACTGCAATATTATATTGCATGCCTGGTGAACCTCGCAACTGATGAGCGTGCAAATGCTTTTCGTGACCTTCTTGACTTCAAATCTGGAGAAACTGAGGCCCACAGTACTTACTTTGTCTGCCCCAAGGAACCAGTCTGGTGCCTGTTAACATACACTCTGAGGGTTGGGATGCAGGCATGGCCAGTAAATATTTAATGACCGTAGCATATATGGCTAATTCCTAATCAAGGATGACCCTGGAAACATGCACATAGTTTATGGTTGAATGCTGTGACAGAGAGCCAGTAAATATGTAATGACCACAGAAATCTGGCTAATTCCTGATCCAGAAGGACCCTGGAAACACCTAGCTGACTCTCATGCTTTTGGCTAATTCCTGATCCAGAAGGACCCTGGAAACACCCAGCTGACTCTCATGCTTTTGGCTAGTTTGCAAAGATGGGATGGCTCACCGATCAGTCTCAGGACGGATGCTATAATGACGTCGGGAGTGAAGGCAATGTTGGCGTGTCCTTTTCTGTATTTTATCCACTTATCCATTACAGGCCACAGCTCCTTACTAGAAAAAGACACGAAAAGAGGTAAGCACATCAAGCAGAACTGTTTTGTTTTTGTTGCTGCTGCTGCTGGTACTGGGCCCTGAAGTCTGAACTCGGGGGTCCCGCGCTGATCAGCCTGCTGGCTCACAGCTGGCGCTGTACTCCATGAGTCGTGCTTTCTGCCGGACAACAGGAGCTGGGAAGCCCAGCTAGCTCTGAACTGCAGTCCTCCAGACTCCCACCTCCCCAGGAGCTGGGAAGCCCAGCTAGCTCTGAACTGCAGTCCTCCAGACTCCCACCTCCCCAGGGGTTAGGCGTGCAGCAGGCACGTTCTCACACGCTGTCCTGAGAGCACGAGGAGACATGCACTCCCGTTCTCCCTATGATAACAGGCACTGGGAGCTCAGATCTTCTCCAGCTTCTCAGGATCTTCGTGCCCACACTGGTTACAGGGGCTACAAATACCTGCGTCTTTACTCTGGTACAGTCCTTATTCTATAGTGTCCCTTACATCACCAAATTAGGAAGAGATGGAATATGGACTCTGAGCCTCCAGTGGACCAGTGGATGTCAGACAAAGTCACAGGTGCTCCAGGGCCAAGCCAGAGGGACCCGAAATGTCCAAACCCAAGCACAACATAGAAGGACAAACTCACTCCCATGACTGACAATCAGGTCCATTCCTCCTTTTATTCTCTTTCTTGCATGGTGTTTATTATAGTTGGAAATGATAAATGCAGACAAAGGAAAAACGAAAAGCAAAGAACTTCCAAAGGATGCTATCTCAGATACAGACTATTGACTGCGACCTTTCCAGGTCAACTGCATGGTGGGGCCTGAGCTGCTGAGCAGAGGCGGGTCTAGCGCTAGGCCCTAATCCTCCACGCTGTCCTCGCTGCTGGTTGGGAGCACTGTGCATAGAGCTTTCTCACATTCTGACGGTGTCGGCTTCTCCCCACTGGGGATGGAAGCCCCATGATTCATGAAAGGACTCAGACGCTCAGCTACTCAGTCAGGAACTGGCCACAGGGTTCTGACACCGACTTACTTAGTAACTGACGATGAAATACTTTTCCATGTAAATGCACAAAAATTCTACTTACAGTTATACATTTTTAACATTAAATACATACATACACTAGATAAGTACATTTAACTCAATCTTATTCTACATGATACAATTCCTACTGATATTTGGATGTCTAATCTGTCCTGGCATTGGATGCCTAGGGTAAAAGAGCATCCTTGTACACAGAAAAATCTTTGCAAAGGCAGTTTCTACAGTTTCCATTCCTCAAGTATTTCAGGGACCTAGTTTATCGACTCTTTACATTTGCAATGATTTTTAATATCACAAACTCCCTTAAACCAGCCTTTCTCAGACAGGGTCCCATAAAAGTATCTGAAGAACAACTGTCCCCACCCTCTCAGAAGCAGCATGTTAGAACTAGTGCTAGAATTACAGATGGACAGAGAACAGCTCACACAGTGGAATCCTGGTGAATCCTGGCTGAATTTGGTCTCAAGTCAAGAGTGGCTAAACTGTAATTTGAAATATTTCTGTTCCTCTGCATGTTTTCAGATTATCGGTATGCTAAGAGAATGCTTTCTTTATTCTACACCCTCCTTTGTGTGGTCACTAGTCTACATGTGGAAGAAGAGTCCCGGTTCCTGAGATCTCTCCTGCTGGGGAGAAGCAGTAACAAAATATAACAAAAAGCAGTGAACAGTACCAAAAACTAAAGCAACTACTTGTGATGACAATGTTCTAGGGCAATTTTATCAACTCTCATTCAAATGAAGTTATCTGCAAATATCTCAACCACCTTGTGTTACAAATAAATACAATCAAAGCACTTAAACATTCAATAGACTACCTTGCAATTAAAACAACGCTTTTTAAGTTAGCAAAACAGGCCACCTTATAATGTTATCATGTGTCCAAATCCATTTCTGATGGCAGCAAAGCAGATCGATGGCAAATATGTATTCCCACGTGTCACCGCTGAGGTCTTCACCGTAGGTCTCGCTGGACTGGAACTCTGTCTTTGGACATAACTGTATGGTCAGCAGCAGCTTCGACACCATGACACTCACATCCACTGGCGCGCTCTAGCAGAAGAAAAGCGAATCATGAAGCGTGGTTCAAAGCCTGAGCCACGCAGCATCCTGTTGGCAACCTCACTGAACACCAATAGGAAGGTTTTGAAAATCTTTCACCATTATCACTAGAGTATTAGTTCTAATCTTAGTTACCAAAAAAAATTCTTACAACTTCCTTTAAATTCTGTTTTCTTTCTGGCACTGGAAATTAGTCTGCCTTTTCTACAAAGCCCTAAAATTGACCCATAATTAAATCTTGCACGCTTCACATTTGCGTGTGGTTGTTGGATACTGCTGCATGTAGATGCAGCGTGAATAGGTGAACTTCCCTGCTGACAGACATCTGGGTTACTGTGGCTCTGCCCATTCCACTACAAGTCTTTTTGGGGACAAAATCTTTACTTCTCTCCAGTAAATAAACACTCATCAATGGAGCAGGCAGGGCCTTCCCACTTCCAGCTCATATTAAACCTGATGTTTAACTATTGTTATGGTATAGATCATTTGATATTAGAATCATGTTTGCAACTAAAAATGTTAGAAGAGAATGTAGTTCAGTGGGCAATATTTGAATATTTAATGAATCCATATCCTACAATCTAAATTTGATCTTTTGCATTCAGAAGTTGATTTAGTGCTTAGAATATTCTGTTGCTTAGTTTGAAGTGTTTTGAGGAATATGTTAAGTTTCTGATTACTTTAAACATCAATCACACCTAAAATACTGAAGTCTAGAAACAGCATTGATCACTGAGAAGAGGGCAATCTGATAAATGTGAGTTAGTCTAACACAAATCAATGGCTACAGTAACTCTGTTACCTTTGAAACTACTACCTGGTATACAACTGGAACATAATTTATGAATTTAAATTCCATTGTAACAGGTTAATAATTTTACAACTTTGAAACTGAGTAGCAATTTAAACCAAGCAGTCATTTCTAAAGTATACTCTGAAGGAGCTTTAACCCCACAGCATAAACTAGGTAGAGAAGTTACTCTGAAAATGCAAACAGAGAGAATTCTTCCAAACATGGCACTGTGAGTTGTGTACTCCTAACCTGAAAAATCTGAAACTCATGCTCATAATGCTCAAAAAGCTTTGGATTCCAGAGCATTCTAGAGTTTCAGAATGGGCAGACTCAATGTATAGTCTGCAAGTATTTCAAAGTAAAACAAAGCAAAACCACGTCATTAATTCTTGGAATTGAATCATCTGGATAGAGAATACTCCCGTAGAGGGACCGTGCACGTGTGGCTGAGTGTCTGTGATGTTGGATATGGAAGGTCCTGTGCAAGTGACCTCTCAAACACTGACTTTACATCCCTAGAAAAGAACACTCCTCTCCCGTTACTAGAAAGCTCTCTCCTCTAAAGAGCTAGAAAACAATCAGAGCTCTCTTCTCCCACGTCTAGAAAAACGATTTGAGCTCTCCTCTCCTGTGCCTAGTAAACAATTTGAGCACTCCTCCTCAAGGCTTACTCCCAGGTCTAGAAAATGATTTAAGCTCTCCCCTCCCAGGTCTAGGAAACAGTTGGAGCTCTCCTTTCCTGGGTCTAGGAAACAATTTCTCTTCTCCTATGTCTAGAAAACGATTTGAAAGCTAAAACCAAAAATTTAATATCGTCAGATTCTCATTAGATAAAATATCCTACTTGGACATATTAGTAACTAAAGAAAAATCAAATAATATAAAGTAATGTGAGAAAAAAAGATTTAGAACACGTTCCATTCAGTAGAAAGATAAATATAAAATATTAGAATAAGAAAAAGCCTACCCATGGAAGAAATGGAGGATATCAACCGTTTCACCTCTCTAAATATTTGTGTAAAAATTAAATAATTCATAGCTCCAACAGCATTTGATTTATATACACTTGTATGTGGATTTCATCAGTCATAAATGAGTGTAAAAAGAAGTTAAATTAAGACAGCTCCATTGTTCTTTCTGGACACAATCATGCTAAAATGGCATTTTATAGGACCTAATATGAAGGACAGCATCTCTAAACTGCCTAGGAATGAATACACAGCTAACACAGCATCATGTAGGTATGGTGTTCAAGCATGGCACTGTAAGAAATAAAAATAAAGCTCACCTTTTCCCAGTTGAGGAAGGCTCTCAAACAGTTGAGAACCTCTCCCTTAGCACGCTGCCTTGCAACCAACTGCATTGCTTTACTAATCACCGACTGAGAAACAAATACATCATGCCACATGTTTGCAATAAACAAAGCCAGTTTCTCAGACTCTGGAAAATCTATGAGAAAGAAAACCGGAGGGTAAAATGACATATGCCCAAGTGAATGAATTTTAAAGCCACAAGTACAATGTATTCATCCCACCAGAGCCTTACAGCTGCCCTGTGGTTAGGGGCATATAAATGGATACTCAGATAAGATCTGACCTCAGCAACCATTTCAAACCTTCTCTCTTATTTCCTCTTGGCCACTTTTTTGAAGTTAACTTTTAAACATGGTATATAAATAAATAGCAGTAGAAGCAAAAGGAAAAAATAAGACAGAAAAGGAAAATATTTTGTCTCCAATCTCCTCAGCCTCAAGATTCTCCCAACTTACCCATGTCACTACAAGAAGCTTCTCTGAATGCAAACGCAGAGGTATGAGTTATAAAGATATTTGATGTAATGAGCAATATATATATATATATATATATATATATGTAATGTGTATATACGTGTATATGTGTGAATATATACATGTGTATATATATTCACATAGATAAAAACATATATATGCCCTATTTGGTCATAAATCCTTGCTAAAAATTAACAAACTATGTATTCTTTTAAGTTTAGAGGTGATGTATTTTGACAAATTAATGAACCCAGGTAACCATCACCACAACTTGCTCTGTCCAACCTTGTTCGTGAGATAACCTCACAGACACGGAGAATCCTTGATTGGCTTATGTCACTATGAGGTCTATGTCTTTTCATTCTCAAACTCTTTTCCATCTGGCTTTTCTACAGCACAATTCCTGAGACTCATTCATGATGTAGCCATTCCTTTACAGCTAAGGATCATCTCCATTGTGTGGGAGGTCACAGTTCAATTTTCCATTCCCCTGCTGATCCACATCTGTTTCCAGTTATGGGCTATACACGGATATGTCTATTTCTATCAGTCATACGCCTAGCACTGGGAGTTTTAGGTCACAAGGTCAACAAATGCCTTTATTTTATAAAAATGACTGAGTTTTCTGATGTCATTGTGAAGACTTTTAGCCGGTTTGTCATGAAGACATGTCTCTTTAATTTTTCTCTGACCTACCTCTTTATCTGTTGGTTTTTAACAGCCTGACTCCATCTGTTGATATTTCTTTCAAAATATTTTGCACACATATTCCCTGCCTAGAATTCTCTCTTCCCTTCTTTACTGCACACTTTCTCTGCATCTTCCCATCACAGAGCAAGTTCTTTGACAAGGAACACTACTACCACTCTGTTCACACTATCAAAGCTACCATCCCAGGTCCAATCATTCACACAGTAGATGGTGCATGGTTACCAACAATTTGCAGAGGGAAACAAGAAGAAGACACATTTGTTTTCTCAGAATGTGCAACCCAGAGAATGAGAGTGAGAAGACAAAATGAATTTTATCATATGACATGGACCAGTTAAGGCCACGAAGACAAATGAGAATACAGGACACAGACTGAGTCGGAGTTATGTGTAGTCATAGAGTGAGCCATGGTAAGGTGGAGGCAAAGAGGAAGAGGATCCCGGCTAGGAATAAGCAGGGATGTGGTTGGGCCCAGATCCCTCTCCACTGCCCAGCACTAGTAAAGCTGGTGAGCTTCTGGGATGTAGCTGTGGCCTTTCAGTCACTGCGAATAGTCACACCTGCATCTGACTTGGCCACCACAAAATTCCACACACTAAGTGTGATGCCCATACTAATGATGTGATGAACAAATCAGTGACTGAAGAAGCAAATATACACGGACTGTCATATATGGTATGAAGTGGCAATTCACAGACACTGATGATCTGTGGCACTGAAGGAGCGGCTCCCGATTCCATTCCTTACAAGAAACAGACGACACAGTACTCCCCGCCGACACCTTCCTTCTGCGCGCCATGACTCCATCTCACAGCTGCTGCATTACCATTGCCTAGCCATTGGAAGAGGAGTCCGGCATTTTACTGCAACTACGGGGGACTTTAAAATACAAAGTAAGAAGCCGGGCGCTGGTGGCTCACGCCTGTAATCCTAGCTACTCAGGAGGCTGAGATCTGAGATCACAGTTCAAAGCCAGCCCGGGCAGGAAAGTCCATGAGACTCATCTCCAATAAACAACTAGAAAACTGGAAGTGGCGCTGTGGCTCAAGTGGTAGAGCACTCGCCTTGAGCTGAAGAGCTGAGGGATAGTGCCCAAGCCAAGTTCAAGCCCCAGGACCGAGAACAAAATAAATAAATAAAATACACAGTTAAGGAAAGATACTGTATTTACAGAGAAGTAGAACTGAATGTGCTGACAATAGGTAATTTTAACTGTTCTGAAAATCTGGTTTAGCAAAGTTAGGTAGAATAGCAAAGCTGTCCTCTAATAGATGTACAATACAACTCTAATAAAAAATAAACAATAAACAGAAGAAAACTACACATAAAAATGGACACAAAAATGTTTTAACCTAAACATACCTTCCTTAAGTAGGCTATAGCAAAACAAGCGAGCTCTTTCCAAGTCTCCAAGCTGCCGGCAAATGCCCACATACACCCTGCAGAGGGCATGGATATAACTGTGGTCTATAGACTTCTTCTGAAGTTTTAGTTCTGAGAGAATGGAGCAAAGCAAGCGTTCTGCTAAATGCTGGATTGGAAGAAGGAAAAAAGCAAAGTACACTGTTATTTATGTCTAGTGTCTCTAAAAATAGCTACGTATCACACAATTAGGCGTCTAAACTTGCACAGGACTAGAAGTACAACAGCAGCAAAGGAGCCACCAGCCCTGGAGGCAATGAGCCCTCCCAGGTCTGTCTGCTCCTTGTGGTGGATCATACAGCAGATGCCCAGGGCACACCCAGACTGCCTTATTGTCATCATTTCCAGGTTCTTGCAAAAAGAATCGGTGTGTTCATTAGGTCCAGTCTACTTCTATTCACATTCTTGCTTCCTAAAATTGTTATACTGCTTACAACATAAGACACTAGGTGATATGTTTAGTGATTAGGAGTATTAAATGAAAAACCTAAGCCAGGCGTCAGTGGCTCACACCTGCAATCCTAGCTACTGAGGGGGCTGACATCTGAAGATTCCAGTTCAAGTCCATGAGATTCTTATCTCCAATAAACTACTCAGAACAAGCCAGAAGTGGCAGTGCAGCTCAAGTGGTAGAGCGCTAGCCTTGAGCACAAAGAGGCTCAGGGACAGAGGCCAGACCCTGAGTTCAAACCCCAGGACTGGCAAAAAAGAAAGAAAACCCTTTCAAATATACAGTTTCCATGTTCTTCTTGCTTTCTGAACACAGGAGTCAAAAACAAACAAAACATATATAGCACAAAGGTCCAGGGATGGGCACTAAGTGCTGGTGACCATCTTCAAAAGGAGATGCTACCTGCTCAGTAACTAGAACCTGAGTAAAGGCTTAGAAGGTCCAGTGAGCAGGGCATGCAGACCACCACAGCCCCCTTCCTCCTGTCCTCACACTCAGCAGTGATAGATGTATTCTGTGACAGCCATTTGAGCATTTTGAGCCTTTACACATGTGCCAGGATCAAACCATTTTAGGGCACAATACTTTTTCCCTGGTAAAAATTTAAGTTAACAGTGGATGCCTCATAGTACTTCAGATCACTGGGGTGACCTCAGGGTCATCTGCACAAGCTGCTGACACCGGACGGGGCTGCCTCTAAGGACGTGCAGTATGAGCATGCGGGGGGGGGGGGGGGGGGGGATAGCCACATACCTTTTTCCTTGTGCTGAACTCAAAGACCACCTCTTTCTCCTGGTCTCTCATCACAGGCTTCTTGGAGATGTTTCCCACGTAGACATGGCTCCTAATGACAGGCAACAGGTCGAAGGACGACTCAGCCACTTTCTTCAGTGCATGCAGGATGGCCTGATCATGGGACTCCACAGTTTCTTTGGGGCTCACAAGCAGCTGTGGAACGGGGCTGCTGGCCAGCACTGAGCTCCTTTCCTCTGCTGTGACCTCGGCCTGTCGGGGGTGTTCCGGGAGGTCCCCCTGGGGCTCTGGCTCTGGGGACTCGCTGTCCAGGCGCAGTCGTTTGGCACTCCTCGGTGCAGATGCTGACAATGTTCTTTTGCTACCTGGGGCCTGCAGAGGTCCCAAGTCTCTCGACCTACCTTGACAACTGTCACCACCAGAGCTACTTCCTGTTTTGACAAAGGCTGTGGATGTGGACGTGATGGCTTTGAGCCCCAGGAGAGCACTGACTCGGCCTGGCAAGGTCTTACCGTCGGCAGATGTTCCTCGAGACAGCTGCATGTTGCCTTTGAGGATGCTGAGGGTCCGGGCCCGGGCAGACAACTCGGGATACATGGTATCAAGGATTTTCACAGAATTCTCCTGTGGCACTGCCACCGCGGCCGGGCCTGGGGCACAGGGTGGGAGTCTTCCAGGCACCGGAAGGGCGTGCTTGGGAGTGGCCGCACAGAACTGCAGAGGAGAGGACAGTATCCTCCCACCGGCTGCTGGAGAAGGAGACGGAGAGGGCTGGGGTGGGGAAGAGCTCAGGGGCTCTTCTGGCCACGGAGACAGCAGAGGCGGCACTGGGATTTCACAGGCCGGGGAAATCTTGCCAAGGGGAGAGGCTGGGGAGGAAGGACTGGGGAGGAGGGGCGAGGGTGCGGGGGCAGCCCGTGGGGGCGTAGCTATCAACGGGGCCAGAAGAGGAGGCAGTGGGGGCCCCACCTCCTGGCGAATCTTGCTCAGAGTGTCCACAGGGCCGTCTGTGGACACAGAGGTATCAGCCTGTGCCAGAACGGGCTGAGTTTGACCTCTCTGACTTTTCATACCACTCTCTCCTGAAAGGGACTGAGGGATGTCGGTGTGAACTTCTCCCTTGCTCACTGAAGTCTTCACTGGCTTGTTGGATGGATCTTTGTTTGAAATTTTGGATCGCGTCTTATTTTTGCCAGATGGCTCTAGTTTTGAGTTATAATACGTATGATCAGATGCCACGTTCTGAGCCTCAAAGGTCTGGTCGTATATTTGAGAACTAATCCATATACTAGGCTTAACAGGTCTATTACGCAAGCGACTTTTATCGAAATTGGCACTCTGGCCGTTGCCTGACACCTCCCCTTGGGCCACTGTAAAGGCACTGCCACTTGGAGGTTCTTGAAACGGAGGGGCTGTGTGACCAGTCTCTGGGGAGGTCTCTGTGGAAGTCATGGAGACAGAGGCAGCTCCCACCTCCTCCTGAGCCTGAGAAGTGTCCGCAGCGGGGGAGGCAGCCGTGCCGCCCGCCGCCCGCTCCACCTCTTTCTCCGTGCCTCCCATCTGATCCTTCTCCAAGTGTGTGTCCGTAACTTCGGAGGTCCCTGCAGACGTGTGGATCTGAAACGTCTCCGACTCATAACCAGAGCTCTGCTCCATCCTGAACTGGGTCACAGAGACAGAGGCGGGGACTAGAGAGTCTGCAGGTGCAGCCAGGCCATCCTTCCCAGCGTCCGCACTCCCGCGCCCGCCCGAGCGGTCCTCAACCTGCTCTTCAGTGACGAGCAGGAACTGCTCTGGAGAACGGGATGTTGAGCCGCTGGCTCCCTCGGAGGGGCCACTCTCTTTCAAACCTTCAGTAGCTGGGCTATTCGCACCTACGGGCGATAAATCACCACTGTCCGCATCATCGCAGTCCTCACAGTTTGTCTGAAGTTCCTGCCCAATCTTGGTGAGAACCTCAGTCAGGGTCTCCAAAGAACACTGGACAAGCTGACTGGGACTTCTTACGGAGCTGTCAACCTTTTCCGATTCAATCCACTCCTCAGAGGTGCCCGGTGTTTCTTCTTCACAAAGCTGCTCCTCACATTTCTCTCCTGAGACTCCACTTTGCTTTAGTTCTTTGCTCATCTCAGTTCCTTTGCTGGAACATTCCGAAACAGAGTCCCCTGAACTACAGTCCTGTAACTGACAACTCTCAAGAAACACAGCAACGTCTGATGTAGAAAGTCTGTCTATGTCAGGAAAAGCACTGATGTTAAAGTCTTGCAGAGCCAAGGTCAGGTGCCCCACATCCACCGCGGGCTGGTGGGCGGGGGCCGCGCCCTCGGTCCCCCCCGCAGTGCTCTGGGCGTCACTGGCTGGCTGCTGCCGTCCGCTGCCCGCCACAGCGTCGCCCTCAAGCTCTCCCTCGCTGCAGCTGAGAGGCTCACTCCCGTCCGTGCTGCTCTCCTCTCCCCGCTCTGGAGTGCCCGGAAGGCTGCTGCTGGGGATGCCCCGCATCTCCTCAGCTGTCCTGAAAGGCACTCCGGAGAGCCCGGTGGCCGTGGGGAGGTGCGGCTGGGGGGAAGCTGGAGGCGCGGGGGACGTCACTCTGGAAAGCTCACAACTCTGCCGCATGGTAGCAGAATCGTTTGCAACAGCCAAAGCACCACCGCCTGGGCTGACTGCATGCCCACAGGGGCTCTCTTCTGCAGGACGGTCCCCTGACCTGGCGGACTCAGTGGGAAGCAGTTCACCACTCTCCACCCCAGAGTGGTCAGGATCTGGGGCAGGCAGAGCCTGTGAGGGCCGAGGTGCCCCGCCCAGCCCCTCCTCACACCCTGCTTCTTCCTTGGAGGAGTCCTGGCTTTGGCAGAGGGGGTCAGGATCTGGGGCAGGCAGAGCCAGTGAGGGCTGCTGTGCCCCGCTTGGACCCTCCCTTGACCCCTCCTCACACCCTGCATCTTCCTTGGAGGAGTCCTGGCTTTGGCAGAGGGGGTCAGGATCTGGGGCAGGCAGAGCCTGTGAGGGCCGAGGTGCCCCGCCCAGCCCCTCCTCACACCCTGCTTCTTCCTTGGAGGAGTCCTGGCTTTGGCAGAGGGGGTCAGGATCTGGGGCAGGTGGAGCCGGTGAGGGCCGCCGTGTCCTGCCCAGAGCCTCCCCTGGCCCCTCCTCGAGCCCTGAGGCTTCCTTGGAGGAGTCCTGGCTTTGGCAGAGGGGGTCAGGATCTGGGGCAGGTGGAGCCGGTGAGGGCCGCGGTGCCTCGCCCAGAGCCTCGCCTGGACCCTCCTTGAGCCCTGCGGCTTCCTTGGAGTCCTGGCTTTGGCAGGGGGCATCCTCAGATGAGAAAGACAATCTCCTACTTGTGGAACAATCAACATTTTCTGCTGGTACGGGACCACCTTGAGAATCAAAATCCAGTTTGCTACAAGACACAGAAAGTTCTGGAGAAGTGCTCCTCTGGGCAGGCCCTTCTTGGACGTTTCCTGTTGTTCTGGCCGGATCCGCAACACACTCCGCCGCAGGCACATCCTCAGCGTGGTTATCACCCTCTTCTGGGGCTGAGGTCAACTCATTCTCACGGTGTCCCACATCCACACTGCCCCTCAGATCCTGCTCGGGACTTGCCCGTCCCATGGTGACCAACGCTGGGCTGAGCAGTAAAGAAGCAGGACTGGCATTTTCTCTTGGCAGCTCAAGTGTGGTTGAAGATGCCCCATTCTGTGAGGCTGTCACGGCCTTCTCTAGCTGATGGCTAGACTTTTGTTCACGTTCTGAGGTAGCACTTGGACTTTCTTCACCGCCTCTCCTTACTGAATCATTGTGGTGCCACGAAGTGCTCTGATCACAACCACGGTCCCTCTCGCTCAAGCCAGACTCAGAACCTGTGGAAGGCAAAGCCGACTTAGGATCTCGGCTTTCACTCTGTCCACCATTTGTCATCTTCCTAAACACTGATTGAGAAAGTGAGATTCTGGTCGTGTCTTTTGCCATGTTTGCACCTGCTGTCTGCCTGCTCCTCAGATTTCTAAACGTCAGTGACTCTAGTCCTGGGCTCAAAGAACGTAAGCGGCTCCCCGGGTTGCTTCCCTGCTGAGAGGGCTCTGGTGGCTCGGACTGCGCAAGTAACAGGTTTCGAGTTGGTAGTGTTTGTTCTGAATGAGGCAGTTGGGTGGGCATTGTTTTATTTAGCATATCTGCGATGTTAACATACTGTAGCTTCGAGGGCTGAGGGTGACTGAAATTAGACACTGACATCGAGGTCGAGGAAGACTTTGCGCCACCGTCCTGTCCCACTGGACCCAGCCCGTCGCCTGGGTCGTCATCCTCGGATTCCGATGATTCTGAAGTGGATTCTTGATCATCTTCCCTTTCCTTTGCCGTTTCTCTAGGTGTCTTTGGAAAAGAGCCACAACCTGTGACACCTGATGTGGAAGGAAACTCATCAGCAAGCGTGTACCTGATAAACTCTGAGTGGGGTGATCCTATCTTTTTCGATGACGAGGCTTTCTCATCAGAGCCAATGAGTTCATTCAGAGGCCTCTTGCCAAGGGGCATGAAATACAAACCGGACTTCCCAGCCTCGGCATCCCGGCCTCCTGACAGCCCGCCAGACAACTTTTCAACCGACAGGCTCCTGGAGGGACCGGGAAGCACTTGCTCAGCTTGCACAGACCTCCTCCTCTCCCCGAGCCCCTCATCTGCCAGTCGACCTCTGCAACTCAAGAAGTCTGGTGGCACCGTCCAGCGTGTTTCCTGAGCAAAAGTAGATGTGGCTGAAGCTTCTCCCAGGGGTGCTGCTAATGTCTTACACCCAACCGTTTTCACTTCATTTACTGCGAACTTATTTAGAACTTGGACAGTTTCTTTTGATTTGGGCTTCTCCTCCCAGGTACCATTTCCTTTATTTTTTCTGGCTAGGCCAAAACAAGCCTGTGAGTCAGCTGTGTCATCATCTTCAGCAGAATCTTCATGTGAGACAAACTCATTATCACTGGAATCTGTGTACTCTCCAAAGTAGGTTTCCTTAAAACATAAATTATGTGAATTACACACCTGTTCAACAACCAAACATGACAATCAGCATCAATTACATGTGTATGTATATATGTGGGTCTGTGTCCCCTGGAGAATTCTGTAAATCACCCAAGGAGTGCAGCCTAGGCTCTGGGATCTTCCAACAGGCAATGTCTGGATCTCTAGTGTGATCCCACCCCACCCTCTCTGTAAAGAAGCCCAGAAATCCCCAGACACCCACCCACTCTCATCGTCCTCACATAATAAATGTCCTCCTCCTGAACCCTGTTCTACTTAGGACCGAAGGTGTGCCTGAAGATCACATGGAAAGGGTTACCTATCAACTGTTGCTCATCTGACCACTAACGTTCTCAAACTACAAGTACACTATATACTAAATTCGACCTTGGCCATGGTCCTTCCTGCTTTCTGAGTATCCTTCTGGCTCTACTCAGGCACCCTGCAAGGTGACTAAACAGAAACAATCAAATGAACATCTCACAGTCTATGCCTTTGGACTCATCTAGGATTTCCCACTGCGCTGAAGATAAAATGTTAACTCCTTATGAAGAGACCCAGGACCCTTCTAGGATGGCCTGCATGAATACTTCCCCGGTGCCTGATGGCCCCAGGTCTAATAGCTCCTGGAGAAATACTCATAACTCTTAAAGTGCAGTGAGGAGGCTCTCTCTTCCAGAAGCACCCTCTCCCCACCGGCCTCCATTCGGGAAGAGGCCTCCTCCCCTGCAGTGCCTCCCAGTCCCATAGGGCTCGAATGCAGTGCTGCCATGATCCACACCCTTCCTCCCCATCCTTTACACAACCATCCTGGCACTGCATTCTTTGTTGCCTCCCCGCCCCAGCCCCGTGCCTAGCTTGATGTCTAACAGATATATGAGCTATATCCCAAATTTATCTGACCCTTCAGCTAAAAGCTCTGCAAATCTGCTTCATCAAGACTGCTCCCCTGAGAAATACCTATCACAAATTTAAAAAAATGTGAATTTGAATGAAAGTGAAGAATTCAGCTACTAGAGGCCAATGACACATAGGCTATACCTGGGGCTTCTTCTAACACTGACCTCTATGCCTGCAAATCTGTGCTCACTTCACTTTTTACCTATTACCACTGCTTGGCACTAGGGATAAAGCCAAGGACACAGTGTTCTTACAAAAAACTTGTAAGACAGTTGTGGTTAAGAACAAATAAAAATGCAAACACAAAACAAAACAAAAAGACATACTATACGTGCTGACCAGTGCGCACTAGATGTTTTTTTAACTTCTTACATTGTGGTCTAGTAAGATTGGCTGAGATGAATAACTGCCTCGGTCCACTATATTCCCTCGGAGGACCACAGATGGAAGACAGACACCTAATGAACTTAAATTCAGAGGACTGACTCACAGGTGCCAGCAAGGAAGGCAAGGGGCGCAGGTGGTTTGTGGAGGACGTCAGAGGAGGAGAGGGCACTGGAGACACAAGAGGAAGAGGAAGTCTGAAGAAGTCAATTGCAGCTTGAAGATCTTCATCAAACAATGGAGCATGGGCAGAAGCGCCAGCCCTGTCCTCTTCATCAGGACTCCGCATTAACACCTCGTTAGGAGCACGGCCAGGACCAAGCCCAGCTCCAAAGGGCCTCTGCTTTGCCACACTTTCACAGGGAGCGAAGCTTTCTTCCACCTCCATGGACAGTTCTGCCTGGCACGTTTGCACACCCGAGGCCCTGGAGGGACTCCCTTGTGATGGAGACGGTGTGTCATCCTCCCTAGATGTTGTGAAGCTACTGTCATCCTGGCCATGTTTTTCTGGGGCAGGAGAACGGAGATACATAGATATTAAATACTCATCATATCAAGAAAACTTTTTTTTTTTAAAAGAAACATACTAACAATTCAAAGTGCTTGCAATATTTGGTCCTAATCAGCTGAAATGTTTTTTGAAAAGGCAATTGATCCGTTTCTAAAACTATCCCATAGCGTCACAGAAGTTGACTGACGACAAGGGCAGACGGGCTGACGAGACCACATTCCTCACCACGCAGTGGGTAAGGGCCTTGCCAACTCATTCAGGCTCTACATGGAATTTTCCGTTCAACAGGAAAATGTGACAGGGAATCCATTCTGTGCACACAAGCTGAGATACTACCTTCTCTCTCAAGTCACCCAGTATCTCGCCTGTCCGTGATCATTTCTGCACAACAGTGAGCCCATCACATGATAAGGCAACACAAAGGTTACTAGAGAAGCTTTTTAGGAATCTGACTTTGGTAATGATTATCTGCAAAGATTTGTGGGTCCCTGCAAATCTTCATGAATCTCTGCTTACATTGTAAAGTGTTTTAAGAGTATTTTATAGAACAACAGAGCTCTCTGGAAACATGGGGTTATAAGGCTAATATTCATGGAATATTAAAAGAAGATTCAATTTAAGACAGAAAACATCTTGCAGTGCCAAACATGAGCACTCCACACAGAATGGAGTGTACCAAGGGGCATAGGATCTACCCTTAAGATGACCACCATCACCAACCAAACATGGAGAGAACTGAACTGTAAGGTACAGAATAATTATCTGAGCAACAACATTGATATACACAAATAGATAAAAGAACAAATAATGATTGGAGGACCAACAACATTTCCTTATGTAAGAATTCTAGTAAATAAATGAAGAAAAAAATGACACGTATAAAAATCACTACTGGACAAATACTCGAGCAGCAATCGTGGCAGTAAGATCCACTTAGGAATTCTTGATTCGGTGGTGGCAGTCTAATAATGCACATCCACACTCCTGCAGCTCAGTGCCCTGAGCACAGGGAGACACTCCCACTGAGGTCCGGCATGCCAAAACCATCAGCTTTCTATAAAGTACACACTACGAGGTCAGAGACATGAACAGTGACGAAAGCAAACTGTCAGCCACTGAGCAGGAAATGAAAGCAAGATGATTCCAGGCTACGACTGGACTCCCGAAGGGGAGAGGACTTGAGTGGGAAAACCTGTGCAAATCACAAGAGCTCTAGAGTTCAGTTCACAAGATTATACCAAATACTCCAGCTTTGATCTCTGGTAATGGAAAATCCGAGTTGAGATGGTAAAGGGATTCTCTACACTGATCTGTAACTCTTCTGATATGATCACAACATTTAGAAAAACATATGCATGTGTGTGTGAGTGCGCGTGCGCGTGTGTGTACTTTTAGAAGCACTGGGGCTGAATTCAGGGCCTTGTTCTTACTGATTTGCTGTTCCGCTACATTCCCAGTCCTTGCGTTTCTGATTATTCTGTAGATAGATTCTAGAAACTTCTCTACTATGCCAGCCACAAGCTGTGATTCTCTGGTTTTCAGCCTTCTGAGTAGTTACGATTACAAGTGATCCACCAGTGCATGGAGGAAAAAATAATATATTTTAAGATATAAGAAGACTCTAAACTTGCCATGTTTTTCCTTCTACCTTGGGAAAGATAACAGAATAGACATATCCTTAAAAGGGTGTTTTTAAATGAAAACATCAGATTATTAAATGAAGAAACTCACTTCACTAACATATTAAAAGTGTAAAGTGTATCAAATATGATTACTTATTAGTACAGAAGGCTGAAAAGAATCCCTAGGCAGCCCCGGCCTAACTAGATATGTTTTAAACTCCAGAGACTAACTTAGGACTTGCAGCTTTCACCTGTCTGCTGTCAAGATTATTATTCAGAAAGCGAATTGAGAGAAATTGATTCAAAAGAGCCACACGGAGAGAGCCTCTGTACATCAGCAAGTTCTGAATCCAGTAAAAAGAATCGGCAACTTGCCCATTACCATTCTGGACAAAACTGTCTACAGAAACCTAGGAGGAGAGTCAGATGCACATTTGTATCACTTAGCTCTATTAATCAGAACTTAAGAAATAAAATAATAAAAACCTGATTACAATCACTTTAATCTTCCACAAGTCAGCTACTTTCTTCCCTTTTTTAGGAAGGGCTATTACTTATTTCCAAATCTGAAATCCTGAGTAGATTGAGAACATGGCAGAATGTCTCCAGGACATCTTTCTGCAAATAAAGAGTTGAGAGGAACTCATAAATGGTCAGAAATAAGCTTTCTAGTGGATCAATCTCATGAAATGATTTAAAAACACAGTGCACCCTTCCATCTTGTACATATACCTGCCAGACACACCTGGTCGTTGCCCAGATTTTCCGAATGTTCTTTGATGAAAGATACTAAAAATTAAAAGTTAAATGTATCTTCTGGTAGTCAATCATAATCAAGGGAAGAAACTGTGTATAAACAAGAGCACTCATTCATTTATTTCAGTCTTTCATTGTTAAGATTCATGGAATATTAAAAAACCAAAAGCAGCCCGGCACTGGTGGCTCACCTCTGTAATTCTAGCTACTCAGGAGGCTGAGATCTGAGGATCACGGTTCAAAGCCAGCCCGGGCAGGAAAGTCCGTGAGACTCTTATCTCCAATAAAACCACTAGAAAACCGGAAGTGGCGCTGTGGCTCAAGCGGTAGAGCGCTAGCCTTGAGCTGAAGAGCTGAGGGACAGCGCCCAAGTCCAGAGTTCAAGCCCCACGACTGACCAAAAAAAAAACAACAAAAACCCAAAAGCACAGGGGGTAAGGGTGGTACTGGGGTTGAACTCACAGGGCTTGCTCCTACTAGGTCAGTGGTCTACTTCTTGAGCTATTTTTTAACCCTTTTACTGGTTAGTTTTGAAACAAGGTCTCACTTTCTGTCCAGGCTGTGTAGACCACAATCCTCCCATTAACATGAACACTTTCTGCCATGGCTACAATTCCAATTATGCGTTCACATGTTCAACTGTATTTTGCTTCCATTACCTCCCTTCTTTTTTTTAAATTAAGTACTGCAGTTTACACTCAGGGCCTCAAGTTTGCTAGACAGGCATTCTACCACTTGATCACTTCTGCTAGTCTTATTTTATGGATTAATTTTTAGGTAAACAACTGTTTGCCCAGGTCAGCTGGACTGGGATCCTATTTGTGCTTCCTCATGGAGGTGGGATAATAGGTGTTTGCCACTGTGCCTGGCCACTGGTTGAGACAGAGTCTCACAGTCTTTTGAGCCAGGACTAGCCCCAGACTGTGATCTCTCAATCCCTGCCTCCGGTACCTAGCCTTTTCTCTTGAAATACCCGTCTTGCAATTTTTCTCCCCCTGGCTATGCTGGCACCACTACCTTCTCAATGTCCCACATGGCTGGGACTTCAGGACTGAACCTTTGCACCTGGCTTGTGAACTTCCCCATTTCTGTGTAAGTAAGCCCATCTCACCTGGAGTGTGCCTGCCGATGTCACCGGGGAGCCTGTGTGCTGTGTTCACACACAGCCAGAGTTCCTTCAGGAGCAGTTTTACTTTTCCTGTGAAAGAGCAACATATTAACATCATGCCAACTGGGTGAACTCATCTGGGTCCAAATACATTCCTGTGAAACAGCATTAATAGGGACTCACCAAACTCAGTCATTGTGTACAAGTAGCTTATAACTGGTAGAAACATCTACAATGCTTTTGTTTAAAAAAAATCACTAAATATTGGTTTTCTTATATCTTGGAGGAGGTGGGTAGGCATAAGACTTGATCCAATCTACTTGTTGAAGATTCTGCATTGCACAAATAAATTCTTAGCCCATGCATTTCCTGCAGAGAGCTCTGAGACAGACAGAGACAGAGACAAGTCCGTGGTACAGCAATGTAAGAGTCTGGGGCTGCAGATACGCCACACGAACGGCAGAGAAGGGTCCCATGGATGGAAAGGCTACAGATCACGGCCATGCTGTAGGGAAACGGGTTGGGAAGAGGGGTCAGGGACTGTCGTAGCGACCCATGGATTCTGGGGAGCATGGGCCAGAACGTGTGTATGTAGGAGCAGGTGCGTAAGTATAGACACACACACACACACACGTGCGAAAACAAACAGAAGCACATGCTTTCATACATAAAACCTTTCAAATCTGTATCCATCTTCAAAGGTGTCTATTTTCCTAAAATAGGAAGAGCCACGATTCAAGCTGAAAGGTCACTAGAAGTACAACACGACTGCCCTAATGAAATTAGTCTAAGATTATAAGTCAAGCTTTTAAATTTAGTTAGTACACAAATTCCAAACATACCTTCAAAACCAGAAAATACTCATAAAAATATACATAACAACATCTTATGGTAAAGTATGCATAGAAAAGCAACCAAACTAATTAAAATTCAACTAAAAATAAATTAAGTATTAGGTAATTTCAGACCATGTCAAGGTTTAAAGTTCCTTAAGCTTAAGTTTCTAAATTTGAACATTTGTTGAAAGCAGCAAAAGTTTTCAGCCAGTTCAGAGACGAAAAGACTAATCTCTTACACCAAAATAATTATTCCCAGGAATCAATTACAGGTTTTGAGATAGTCTTACTTAAAATGGCAAACTAAGTCGCTCCAAAAGTGAAGTCCACAGAAAGGGGATAGGAAACACGGGGACACAGTTACTGAATGAGTCTAAGCAGCCTCTCCTGTTGCGCAGTCCACCTGGCATTTCTGTGTGTGAGGTTCCAAGACTTTGAATTCCAAAATTCCACGATTGAGCAGCTTATCTACATCGTGATTTAACCTACCCAAAGCTTCCAAACACTGTAATCCCTTTTGCTTAAATGACCTGACCAGGATCCCTGCTTATTATGTATACCCAAAGCAGCAAACAGGGAACCTTAAAAAAAAAGAAAAAAAGTTACTTTTCCATTCTCATGGAGACTAATAACCAGCCTTATGCCTTCTAAAAGACCACCCACTCGTTACATCTAGTCTGACGCCCCCACACCAAGCTATCCATCCCGGACACAGCAAACAAACAAACAAAAACAAACCCTGAATGGGTTCAGTACTTGGTTGTGAAGGTAAAACCTCAGTCAACCACTATCATACAACTTTTAACTTCTTTTAAAGCTTCCATTATCAACATTTAAGGCACTTATGATTACTTCGGGGCCTTTCCTCTCCACTGCACTATCAACTTCCATATCAATTACACATTTGTTTAGTGATGAAAGATGTATAACTATGGTATGAAAGCAAGAGGCCCAGCTGAGTTTTTTCCTCTTATTATTCTGAATCTCTATTCTCCTGATAAATCTTCACCAACTGTTTGCCCTTCTACTGGGATTTCCAGTGAGACTATCTTGTCACAGCTATGTTCAGGCAAGAGGGGCATCTAATACTGTGGGGAATACTGTGAGGAAATGTAATACTGTGTTCAGGTCTTCCTTTTGCACCTTCAGCACATTTTGGCTTTCCTCCTAGGGGCACTGCAAGCTGTCTGGGCCTTCTCCTAGAAACTTAATGCTCCAATAATCACTGGAGAATGGTCATGTCTGAAACGGCATGCGGTACACAGGCATGCACATAGGAAACACATGTGCTGTGGCACATCTGATGCTGTTTCCAGCGGAGTCTTTTGGGCGGAATGAATAATGGCGACTTGGCCTCTGACTTGGTATTTGCAGTGCCTAAGCATGCATTTACGCATAAAGGATGGCAGTAACTAAAACCGTCCCTGCCTTGTTTCTGAGAGCAAGCCCTCATCATTCTCAAGGTTACACTCTTTCATCTCATCACATCATTATTTCTTAGTTAGAAACAGGTGTTGAACTGAGACAAACAATACTCTTTGAATCAGTTCTCATGTTCCTGAGAATAATCACAATTCGTATTTTAAATGCAATTTAATCACTTTATATTTTAAATAGTTCATGCTTAGGTGTTATAACAGAGGGGTCTGAAAAAGGTAGCTGCACATCACTCTCATTTTCTGTAACATGACTTAGAACTTCTGCAGCTGTACCAGAGTGGCCCTCGTTTGGTTTTGCTGCGGTGTTGGGAGGCTAAGGAAACAGAATGAACACATTCCAAGTTTTCTTCTTAAGTTCTAAACCAGTAAACGAATACTGAAGAAAGGCTTCAGAACAATCCCCCATAAATCACATGATCTATTACAGCATCAGAACTTTATTCTTACAAAATTTTCTTCTGAGTTATTTTCTGTTCAAAATCCAACAACTATTCTGAGTCTATGTGGACATGTTCTAGATTAACAGCCTGTGTCATCTGAAGGTGGCGTTTGTAGGGTGGCTGGCGTGGGAATCTCTGGGAGTGCTCTGGGGCCACCAGGCTAGCACCACGGCTCAGCACTGCTGCCAGAGGACTGGAAAGATGCTGCACAGTCTCGCAGCTTTGCTTTCCTACCTCCCTCACTTAGGGAAGTAGAGAGGAGGGTTTTATTATTACCTCATCATATTTGAGATTTTTGTTGTACATTAGGCAAAAATTATAAGCATTTGAAAACATCTTAAAGATTTCATTTCTAAACACGTCCCAGGCAACTATGGATCCAGTTCTAGCTCTTATTTCTTCTAAAAACACTGGCATTCTTTGTGAAGAAATGGTCCATTTTCACCCTCGGATGATCAAGAGGTTTTGTTTGGCATGGTTTCATATGCTTCGTTCATGAATTGTAACTTTCAACCTCAACATTCTCTTTGAGATGACCTGTACTCTCTTCACCAACAAATGCTCATCTGAGATCAGAGGACATCATCCTCTAAAACCCAGAGCACAAATTTGGGAGGGACACAGATTGGGATGAAGAGAGAGAACGATACCCACCAAATTAATGTTGTAATCAATGGGATGACAGATACCAAAACCAAGTTGCCCTCACATTTTCCATATACCTTCTCTGTCCATGTAAAGGTGTGTCTGGGCTTGAAAATCACTAAGAGTGTGATGTGCCTTCCTGTTCTCACTTTACCACTGCTGGAATATCCTGACCTACTCTTCCCCAGTCCTGCTGCTTCACTTGGTTTTAGGTCATGTCACAGGTAAGTACAGAAGAAAAAGAACTTGTGGGACATACTCTCACCTTTTAATCAGTCATCTGGGAACTGCTGCTGTGCTGCCCTGCCCACACCTGCCCCTGACCCGGAAGTGCTAGTGTGCTGCCCTGCCCACACTGCCCCCTGACCCGGAAGTGCTGCTGTGCTGCCCTGCCCACATCTGCCCTGACCCGCAAGTGTTGCTGTGCTGCCCTGAAGACATCTGCCCCCTGACCCGGAAGTGCTGCTGTCCTGCCCTACATACCTGCCCCAAACTGGAAGTGCTGGTGTGCTGCCCTGCCCACATCTGCCCTGACCAGGAAGTGCTGGTGTGCTGCCCTGCCCACACCTGCCCCTGACCAGGAAGTGCTGGTGTGCTGCCCTGCCCACACCTGCCCCTGACCTGGAAGTGCTGGTGTGCTGCCCTGCCCACATCTGCCCCTGACCTGGAAGTGCTGGTGTGCTGCCCTGCACACATCTGTCCCTGACCTGGAAGTGCTGGTGTGCTGCCCTGCATACACCAGCTATCTGACCTGGGACCTTGCTTGGTGAGGGGTGCCACTTTCTTTGCACTACCTGATTTCTATCTTCCTCATTAATTTCCTCTACTGATGGCTCGCTTGGAACTATCCAGGAAAGCTGCTTACTTATTTGAAAGTTTCTCTATAGGTAGGCTGAGCTTGTATAATGATTTCCCTGCCTGAGTCTTCCCAGTGCTGGGATTATAGGTGGTCACCATCTTGTCATCTGGAGAGTGATTTGTTATTTGGGTCATTTTTCTTGGGATTTGAAAGGAAAGTCAACTCAATACTCCTCAGTGCCAAATTTGCTCATTTCTTTCAAAGTCAAGCAGTAACAGGAAAAAGCATTAAGGAGACAGTTTAGAGTTGAGAATTAAATGTGTCAGGTCTAGAGCTGACTTCATGTATTTATTTTCTTGAAAAAATCAAATATACAAGACAATATTCAAGCCATCATCATTCATTTCACTTGAGACACCAAGTTCATTGAAAACAAGAAAGGCAGAATATAAGGATAAAGAATAGCTACCTGGGGGAGGTAGAGGACCCTGCTTTAAACAGTGAGACCTAAAGCAATTCTGCTGCTCTTGTGAGAAAAGCTAAGCTAACTGTGGACTGCTATCTGGAAAGTGAAGTACTACCAAAGGTCCTCTTCCTCCAGGGACCGCAGATTGTCAGCCTCCCTTCCTACAGACACTAAAAAGATGGCTGTGGTACGACCATCAGTGTCAGTGGCACGACGATACCAGTGCCTCACCTCGAGGAGTGTGAACTAGCCAAAGTCCTAATCCAAGAAAAACACAAGCTTATTTTAATCTCAATTAAGAAAAACTATCTCTCTAAATTCAAGGAGGAAAAAAAGGGCAACTAACTTCTCAAGATATACTACATACTTGGGCCAAAAAACACTTAAGGGTTTTAATCGTATATGCTTGAAAAAAAGCACTGTCTTAGCTAGGTGAAAATATCATCATTTGCTAGTGAAGCATTTCAATTTTGTGCCCCTAAAAGAAATTCAAGTTCATAATTACCATTTCTAAAGTGGAAAGCAAAAAAAGCAAATGGCCAAGGGTCAAACAAGCACCAAATGAAGGCCACAGTCTCCCACTGTGATCCGTAAGGATCTCCAAGTACCCACACGGTCACTGTCATTCAATAACAGGAGAGTACTTACTTCCCTGGCTCCAAGATTTCTAGTTTATTTTTCTCAGACCTCCCTAGAACTTTTAAAATACACTGCAGGCCTTTGATTCTAGTTTTCCTGACTTTTAACATTGCTTATAAATTAGGCATTGAGGAAATTTGATTTAAATTAGTGTAATAAAATGTAACCTACAGAGACAATCTATTCTTATTGAAAGGTCTGAAAGTTATCTCTACTTTTCCTTTCCCAAACAAACTACGTTCTTTTGTGAACTCTTTAGTTCACTGTAATAATAATACAGTGAATTTCTGTGTTTGTGTGTGTATATAAAATAAAACGCACATGAAATTAGCACACAAAAGCATATACGACTTCATCTAACATGAAAGATCTATTGAACTCTGGCATTTTCACAGTCATGCGAAAGAGCAACACACAGACTCCAAAACCACTAAATGTAGCAAATAAAAGTTCAAATATACTCACTCTTATCTATGCTTCCATATGAATCACTTGAAATTTGTGTTCCAATATGTCTCAACCCTACAAACGTGGAGGAAAATAGTTTAAAAAACACTGCGGAATGAAACAGAAATGTTTAGTGAGCTTTGAAGGAATACTTACCCTTTTCATTTTTCTGTTTAGAAAACTCGTCAAGCCTTTCCTGTGGGAGAAGGAGGAAACAGAGGCTGAATGTTTAATTCTGGACAGCTGAGTACAGACATGGGCCCAAACACAAGCCAGGTGCACCTCAGCAGGTCGCCGGGACTGTGGCAATGAACAGCAGCCTGGCTCTGGCATTCACAACATAGAGCAACTCCAGGAGGACAGAGGACAGAATTTCACTGGTGGGCGCTGGTTTATGTAATACCTGGGTCTTCTTAAATTCCTTCTCCAGGATCTTCTTTTCAATTCTTAGTTGCTTGAAGTCTTGAGTTTGCTTGATAGCAGCCTCTGTATTTAAAAAGTGCATTAGGCAACAGGAAAATAAAGTGGTAACTTTACTACAGGGTTAATGGACTACTCAAAATCTATTCTACAAACTTCTCTCATTCCCTCCCCCCCACAGCTCAGTTCTGGGGCCTGAACCCAGGGCCTTGAACTTGCAAGACAGGCACTCTACCACTTCAGGCAAGCCTCCAGTCCCTTTTAGAAACTCTTGGCTATTTCTGAGATAAGGTCTCTTTATGCCTAGGCAACCTGGGTGCATTCTTCCTTCCTGTCCTTCCCTGTATTGCTAAGGACTGCAAGTATTTCACTAAAGTTAAATGTAGGAAAGCCTTTTGTTTTACATAAAACTGTGTATTAATTATGATATTGAGGGAGACCATATTTTTTTCCCCCAAACCAACCAAAGCAATTTCAATCCCTCCCACTCATAAGAAACCACATTTAAGGGGAAGATGGTGTTTCATCTCTGGGTTTTCTGAATTCAACAACCAGCAATAATCTCGGATGTTAGAATAGCAATCGGGTCCCAGGATTAGTTAGTTAGACCCAATCACACTAACTGGTAATCAGGAGACAACCTTCTTAATGCTACTGTAGCTATTGCTACCTATTCCTGGAATTCCCTGCCTCGTGCTTTGATTAGAGATGGACTCATTAAGTACTTTTATCGTCTGGATCATTAGCAAACTGTGTATTCCAATTGTGGTCCCAAGTGCCAGAGTGTGCACACTTCCAAGAATCTGATCCGTGCCAACTTCACATAGGGGTCTGTTCAGATACAAAGCTGGGGAAACGGAGACCCCAGTGCTGCAGTAACTCACTCCTCTAATGTGCAAGTATTTGTTGGACAACAATTATTAGGCCATATCATCTTCTGGGAAAAAATATGTTATGTGAAAAACAAAGGCTACATTTTGCTTCATAGAACAGCTCTTCTCCAAGGTGCACAGGCATTACGGGTTTCTAACAGTATTTCCTTAAAAACAAACCTGCACATACAAGCAGAAGGCAAGACCTAGAGCACTGGAATGTTGCTCTTTATGTCTTCTGTCCATGTCTGTGCAAGGATGATGTTGGAACATTTCTAGAGTTGCAGTCTAACATATATCTGACCCTAGATAAATGAGTGGCTGGGAATGCTTTCAGGAATGACCCCTCTGTAGAGCCTACCCCAACCACTCTGAAGCCCACGCTCCACACTACAGACGCCATGTCTGGAGCTGGGCACAATTAACGTGAGGCAGATGAGGTAACTGCTGAGGTCCACGGGAATTAAAGGAAGACGCATGCACAGTGGGAATGCCAACCCCACCTCCTGCTACTGGATGTTCTGTCCAGGTGCAACCACACCGTGACTGATGGCAAATAAAAAGCAAACAAAACAACTTTGAGTCTGTGAACTGAGGATGAGGTAGATTTCTGGGGTCCTTCTACACTCTGCCTACTTGTTGAGGCTAGAAGCCCCTAGCAAAAGGTTGTGAAGGGGGAGAAGATGGGATATCAGACAACTCCCAATAAAAAACAATCATAAAAAGTTCTCTACCGGTGTCTTTGACACTAAAAGTAGTCATTTTTTATACTAAAAATAATACTCTTTCTAGTATCATTTACTAAGAAAATATGAAGTTCTCAATATGATTCAATCCAAGTTAAACCATTTTCAATAATTCCTGCTTTTCCCCTCTGTGGTACTCACACTCACCAGGCAAGCACACTACTGCTCAGATCCTTTTTCACACTAATTATTTCATTATCTGTGTGTGCGTGCACACATGCGTGCTGGTACTCAGGGCTCTGGTTCTCACTCAGCTTTCTGCTAACAGCTGAAGTTCTACCACAGGAGCCACCGCTCCATCTCCAGTTTTGTGCTAGTTAACTGGATAGCAGAATCTCATGGATTTTCCTGCTGAGACCAGCTCCAAACCATGATCCTCAGCTCTCAGCCTCCTGTGTAGTTCACAGGCACAAAACACTACTGTCCAGCTTGCCCCAGTTCTATTTGAAATACGGTCTCAGTTCCTGCCCAGGCATGCTCCTGAACTATATTCCCCTTTTTTTTTCATTCCCCACAAAAGCTAAGACAACAGGAGTGTATCACTCTATCTTTTGATAAGATAGTCTCACAGTTATGCCCAGGCTGGCCTAGAACCCTGATCTTCCTGATCTCAACCTCCCAAGCAGAGTCACAGGCACGAGCCCCTGGTACTCAGATAATTACTGCTTTTTTAATAGCATAAGAATTGTCTGTTACTCTTCTGAGAACAATAACCTTTCTGAGACTATCTTCCATCTCCATGTACTGATCTGACAACAGAGAACAGAGGAATGTACATACCTGCTTCCTCACAGATTCTTGGATACAGTTGTGCAGGTCTGTATCATCAAAATCCACAAACTCAACCATTTGGGCAAGCTCTACAACCTTTGTCACCAAGGATTTGTATGGCCAAGGGTTTTCATTTACCCAGTAGGAATAGTGCTACTTACCTTCCAGCTTCTTCACTTTAGCTTCTAGCTTCTTCTTCCTAGTAATCAAGTGTTATAAGTTAAATGGCAAACAAAGCATAACAAAAACATGTACTATAATTCTTAATTCTAATTAGGAAGATTTGTATAACAAAATTTTAGTCACAATTGGCATCACATGTGACTGCCTAGCATTGCCATCAAGTCTTTGGAGAGCAGAATAAGCCAAGACAGAATGCTGTACAACACTGTGCCATTTTGAGGGCACAATTTCTAAAATGGCTTTAAAACATTCCTTCAGCATATGAAATGTGCACTATATGGATCTACCCCAGGCTTTGCCAGAAACACATCTGTGACAGCCCCACAAGCTCGGTCATCTGTTCAAGATGGATTTCTGAGCTCAGGGAAGTCAGGTAACTCACTAAGAAAGAACTGCATTACTGTCCCATTACCTCATAGTAAACTGTGTGTGTATAGCTTGAGGTCTGCCACATAAATAATGTGAACATGATATCAAATCTCAAAACAAGGAGAAGATGCTCTCCATAGCCCTTTCATTCCTGGTAACAAAGTTACCCATCCCACAGATGCGCTCTTGTAACAGATGACATCTGTTACATAGCAGCACACAGGAAGGGGCCCAGAACTGTGTTTTACATTCTTTAACATAGGTCTGACTCATGTCCTTGGGTGGAAATTAAAGGTGTAAGATTAGTTTAGGGTCACACAGTTCATTATGGTCAACAGAACTAAAGACAGAGAAAAAGAAGAAATACTATTGGTTATAGGTTATCTTGTTTCAAAAATGAAACTAGTTATATAGTAATTTAAAAATTACTTACTGGGCATCGCTTTTTAAGCATTCTTCTTTCACACGAGCATATTCCTGGTGAGAAGCCTGATATAACTTTAGAGAACTCTTAAAAAAAAAAATATTGTCCAAGTTAAAGTCACTGACCTTGATAAGCTGTTTTATTAGTATAAAATTAACTAAAGAAATACCTATTTGGCAAGAAACCAAAGTACAACTTACTGAACATTTTCATGAATGTAACCAGATTCGTGACAGATGAATCTAACATAATGTATAATATAACCAAACACAGCTATAAAACTTAAAACAATATACTATTTTAAGTCAATTTGAAACTGTCATTATAATTGGTATGAGTATCAAATAATTCACACTTTTACCATTACCAATTAAAATTCAATATAACCTGAAGAAAGAGCATAGAATTAGTGGTCAGAACTAACACTATGGAACTGGAAAATCATTAAGTGCAAATGTGTGGGTCCACAGCTGGATGGGCCCACAGGCTGGGAAAGCCCCTGCTGGTAAGCCTCAGAGGACAGCCGAGGTTACTCGTAGCACGCACTGGACTACTATCTAACCTCAACAATTTATCACCCACATGCGGTGTATGACATTTTGACAGGATGACTTATTCTTTCAAAGACGCTCTCACTGAGAGCCTAATTAGGGTTTATCATTGAATCACTGAAGTCTTCCTCAACGTTCACATTTTCTCTCTACTATTGCTAAAGAGCTTATATGAAGGACGGATAGAACTGAAAGTCATGATCATTTCAGTTCAACTTTTACTGCATAATCCAACAAACCAAGTCTGTCTATGATAATAAGAAAACAAGCCAGGTGCCGGTGGCTCATGCCTATAATCCCAGCTATTCAGGAGGCTGAGATGTGAGGATCACGGTTCAAAAACAGCATGGGCAAAGAAAGTCTATGAGACTCTTGTGTCCAATAAACTATGCAGAAAAAAGTCAGAAGCAGAGTTGTGGCTCAAGGGATAGAATGCTAGACTTGAGCACAAAGAGGCTCAGGGACAGCACCTAAGCCCTGAGGTTCAAGCTCTAGAACTGGCAAACAACTGTTTGGGTACACAAGACTTCAAACTGATAATAGCCAATGTGAGGAAGACCAGGAAGTCCAAATACTTTGTGGAAAGCCCAACAGAGCAGGCTGGGAGGCACGAGTTGGGCTAGGCAAGCTAAGTAAGTAACCTTTCTGTGCAAATCCTACCCCTACGATTTCACAGTTATCTAGGAAAGCAATGAACTCCCTTCGAAGAGTTCTATAAAACAGAGGTGAAGAATCGTTCTTCTGCTAAGGACTTTTGGATATTTACATCGTTCTTGGCCATATAAAGCTGCCAATATGGGCAGACGATCACAGCAGAAAACTTGTCTGTCCTATCAGTTATCAAGTGATTGTGCATGCTTTTCACAGGCCGTGGGACAAACGTTCCCAACCTGGACACAGAAGAAAGTCAGTCAAAACTGATACAGAAAAAGCAACTGCACAGCACGTTAACCTCTTTTCCAGGCACTAAATACTGGAAAGAAAAATAACCTTATTTATTACAGAATAAATTTATCAAAATTTTATAGGCAAAGTAGTGTCTTCACCCAATACCACCTATCGAAAAAAATCAATGAAAGGACATGACATGAACTTAACTTGAGCACTTACCTATAATAGCAAGGGATATGTTATTTAAAGACTCGTATTTTTGTGCTTTTCATGGACAATGAGAAACTATAAAGGATCAAATAAACTAATTGTTTAAAACATTGGTTCATGAATGAGGACAGTAGTTCCTCAAAGGACATTTGTAGTTAGGTTAGAGCAAAGACTCTGATGTTTCACTACCAGACCAGAATTACTGAAGGAATCAAATGCATTCTACACTGTCAAATACCATCACTCTCTACCTCTATTGTCTGGAGTTTTGTTTGGTATTTCCCATGTAAGGCAAGGAAAATGTGACAAAAGGCATAAAACATCACAGCTACTAATCCTCCCCCAAACTATGGTCCCAGTATTAGAGAGCTAATAATCACTGTCAAGCCAATTATCAACTCCTCCCAGGTTCCCTACACACAGTGATAGAGTTAGAGAGTTCTAATGAACACTTATCTCCTTTGTTAACATGTTAAAAGCCCCTGTGATTCAATTCCAGTGTGTGTGGAGTGACTCTCATTTACTGATAATAGACTCTTAAGAAAACGATGCCTGGTACCTTCTTCTCTTCTAGCTCTGCTTTCAATGACCCCAACTCTTCCTGGCATTTCTGCAGAGGAGAAATCTTCTGGAGCATCTGCTCCACTTGGTGATGCAAAGTACTGTTCTCTCTACAAATGGACAACACAGTATTAACACCCCTTATGTGAAAGTCCCCACAGTGAGTTATTAAAAATATACACTGGTATGCTGATGCCTCAAGGTTTGATGGCTCAAACCTTTAATCCTAGCTAGTTAGGGGGCCAAGATATAATTGCCAATCTAAGAAATTCTGCCAGAGCAAAAAAACCCCATGAGACTCTCATTTCTAATTAACCAACAAAAACAAAACAAAACAAAACAACCTAAGTAGAGCTATGGCTCAAGTGATAAAGTACCACCCTGTGTAACAAAACTAAGGATCAGCACCTACATCCTGGGTTCAAGCCCTACTTCTGGCACCAAAAACAAACAACAATAACAACAACAAAAAATACACACACACGCACGCACGCACGCACGCAATGTGAGATTAACAACTTGGAACAAAAAAGAATTAAAATTTTTTCTTTTGAAATTCATTCCTTCTACTTACATTAAAAAATTTCTTCATGATTTTAGTTCTTCTACATAATAGACTAAGCAAATCAAAAAGCATCCTGAAAACAAATACCATATCTCACCATGTGCTGGTGACACCCTGAAGACTGCTAATGACCTGGTAATGTCAACACTGAACTTCATCGCTTTATGATATAATTAGGATTCAGCCAGGTACAATTCTGCTTGGAGTATAACCACATTCTACCTTATTCTAAGTAATAAATGTAATCAGAGTATAAAACATTGCCAAAATCTGACTGGAACTTGTGGCTCAAGTGGCATAACATTTATCTGGCAAGCATGATAAAGTCTTGAGTTCAATCCCCACTATCATTAAATAAATAAATAAACATCAAACCTTTGATCCATGTAGATAATAGTAATGAGAGTAAAGCTTCGTTAAAGTAGCAATGCAATAACTACAAGTTATTGAGAAGTAAAACACAGGCTGTAATTTAAGCCCTAAGTAACAAATTCATTGGAATGGTATAACAAAAACAACATTGACGCTATGAAGATTTCATTAAAGCCCATTTAAACATTTGGCCTGACATGTCTACTTTTAACTAAGAACTCAAACAGGGGCATCATCCATTATGAAGATAAGGTCACTCACCTTCGAGCAAACTGCAGCTGTAAAACTTGTTAAAGAAAACTTGAAGAAATTTATCTCCTGATACTTGTTTGGAATAAAATTTGTTTTACTACTTTAATAATCTATGTTTATATTCATACAGGAAAGATCACAAAGGTCGACTCTATTTGAGATTCTATCTTGCCACCCGAAGTAAAGATATCTATTTGAACAAATAGAAGACTGGGTTAAAATTACACTATAAGACAAATCAATCTGCAGCTAGAAGACAGATGACTGATAGATCTCCCCAAAAACCTGAACTTCATTTCTCAAGCAGTACAAAAATAACACCTGTGCAAAGGGGTCATGCTCTTACAAAAAAGCATGTACACCTACACTTAATGAACATTAGAAAGGAAATACAAACAGAACATAGAATCTATATCAGCTATCATTTTATAATTTCTGCAATCTGGTAACCTTATTTTCCCATATCATGAGTCTCAAATATTCTAAAATACCTAAACATAATTCTTGTCTTTCATTTTTAAGCATTCAAATTTATATAACAGTAAAGAAAATCATGTTTATGAAAACATCCCCACAGCTTTCTATTTTACAATGTAAGCTCAAAGCTAAGAAGCACATTTTTGTTTTTCAGTAATTACTGTAGTTTTGCAGAATAAAAGTTCAATACTTCCTGCCCTTTAGAAAGGAGTAATAAATAAAATGGTTAGAATTATACAGAGTTGAAATAATGTTAATTGCCATAGTAAACTCACTGAAAAACCTATCCGTACTTCAGTAGCAAAGGAATCAAATCAGATGAGAAAGCCATACTGAACTGCAGCACGAGCACCACACTGTAGGCCACAGCACTGCATTTTGAGGTCTAACTAATACCTATGTGGGCCAATGCCAAAGCTATCTAAACAAATAAATATTTATATGCTGACACTAGCCCCATACATCAAATCACAGAACAAATTTCTATAATTCAAAACTAATATGAAGACTGTATCTGCTTAGAATTATTCTAATTTTCATTTTAGCATTTGGTAGAAAAAGACTACAAGAGTAAACCAACATTTTCCTTACTAGATTTGTGAATAATTAACTCAAAATGTTTACACCATTTTTCCCCAATGACATAATGAACACATGCTCTCCTAAAATTTGACCAGTCAATCAATTTTCCTGTTTAGTTATCTAAACGTAGTTGTAACATGCTGCATAATTTTACAACTGAAGCTATGAGTCCTGTAATAGCATGCATTTGTACTTAAATTACTGCTATTTTAACAAATAAAACATAAAATTAATAATGATTTCTATTTTTCAAATAACTCCAGATACTAAAAGTAAATCTGGGCAATGATATGATTTTATTATTCTGCCCATGCAAATTAGATATGGCATGATCACACTTAAGTAACTGGTGGTCACGTGTAAGTTCAGACATGCCAGAGGGACTGTTGGAGCAAGCTTCCAGTCACTGACAAGGAGACCAGGATTCCACTGTCAGGACAGTATGGAGACCACGCTGGATCTGCAGGAATCTCTACAGTCAAACAGAGATGTCTATTTTGATGGAGAGATTTCAAATCAAGGGTTACCACCAAAATATATGGGAGGATCATCTGTATGCACTTGAGTAACTATTTGCCTAGAGCTGACTTTCCTGCAGGCATTCTCCCAATGCTATGTCTCAAAGCCCAAACAGTATCTGGTAAGTATACAGGAACTGTCTTATCAACATAAAATCACATCATTTCTATAATTTTGGGCATATGCATTTGTTCTCTGCAAGTCACAGAAATAATTAAGTCAATTTCCCACACTTTAAGTGTCCTCACAGTATACACTGTGCATATTCAACACAAATACTCAGCAAGACCCAATGCAGCAACAACGATTCCTAGAGCTAAACACACATTGTGAGATGGCACACTCTCAGCACCAGTGAGACATGTTCTTAAAAAGCTCCTGAGATACAGTAAAGAAACAAAGGAGACTGTATGCTTTCCTCCTGTGAGGATTTATTAATCACAATGACTGGTTGTCTAATGTGAGAAGGTTCTTTACTTGGGCAGATAAACAGTAATAAATATGGCCTCTAAAAATGACGGACAGACAAGCTTCATAGCTCTTTTAATTATTATACATTTGCACACTCGCAAAATACAAAAGAAAAAGCCAGTGAAAGGATATCATCACACTTCTTCTGATATTCTGTTAACAAATTACTGTAACCAAGAAAAGAAGAATTAGGATACTTTGTTATACAGAGCATATACTATGTTAAAATCACGCTTCAAATATGTATCACAATCCTCAAAAGCAGTGAAATGACATTATGAGCTTCCAATGTAAAATCCCTTTCATCTATGTTGGTCAATCATGAGACTATTACCTAATTCCAATGATAAACAAATCTAACATTATAGCTGTAACATACTGTGAGCAAGTTTGGGGAGATAGCTTAAAGTTTCAGGCTGTATTCCTAGCTACTACTTGGAAGGCCAAGACTGGGGGACTGCAGTTCCAGGTCAGCCCAGGCATACATGTGGGAGGCTGAAATCAAGGGGGTTACCATTCCAGGCCAGCTTGGGCAGAAAGGTTCATGAGACTCCCATCTCAGTGGAAGAAGCTGGGCATGGTGGTGTGCACCTGTGATCTCAGCTACAATAGGAGTGAAAAATAAGAGGAACAAGGTCCTGCACAACCTTAGACAAGGAAGCAAGTGTGCACGGGGCACACGTCTGTCATCCTAGCTACTCAGGAGGCTGAGATCGGAGGATCTCAGCTCAAAGCCAGCCCAGGCAGTCCGAGAGACTCTTATCACCAATTAACCACCAGAAAACCGGAAGTGGCGCTGTGGCTCAAGTGGTAGAGCTCTCATCTTGAGCTGAAGAGCTGAGGGACAGCGCCCAGGCCCAGAGTTCAAGCCCTACAACTGATCAAAAAGAAAAAGGTGTAAAAAGGACGAAGACCTGTGGCTCAACAGAAGAGCACTTCCCAGGCAGCATGAGACCTGCAGTACAAACCCCATACTGCCAACAAAGAAAAAACCAACTTAGCAAAATTAACTTACTACTAACTCGAAACTAACAAAAGCACCAAAAAGTTCAGATGCTAATGCGACTCCACAGACACCACAGGAATTAAGTCCTCACAGCACCACCAGGCCCGTCCCAAATGCCCCAACCACCACCCAGTCAGTTGGCCAAGTTCACAATATTCTGCCAAACACACACACATATACTTACTCCGTATTGATTATTTTTTGTTTCAAGGTAATTAATGCTTCAACATATTCATTTAAATTCTGAAAGAAAAAAGCTTCAGTTAGTTGTGTTACTATCACAGGTAACTGTTTTGCTTAAGTTAACATTATGTGTTATAAACACCAAAATAAACCAACTTCTTTTTTGGGGGGGTAGGGGGGAGGGTCTGGTCGTGGGGCCTGAACTCTGGGCCTGGGTGCTGTCCCTCAGCTCTTCAGCTCAAGGCTAGCGCTCTACCACTTGAGCCACAACGCCACTTCCAGCTTTTTTCTTTTTGCTCATGTGGTACTAAGGAATCGAACCCAGGGCCTCATGCATGCAAGGCAAGCGCTCTACCACTGAGCCAACTTCCCAGCCCCATAAACTTCTTATTCATACTTTACATACACATATCTGTAGCCTATGGTCTCCTCCTCAGCCTCCACATGAAAATGCTAACACTCCTTTTACAGTAACAATAAAGATACTTCCATAATGAATGCTGTATCAGTAGTCAATATATAGTGACTAGAACATCACCATTAACCACCAGTCTTTACCCTGCACTGTTTCTGAAAGGATTGTGACTACCCCAAATGCCAGAGACTATTAAAAAGCAACAAAATAGTCAAAATTAAATAGCATAGGACCAGCTGGGTGCCAGTGGCTCCCACCTGTAATGCTATCCACTCAGGAGGCTGAGATCTGAGGATTGTGGTTTGAAGACAGCTACAGCAGGAAAGTCTGTGAGATTTTTTTTTTTTGGTCTGGTCGTGGGGCCTGAACTCTGGGCCTGGGTGCTGTCCCTCAGCTTTTCAGCTCAAGGCTAGCGCTCTACCACTTGAGCCACAGTGCCACTTCCGGCTTTTTTCTTTTTTACTTATGTGGTGCTGAGGAATCAAACCCAGGGCCTCATGCATGCAAGGCAAGTGCTCTACCACTGAGCCACCTTCCCAGGCCCAGTCTGTGAGATTCTTATCTTCAATTAACCACCAAAAAGCTGGAAGTGGAGCTGTGGTTCAAAGTGGTAAAGTACCAACCTTGAGCAAAAAAAGCTCAGGGACAGCACCAAGGCCCCAAGACAGGAAAAAAGAAAAAAAAAAAAAAAGAAAGAAAAAGCATGCGGCCAAGATTCACTTTATAAAAGGATATATAAAACCTTTAGGTGCCAACCACAAATTCAATGCTCAATTATTACTTTCAAATTTAAAAATGAAAACATTGTTATACTGTTCAAATGGTCCTAAGATTTAAAACCAATTTTTTTCTTTTAACGTAAGCCTTTAATGTATCCTTTTCTACCTGTATATATTTCAGTAATAATATTTTTAAATGCAGCTAATTAGCTTCTTCATATGTAATACAAATAATCATCCCTTTATACCATCCAGACTGCCCCGTATTCACTGAGAATCTCAAAAAGGTCTTTCTAGAAAAGCCAGCTGTTTTTTTTGTTTTGTTTTGTTTTTTGGGTCCGGTTGTGGGGCCTGAACTCTGGGCCTGGGTGCTGTCCCTCAGCTCTTCAGCTCAAGGCTAGCGCTCTACCACTTGAGCCACAGAGCCACTTCCGGCTTTTTTCCTTTTGCTTATGTGGTGCTGAGGAATCAAACCCAGGGCCTCAGGCATGCAAGGCACGCTCTACCACTGAGCCATCTTCCCAGCCCCAAGCCAGCTGTTTTGATGGTTTCACTTATGGTAGTCCACATTCAGTCAGTGGGACAGAAGCAGCAATACTGTGCACTTAAATGGTCCAGTAGTTACAACGGCATGTTCACGTACGACGGCGACGGCCATGCTCTGTAGTTTCACTGGCTTGTCAGTAAGAAAGATCAGGCATGGGCTACAGGCCAGAAAGCTGAGCGAGGCCCTCCTGGGCCCTCCCCGCCTACAGACAACCACTCTGTTCCCACCATCTTTCCAAGGGGTCACACTCCATTTGGCAGCTCTTGCCGAGGTACACTGAGTGCTGTCAGGCTCTCCTGCATAGGGATGACAGTCCCTCCACCCCCACAGAGGCAGGCCAGCCTCACCCGAAGCACCTGCGTTCCCACGTTCTGGTCAGGGGCATTTAAGAGGGTTTAACTAATGCTAACAAGGATCTTGAGAAATCTCAGTATTCACTGCTGCACATTCATATTTTTCTCGTAGTAAGAGCCTGTTAATGTATGTATCATGTGCTCAACTGATGTTTCCTCTTACAAGCTACAACATAGGGTGGGCAGTAGAGTCTCAAAGGTTACAAATCTGTATGTGCTGCCAACTGATCATTAACATAGACTCACATGCACACAGAAGTTCTAAAACACAGAGATGAATGACTTTTGTGTTAAGCCTTAGTTCCCTGAATCATATTTACAAGGTTCTCTCCCACCCCCAAAGGATAAAAGAATTCTTCTGCGTCATTTGAGCATTTTTAGGTCTTTCTTAAATATGTGTATCTCTAAGTCCACTAGAATTTATTCTTGGGTATACCATAATGAATACTCTAAAAATATAAATCAGAAAGGCAACAAATGAACTATTCAGTTGTATTACTGTATTTAGCATTCCACATTTAACCTAACGCATGCAAGATAAATCCTATGTAGATTACAGTAATAAAATTTAAATATTGTCAGGCCTTTATAATTTCAAGGTAAATACAGATTTCTTAAATTACACACCAAACCACAAACCACAAACATAATGTATTTTATAAGCAACATCAAAATTTTATATCTACCTGGGTACCAGTTATTCATGCCTGTAATCCTAGCTACTCAGGAGGCTGAGATTTGAGGATCTTTGAAAGCAGCCCAGGCATGAAATCCATGAAACTCTCATCTCTAATTAAACTACCAGAAAACCAGAAGTGGTTCTGTGACTCAAACTGGTAGAGCACTAGCCTTGAGCAAAAGAGCTCATACTCAGTGTGCAGACCCTGAGCTCAAGCCCCACGAACAACAAAAACAACAACAACAACAAATAATTATATCTACGTGGCACGGAACACTATACAATTGCTAACAAAAGCATGGCAGTCGAAACAGTCATTCATAAGAAGAACACACAAAGAATTCCTAACATATAGACAGATCATACTAATCAGTTATAAGAAATGAAGAATACAGACTGCAAATTCGGAAATGAAGAATCCAGAATGGACAACAGGCACATCAAAAGGTCTTCTACCCTCCTGGCATCAGGAAGTGTAAATTCCACTAACGAAGGTCCATGCCCCACCCACCGTACTACACTGCAATAAAGATTCACATCCCATCCACTACATTATCCATCTTTCATCTACTATACTGAACCAGAATAAAAACTCTGGTACTGATGTGAGGGAGAAAACCCCTGTACAAGAGCTGTAGTAACTGAAATCAAAATATATAAAATGCTGTTTACCTATTTTCAATCCTGAATTCTCTGTGTAAGTTTTCTACGACTCTGCTTCAGATAACTTGTTTCTACCCCTTCCACAAAACTACCTTTGTGCTGTTTCTATTACATTTCATTTCCCAATTTGTTTTTACTGCTATGCAGGGGTATTATATATCTTTATATATACTGCTTGTTAATTACACTAGGCTTGCTCATTGTATAAAAATGCCACTTATTAATAGATACAAGGAGCTAAACAGAGTATGTGCAACACAATTCTTACAACATTTAATAATTTATCTGCAGATTCCCTTAGAAGTTCCATGTGAATAGTTGTAACAGCCGCCCACAATGACGGCTTTATGGTTCATCTGTTAGTCCTGGTCTTCCTGAATGGAAAGAGCACTCAATGAATAGCAAGTGAGACTTCCTTGTCTTAAATTACAATTTGCTCTGTTCCATGTTTTTGGTTAATATTCCTTCAACATGTCATGAAACTTCTATACATAGTCTCCTAAAAAGATTTGGATATGCATAAGTAACAAATTTTCCTAAATTAATTTGTTTCTATTTAGTTTAAATGCGTTTTTCTTCCGCCTTTTATTTCATGAGTTGCAGTGTATTGTAACAAATTTTCTAATGGTAAAGCAGCTTTACATTCCTGGAATAAAAACAACTAAATGCTACATTAATTCTGTTTACATACCCTGCTAGATTTAGTCTCCCAATATCCTACTGAAGCGGTTTCTCCAATCTAGTTCAGAGGGAGCCTTTCTGTCTTTTTTTTTTGTACTATGTCCAGTATTTCTAATAATATACAAGGCTCATAAAATCAGATGCCTCTTCCTTATTCAAAAAGTCTAATGATAAAGTAAACCACAAATATATCTGTGATGAATAATAGTTTATTAGGTAGAGAACTGTTGGGTTACTATGTGCTCCTGGCTGAAGAACGTGCCCCCCACCCAAGACATACTGAAGTCCTGACCACTAGCGGCTCTCTGTTTTGACAGTGCACAGACTTTGCTTTATTCCCTAAACAATAAAGTACAGCAACTACTTACAGGTTATTTGTGTTGTGTCAGGTGCTAACTTATCTAGAGATGATTTAAAGAATAGAATAGTCTGTGTGCACATGATAAGCAAATATGCCTTACATTACTTTACGTGAGAGACTTGAACATCAAGATGTTGGTATCCAGGAGCAATTTGGGAACCAGTTTGCTATACAAATAGGAATATCTAGAGAGGCAGGAGGAGATTCGCAACCTGAGCACTGGTGATGCTCTGGGCTGGAAGGACAGCCGCTGAGGGCATCCCTGACCTCTGAGCACACTCCTGCTCGAGCATCGAAGTGTGTGAGCCCAGCAACGAGCATTCTGAGAGTACTCAACTGAGAAAGGCCAGCGTGCAAGGTAAACCACAGGCTGCCACTTCCAAACTCGAAAATCTGGACAGCTCCCTCCCCCTATTCGTTCCCTAGCTCCCAGTGCAATGTGGTTTATGGTGCATACCTGCTTCCTCTCTGCGATGCTACAGGACCAGTACAAGACCAGCCATGCTGAATCTCTGTGGAGTTTCCCTGCTGGACTCCGCTGGGAGACGCTGTAGCACATGCAGTGTGTGGGGTGTGTCTTCCCTCGGCTAGCTTGGTTGGTAGTCTTCCCCTGCAGTAAGCCACGCCCAGGACTTTTACCAGGCACTAATAACTGAGCCCCAGGGAATCACTGGGACTGGGTGTCACCCCTGGCCGCCAGCACAATGTGACGCCATAGCATCTCCAGGTCTCAGCAAAGGTCTCCTGAGGAATGCTAAGGCTGTACAGCATGAACTTTCACAAACATAAAAGGCAAAGATGAAGGGAGACTGAAGAGCCAAGACAAGGAAATGTGGTGTGTTCCTGACAGGAGTTGCAACCAGGAAGGAAAAGAGCCATTCTTGGTCCAGGCAGCAAATACAAACGATGCCGGCAAGGGTAGAGCTGCTCTACTGGTGCCAGCAGCAGCAGCAGCAGCAGCACGTAGGCAATCGCAGGCACTCAGTTCCAGGGTGAGGAAGCCCGTCCTGGACCTCTTCCTTTGTCCCTCGTCTGTAGTGAACTCTTCCTTCCCCTGGTCCTCTGTACAGCCTGCGGCCTCAGCCAACAGTACTCTCCCTCCTCCAGTGACCTGCAAAGTGCGCCCTTGCCCTCAGAGCTTGCTTCATGAAGCCCTGGGCAGGCCGCACTCATCCCACGCAGGGGCCCAAGGATGGGCTCCCTGGGGATCTCCTACCAAAACTGACTCCATTACACTTAACCTGAGGGTGCTTTTCCTCTCTGACTCCAACTAGAATGAGCTCTGTGCTGCTTCTGCTCAAGACTGTGCATCAGACCCCACGCCAGGAGCAAGTACATCATTGATTGGTAAATGAATTACAATTCTGTAAGCATTCCTTGCCACAGAACAATGTGTACATCAATATGAAGTGGACCCTGAGATGGGGCTCAAGCTGGTATGATTCCATTTTGAGCTTTGCCTTTGTTTTACGGATTTTAGACTCTATTTTTTAGGGTGGTGACTAAAAGCCTTTAAACAACGTTCAAACTAGAAAAACCACCTTAATCACAGGGCCACATCTTGGCTCCAACAGGCCTAGTTCCCAGAATGAAAAAAATGCACCTGGTCCCCCTCTCCTTCACAACCTAACTCACCCTTGATTGTTCAGTTAAAGACTGACCAAGAAAGTAGATAGGTTGTAATCTTGCTCAACTGGCAATACCACCCGCTTACTGTAAACCTGCTTTTTGCCCACCAAATTCGCATGCCAATTCAAACCAAAATGATAGGATAGTTTAACAACTAGTATAAGACAGACTGTAACTCCATTGGCCACCTGCGTGTGGCCTAACATGATTATGCAATCCTTTGTGTGTGGTTGGTCACCTGCGTGTGGCCAGGCTTGACCACATGGATTTTGCCTTTAAAAACCCTAGCTTGTGGGCCATCCAGGGTCACAGTATCAGCTCCCCAGCCTGTGCTGCGACCCTGGCCGGTCAGGGTAGGAACCTTCTCAATAAAGTTGCTTCTTTGTTAACAACTTTGTTGCGGTGGGCTCTGTCACTCTGGAGGACTTGGTGGGCTTGCCTGCCTGAGTAGGGGTCTTCCTACTACAAATAGGTCTGGGGGAAAATATATTTCAGGTTCCAAGCAGTGAAGCTTCAACTTCTATCTGTGGCCAATGTGAGCCAAGCACAAGGCTATCCAAATTATAAGCTCAATTTTGTCCCAGGTCGGTTAAACACGCAACTGACTAAATCTAATCTAGTTCAAGAGCGCAAGAGCTTCAAACTCTCATCTGGCTTCCTAAGAGTGTGGCTGATTTGCACTAAAGAGAAGTTGGCAAACCAGGGCTCTCAAAAGCAGAAAAAAGTGACCTGATAGGTGATCCACTTAAGACTTAATATGTATACAATCATCAGGCCACACTGGTTTACAGGACTGAAGAAGTGTGGCAACCCACGTGGACTTCGATGACGAAACACTGCCGCCCCGGAAAGTGTGCACAGGAGATGAGGAGATAGAGAAAACTACATTAGAAAGATATGCACAATAAACGCAAGCACTACGTTCAGATACAGTTCTGCAGGAAGCAAAATTCTCAGCAAAGCCGACTACTGAAACAATAAAAGAATAGACATGAAGGGAAGCTTTTCAGTGCAAGCAAATGAGGTCAATTCAGAAACTTAAGTCCTTAGAATGAAGTACCCCTGACACGGACGGCCCATCAATTTTTTGCCAGACCATTTCAGTTTAGTAGAACCAATGCTAGGGTTTCTCTCTCATGCAAAAGTTTAATACAGGTATAAAATACAATCCCTGCTGTGGCAATAGACAGCAGATGCAGAAATAGCTTTCCTAAAAGTGATTATCTAACTAACTAATTGTTTCTTCTTTCATTTTTATTCTTTTCAATACTGGGTGGCTCTATAATGTATTCCCGGCTTGTTTACCTTTGCTTTTCTCTTTCTCCACGTCCACCTTCAAGGGCTACTCATTAGCTAGGTGGTTCTCAGTTTAGCTAACACAATATATTCCTTCATTCTTCTTCCTCCTACTTCCAACTCCCAGTAAAACTCTCCCAATAAATGTCTCCATCGAAACTGGCTTCCTCTATACTTCCTTACAAGTAGAATAGACCATCTAAAGGACCCAGTACTCCACAAAGAATAAATGAAAAAAATGGCTGAAAATCCAGGTCCTAATGTCATTCCTAAACATCAGTCCTATATCTCTAACACACCTTCTGACTTGTCTTGCTTTTCCTTTCGCCTTCTACTACAGTTCTCAAGGTCATTCATATTTTAAGTCTCTACCCCTTCCATTTTCCAAAAACCAGAGTTATCTTCACTTTCTCCTATTCAGAACCACTGTTTACTTCATTCTCATTTCCATCCGCCTTCAACTAATTTGGGCTTTTATTACACTAGAATGTATTGGCAAAACAATTTATCTCAGTTGTATACTCCTCCAGCTCAGCCTCAACACCAAGCACTGTAAAGCTCCATCACTCAAGAAAACTGACAGAAGTACAAAACTTCATAGTGGCCACCACTCAACGTTCTCTGTCATCGGAAGGCACCTATTCTTCCAGTCTCATGTGTCATACAGTTAAGGAGTATGCTGGAGACATCACTCACAATGGCTACCCCTTTCCACTAAAAAGACATTCCAGTTCCAGGCAAACAGAAACCAACATACAACCCAAAGTCTAATCTAGAGGGGCGATCTGCACACTAAGGCCCTCTTAACTGTTACAAAGTTTTAATGGAACACAGACACACAGACTATTTTATATATTGCCTATGACTGTTTTCACACTTCTGTAGCAGAACTGAGTAAACCGAGTACAAGTCCTCAAAGCCTAAATACTTATTATGATCCTGTACCATACAGAATGTTTTACATACTCTGGATGTAACTAAAACATGACTTCATCAATTGCTGTTTTGAGAACCAACAGTGGCATGATGGTAAGAAAGAAAATCAATGCGAAGATCTCTAGGTAACAGGTAAGAGGGGTTCTGACCATGGGGTAAAAAGTGAAAATGGTGGTAAGTGGGGAGATGTGGGGGGAGAGAACGGAGGACTCCAGAGAAGCAACAGTAAAAGCAGGCTGCCAGGGAAAAGAGGCAGTAAGGGTGGCATCCAGTTTCAGGCTAACCATCCTGAGGGACATCACTTTTAACAAAATGCTGGTAGACATGTTCATGAAGGAAAATCAACCCAAGACTGAAAAACACACTTCACATCCACTGTCTTCCAGCAAAACACCTCCAATGGCTCATCATCCCATTCCAAAAGCCAGTCACACCCTCACATAACCAGCCCTGCTCTTACACTTATAATCTCACAAAACCCAAACATCCATGCTCTCCAGACCTGCTGGCCTTCTTGGTCTTCCCAAGGAACTGGGCAAGCACTACTCCATCAGCGCTGCATACTTGAGACTTCCAGTGACAGGGTTTTTCTCCCAATACTCTAACAGAGCACATTCTCTCACCCCACAGCTCAATGTTAGCTTTCCTAGGACTGCTGAAATTCCAACAGCCACTGCCCTTTTTCTTACCCGTGCATGCCCTCTTTTTCTTGTCTGTTTATCACTGATATATTTACTATCTTCTAACATTAACTTCTTTGTCACCCCACCTATGAGAAATGATGCTCCAAGAGATCGAGAATCTTCTAGGCCTAACAGCAGGGGATCAATATTTGCTGAATGAATAAATTAATAAATATGACTCGAGATTCAGAAGATTTTCACCTATGTTTCTGAGAGGTATTAAGGTATTGAGGATAAGATCGCTACACAAGGCAGCCTAACTAAGGCAATGAACCGACTCTTGGGTTTGTTCTACCCAGAGTGCCAGCGTTGAGCCCTCAATCTCCTGCTCCTAACCATTTGTAAATATGTGTGGAGTCACTTGAGACACTGCACTTAAAATAAAAGCCACACTTCCCATGATGGCCATCTAGTCTGTGACTCTTTCTACCCTCTCCTCTGCTCGTGCCACACAGACCAAGTTCTTCTAGTCAAAGGGACCCCTGCCCTCCTCACCACCTCAGTCTTTCCACCTGTTAATCCCCCTTCCCAGAAGGTTCATTCCGCACCTGCTAGGGCATTCAGCAATGATCAGCAGCAATTCACTCCAACATCTGACTGTCACTGCCTCCGAGACTCGGCACCTGACCACCCCCGCCAAGAGGCAAGACCACCATCCCAACATCCTCTTATATTTCCTTCCCAAACACCATAAAGGTCTTCCTTATGAAAGGTGATGTCCACCTGCTTCACCACAATGTTCACCGTGAAGACAGTGTGAAGGAGGCTCCGCCTTCAGACAGCTAGCTGGGGGCGTCGCTGGAAATAAGTACTGGGGGCTGTTCCCACTGCTCCCTGAGGATCTGCAGCTAGACTGCCAATCCGGTGTAAAGAATAAACAATCCACGCCGCTGCTGTTACAAACTATACCTCCAGATGCTTCTGATTCTTTTAGTCCTGCAATTAACGAGTCAGTTAGCTTTATAAATTAAGTTTGGGATTATACGCCGGACTGCGGTTCCAAACGTGGAACCAGACAATCCACGCACGCCACCTAATACCCTGCCTGCGAACAGCACACATTCAGGAGGGGGCCGGCGGTGCACGGCCTTCTCAGAAGGGCAAATCTCCTCGGCCCTCCACCTGTCACTCGCCGGCCCCGAAAGCCCTGGGGCTGGGTCGGGACACCAGGGCCCCCGGATCGTGCGCGTCCCGCCCCCTCCCACCCCGCAAGGCCGCATCCCGGGGAACGAATTCCGGATGCAAAGCCCAAGCAAGGCCTCGGGAACGGTCCCCACAACGACGCGGGGGAGCGCGGGCGGGCGCCGGCGCGGGGACGCGCGTACCTGCTGCAGAGAGGCGCAGCCCTGGCACTGCGCGAGGTCGGCCGCCGTCCCGGGCGCCGCCGAGTGGGTCTCGCCCGGCATCATGGTGCCGCCCTGGGCCCGGGGCACGCGCGCCTCAGAGACCCACGGCGTCCGCCCTGCTCCGCCGCTGCTGGTGCCGCCGCCGGGGCCGCCGCCTGCCGGGCCGCTCCCCGCCGGCGCCGGGCGGGTCCATCCGTGCACGGACGTCCCCGTGGAGACGACGAGGCGCCCCGCGGGCCGCAAGCTCCGCCAGCACCCGGGAGAAACGCGACCCGGCGGCCCCCGGCGCGACGCGCCCCGGCTAGGACCCCGCCCCGCCCCGGCCGGCCCCGCCCCTCGCCGGGCGCGGGGCTGCCCGGCCCAGTGCCTGCACAGAAGACGCGGGGCGCCTCGAGGCGCGGCGGAAAGACGCCGGAAAACACAGACGGCCAGGGACAGTAGAGGCACCACACGTTCAGCCCCTCGCCGAAGGTGGCTCCTTTATGGACGGCTCACCGCGAGACAGGCTCTGAATAGACACCTAAGGGGCCCGGCCGTGAATGGGGTGACTCGCGATGACGTCAGAGGCGCCGGCCGGAGCGGGAGCACCCCCTCCCCCGGGCGGGGCAGGAACGCGCACGGTTTACAACCGCGTAACGCGCCCCGAGTGCGGCGGGGCCGGGTGAGGGGCGGCAGGGTGGCCGGGACGGAGGGGAGGACGGGGACGGAGGGGGCGCCGGCCCGGGCGCGGAGCTGCTCCGCGGCCTGCGCTGGTGGTGGTTGTGCGCCTGCGCCCGGGCTCGCCGTTGCCGCGTGTCCAGCTGTCATCCGGTCCCCAGCCCGGCTCGCGGTCCGCACCGGACCCCGCCTGCAGCCCGGGCCGGCGCCGCGTCCCCGCCACCCGCCCACCCGCCGGCAAAGGGAGGCCGGGTTCCCTCGGTGGGTGAAAGGCTTCAGGCCCGGACACGCCCGAGATTGGGTCTTCCTCAGGCCTGTCCTCACAGCTGGACCAGTTCGGAATAACCACACCTTATCCCCACCCACAGTTGCACGGGACACCTGTGGCTGCCCGGTCCTTTAAACCATTCGACGGGAGCCTGAAAATGTCAACTGCGCCTCCAGATCGCACCAGGCTTTTCCATCTGGAAACAGACCAGACAAAATCCAGGGCTACAGATACGAAGCAAAACCTTTCTGAATATGTGCACTAGGCATTAGAACTCAATGACAGGCAAAGGTCATAGAAATTTGGCGGAGTGAATTTTGCAAAAACCAGAATGTTGCAGCAAAGCTTTGGGGGGTGGTTTTTGTGAAGGCTTGGTACATGAGACTGAGAATAGCTTCCGGTGTAAATAACTATAGGGTTGGAAATTGTGAGGACACGTGGATACATTGTGTCATGCCCTAAGACCTGTGAAAGGCTGAACTAAAAAGTAATACACTAGTTTACTCCATAGAGGAACTTACAAAGCTGAGCACTTAAGACTATTATGCGAATCTATTGGCTGCTTTTAGTCAGATTTACAGTGAGACTTGAATTGATAATAATGATAATAACAATCAAAATAGAAAGATTTGGAAACTTGGCAGCTTTGCCAGGGAAATGAAAAGGCTTGTTCATGAGAGGAGGAAGGAGGCCTTGCCCCACTACGAACAAAGTGGCCTTCAGGGACAGAGCGTTTTTAGAGACCAAGCTGACCACTTTTGAACTCAGTGCCTAGCGCCGCCTCAGCATTTCTCTGGCTGCTTTCATCTGACAAAGCGCAGCTACAACCATAGTTCAAGTGTAAAGCTCACAAGGAAGCGCCCCTGGGCTCCACGGCAGATAGAACACAAAAGTGGCAGGGTCACTGCAGTTTCCACCCACCCTGACTGCAAAAGAAAGCCTAGGAGCCAGGCAAACATTTGCCACAGCATCAAAGTACCCTTAGCTGCAAATGCACAGTGGAGCCAGAAAGGTTGGCAACCAGCTTTCCAGCATCTGCCACAGAGAGCTGCGGTCTGTCAAAAGGATCTGAAGAGAGCAGCTTCTGGGCTTTAAACTTGCACCTCTCAGAGCAGTGCTCCATGCAGCATCTAGGAGCACTGTCCCCACCAGGAGGAGGCCAGACATTAACCCTAAAAGTTAATGTCTGCCCTTGATTTGGGCTGATTGCTTTTTTCTGATTCTCAGTTTCTTTCTCCCCTCTGAAACAGCAGAGTTAGTGCTGTGTCTGTGCTGCTGTTGTATCTTGGACAGAGGTAACCTGGTTTTGACTTTTTGAGGACTCTGCACCAGAAAGCATTACCCAGAGAACAAGGCTTTGACCTTGAATCAATTCTGAACCATGTTGCGATGCTGGGGCTTTTTGTTTGGAGTGACTGTATGCTGCTACGGTAACCCAATGTGGGGGGAAGTTGGGGAATCTGCTGTCGTTTAAATATGGTTTGTCACTTCCAAAGCTCCTATTAGGGTTTCATCCCCATCCATCTCTAAGTATTTGGAGAGTGGGCATCTAACCTGACTCTGGCGCTTAGCGTGTTTGGGTGCTTTTGAGAAGTGGTTAGGGTTCAATGAGGTCAACAGGCTTGGACCCCATGGGATGAATACGGTAAGTATTAATGGCTTGACAGGAATGGGGGAGGAGAAAGATGGGGGGGGTGCACACGCGTGTACACACACACACACACCTTCCTCTTTTTGTCTTCCACTGCCCTGTGCTGCCCTGGGACCCTGCCTGCAGGTGTAACCTGTGGGCCTTGGACCTTCAGAACACAAGTCGAATGTTACCTCTTTATAGGACCTTACCCAGTTGTGGCATTGTGTTCTTAGCAACCCAAAATAGCTTAAGACACATCCTCAGGGGGAAGGATGCAAAAACACTTTTTTCTGTCGAACTGCCAAGAGAAGTGCTGTAATCCCGAGGAATGGACTTATGGGTTCCCATTCCCCGTCAAGTCTCAACACCTGAAAGTGTTTCCCTCTGCACTCCACTCCCGCGCTGTCCCCGGGCACTTGTAACCTGGGGAAATGAAGTCTTTGAACATAGTGAGGAGACATTTGGTTAAGTTTAGAAATACAGGATTCCACTGAGGTGGCCAATAGTCTATGAACTGGGAAAAACTCTAAATGGAATGTTTCTTATTCCTCTACATGCATTTACAAAAGACTATCTTTCTTTCCCTCAAGACATGTCTTAATGATAGTTTTGGTGCAGTCACCAAGATGTATTGTACTCATTAACATACATGTTGTTGAACCTCTTTTGTACAACTGAAGATAATACAAAGGAAATTAGGTGATCCCTGATTGGATTGATTTCCAGCCCTGTGGGTGTAATGCTAACATTTAGCCACCAGATGGTAATGTTTCCCTGTGTGTTTTAGAACAATACTCATGTTTGGTACACATCAGATCCAGCTTAGAAGGGCACTAGGGGCCTCTGGGACATCAATGCTCCAATGGAGTGCATTTTGTAGGAACCTCTTTGTAGTCTGCCTGTGCACAGTCCACCAGCGTACCCCCTCTGCAGCTCCTGTCCACCCACCCACCCCCTTTCTGCAATGATGCCTGGAGTTGTGGCCAGGGGGCAGCAGTTTGCTCCTACCTCCACGCTTCCCCTCCAACTGGTGTGAAGCCAGAGGGAGAGGGGGATGCCTGTCCCCGGAACACCCATTTCACTCAGAAAGCCGGAGGAGACGAATAGAGTTTGAGTACAATTCAAAACTACGTATTTAAATTTAAAGATCTGTGGTGCTGCACAGCCCACTCTCTTCACGGGAAAATAGACCCACACAGCTTTGGGATGGAGAGATATGTGACCAATGGTAATATCTTGCTGCAGAAGAATCTTCCTGTGGCCCTCAGGTGGAGAAGGGACTGGGAAGGGTATGCTCAGAGCTGCCCCAGGCTGAGGTGGAGGTGGGCAAAATAGAAGGGAGTTCTGGGCAAGGGTGCAGGTGCTAGTCTGTGCCCTATGTCCAGTCCTAAAGAAGAAGGTGAGGAAGGAACCTACAGCCAATAAGAGTCCACAAGTGACTCACTTGCCTGTACTTGCACAGGAGACCAGAGGACACCAGGACACTGGTGCCTGAGACTGGGGATTGGGTCTCCACACTGTGGGATGAGCCACTTCATTACTGCCCTGGGGGTCATTGAGAACTGTTCTATGTGGGCCGGTGAGCGGGACCTTTCCATGGACCCAAAGAACAGCCAAGAGGAAGAAAGGCCGGCAGTTGAACTGCTGCACAGTGACAACGGAAAGTGGAAGGCTGGAACTATGCATCTTCCATGTAGTCTCTCCGAGAACCACCAAGCTACAGAAGCTCAAAGACGTCTGGAACAGTCCCTACTGGCAGCCCAGCAACCAGGGGACTCTCCACGGAGACAGACACAGGAGGGAGGCGGAAGCCATGAGCCTTAGCTTGAACTCTGAGGCCTTTCCCCTGTGTGAGGTCTTACAATGGAAGCAAAGCTGCCGCACTTGGCCTGAAACTGCACATATGCGTATGCAGTCACAAAGAACATCCAGGAACCCCTAGTTGCAGTGTGAGGTCTGCCTGCCTTTGTTCTCACATTGCTTCAACCATTTTGACTGTTGTACTTGTCTTGCCCTATGGTTCCTCTTGTCTACGAATCAGAAAAAGGCCACTTTATCTTCAACTGTATCCTTCCATCATAAAACTGTAACGCATTCAGCTGCCTGCTCTCCCTGTTTTACTAAAACTGTCATTTCTGAACCCAATAACCGATCATCCAGTCTTCTCTTTCTAATTATTTTTAAAAATTGTTATGTGATGTACAGGTGGTGTAAGAGGGGTTACAGTCAGGAGGAAGGAGCACACTCCTTTTTGGACAATGTCAGCCCTTCCCTTGTTCTCTCCCAGTTTGTCCCTCCCATCTCCACCCACAAGTCGTACAGTTCATTTTCAGCATAGTGTCTACTGAGTACCACTGCTGCCTTTAGTCTTCTCTTGTGAATCACAGTTTCATGCCCTTCCAAGAGCCCTGCCTCTCCCATTTATACCACCCTACACTACCAGTGAAACTCCTAGCCCTCTCCTCTCCTACCCCTGTTTTCCCCATCCCTTAATCTCTCTCGCTGAACACCTAGGAACCAGACTACCTGAATATCACCTGGGTTTTTTCGTTGTTGTTGTTCTGTTTTATTTGTTGTGGTTTCTTGTTTTTCATTTTTCTGTTTTCTGCCTCTGTTTACCTTATTAATCTGTTTACCTGATTAATCTGTTTACCTTTCTCCTGTTTTTCCTCTTTGTTTCCTTTTAATTCTTTTTTCTTATTTGACAATCCGTGGCTTCGGTCTCACATCTATTTGTGAGTGCTTACATACTTGCTCATTTCTCCCAAGCGTATCTCCAATGTACCCTGACCCCATAAAATTTGAACTATTTCTTTCTTTCTTCAGCTTGCTTACCTCACCCAGCTTCCCATTAACCTCTTCTCTAAAACTTACCTTCCATTCCTTCACACACACGCACACACACATACACACACACACACACACACACACATACACACACGAAAATGTCTTGAATTATTCTAACAGGACTGTCCCCTCAGCATCCTCACTATGCTTCCTCTGGTTAAAGAACACAAAGATATCCCTTAAATCCACAATTTATCTAAGAAGATCACAACAGGAGCAGTAGCTCTTCTTTAGAACTTAACCTCAGCACAAGACTGTAGTGTACCGTCTACAATAATCTTTGGAACCAAGCTTTCTCACCCGGAGTATAAAAAAAGTCCTGCACAGTATCTTGAGCACTGAAAATGAAAAACTCAACTGATGAGCACACTCCCAGCATACACAAGACCCGAACCAAGCTGCAGAGTCACCCACTAAGAGCATTCAGGAGAATGAAACCGCCACACACTCTGGATAGGTAAATCCCAGAAAAAACTTCATGAAATTCATGAACAAATAAGACAGCATGCCACAAAAACTAAACCAGTAATGTCATAAGGAAGGATGTGAGAGTGAACATGAAGGAGAAATGTCCAGATAACAAGCTCATTAGAGTCATGACAAGAATTGCCAATGAAATAAAGGAACAGATATTTTTAAAACTAGATTAATTCCAAGAAAAGTTAAACAAGAGAAATCAAATGAACTTCTCAAACTCCTTCATGAAATAAAAAAGGCCCACTACCAAACTCATTCTATGAAACAAGTATTATCCTCATCCCAAAACCGAACACAAATGCTACAAAGAAAATTATATAATAATACAAAGAACAATACAAAGAAAATTATATAATAATAAATCAATCTCACTGATGACTATTGGTACAAAAATTCTTAATAATATACTTGCAAATATAATTCAGTAACACATCAACAAAATTGTACACCACAATCAAGTTGGTTTTAGGCATGCAAGAGTGGTTTGACCTACGCAAATCAATAAATGTAATGTATTACCTAAACAGGACTCAGAACAAAACACAAGATCATCTCAATGGATGCAGATGATGCCTCTGATACAATTCAATCTTTTATAATAAAAGCTCTGAGGAAACTAGGAATAAAGGGGACATACAAAAACTTCATAAAGCACAACGAACATATACCTGATGTTACATTAAATGAGGAAAACCTGCAATCATTTACTTTACATTCAAGAATGAGACAAGGATGTCCACTCCCCTCATTCACAGTCAACATTATGCCAGAGCTCCTTGTCAGAGCAACCGAGCAGGAGAAAGAAATAAAAAGAAATTCTATTAGAGAAAGAAGTCAAACTATCCCTATTTTCTAATGACCCAATCCTGTGTTTAACAAACCCTCTAGATGTGACAAATACATTGGGAAAAGAAGCTGTGGAACTAGAGCGCATCATACAAAGTGATACAAACCAATCTCAAAATACAAAATATTTTATATTTTTACTTGCATATGAAATCTAGAGTTAAAAGTCATACATATTCATAAAGCTTTACATAGTTATAAGTATGCAGATATGTATATATGTTAATATATACATATGAATATGCATTTATATACATGCATATAAATAGACATCCATATGTAGGTATACATATACTTTTTTCATGCATATAATTAATTTCTTATATGTTTAAATTTTGAAAATGAATCAAGAGAATATTCAGGAGGAGGAGAGATGAGAATGGAAGAGAGGAAGGTAAGTAACTTTGTATTACATTGCAAGTATAGTTGAACAGCATACAGAAACTTAAAAGCTGATGGTCAATAGGGGAATGAGAAGAACAGAAATAGACTCTAGTTGAGTGGGAACAAGCAGACAGTGTGTGCCTGAGTGCGGGATAAACAGGTTTAATGCTGACAAACTAGATTATTTGCAACTATGAAAACCAAACAAGGAAATCTGGCGGGGAAGGAGGGAGCTATATTTCGAGAAGGGGACGGAGCATGGTAAAGGGGGTGAGATCGGTTGGAAGACAGTATAAATGTGTGACAATGTGCCAATGAACCCTCCTTGAATATGTAGTATAAGTTAAGAAAAATCTATAATAAAAACTAAAAAAGGAATGAGAATTGCAGCAATCAATTTCTAATTGTGTGAAAGGTAATAAATTAAGTTCCCTTTTCTTTTTCTCCTTCTAGTTTATACAATGTAGATTAGCATTGAGTAACATCTCACTTTATTCTTCAGGATGTAAAGGATGATTTAATTAACTATTTATCCTTAAGTAGTGATTATGATCTGAAAGAATGGATCTAGAGGTGGAGCTGCTGACTGAAGGGACGTTAGATGGAATTGCTCACGAAGAACACATCCATGCTGGACAACTGCGTTTATCACGAACAGTTGGGGCACATCTGGGTCAATTAACCTCTTTGAGTGGCTCAATGCCCACCGTCCAGTCTTGCTTCTTCCCAAGGTACCTTCCCAGAGAGCCACATCGGAGACAGCAGCCCTCCCCCGTTGGGGGTGCTGTGGACAACGGGAGCTTCAGAGCAGAAGCTTTCCTTCCTGCAGCTCTACCAGGCAGAAGGGAGGGGGCCCTGGCCCTGAGAACAGGTCCCCTGTGGGCATGGGGTCCTGCAGCCCTGCTCCAGCATCAAGATTCCTCACAGACACCTGCAGAGGCCATTTCGGATGTGGGCCTCACCTGACACTTCGGTGGTGGCCTCAAGAAGACTCGCCTACTGCTTTGGAAGAGGTCTTCAGCCCCTCAGAAAGGCCCCCAGGATCAGCCTAGTGCCCAGCAAAGAGGCCTCCTCTCCATCAGCCTGTGGCCCTCCTCCTGCACCTGGCTCCTTCAGGCCTCATCTTAACAGGCTGCTCATCTAGCTGAACCCCTTCACACCCATGCTGTCTCCACACCTCCCTTCACCGGCTTTGAAGAGCGGTGACACATTCATTCTCTTCCAACTGGTAAGAGAGGCAGACAGATGAAAACCTCTGTCACTAAGCTCACCTAGAAGACAAGAATGGGTTCCACGTGCTACCTTTTCATTTCCCTTGTGTCTTTGAAGCTTTCTTCCCTACAGGTACATTAAAGCAGCCCTCAGTCCCCAACCATGCTATCGGTGCCCTTGAGTTCTGTCTTCATTCTGCGCATCTGCACACAGTATGACTGTCTCTCTCATCTCACCTGCACACCCCACCTCAACCTTCCTGTGCAAGCCTAACATTTCCATCATTTGTCCCTCGTTTATCTGACTCAGAATCCTTGCTCTTTCCTAGTAACTCATACAGGACTCAGCATAGGACAGATCATGAACTTCATCTCATGCTGTATTGTGCTAGCTCTTGGATTTTTTTCGTATGTCTTACACTGCTCTACTCTCTTTAACGTGTCAGCCATAAATCCTGAGAAACACATTGTCACAGTGTCTGCCATAAGTGTACTTCACACCAATTTGCAAAGCGGGTTTAATCCACAATCAATTCACTGACATGATTACTTGGGAAAAATGGATGGGAAACATAGTGCATGCAATGAACCCAGGAGGGCGTTGTGGAATACTTGAAGTTCTACTGTCAGCACAGATAGGTATGTCTTGTGTGTATGAAAATATTGCCCACTGCTGTTTCAGATTTTCTTCCCCAACATGGGATTCATGTGTTGACTCACTGAACAGGAATTCTGAGAAGTTCAGTGGGTGTTCATGAAGCACCTTGTTTTCCAAAGATAAATGGCAACCTGAAGAGTAGAGTTTAATTTTCTCTGTGAACAACTATGTTTAACTCATGGATTTAAAATTTGACAAAAGCAAAAGGAATCCTATAAATTTTAAACCTGACAAATATGATCTACTATCCTCTAACCAAGTGGTACTAATTTAGTAAAGGAAAAAAATCGTTGTTCCTGCCAGAGTTTATGTTTTTAATTCACTTATCTAAAAGTCTTCGCTGTGGGTTTTTTTTTGGAGGGGAAATTCCTGTTTTACAGTAGATTTGATGAAACTCCCATGTGTTGTAGCAGGATTTCCTCATCTAAACATTGCCTCCGGGAAAACTGAGGCTTAAGTGAGAATTCACCCATTCCTGACCAACTTGCATTCACTGGGCAGTGTGGACTAGGTGTACTCCTGCTCAGGTCTTGCCCTGGCGATGGAGGGGGTGTGCTCTGCCCCTTCACCCAGGTGTTCAAATCCTAGCCAGGCAAGCCCAGCAAAGGATATGCTGCCTGCTCTGAAGATACCTATCTATATATCTGAGTCTCTAGCCATATATCTCTATCTATAGATATATAGATACATATTTCTGGTCATATAATCATTATGTACAATTTTAATTGTTTTTTAACTTATCAGTATGTCCTAACCATGAACGTGTGTCTGTACCAGTGATGGCACAGTTCTTTTCTGAGGACTCGTGCTTCCCATTTTCTTTTGTTATTTTTTCCAAGACAGTCTTGTTTTTTGCCTTGGATTTCACTCTTTCTGTGTATGCTTCCACCATAGCTGAGATGCAAGCCATATGCCACTACGACCATCATTTTCTGTTAAGATTGGGTTTCATATTCCAGCAGCTCCGGCCCCCATCCTTATTCCCTTCCCCCACTAGCCTCCAACCATAATCCCTCAGATGTCATGCTTCTGGGTAGCTTAGAGTTCAGGTGTGAGTCCCAAACCCTGTGGTGCCATAGTTCCTAGTTGAGAAGCACAGCACCCCAGTTTCCACACAGGACCTCTATGTGGGGCCTGTGTGTGGAAGCCGGGCTCCTCAGCTTCCATGGTGTGGGTATTTGGTCAGATTCTTCTCTATGAGGAGCAGAGAATGATTATCAGAATCATCTCGGCTCACCCCTAACCCCAGAGGAAGTGTCACTATTACCACTATCTCCAATATCAAGTGTCTCTGGCTATCGCCTTGATTAGAACCAGTGATATAATTTCTTCTCCTTTTCTTTGAAAAAAAAAAACACTTTTAGAGATGGAAGGGATTGGGATCATTGGTTCAAGACCAACCTCAGGCAAAATGTTGGAGGCCCCATCTCAATCACTAAGTCTGGCGTGGTGGTACACACTGGTTATCTCTCCAGCTCCACTACAGGAGCGTGGCTGAGGCCTTCCCCGGGCTGAAACTTGAGACTACCTGAAAACATAGCTGGAGTAAGGAAGAGGATGAACACTTGCCTGGCAGGTGAGAGACGCTGAGTTCAAACCTCAGAAGCCTCTCGAAAAGTTACTTAAACGTCCTTATATTCTCCTTCGTAAGGAATTGCAGCCGGAGAGGAGATTCTCAGCAGCCTTCACGCAGTAAACAACCGTGGCTCTGAAGAGCCAGTGCCCTCACTTTACAAGGCTTCGGAATGCTTGCAAAATTCCTAAGTAGCCTTATTTTTAAAAGCTAAAGGCACGCCTTTCACAGGAACACGTAGTGAGCACACGTGTGAGATGTATCAATCTCCTGCACTGATAAGCAGCAGGCTCTCAGCTGACCCAGAGGGCCGCAAACTCACACCAGGAGTCCTGGAAGGAGCAGAGGAGGCGGCCATGCTGCAGAAGGTGCCAGAGCCCTTGGACTGGACTCGGGAGCTTCCTTTTTTAAAACACGTAAGTTTTTTTATTGTGAAAATACTGTACAGAGGGGTTTCAGCTACACGAGCAAGGTAGTGAGTACATTTCCTTTCAAGCATTGTTGCCTCTTCCTTTGTTTTTCCCCTACCCTCGCTTCCCTCCCACCTCCACAACTACTCCCCGCCCCCCCATATTGTTCATTTTTCAACATAGTGTCTTGTATATCTCATTGTTACAATGGGTCCGAAGCTTTCTAAGGCTATCAGATGATAACTTTGCCTTGCCACCAGACATGAGCCATTTGCATTGCTATTACCCTTCTCCACCTTAACCTGGACCCACACAGGTTTCTAATTTCTCCTACTCAGTAGAAAGCAATGAGGGAAACCACAGGCACCTTCCACCTGCCTCCAAGTTGTGATCTTTTTCTTATACTGTCCTCTAAGTATTTGTGAAATCCGCCCTCCCTTCCACTGACAAACTGTAATCCAACCAGCCCCCAAATATCTCATTGTGCCCATTTATTTCATTATCTGAGGTGGCAGATATATTTTCACAGATTTATTGGGCATTTGTGTTATAATTTGCTTTTGTTATTCAGGTCATTTGTCCATTTTCCTTCTAAGAATTCAGCCTTCCCTCGTTCATATAAGAATAATTCAAAGCCAAGTGCTGGTGGTTCACACCTATAGATTTAGTGACTCAGGAGGCTGAGATCTAAGGATCATAGTTCAAAGCCAGCCAGGCATAAAAGTCCATGAGGCTCTTCTCTCCAATTAACCACCAAAACATGGAACTGGAACAGTGGCTCAAGTGATAGAGTGCTAGTCTTGAGCAAAAAGCTAAGGGAAAATACTCAGGACCTGAGTATAAGACTAGGATCAATGCACAAATGCGCGCGCGCTCTCTCTCTCTCTCTTACATACACACACACAAATACTTCAAGTCATTTGTCTTTTATGAATATTGCAAGTATTTTCTTCTAAAATTTCTTTGACTTTTAAAGCATGTTTTTCTTTAATATGGAAATTTATATGTAGCATAAATCATCAGCTCCATCACCATTTCCTTTTATGGCTTCACTTCTGGGATTAGATAGAAATGTTCTTTCTCAGCCCCAGGACTAAATATTTATGTATGCTTTTTCCTACTATATTAGAGGTTTTATTTTCTATCTAGATTTGTATTGCATTTGAAATTCATTTAAAATAAGATGAGAGCAAGTGATATAACTTTTCTCCCCAAAGAGTCAGCCAGTTCTCTTGCTATCAGTTCTTGCATAATTCATCTTTGATGTCATTGCTGCTTACATGTGAAGTCTCTGAGCCTTGCTGAACTGTCTCATGTATTCCCTGGATTTGGCTGGTGCCTTGGCTCAAAGCCACTGCGTGTAAATTACTCTTGATTTATAATATACTTCTTTATCTGATAGAACAAGTCTTTTTAAAAATGTCTTTTATTTGCAAGTGGATAGACTTTATTTTTAGAGACTTTAGGTAAGTAAAATTGTGCTGCTACCAGGGCTCGAACTCAGGACATTTCACACTAGCTCAATTTTCTTGTTTATGGAGCTAGTACTCTACCATTTGAGCCATATCTCCAGTCCAGAATTTTGCTAGTTATAGGAGATAGATTCTCTTCATACTTTTCTACACAGGGCAGGTTCTAATCACGATCTTCCAGGTCTCAGCCTCATGAGTAGCTAGACTGTAGGTGTGAAGCACCGGAGCCCGTTTTTGTGTATTGTATTTTTAGGGACAGTGCATTTTCTTTCTCAGGTGAAGTACTTCCCTACCAGAAAGCTATTTTGACATCTCAGTGAACATTCTGAGGGGGTGAGCTTCCCTCTGGGCACTGAGCGGTCGGACCCCCATCTTGGGTATGAAAGCCCACTGGGGCTCAGTTCCCTCTGCCTGAGAGTGTGCAGGCCCAGGGCCAGAGGTGGTGTCCTAACGCGGGCTGAGAGTCTGACCGCTAGACAGCCTGCCGCGACTCATCAGCCCAGGGGATAGCGGGGCCAGTCCCTTGCCAAACTTTGTCCACTTTTTCTAGCCACTAAACACGTTTTGTCACTGTGGGCTCATGGGTCCCCATGACTGCACAGCGTGGGGAGGGGGAACCGCTCTCGGGTGGATGGGTGGGGCAATGCAGAGTGAGCACTGGGCAGAACTCTCCCCGTCAGGAGCCTCTGGACCTTGACGCTGCTGACTTCCTGACAGTCGGAGAACCGGAAGTTCATGGTACTGCACAACAAGAGGCAGCAATGGACATTTTAGAGCAGCTGCAGCTAGGGAAAGGCTATTAATACTATTGGGAAGAAGAGACAACGTAACTCCAACAGTGACAATGAAAGAAATGGCAATGAATATTGCTCACCACCCATGAGAATGTGGTTACCTTCGATGCCGGTGCCAGCGTCCATGTTGACAGGTGAGTTCTGTGCATTTCTTTGAGGACTACCTCATCATGCACCAGTGAGGAGTGAAGGACGGCGGTCATCTCTCTAGTCTGACTTAGGATTTGGGCTCTGAGGACACTGATGGCAGGCCGCTGTGGGATGATGGGACTGGCTCAGGAAGTGTGACCTGCTGGTTCTAAACGTGTGTTGCTAGTCTTGCCTTGCTGTGGAAAAGTTACCACAAGCTTGACAGCTAGGTGTCAGCTCCCCGCAGTCTTTAGGTCAGATGACTGGGCACAGTGAAGCTCGGCTTTCTGCTCCGAGGCTCACACAGGGGAAAGCAGCGTGCTGCTGCACTTCCTTCCTTCCCAGAGGCTCAAGTGGAGACCCTGTTCAGCATCTACAGGTGCTGATGGCATTCAGTTCTTTGCAACTGTAGGGGTGAAAGCCCCAACAACGCAAGACACCACATTCCTCTCTGTGAATCTCCTCCCTGCTTTGAGGTCAGCCCCAGAGGACATCCCTCACATCCAGTCTCTCCCTTTAGGAAAAGCCCTGGTGCATTGCAGGGCTCACTCAATGGCTGGGCTTTTCTCTTGAACTCAACTTACCTTTCACCTTCGTTCCATCGGCAAGATTCCTTCACAGCAATGCTTCCATGGCATTTGACTGCCAGGTGTTGGTGGCTCATGTCACCAAGATCTGAGGATTGTGGTTCAAAGCCAGCCTGCGCATGAAAGTCTGTGAGGCTTTTTATCTCCAGTGAACCACCAAAAAGCTGCAGGTGGGGCTGTGGCTCAAGAGGTAGAGCCCTACAGTGCCCAGGCCCTGAGTTCAAGCTGCAAGACCAGTCCCTTCCCCCACCAATAGCATGTGACTGAATGACCCAGGAACAACTTGAGCAGACTAGGGAAGGGAAGAAGGGGAGGGAGGGATGTCTCCAGAGCTGTCTGTCATGCCATGCCCCTCCCACATTAATTCTTATATGTGATGCACACCAGGACAGCGCTGCATTAGCCTTTCTTATGCTCTTGAGGTGGTCCATGTGGGATTGGTTGATCTTAGCTTGAGTTTGTACAGCACACCCAAACCCCAGAGAGCCTCCAGAGAGCCTGTGGCACACCAGGTGGAAACTTCTCCATACCTGCGCTGCGTGCTTCCCTGATGCCCACCCCAGTGGGTCTAGAATCTGCAGAGGAATGGAAGGTGGGATTGGTGTGAACGGTTTGAAGGGTCTCCTTTACTTTCTGCAAGTGTCCACAGTTCATATAATGCTCAATCCGTGCGTGGCAATGAAAAAATGAGCAGCAATTCCGCTGCTCAAAGACCGTTCTCTTTTCTTCTCCCCAAGCCCTAAGTGGGACTATTTTTGACTTGGCTGTGACATCCCTGTGTCAGGCCATGGTGGCCCCCTCGGTGCCTCTCGCTGAACATTCTGGAGTCTTCACTGCAAGTGTGCAAAAGCCATTGGGTTCGTAAAGTTTATAGCGAGGCCCTCGCCAGTGAGAAACTCGAGCCAAACCAGACTCCTTGGGGTCATTGACTGGCTGGATGTGGTTGCTCTGCGTCCAGGCAGCCCGTGAGGAAGGCACTGAAGGGTTCTAAGACCTGTCCAGCACAGCTTCATGCACACGCCTCTCTGCTTGGCCAGTCAGGTACCCACGCTGGATTAGTGGCAGCTGCAATTTCCCACTTCCACGGGACACAAACGGAAGAGAGGAGGCCCATGGTATCATCCTTCCGCCAGGAGCGGGCTTCCCTGCCCGGCTCCCCTCAGAGCCCTGATGTCATGGATAAAACCCAAACCAAGAAGTGGGGCCCAGGCTCATGTTCTCAAGCAAACCCATGCTAATATCATTAAGCCACCTGGTTTTCATTTCCAGCCACTTCCCAGCTGTCCATTTAGGGATATTTAAAGCCAAATCCATTCATTCTTTCCACTCCTTCCTGGTGACTGGGTCGGTTTAATGACTGTCCTGTGAGAAGGAGGAGGGGATACAGGTCAGGAATGACCAGAGTGATGAGAAAGAAGGATTACAAGTTGGAAGAGAACAGCGAGATAGTAAAAGTATAATTGAAAACATCGTATTTGTACAATTACCATGGCGTGGCTTGCTTCACGGGGAATCTAAATGAATCTCATAGCAGATAGTCCATTGTGAGAAATAAAACCTAAGAAGATCCGGGGGACACTGCAGCGTTTCTCACCAACTTCTGTGTACCTGGGAAAGAGACAGTGAGTTCTCTCCAAGTTCTTGAGTGAACTCTCAGCCCTCGGAAGTGCACAGGTCCAGTACCGGCTGCGAGGCCCGCAGGTCCATCACTGGACTCCTCCTCTATTCTGAGATGGAGAAAAAAACTGGCGTGTTTCTGTTGTGCTTCTATTTGCCTGGTGTCCTCATGTTGACAGACCGTAAGTCTCAGGGAGAAGGTGGGGGGTGGCGGTGGTGAAGGTCAGCTTTCCTGGACCTGTCCTGGTCTGCTTCAGCCCACTGAACCACGCTGGGGTATCTGGAACATTTCTTCCCAGTATGCACATAGCAATCTGTAAGCTGCGCCCTGTTCTAAACTAGACCCCTTGTCCCCAGACCCTTCTCTGAGAGGCATCATGCTTCTTTAATGCCCCCCAGAGGTGTAATCTGATGCCAACACTGCCTCACCCCTCTTTGCTCCCCGGATCTGCCCAGACCACTGGATGCCCCCCTCAGCCAGCCTTCTTGCCACCCAGTGCCAATACTCCCCTAGGTGCCACAGGAAGAGCCTTTAAATCTAAGAAATGTGATGCTGAGTCCCTGTGTCCCATGATGCTTAAAAGTAAAGTGCTGTGACCAGGAATTCTAGGCCAAAAGTTCCACCCTAGAGCACCCAAACTGTCAGTCTAGCCGCTCACCCCAACACCCCAAATAAAGAGATGAGTAGAGGAGACACTGCAGGAGGAGAAGGGAGCACTTTGCCCATCTTCAGGGGACAGACATGGGCTTTAGAGTTGAGGAGAAAATTGGGATGGGAGTGGGACGTTGGCATAATTATTAAACAGCTCCTGTCACGGATATAGCATGGACGTCAAAGGTGTGGCCCAGGTGGTACTCTTCCCAGGGTTCTCAGACATTTGCTGGGCATGGTAAGAAAGCCACATGGCCGGCGGTGTAGCTTCAACCCTTGTGACAAGATACTATAGGTCAGTCTTTCCTGATTCCAAGGTGGTCACAAGGTGACTGGGGAGAGCTGGACAAAACCTGATACAAAAGGGAGGCAGAGATTTCAAGCCTTTCTCCTGCTTTTGGACGACACTTCGACATCGACAGGCTCAAGGGAGAAGTCCACACTTAAAACAACCTGTCACTACGCTCTGATTCCAATCCCTGTCACCTGCCTCTGCTCATGCCCAACTCTTCTTCCTGCTGCTGTCCAGAGCCCTGGGCCCCTTTCTGGGGGGCTGAGGAAGCACATGGGGCCCTTTTCCCAGCGGGGCTCCTCCAGACCCTGAGCCTAGTGCCACTACTTCCTCCAGACCAGCACATAGGCACAGGAAGCTGTTCCAATGCACTTCTCCAGATCCACAGAGAGGCACCCAGGGGAGGCCCCCGGAATCAGACCACAGAGGGGGGCCCAGGGAGGCCCCCGGAATCAGGCCACAGAGGGGGGCCCAGGGGAGGCCCCCGGAATCAGACCACAGAGGGGGACCCAGGGGAGGCCCCCGGAATCAGACCACAGAGGGGGGCCCAGGGGAGGCCCCCGGAATCAGGCCACAGAGGGGGGCCCAGGGGAGGCCCCTGGAATCAGTCCACAGAGGCACCATCAGGCCTGTTCCTTAGATGTGTAGAAAAATAAAAAAAGGGCATAAGTAATTTCCCTAGTGTTTCAGACCAAGAAGAAAGCAAGATGCCACGTGTAGAAATTTAGATACAAAATAAGTCACTTAAAACCCAGCCAAAATGCTCTGATGCTCAACCGCACGGCCCACCCAGCCGAGCTCCCCACGCGGCCACGTGTGGCCAGGGGCTCCCTTGGGGCAGACATTCATTCAGCATTTTTGTCTTTGCCAATAGTTCTTTCTCCCAGTGCTAGTGCTAGGGCATGTGTTAGAGATGTGCCATCTTCTCCAGGGAGCTCACAGTCTGCCAGGAAGGATGATGGGTGCACCCAGCTAAGTGTGTCTCAGAAGAGATCGGCACGCACGCTACAGGAGGCTACAGCTGCTTGTCCCTGCACCCAGCCCTCGGGATGAGCAGGAGTTATCAGGTAAAGAGATGAACATGGAAGACCCTGTTAGCAGCAGGAGAAGTAAAGTTACAAAGAATGTAGCTCACGCTTGGTCTCTCTCCTGTTCTTTGTGCACTTTGTCTAAAAGAAGCTACTCTCATTCTTTGATGAGACTGGAAGATTGGGAGTTACTTGGCATACAAGTAGTTAATTAGAGTTCACAAAATAGATATGATAAGAATGCATGAGGTTCTGTCTGAGCCATTTGTCTTGCTATAACAAAGTACCTGAGGCTGAGAAATTTATACAGGACAGACATTGATTTGCTCACAGCTTTGTGGTTGAAAACCCAAGTTCTGTGTCTTCTGTTTCCAAGATGGAGTTTGGTTTCTATGTCCTTCATGAGACCTTCCCTGGTGGGTGGGATGGAAGGGCTAATGTACTCGGATTAATTTCCTCAGTTCCCTGACGGTTGCTGGTGGAGAAGTGAAACAGTATCTCCACAGCCTCCAAGAAGCACCCAAAGTAGAATCATGGGTAATCCGATGGGAATTTCCAAGGAGCTGTGTAAGGGTCCCTGATGACGGAGAGGAGGGAGGTGACAGGATGCAAGTATTTCTTGGAGTCCATTGATGGAAGGAAAAGACAGGGTGTGGAAAGAAGACTCCAGAGATCAAGAGTGAGAAGGAACAGTTTTGCAGCCAGCACATAGACACATCTGTGCTGCCCACAAGACAAACAGTGACCATGTGGCCCCGTCCTCCAGGTTACACCGCCTCCTGGCACAGGCTGCGAGGCTGTGTCTCACCTCTCAGCCACCGCGGATGTCCCTGCCCTGGCTCCTCACACCGGAGACAGCACCGTCAGTGAGCTTCATGTTGAATAAATGTTGGCAGCCACGTCGGGCTTAACTGGATATGAATGTCAGAGCTGCTTTGGATGGTTTTCTTCAAGTGTTGAACAACAATAGACCAAGGCAAGCTTCCTGGTACCTGAACCTGAATCAAAGTCACATTTTTTCTGATGCGTATTTCATTTGGTTTTGGCAGAGGGTCTGTGTTTTTCTTGGGTTTTACATCATTTATGATGTTGCATGGAAACACTCTAACAAAACATCATCTATAATCAAACGAGGCTCACAGAAGAAGGAGGTGCATGCCAATTCCGACTAATCTAAGCCTTTATGGGAATAGCTATTTGCTAAGAATGATTAGCCAAACATCTGTGTCAACACTTTTGGAGCTGCAGATAGAGATGCTGTTAATCACCGCATGTACAGTGATATTTCTAGCTCCACAGGGGGGAAAATGTTCGACCACAAGCAAACCTCTCCGCTAAGCTCTTTTTGGTAAGCTCCACTCTCCTAATTCATTACAATAACTAAGGGCATGCAGATTTGCATGACATGTGTGTATGTATGCAATTGTGCATGTTTGAACTTGAGAGTTTTGCCTTGATTCACCCTCATATTTGTAATAAAATTACTTCTGGTTACTAAGATATCAAACTCCAGAGTCGTCTTAGAAAGAAATAATTTTCTTTGCTCCATGATACCTAAGCATATGGTCCCAGCAATCTTTCTAAACCCACGCATTGCCGAGTATTTGCCGGGTTGAAAAGAGGTGTATTTATGCTTCATGGGTGATTGATGTGGCTGAGGATAAATTTCAATAACTGAATCCACTGTAAAACATTTCGTCCAGCAGTCAACATCTGCATTGAATTGTTCGATGCAAACGTGACGTCTTGAGCTTGTTGGGAGGAACATGCCTCTCCTGGTATTCACCAAGACAGAGTTGCCACAGGCCAGCCCACTCTCCTAAGACACACTTTTGCTGGGCTGAGGGGAAACGAGGATTCTGTTTTCTCTTCTGAATGGAGATGTGCCCCTTTGCTGCAGATTGCCTTTGGCTGATCTTCTATGTTCATTTGCGATGTTGCTTTGTATCGTCTGTCCCCAGAGTGAATAGTGTACATGAAATGAGACCTGCATTCATTGATGGCCAGATTATTTGCTCCGATTTAGAAACCACTGTAAGATGTAGCTGATTAAAACCAAGACACTACTTATAACCTGGGGCCAGGCTGAGGCTTCTGACTGTTTTTCCTGCCCTGGTGAGCTTGATGCAAATGGGGCATTTCAATTATATCTGCATCAACCAAAGGGGCCCATTGATGTTGGGATAAGCAGCTGTCCTGGCCTGTCTCTGTTTGATCAGCTGTGTCCTCCTCCTCCTCCTTCTCTTCCTCCTTGGTGGGCACACGGGGCTTCCCGAGCTCTCTGAGGAGGCCAACATGAAATCCCTGAGTCATCAGATCCACTAGAGACAAATTCCTGGAGTTTAATAAAATGAAATTTCCAATCAATTGACTTTGTCTTCTTGAATAGCTGTCCCTATTGAATTTGGATCCTTCTTAAGACCCCAAACTGTGGGATATAGGAGCAAAAAGGATGGAAATAGCCTGAATCTCAGATTCCTGTATTCTTTGCATGAATGAAGGGAATAAAATAGAGGAGTGAACTTGCTCAAAGTATACTGCATTCATCTCTGGAACCATCACCACAAACCCTCTGTCCTATTACTGTGTGCTCATAAACAAAACCTGCTGACTTCAGACTCGTTCTGGACAAGCAGTCTTATCTATTCTGTTTCCTTCAGTCTGTCTCTTTGCCATACAGTACCCTGCCTGCAAGGCAGGCTGGGTAAACAGATTGAATATGCCAAGATACACATCTGCATATGTCTACGTGCACATCTGCGTATGTCCAGCCCCTTTCCTCACTAGATATGGCTGAGGCCCACACGCTTCCAGCAGGAGAATGCACTCACTGCCCCACACCTCAAACGCATGCCCACTTTGGCCCAGTCTTCTGGATTTCCCACGACTGTGCTCTTTAAAGAGCCTGGGATTGTTCTAGTTTGGGTAAATTAAACCAGGACAGTGATTTCTCATCCTAGGGCTTTACCAAGAAGCCTAAAACCGACAGGAAATAAAATGGCTATTTTTTTAAGAAAAAAGACTCTATTGAAAGATTGGAAAACTTAAAGTGCAAGACAATTCTGTCTAGTTTAGTAAGCCCAGATCTTCTCCTGGGCCGTCTATAACATCATAAGAGTTCCTCAGCCCTCACAAGTCAGGTTCCTTCCTCAGAAGCTCAATTCAATAAATCTTCCTAGAGGCAGATATATGTACAGAAATCCACTCTTAACCAGGCTATCATAATTCAATGACGTTAAATGGAAAATTCCAGAAATAAGTCATTCATTTCAAACTCTGCGCCATTATGAGAAGCATGACGAAAGCCTGTGGCATCCTACCATGTCTCTCCAGGGACATAACTCTTCCTTGTGCTCAGCATAGTTCCAGGTTACACAGCCCCAGCTGCTAGTCCCTTGCCAGCTGTATTGGTCATTAGATCCACTGTCTTCATGTCTCAGTTCTTGCATCCAAGCAAGTAACACTCATTTATATCACAGTGGCTCTGCAGTGTAGGAATGGCCAGGCAGGTAATTCAGGTGTGACAGAGTGCTTCCTTCAAGTGAACAGCCACATGCTCTCCACTTAATAAAGTAAGAAAAATACCAGATGCTGAGGTGTCCACTGGGGGTCTTGGAACGTACTTCCTTAAAATAAAGGTGCGGGGACTGTTCTTGGCACCAGTTTATAATGATGTAGCTGCAGACATGCTCACATGCACAAAGTGGGAGTCCCATTGAGGAAAACGAGGGAAGGCCTTTCCATCAACACCCCCAACCATGTCATCAAATCACTCGAGCCCGTTGGTCTCTTTGCTCCTGGGCTTGCAGGCTGGCGGTAGGGAATGTGTCACAGGGGAACACCTCAATAATTCTCTCTTATACTGAGTTAGAAAGACAGGGTGGTGGCTGAGCTCTGCGTGGACTCATGCCTCCCCCTGACCCAAGGCTGCCCATGGATCTGGGACATGTGTCTCAAGTGTCTTGCAAGTACCTGAACTTGGTGAACTTTTAGACTACAGACGAAATGAGCCACTGAACTCGGTGGACTAAATGCTATTATTTCTACATTCCTTACTTTTGAAAGTACAGTGTCGTGCAGTTAGACTGGGGGCATAAGACAATCCAGTGTTCATTTTTATCATACAAGTGTGCTAGTCACAACTTATAGACAGAGCCCACAAATGAACTGATGTGGCCCAATAGTTGTTAACACTCCAAGGCAATTTTGCATTAAGGTCTACTTTGTTAGGATGGAAATATATAATAAAATCTTATTTATTTGAGTGCAAAATGAGAATTACTTTTTGTGTCTACAAACTGAGCACTGAGACTTTAGGCAAAAGGGAAGGCAACAGATAAAAAAATGCAGGCACACGAGTAAGTTAAAATCAAACTCAACCATTTAAAGTTACTTCCATCAATAGTGATTTGCATACCTGTTATCATTAAACATGTCATGAAGGAAGATTTACCTGGGCTGTAGTCATTTTTAGATGAATTTATACGCTTGAAATTGACCTAGCAATTGTAGACGAGTCACTCTTGTGAGTAGGTGCTTTCCACTGTGGGATTTGGTCTAGTGACTTTCTGAGAATTCAAGTTCTTAGAAAAGTACCTTTGACGCTCTATCGTCTAGGCTCATTTGTAGAGGAACTGAGGCAATAAGACTGTCAGATACGTCATCAAAGTCATCACAAAGTCATCACAGCATGTGTGTGTGTGTGTGTGTGTGTGTGTGTGTGTGTGTGTGTGTGCCACACAGCAGTGTCATATGGGTGACAAGAGTGAGGGAGAATCGAGTTCCATTGGAGAAACATGCCCTGTTTTATTTGCTTCATTAGCCAATTTATGTAGAATATGCCTATTTTACAGGCATTAGTTTCAAGCTTTGGGACTTAATTGAGGAATTTCTAAGACAGTGAATTGGAGTAAATGAAAATTATGACTTTTCACATAGCTCTCTATATTGTCTACTTTTGACTGAATTACATATTCTTATATAGTGATTGATATCCAGTCATTAAATTTCTCATTCTAGTTGGAATATTCAGGTTTTTTTGAATTTTCAGTTTAGATTTGGTTGAAAGAAATATGAGATAAAGAAAAATGAGTAAGGTGGGGCGGGGGGAGGCTGGGAAGGGAGGTGAAGGGTAAACAAAGGAGGAGGCTGCAATGCTTGGTAAGAAATGTACACATTATCCTGCCCATGTAATTGTAACCCCTCTGTACAGTATGTTCACAAATAAAATAAAAAAAAGTCAGAAAAATTAACGTAAGTAAAATTCACTTAAGTTAAAATAAACTGCATTTTTCTAAAATTTAAATATGAAAATATATATTGTTTTGATAAAAAAAATAAAATAAAAAGAAAAATGAGTAAAATTTCCATTGCATCTTTTTCTGGGGATATTGTTTGAAATTTTTGTCTCAAAAGAACAAGAAAAAGGATCCTTTCAATACCACCTTGATGACATTTTTCCTTTGGTATTGGGGTTTGAATTGAGGGCCTGGCATTTGCTTGGTAGGCATTCTACCACTTGAGCCACACCTGCAACACTGAATTTTTTTGTATTATCCAAAAATAAGTAGAAAAGTGTGTCTAAAATGAACTCAGGAGTTTTTCAGATTCTTTGCTTTCAGATTCTTTTCTGTAACACTGTCCAGAGGAGAAAACAATGACAGGAGGTAGGAGAGGAAAAGCAGAGAGGGAATCAACTAGCTTCACAATTAATGACTTAGCTACAACTGGAGGACTAGGCTCAGGAGATAGGAACCAGAGGAATGGAAGGCACTCCCAGGCAACACGATTCATCAAAGCTCAAAGAAGCCTGTGGCGGGCAGTGGGGTGAGCTGGTCTCCACTCCCACCAAGAAAAATGAGATCAATTTGAGGAGAGGAGGCTACATCCCACTAATTCCTTCCGGCACATAACCAAAGATTTGAGGACTTAAAGAAATCCTGTTGCCCACTCTCCTTTGGACAGAAGTGTCCGCCTCTTTTCTGCTGAGTGTTTCTCGAAGGCACTGCCTTCTCTCCATGTGGTTGAGTTCTCAGACCGTCTCCTCCATTTCTTTCTCCTCCCAAGGAGAGGATGACCTCCATCTCCTCATGCTGTCTCTCCAAGGTGTGGTTCACAGCTCCCCCTCTGCTCCCTAAAACAGTGACCCCCCTTCCTGTACCCTCAGGCCCTCTTGGGCCACCCCACCTCGAGGTGAGCGCCCCATGGCAGCTGGACGGGCCAGCTCCTAGCTGGGGAGATTAGGTCACCGACGCTTGTCTACACAGCTGCGTGTCTGGCAGGGCCCAGGAACTACTAATCCCATCCTTGGTGATGGAACCAATCCACTTTCCAGGCATGCTCCTACTCCTAGAAACATGACCCATTCATAATAAAGTCCAAACACAGTGACCTCACCCGACTGTAACCCAGCACCCACTTCCAAATGCCTTTCTGTAGGTTCTGTCAGTTGCGTGGAGCGGCGTGGTGGTGGGAGGGCTGCTGCAGGGACCGGTGCGGGGATCGGGTGAGGCCGGGGTCACCAGGCTGGCTGTGTGTGGTGGGCAGGCCTCCGCTGACGGGTTGGTGTGGGGCCTCCTGGCAGCCTTGGGTTGGCTATTCTTCTTGTGGCAGTAGACACACCTAACTTGGAATCTGAAGGGTGAAGCAGGCTGTGTAGATTAGGTCCACAAAGAAAACTGTCAAAGGCAAGCACAAGAGAGAGTTGGGGATTAGGTAATTGGGAGGGACAGAGGTTAGTCCATGACTGGATGCCCAGCCCTCCCGTGGTCACCAGCAGCCGTGGCTTGGCTGAAGTTGACATTGTTGTAAGGTAAATCATCCCAGAAGCCACATTTTAAAATATAGAATACTAGAGTCTTTATTATACAGTTAGCAGTCTGCAGGCTGCCCATTGTTACAAAGGCCTGCAGCACGCAAATACACATAATATCGCTAGGAAAGAAGAAAGAAATAACAAAACAATACCAACAAGCCAACTCAGCTCCAATGGAGAGCTGAATTGGGACTCCATGATGACTGGAGACAAGCTAGGAGACAGAACACAGGACAGGATCACAGAGACACACGTGGCATGGAGTCCCGTGGCTAGGCTGGTCCTGGCCTAAATAGTTGGTGCAGGGCGCAGATCCTCAGGAAATTGCCAGTCCCAGGTACTGGACTGACTGATTCAGTAACCTATCAGCCAGGAGCCTGCCCCTGTCTCCAGGGGTCTGGGCACACCCATTACCTAGAAGGCAGATGATGGGGGTGAGGGGAGTGAGGCGCATGAGGATTTCCTTCCCCCAGCATGAAGACAAGATGCCAGACCCTACCATTCACCATGTGGTCAATATGGCGCTGGCCAGACTTGACCTCTGACTTCAACATGAGGTCAAGGCCAAGTTGTCAAAGTACAGTAAGTCTGCTCGAACACAAATTCAGCCATGGGACAGCAGAGTTGGAAGCAAATCTGAAACCAGCCTAAGATGCATGAATGAACCTGGGCACCCTAGGACCCCCCTCCCTCAGGCCATGGGCGGAGAGGGTAAGAGGGAGAGAGCTGCTCCTTCTCGACTCTTGAAACGCTTCGTGGCTATTACTCAAGACACTTCATCAGAGACACTGTCCAGGTTTGTATTGTTGGAAACTTCACCTTTCAGTGTCACTTAAAGAAAAGTCCCTCATTTGTGGCATTTGAGAACAGGGAGTGAACAGGAAGTGAAGAAACCATGGAGGTATCTGAAGCACCAAGGGCCGGGTGAGTTGGGTCTTAGACTTTCCTGGCCTCCCATCACTGCCTACTTGGCCAGAGAAGAAGTCCTGTTCTTTCATGAACCTAGATCCATGACCTTTTGCCTAATTCCAGATCCAAGCCAGCAAGCCATGTCTTCTCCAGGATGTTGAAACTGAAATTTTCTGGAGGCAGAAGGCAGCAATGTAATCTAGGGGCGTGGAGCCTTGCTCCTAGCATTGGAGTTCACTGTGTCCCGGGCAAAGAAGCAAAGCTGCAGCATGCAGCATGCAATCTGAGTAAGTCCAAGCATAATCTGCATGCGAGGTCAAAGCTCCTGGGGTGCGGAAACATGCCTCCTTTCCAGGCCGGCTGAGGAGCTCTCTCCTGGAGTCTGTCAGCTGACTCATCAACAATTTCTACAGGCACATTTAAACTGAGATTTCTGTCTCCATTTAACTGGTAACCTTCCAAAAGTTCTAAATCCTTCTAGGATTAAAGTAACCTGCTAGAGGTCAGTTCTCCTGTCCCAGACATGAGAGGAGCAATGGACATGGCCAAGGACATGCAAGGACATGGCAAAGCTGGAGAATTAGTGAACTTGGGGAGATAGATTTTATTCCCAGAAGCTGTTTCAAGAGGAGATAAGAGACCTCAATATAGAACAGTTTAATTCTGCTTGCTACAAGAAAAAGTGGGAATTTATGCTCAAGATAGGAGGGTTGGGGCTGTGAAGAGAGGAATTCTGAGAGCCAGGAGTCCAGGGAGACTGACTAAGCCAGTCTGACCAGATTCTAGCTCAAGACACACACAGCCACCAGACATCCACAGTGGGGGGGGGGGGGGGGCGATGATGAGCCTGATTAGATGTTTAGGGCAATCAGAGGTGGGGAGGGTGGACTCTGCTTAGACCAAGCACGCTTGTCTCTAAAACGAGGATGCCCAGACAATTCCAAACTCCAAAAGTCATAGTCTAGTTGAAAAATATACCTGAAGTGGAGCTCAGTAAGAGAAGGGATGTATCAGTGTGAAACATCCTGTGGTCTAAGAAAGAAGTGCTACAGAGAGGAATAAAGACGCGGGTCCCGGGACAGAGTCACAGCCAGAAGGACCCACTGACTAAATCTGGACAAGGAGAATTCTGAAAGAATTAAGGCTGGTAATGAATGATTGGAAGCAAAGTCTGCAAATCTATGTCAATTATAATGAAAAGTAGATTAAAGGCTGGGGCAGGAGGAAGCCCAGCTCTGCTGTGGGGCATGCCAGGTTGGGCTGTTAGAGGTGTTGGGTGTTTGAGGAGGAGAAGGCCTGGTCCACAGCCATCACAGCAAAGAGAGGCTCAGGCCGGAATCCCAGAGGGAAAGACACTCTCCCCACTCAGCGTTAGAACAGATGGAGGCTGCGTGATGGGCTGTCCAAAGTGCCTTCGCTTCCCATGAGATTCTTACTGGAAGATAGAGAAAAGCTGCTAGTACGAAATGTGGAGAAATCGAACAAGACATTGACAAGCTAATAAAACTCAGACTCACCGAGGGGAAGACCAGCTCTTGTGCCCAGAGAATGAGATCCCTCCATAGAGAGAACAGATCACTTCTGCAGGAGAGAAGCAGGCACATGCGCTCTGAGAGCATGCTTCATTTCACAAGGAAAGGCCAGTCCTTCCCAAATGTCACCACTACAATAGACACGCGCACACACGTGCACGCGTGCACGCACACACACACATACACAAAACCCAAGACTGTTTCAGAAGTAATAATTTAAAAAGGCATAATTGGAAGTAATGCATGATCCTAGACTACACCTGACGTACAAAGGGGAAATGGTCTAAAAGTCCTGACACAGGACAAAACTAGAATCCAGACACTGGGTGAGAGAGTTGTGCTAATGTGAAGTTACTGACCGTCAGTAGCCTGAATCTCATACATTCTGCTTTGCCTGTGCACACACTCCTATTCAGTTCATAAGCTTGGCATAGTAAACAATGAACAATGATAAATAAGAATAGCTATACTCTAGATACATGACAGAATATATGTTTCTAGGAGTAAAGGAATATGCTGTGTCCACACAATTCTCAAGTAACTTGAAACAAACGTACACATATGCATAATTACATACATGACTATAGTTATACCCAGCAGTCCTGCTCTGTCTGCAATTATACTATTGTCCTCACTTTTAGCTACCTGAGCTCAACTGTGGTATGAAAATAACTAATATTAACATAAATTCCAAGAGAGAGGGGCCAAGGAGAGGAGAGAAGGAGGGAGGGAGGGAGGAAAGGAGAAAGAAAGGAAGGAAGAAAGAGAAGGGAAGGAGGAAGGGAGGAAGAGAAGAGGGAGGGAGAGAGATAGATAGAACATATATACCTAACTTATAACATATTTTTTGTAATTTTTTTTTTTTTTGCCAGTTGTGGGGCCTGAACTCTGGGCCTCGGTGCTGTCCCTTAGCTCTTCAGCTCAAGACTAGCACTCTACCACTTGAGCTATAGCGCCATTTCCAGCTTTTTCTGCTTATGTGGTGCTGAGGAATCGAACCCAGGGCCTCATGCATGCAAGGCAAGCACTCTACCACTGAGCCACCTTCCCAGCCCTTTGTAATTGTTTTATTGTAAGATTGTAACTCATTGTTATTATTTTTAACCACTTACTATGCCTAACTTATACACACCAAAAGCAGGCCACAGAGACACAGCATGCTGTGAGGTTTTGACCTTCCTTAAAGGTCTGGTAGTATATCTTCTGTGGATCTGCACATAAATTTGCAGACATAATATTGCAAGATTACACACATCAGTTAGCACAGTTGTTATCTTTATACTCATGGAGAAGCAAAATCCATGAAGGTACCAATAATAGACTCTGAGCAAAAACTACACTGATGTTCTGATTTCTTAATTATTTCTACCACTGTCCCCTAAGAGGGAAATTGGTTTCACGGAAAATATAAAACTAAAGGAAAATAAAGGGCAACAAAAATTAGTGAGCCAACCGAGAACAAAGTCCATGTAGACGAGAGAAAGTCACATTGATCTGGTGTTAATGAGATTGCACACAAGCTCAAGCAGTCTCCCATGCAAGCTGTAGGTCATGCTTGCGCAGGAGAGCCACATGCTAGTCTTGGCTTTTGGCTTATTTTTCAGGTCTGGTTGCTCTCCATCTTTTCCCCAGGCTGGCCTGGAACCAGTATCTTCCCACCTCTGATCTCAAGTAGCTGGGATTACACGTGTACACTGCAATGCCTAGTCGACTCTTAACAAACATGAGAGTTTACAAAATGGCAGCTGGTTTTGATGGAAAATAACTTACACTGGAGACACTCATCTCCCTGCTTGTCAGCCACATCCTGAAAAACGCCAGAACTGCCCTTGATGCCCAACAAGCTAACCCATCTCCCCTCACCTTTCCCCTCCCCAAACACAGCCCGTAGCCATGCTAGAGACAACCTGCAAACTGGGGCCACACTGTTTGTGGACAGGATGCAGTTACCCCTCCCTTTCCTGTAACTCCAGATTAGATTGCTCTTCCATCCCACCTCCATCTCTGCACAGAGCCTCCCTTGTTCCCGTCCTGCCCCCCAGCACCTGCCCCTGACTTCGCTCTCTGCCTCGGAAGAGACGTGAGTAGTAAGGGAGTTGTGGTGTGCTTCCCCACGCACTCTGTCCTCATTGTTCAGCCTGATAAAAACCTGTCCTTCTGTGAGTTTGTCTTTCTGATCTTTCCTTTATTCATACTCCTGGCCCTCGAAATTTTCCTTAATGGTTCCTTACATTTGATGCTGAAGCCTAGGGCTGGAAACCCAGGTACCTGAAATCTTCCTTCCAGCTTCATGCCACGGAAGGGCTGTGAATGACCTCACAAGAGAGTCGGCGAGAAAGTTGACCCCTTGGGAGGAAAGGAATTACATTCCATCTTATCTCTGGGTAAATTTTGGAGAAGGGACCTCTGTACAGAAGTGACCTCTGACCTCTGCAGAGGTCACCATGCTGCAGAGGTCAAAGGGGACGGGTGTGTCTGCAGCTGTGGATGCCCTATGCTCCGCTCCGGCTGTTGCTATGTCTGAACTGGGAGCAGCAGCGCTCTCGGTCAGGACTATTCCATTTCGACTTTTCCCTGACAGGGACAATAGATTTAACCCCAAGAAAAGAACAGATCCCAGTACTCGCTGGTGTCAAGGGAAAGTTGTCCACTCAGTTCCTTCAGACCCAGCCTGTGACCTCTGTCCTTCCGTGGACTTTCACGTTCATCTTTACCAGTGGCACAGGCTGGCCCCAGGCTGCACACTTTTCTGCCTTCCTGGTATTGGGTTACTTTCTTCTTTTCAGGATGTTCATTCCAATGAGCCTCCAAGGTGAAAAGAATCCAGCTGTGTGCCAGCCTTAGGGCTGGGTTCTCCAGTGACCGCGGGAATGCTGCAAACAAAAAACAGCAGGATGTTTTATTTGATCTGGACCGGGTTAGTTAAGTATTTCAGGATGTTGGAATCAAAAGACACTTCAAATTCAATGAAGGCCTTACAGAGTGACCAACGGGGTGGGTGTAATTCTGTCCAGCATTAGCCTGACATCAACTGGAAGGAAACCACAGCTAAAAGCTAAAGCCTCAGATGGAAGAGGAAGGAGAAACATTATCCAGAGTCTTGGGCCTAATGGCTTCAGCAATCTTCATTTTCAAGCGAGCAATGGGATGCAGAGATCAGCACATATCTGAAGACCTTCATGGTTAACAGGCCGCTCCTGCATCCATCCTTCCCACTCTTCATTGCAATGTGCAGAGCTCAGAGCGGTGCTTGGATTTCCACCTACCAGGCTGAAGGAACAATGGCAGCTCTCAAAGCAGGGGCCTTGGGCCAGCAGCCTAAGCCCATGGGAGCCATTTTGAGATCACACATTACTGGACCCCACTCAGACCTGTTGGATCTGAGCTGAGTGGCATCATAAGGCCCAAGTCTAGCTCTTCTCCGCTTGTAAGTTTGAGACTCACGGGGTACATCTCCTTTCCTCTGGAATGCCAAGGGCTCCCGGAGGAAGGGTTGACCCAGTTGATCACTCAACAGGACTTCAGGTGAATCAAATCAAATGATTGGCCTCATGAATAACTTCAAGAAATCAAAAGATTCCTCAGTTTTCATTTCTTCCTTATTGCCTGTTGTTTTTTTTTTTCAGAATTACACCAAACTAGATTTTCATAATATAAAGGAACTCTCAACTTCTCTGCACAACAATCACACCACTCAGAAAAGTCTGTTGGTCATTCTCAAAAACCAGGCCAGTGAGATCTGAGTTGCTGCACATGAGAGCATCTTCTCTGTGCGGAGGTGCGCCTCACAGGACTCCAGGTCAGGAGACAATCTGACACAGGTTCCCGGTCTCAGGTGGCAATGATAGGGTATCTCCTCCCTCCCCTTTTCATGATCCCAGATAGTCATGTTCTTTCCCCAATGTCTTTGCTTTACACAGAACGAAAGGCTGGAGTCAGTTTCAGGAAAGCATATGGCAGGAGGCTGGGTTTTATTTGGGGTTTGAGTTTGGGTTTTGGCTCCAAGGCATGACAACAAGCCAAGCCACGCTTCACTGCCAGGCTTGGATGAGAGCTTGACCAGGATGGCTACAGATGGCCTGGTGTGTGTAGCGTTGTTGCTGAATCAGCAAATCTAGGATGTTGGGGCACTGAATCTTTACAACAAAGCCAGGAAGAAAGCTGAAGGGAGAGGAGAGAATTGTCACCAGCCATCTCCCCACGCCTGGGCTTCCAGCCTGGGCAGTCTATAAGTGATCATTAACAATGAAACCTTAACTTATCCTTGTCAAGAATTGAACTATTCCTCCAAATGGGTTCTGGGTGTATGTGTCTGTGTTTGAAGAACAAAATGGAAATTAAATGGAGGAGAATTACATATCAATCTTCCTGGCCATGGGAAATGTGTGCGACCATAGGAGAAGAAATGCATTTATGTAAGTGACAGGAGGAGAATGCTGTCTAACTTCACAAATTGTTTGAATTCCCTTTTCCAGGAAGGCAGGAAACCGGCTTATCTCTCCTTCCTGACTCTGGTACTCCTTGGTCTGAGGGTTCTATTGTCTGTTTCCTGGACACTCATGTCTTGGAAAGAAAGTGATTAGAAAGTAGTATGTCTCCTTCAGAAAAAAATGCCAAAAGCTAAATGCAATCCTAAATCTTTCTGTCATCATTTCATGCTATTATTATTATATTGCCATTCAAGGTTTAAAAAATCTACATCATTCTTGGGGCTGAAGGGCTGGCTCAGACAAAAGAGCTAGAAGGATTGAAGATGGGATATTGGACATGGTTGTCTCTCCAATATTCTACAATGATAAGGTGATTCTTGATCTACTTAAATACGTGTCCCTGTGGCTTTGGCTCTTACTAACACTTCCAAAGCACCCGTGGTTTCAATCTATCAGACCTTCTCTGGCACCCTTAGGAAGGGGTGCACTTGGTATAAAAAGCACAGCCTTAAAACATCCATCATATACACATGGTCCCCAAAGTGCTACATCGTATAAAGCAGTAAGGTTGAAGGTTGACGTGCTGGTCAGTGCTGGTGACTTCATGTGACCAGCCGTCCTCCTGGTCCAGTGGTGAGGGTCCTGGGCGAAGCTGGCTGTGTCCCCTGAGGGGACATTCACGCAGGCTGCCTCAGCACACAGAATGAGCTCACTGTCACAACTGGCCTGTCAAATCACATCAGTGTTTAAATGTCACCTGGAAACATTCAAGTATCTAGAATATTCTCTCTATGTGCTGTTTTTATCCTCTCTCAGAAACACTGGAAGATTGAGATACATTGTTATCTGGGCGCTGGTGGCTCAGAGTTCAAGTCCCAGGACCAGCACAGAGAAAAAATTTGCATTGTCTCTATAGTTTAATTCTGTATGCTTTACCCAATTTTTTCTGAATATGGATATTCCCTGAGAGCCTTCATCTGCCTAGAGTCATACTCAGACAAGGCTTCCAACGGCAGCTAATGCTGTCTATTTCTTTTAAGAATATAGCAGGATGAGAACACTTGGTCTGTGATTTATGCCTATGTAGTTGAGGCTGGTTTATTTTGCTTCTAGGTATGAGGACATTCCAGTCCAAAATGTGTCTGTTTTATGATCCAAAGCTGTTTACAATTTAAAGAATATCAGTGGGAATAGTTCACTGCATTTCATCAAAGAATGTTACCATCCTTCTTCAAAGGTTCCAGAAGGAAGGGTGGGAATGCTTTCTGTAGCAAATCCTCCCCAGCTTCAAACATAAGGTGGCAAAGTTCATCTTTTTAAAGGTAAATGGCTTTGTATACCTAAGGGTTGGTTATGTATATATTGTGTTCCTTGAATGTTAAATAGGACCTTCTGATCTTCATCTATTTCTAAGAGACTGTAGAAACACACACATGTACAAGTGTTGCCATACTTCCTATTTCATTATTAAGGGATTTGCTTTGTTAAAGTGCACACTTAATCCAAGTATCTTACAAATAAATTACAATGTCTGCACATTAGCATTAAAACATTTGGTAACACTGAATTTAATTTATCACTACATGAATTTGGTGTTATGATTTCTAAAAATGTAGAAGCTATGTTTTGGGTTCAAATTTCTGGTTATCATCATATTAAAATGAAATTATTTTCTAGCAACATTAATTTTTAATATGACCATCCATCTGTCCATGATGTGTATGTTTTCACATGAGAATTCTGGGTGTTCCTTGTAGGATATAAGTCCAAATGTGTACACTTCACCTTCTTTTCTTCTCTAAGAAAGATGATTTTGGAAACAATGTAGAATTAGAAGCCAGGAGGAACTCTTGGGAACTGCTGGAAGACTCTCTGGTATCTTGGGACAGAAACCTTTGGGACTAGTATCGTAATGGGAATACAGGTAGGTAGGTTAACTGCAGCTTCCAGCAGTTGGACTCTTAGACTTGGGACCTAATCTAGGAAGAAGTGATCCTGGCTGGAACCCTGTACATGGGCTGTGAAGAACCATCCATAGTCTCTGCAGACTAGGAGACTACCACAGCAATTTGTACTATGGAACAAGTGTGGGTTTTCTATGAAAGAACAAATTTTCATCAATGGCAAGAGCAAATGGAAAAATTATAAACTACCCAACATTATTGTTATTCATGGTCAAAGTCGAACTGGAGGACAATAGTATGTAGTCCATGGGCAAGACTGTGTGATCAGCACAATAATCAGCAATCATATAAAGCAAATTATTTTCCCAAGCTAAAACAAGAAAGCAACTCAGTCTGAGACCTAAGTCCAATGTTAAATACACATGTTCACCCTACAGAGGAGCATGTCAGTGGTTAATGTTAGTTACTGTTCCTTCCCACAAATTTAAAAGACCTATTATTAAATGGCTTACATATTTCTAGGCTTTGTTAGAAAAGCATCCTCTAAAGTAACCACAGCTCAAAAGTAAATTTTAAATAGCCAAGAGTGTGGTTTTCTTAGAGAGATATTGGACATATTTAGATTTATAGAACCATTTTCAAATCTGATGATTCCTATCCTGTGACAGATGGCAGGTGCTTTAGCTGCTGGTGTGTCTCAGCACAGGGGCAACTATGCAAGACCGTGTTTATTTGTTGAAGACTTAAGAGGCTCTCTAGACCATTGGGATGGTCATGATCTCACAAAGGGTTCGATCAAATAGGAGCGGAGTGTTAGAGTAATCCAAAATCAATGTTTGGAATAGGATAAAGGAAGCTCAAAAATGCAACAGAACACAAGTCCCTTGGCTTATTCATTAAGATGTTTAGGTGGGGGGACAATAGGAAGATGTTTATTCTGCATGGGGTTGGATTTCCTTTCTTTTGACAATGAAGCCCTGGCATTGGAGGAGGCCATCCCTGCTTTGATCTATACCAATCTCTGACCAAATTCTTGTTGGTCTTTAGGGGGAGCCCGTGGTTCCTGTCTTCTTCCTCTTCACTAGCCCACAATGATGGGTGCTGTGCTCAGAAGGCAACTGTGTCATTTGGGGTGATTAACTGGGTTTATACCCTGGTGTGGAATCATGTTCAGCCCCATTGTGAGCCCACTGAACAGGGTCACCCAAACCTCGGTGTGCCTGATGTTTCTAGATCAAACAGACCACCTCAGATGACCACATGGCTCTCCTTCTCCAAGTGGGGAATGTCCTGAAACTTGGGAGCAGTTAGACACCCTCTGCATCTGAGAGCTAATGTTTGGTGCTTGGATGATGTTAGGCAATTCTGCTTCTCTGTCTCAGATGAAGATGTCCACCCAGTTCCTCACAGGAATTGTTAGAAAATTCAGCGAGAAAGTGCACATAAGGCACTGTTTCCAGAGCTATGCAGGAGCAATTTGTAATACGACAAGTACAAGTTACTCCAACAAATGCTAAATACTGGGAAGATATTTACATGTGAAAAATGCTTCTTATACAAAAAGGATCTCAGAATGGACCATGAACCTAAATATATAACCCAACACTACAACACTCTAGAAGAAAACTTGAGGAAATAGCTGTCGCCGTGGGTTAGATACAGTACCAACAACACAACTCAGTAAACTTAAAATGACAAATTGAGCTACATTGAAATTTCAGTCCTGTTCTGTGAAAGATGGCCCAACCAAATAAAAAATTATGGCTACAGAGAGAAATGAAATATTTACAAATCCTGTGTGTGTTAAGGAACTTTTATTTTCATTTTTAATTTTTTTCTGATCCGTTGTATTATGATTTGTAGTAGTATCTTTAAGCAGTTGTACAACGCAAGTGCCATTTAACAAAACAGTGATGAACACAATGCATCCTGATCAGTGTCACCCCTTTCAACCTTCTCACCCCCCTTTGACCCACCCCTTCTCTTACTTTTCTTAATTTTGCAGCATATACAAAGAATTCTCTTCCCCTCCCACTTCATTGGTTTACCTGTCTCCCTTTGTCCCCACCCTCTCTTGGAAGTTTCCATTTCCTGGTGCTGATTTTGTGGGGCTTTGACCTAGTCTTTCTAAAACATTATACTTTTTAGCTCTCTGTAGAGCCTATTATACATCAGATCATTCATTTTTAACCACTTCCATAATCCTCAATGTGTTTACTTATATATTTTTAGGCACATTCTATCTACCACAAATGAGGGAAATCATGCAGCACTTGTTTCTCTGGGATTGACTTACTTCACTTAGTATAATTTTTTTCTAAGACTTTTCATTTCCTTACTAATGATAAGATAATATTCTTTCTAATGGATGACTAAATTCCACTGTGTATCTATACCACATTTTCTTAATCTATTCATCCACTGTGGGGCATCTGGGCTCATTCCATATCTTGGCTAGAGTGAATAGTGCTGCAACAAACATGGTTGTGCTGGTGGCTTTACTGCCTTCTGGTTTGTAATCTTTCAGATTACAAGAGTGGAATTGCTAGATCATTGGGTAATTCTATATTTATTTGTTTATTTATTTTTCTGGTCATGGGCTTGAACTCAGGGTCTGAGAGCTGTCCCTGAACCTCTGTGCTCAAGGCTAGCACTTTACCACTTGAGAAACAGCATCACTTCTGGTTGTTTTCTGAGTAGTTCATTGGAGATAAGAGTCTCACAGACTTTTCTGCCTAGGCTTTCTTGAACCATGATCCTCAGGTCTCAGCCTCCTGAATAGCTAGTATTACAGGCATGAGCCACTGGGGCCCAGTTTTATGAGGAACCTCCATACTGCTTTCCAGAATGGTTGAACAAGTTTACATTCCCACCAATAGTGTATGAGAGTTCTCTTTTGGTCACATGTTCACCAGTATCTGGTATTGTTTGTTTTCTTAATAAAAATGATTCTAACTGAGGTGAGGTAAAATCACAATGTTGTTTTAATTTTCATTTCCCTTATGGCCAGAGATGTTGAGCATTTCTTCATATATGTATTGGCCATTTTTACTTCTTCTTTAAGTCATTAGTCCATTTATTAATTGGGTTGCTGTTTTTTTGAGGGTTTAATTTTTGAGGGTTTAGTTTTTTGGGCTCTAAGTATATTCTGGATATTAGGCCCCTGTCTGATGTATAGCTGGCAGAAATCTTTTGCCATTCTGTGGGCTTTCTGCTTACAATTTTTAGTTATGACCTGTGCTATGCAGAAACTTTTAAACTTAATGCAGTCCCATTTAACAAGTCCTTCTTTGATTTGTTGTGTTTCTGAATCTTTATTAGAAAGTTTTGACCTGTGCCAGTAGCTCTAGTGTTTCTCCTAATCCCTTCTGTAATAGTTTCCTGGTTTCTGGTCTTATATTGAACTCTGTTACATGAAGCTGTAGTAAGGAATATAGATTGGTACTGGCACAAAAATGAAATGAAATAAAACACTCAGAAGGGAACCCAGAGACCTATACTCTCTAATGTTCAGTAAGTGAACCAAAAATATAGTCTAGAAGAAAGACAGTGTCATCAACAAATAGTGCAGACAAAGCTGGATATCCATATGCAGAAAACTAAAACCACATAGATCCTCATAAATCACCTTGCACCAGCATCAATTAAAAATGGATTAAAGACCTTTATATAGAACTGGAAACCATGGTAAGGAACTTTTAATCTGGATATATCTAAGACTCACCTGAGTAAAATCATTTAACAATTTTTAGTCTTGGTCGGATTGTTTATGAATCATACCCTTATGTTCTCACCCTATGCATACTTGAGAGTAGAAAAACTTGTAAAGAACATTCTTTTCATAAACTTAAATTATGAAGCAGCTGGGACATCTCCTCCTCCTGTGCTGTCAAACATATCCCTGGAGAGTAGCATACCATGCTTGTCAGACTTGGCTCTGGACTAGACAGAGGTGAGACTCAGCAACATGGGGACAGCATGCAGATGACACAGAATGTATCAGCCTATCTTGTATAGAATTCTAAAGATGGCAATCTAAGAACTACACTTCAACGTGACAATTTAAAAAATGTTTTAGATACTAGAATCCACGTTTCCTGACACATATACACAAAGAGCCCTTAGGCCAAAGCTGTGTTGATGCCTCATTACAGATTCCAGCCCCTCCATCCCAAAGCAGCTCCTTGCTATCTTGCCTTCCCAGGGAAAGCATAGGGAATCTCCTGGCCCCTCCTCTTCCTCTAGAGATTTCCATGTCTAGTAGCTGCTCTGAGAGTTTACCTTGCAAATGGAGGAAGAGTCTGAGCACTCCAAATATGGCAGTCACAAAATAGGTTTCAAAAGAAAATGTGTGAAACATTTAGTAATAATCATTTCCAGTTGGTGGGTTCATGAGGCTCTTGCTTTTTCTTCTTCATTTTCCTTCCCAAATTTACCCATGAGAATACATGACATTTTTATAATTCCAGGAAAGTGGTGCAGGCTGGATCCCATCCCTCTGAGTTTCCTCCTGAAGGACAGTGTCAGAGCAGAGGCCAGGCTACAGCAGGCTGAAGTGCTGCACAGAATGGCGCTGTGGGGTCGCTCCATTACAGTTCAGCTCTGTTCTATGCACAGGCTGGTTTTACATTAAAATTTCCCTAGGAGTATATTTTCTTTTTCTTTTTTGATACATTTTCTTAATTGGGACGCCAAATAGACTTTTCTGTCTTCAGAAAAGTCCATTCCAGTTTTTGGTTTTCTATTAAATCGTGCATACTGCTAATTAATTAAGCTGCTTGAGGACACCTGGTCCAGAAGGAAACATGGTTTGTATGTTACTGTGGTGGTGATTGTGTGCATATGAGTGTTTGCACTCATGTTTATCAGAAAAGAACTTAAAGCTCAGTACTATTAAAGCTAGGAGCTTCATATTCCCAATAGATGGGTTCTTCCTGTGAAAAGTCCTGCTCATTTGCACCTGCATCCTTTGAGGTAGCTTGGCAAGCAGACCTGATGATGGAGCCAGAGAACTGAGTTCCCCTTAGTACCCAGAAGAGCTAAGTTCCAAGGGAGGTCATGTGACCTCACTGAGTCTTGACCTTAGATTAAAGAGGAGGCAGAAACATGCTATTTCATCCAAGTTGTTGGCCATCTCTGAGGCTCATGTGAGTAAATGTGAATAAAATCCCATTTCATGTGACTAAAATCATTTTCATGTTAGGAAACACATACATATACCCCTGTAATAGTACATTTGTGGTGGAACAGAATTGTAATTTGTACAATGGCTCATCTCTTTATGGTTGAGTCTCTAGTGGATGATTTTAATGTACATACATCAGGACCTCAGAGCATTGTGAAGAAAATTTAAACATGGTGTTCCCAACCTAACGCCTCTCAGAGTCCAATGTTGTTCTCTGTGAATTTTATTGTGTGTTTATTAGAGAAGATGTTGGCCATGATGTAGAGGAACAACTTGTCTTTTCTCTCACATCAATGTTTTGATTTCCATAGCAACCAAGGAGGGGTATTCCTCAGGTGAATGACACACAGCAAGTCCAACATCTGCTCTTTCTGTGAATGTATCTCCCCAAAGTCCAAACCACTGCACATCAACTGTGCCTTGCTTCCTTGGCCACATTTTCAGCAAGGAAGGAGCCAGCCCTTGGGGAATTCTGCAGAATGAGTGTGGTACATCTGTCTTTCCTGATACAGTATTTCCCAAAGGGAGAGAAGCATTCACCATCTGAAGGGAACAATGCCTTGTGAACTCCGGCAAGTACTGAATGAAGCATTGGGGCATTGTCATGGGCAGTAGAGAACAGGGACAGCTCAATCTTTCTATTGCTTTGTGGTCCTTGCTTATCTATTCTTCAGGCCTGACTTTCCAGCCTCGCATCAGCAGAGCTGTTAAATGCACAAATACTGCTCATGCTACACTGCAGGGTGAAAGAGATCTAAGACATTTACAGCTAAATATCATACCTACCCAGAATGTGCATTTATCATTCTGCTTGTCAATCATTGCAGCTTGTCGCTAGGATCTTAGAACATAGTGCCTGAGACAGCTTAGGAGATCTGGGAATCCACACATGGCACAAATAGAGAAAAATCGTCCATGAAGGCATTTGTAAGCTTCTTGGGCACAGTAGCATGGTTGGTAGTTTCTCTGTAAACTCCAAAGCCACTGGAAAACTTGGGAAGGAGTCACAATTCCCTTGAGATGGCAGAAAACCCCAAAGGAGACATCTCTCCTAATGTTCTGCCCACTACATCCCCAACACTGTCCCTTCTCTAGCTCTAACTCCTGCTCATCTTTTTCCCTAACCCCAAACTCCAGGGCTTGCCCAAATCAAGAGCCTATGACCCTGGCCAGAGTCCCAGGATCATGAACCACTGATTTATCTTCCGATCTTTCTTCTTTTTCAAATTCATACAACAGAACTTGACTCTATGTTATTTTCTTTTTAATGCCTCCACATTTTCTCCAGCAGCAGCTTTTTAGTGTTGAGTTGCGTATAAACTTACAAAGGTTTCTCCTGTGGGACCTCTGCCCGAGACCAGGGTCAGCCTCGGGTGAGGCTATGCAGGAGTGCCTGGTCTTCAAGCCTGCACATCACGTGACCATGATGAAGACCTGGGTTCATGACAGGTATGTGGAACATGGCAGTGGGGACAGAGCTTGTGTTCTGGTGAAGGGACAAAGACACAAGATAGCAAGAGTGTCAGTCTTGCTTTTCCATCCCCATTTATCTGCCCTGGCTTAAACTTCTTTGCTTTTTAGTTTCTTCCCTAGCGTTAATGGGTTGGAATTTTTGAGCTCTCAATGGTTTCATTTGCACAACATTGGCTCTTCCCAAACAGAGTTTATTCAGTATCAATTCTAAGTAAATTGCACCCCACGAATTCCACTCGTTTTTAGCATACTATCATAGCCTTTTTTTTTTTTTTAGTCTATGGTGGGACTTGAACTTTGGGCCTAGGCACTATCTCTCAGCTCTTCAGCTCAAGGCGAGCACTCTACTACTTGAACAATAGTGCCACTTCAGGTTTTCTGAGTGGTTTATTGGTGGGGGGGTGGTGGTGGTAAGAGTCTCATGCCTTTCCTGCCTGGGCTGGCTTTGAACTGTGATCCTCAGATCTCAGATCTCGGCCTCCTGAGTAGCTAGGATTATAGGTGTGAGCCACCGGTGGTTCATAGCCTTATTTTCTAAATTTATTATTATTATTAATATTACTGTGTGTGTGTGGTATTTAGGAGATAAGTATTTGTTGTTGTTTCAGTGTCCCTGGCAGCTTCTCATACAGCTGAATTTTAGCTTAGACATGTGATGCCTAATTGTTGCTTAAGCTGTCCTTTAAAAAAGACTGGTTGTGCTACGTGGTGCATGTGCATGTGTTCCTGGGAGATTTCCCTTCACCGAAGGCTTGAAGGATGCCCAGTCCTGGAGAAGACAGTCCAGACCCAGGGAGCACCTCTTGTTCTGGACAGCTTTGTCCATCAGCCCTTTCTCTCCACCACCATGGTCTGCCTCCCACGCCTCCCTTCCTTACATACACAGCCCAGAGTCAAGGGGACTCACTTCCCCAGACCTCACTGACCTCGCCCTCTCTCCTGACAGGCCAGGCACTTCGAGGGCTTTCCTAGAGAGAGCTGGCACTCACGCTCCACTGTCCCTCCCCTTCTGGCAGGGCTAGTCTATGCTTGCTGTTCATCATGTCTACCTACAATACTGAGAATCATTTGAGGTGTGTGTGTGTGTGTGTGTGTGTGTGTGTGTGTGTGTGTGTGTGTGTGTGTGTGTGTGTGTGTGTGTGTGTGTGTGTATGTTGCCCAGGCTGGCTATAATGCTTGGGGAATGCATGTGAGTGGGTATGGGAAAGATTTGTGCACAGGAAAATTTGTGTGTGAAATGTTCTGTGTTGTATACGTGTGTGTGCATGTGTGCTTGTGTGGGAATGTACAGCAAAAGGGGCGATGGAGACACTGGAGGTTTCTCTGGGAGATGAGGAAACTATACCATGCTATATGCACTCACACCTCTCTCTCTCTCTCTCTCTCTGCCAGTCCTGGGGGTTGAACTCAGGGCCTGGGCTCTGTCCCTGAGCCTCTCTGTGCTCAAAGCTGGTGCTCTACCACTTGAGCCACAGCACCACTTCCAGCTCTTTCTGTTAATGTGGTACTGAGGAATCCATCCCAGGGCTTCATGCATGCTAGGCAAGCACTCTACCACTGAGCCACATTCCCAGCCCCACACTTCTCTTGTGTTTGGTAGTTGTATAATATTTAAGGAAATATAAATGTGTCACAGCCAGGACACTTAGCATTTCTCAGATCTGATTTCAGTAAAGAAGATAGGAGGAATGGGAATGAAACCAGATTCTTTGAGAGCAAGGTCTTGATGTCATGTCCAGCCTTGCATTGGCTTGCATTAACTCCCTGTATTAACTTTTCCTCTTTTTTTTTTAAAGTTCAAAGCCTTGCCAAACTTCTCAGATTACTCAGATGGGGTTCAAACATACCCAGAACCGGTCTACCTGAGTCTGACTTTAGCAAAATAGAAAGAGCGCTCACTACAATGCTGTGAATAGACCCGGCTCTGAGCTCTCTGCCCTGCCAGGGCAGTAGAAATGATCTCCATGGAGATTTCAACAGAAACCCCTACAAATATGTCCGCTGCCTGCCTGGGTGCAGCAGCCCCTGATGGCTACCTCCCGCCTGGGAGCAGGGCTGCGGACGTCCTGAGCTTGGCTGCACTCCCTCAGCCTGGAGGGTACTCCACAGGAATCCCGTGGATGGAGCGCTGTGCTGCCCCTCCCCCGACTACTGTGGTGTGTTTCAACAGTGATTCAGCAGCAAATGGTATCGTATTTCTGGTATCCCAAACCCCCTCAATTACTGAGAATGCAACAGTTGTTGCATTCTCTTCCTCCTCTTCCTCCTTCTTCAAGTATTTGTACAAAGGAGTTGCCATTTAAGAAAGCAGTTTATGAACTCAGTGCATCTTGATCAATGTCATCCCTTTCCACATTCTCACCCGCCCCACCCTCCCTACCCTTTCCCTCGCTCTTCCTGATTTAGTAGGCTAGGCATTGAATTATTGCCTGAATTCTCCCTCCCCACCTTCATTCATCCAACCCTCTCCCCTTTCAAGTACCTTTATTCTGGTGTTTATGTTTTTGACCTTTGGCTTCCCTTAAATCTACCTTGTTTCAGTTAATACATTTCGTACACTTGCATGCCATCAGTTTATTTACTTGTAAGGTTTACACTAAACCTGGCTTCCACATACAAAGGAAAACACGCATCTTTTTTCTCTATGGGCCTGACTTATCTCACTTCACGTACATTTTCCAGGTCTTTCCACTTCTTTACAGAGAGGACAATAACATTCTTTCTAATGGATGAGTAAAACTCCAGTGTGTATACATACCACATTTTCTTGATCCATTCATCCACTGGGGACATCTAGGCTGATTCTCTATCTAGGCTTTGGTGACTGGGGCTGCAATGAACATGGCTGTGCTGGTGGTTTTACTGTTTCCTGGTTTGTGATTTTTTTTGGATAAATGTCCATTGGAAATCTCTGGATCACAGAGTAATTCTGTTTCGCTTTTTAAGGAACCGCTATACTGCTTTCCAGAGTGGCTGAATGTGCTTACCTTCCCACCAAAGCGGATTAGGGTTCCCTTTTGACCTTGTCCTCACCAGCAGCTGTTTTTATTTGTTTTCTTGATTGAGGACATTCTAACTGGGGTGAGGTAGAATATCAGTGTTGTTTAGATTTGCATTTCCTCTATGGCCAGAAGAGGTAAGGACAGCCAATTGACACATGAAGTAATGTTCCACAGTTCTTTCTGAATGCCTAATTTACTTTTATTTTATAGTGATGAGTCACGTTTCCATTCTGCTTATTTTCCTGCAGAACTAAAACGCAGGGCTTCATCTCCCGGAGCATGGAGGAAGCAGCACGTGTCCCCCTGGTCCTGGCACCACAGCAGAGCCCGCCCTGGCTCTTTTGCTTTTCTGCCCTCATCTGGTTTTTCCCAGATGTCTTTGGCCGTTAATGTCACCATCCTGTGTTTATTATTATAAAGGCCCTCAAAGTCTTTGCTGATCTACATGGGCTTACATAAATAGACAGCACTTTGTTGTAGAAAATAAAAGATTATTAATTCTTCTAAAGCCTTTCAAAGAATGCTGTGCACCCTATGGGCCCTCCAAGGAGTGTTCAAGAGAGCGCCATGGCTGTAACACCTGCATGCTTATTTTAATATATTCTAGGGCACACACGTTCAAATACACATGCTTAGATTTCACTGACTGTATGACCCCATGGCTAGTCCTCAGAAGACAAGGTCTAAATAGTACCAACTTAAATCTTAAAAAGGTGAAAAGGTTGGAGTTGTGACTAATGATAGGTTACTTGTCTACCATGGACAAGGCTCTAGGTCTGATACTAGGCTTGAAAAAAGTTAAGTGGAGGCGAGGTAAAATACGTACATATGTGTGTGTGTGTATTCAGGACATGATCCGCTCATGAGGAGGCTCAGGGTGGCCATGACCACGAAAGGCTTGGAAGCTGAGCGCTGTGGTAACGAGTGTCCCCAAACCTAAAGGTGTCTGCAGCCAGGCAGAAGTTGTTCCCCGTTCTGTGCTCTCGCCTAAAGCACATTTCAAGAGACCAAGATGGCACCTCCTACTGACTAAAGACATGCAGATATAAACTACTACATTCCTAATAACAGAGACTCCCAACACACAAAGTAAAGTTCCCCCAAATAGACGGCCATGCGGAGGTCTGATGTGAAGAGAGGGAAAGGCGCCCTGGCTTTGCCTTGCCAGCTCCACATGGAATGGGATGACAATGCATGCTAAAACCAAGGTTGGAAACCGCCACGTGGGGAGCTGTTGATGGAGTAGTAAGCTGGCCTTCATATCACAGAGGCCTTGGAAGCGGAGAGGTTAGTGCCCCTGCCATCCTCCAGGGGCTGAGACCCTGGTGGTTTTCTTATCAAGGAAGATACATCTTATGTTTTCAGAAGGCTGGCCGGAGGGACTTCAGCAGAAAGGACTTTCCCTTTTGGTTGGAGCCACTAGACTTGCTGTGGCTGGCTTGGATGGAAACGGAGTGGCTGCTTCGCCTCTGAGCTGTGACTTCATGTGCACATCGAGCCAGACCCTTGATTTTCAGGTCACAGGTCACCTTGCTGCCCTCAGCGGTGGGCACGGGTGGCCTTATCTGCTCCTGATCTCAGCGAGCGTGGTGCCCATGGCTCTGTCTTATTTGATGTTCCTTCAGCCATTGTGGATGAGGGGTGAATGAGTACTGTCTGTGTACGACTTCTAGAACTGGAAGTATAAAAGCGTGTTGAGTTAAGCTCTCAAGTCTATGATCATCTGCTACAGTACCCCCAGAAAGCCAAACCAGGAGGGCTTCTTTGGGGGCACTTGTCATAGGAGATGGAGATGCAGATTAGTCGCTGTGGACAGAGCTGGGCCAAGCACAGACTAGAAAATGGAGATGGTCTATTTGTCAACGCTGAGTCACCCTGGCCCAAAGCCCTTTGCTCTAAACTTTGAGGATGCATTTGTGTGGATCCCGTGATGGCGGTAACCCAGGAGTAGACAGGGGACGTGAAGTCATCATCTTCAGGGACTCCCCATAGAGTACACAGCGCAGGGGGAAGCCTTCCTTTCTCCAAGTGCATTCTTTCACAGGGGCTGCTTTCCAAAACGCAGCCTCCTTCCGGGCCTAGCAGACAGAGGTCGCTGATCTCCTGGGGGGGAGGGGGGTGCACTGACGAGTCTGTCATTAGTTCCTGAATCGCTGGGAATGACGGGGTTGAAATGAGCACACTGGTCACTTGCAGTAGCCACCACGCATCTCCCTCTCCCTGTTCTGAGGCCTTTGGGGCTTCAGTACTAGAGAGATAAGGAGATTAAACCAGGCAGAGGGAGTCCAGAGTGACTGCACCCTGTGCAAGTCCACAGTGAGCACTGTACAGCCTGGTATAAGAATTTGCCATTAGGGTCTCCTAACGTAGCATCATGAGCCTCGCCAGAGACTGTGTTTCAATTCTGTGGCCCAAAAATGAAGCGGGAATATCCTCTACTAGGTCAGCTCATATGACTGAAAAAGGAGTCGTTCAGTGCGGGCACACACACACACACACACACACACACACACACACACACACACACACTTCTGAAGGGTTTCAGTGACTGAAGTTAAATTCTGTGGCTATTTCACACTTAGAGCTCATCAGGGATGGGTGAAGGAGTGGTGGCCTCTGCAGCTAAGGGGTCACAAGTTGCTACCTCCAGGGCCCTATCTCGTACACAGATGTGTGGTGTATTGAGGCTGAGAACAGAGTATCATGAACTGGGTGGCAAAAGCAACCACCGTTTATCATTCCCAGGTGCTGTGTATCCCGTGCCTGGTGAGGGACTGCGTTGGGGGGCTCAGAGGCCTCAGGGCCTCTCCTCCTGTTGGCCATCACTTGCCAGCTAAGGGGTCTGTATGCCTCTCCGGCACCCCTTTATAAGGGCCCCAAGAGCAGCTCCAGGACTCCCCTTTCATGACCCATCCCCTTCCGATGGCCCTGCCACCCAGTGCCATTCTGCTGGGTTTAGGATTCCATCTGGATTGGAGGATGGATTCCATCTACAGCAATCACCAGGCTCTGCTGGCCTAGGACTATTTTAGGAAAGGATTTTGAGTGGTTTTAACTAAGCGACAAAAGCTCTGATGCTGGCCTCTCCAGAGCTGGTTCTCTGCACTCTGCTCACTCTCTGTGCTCACTGTCCTCCTGAAATGCTACACGTGGTGTAGGGTCAGAGGAGTATTTAAGCCCTGCTCAGTTTGCAATGATAATTTTTCTGTTTAAGAAGCCTGGAGGGCTGAGGTGCAGGCACAATGGGTTAGCTGTGTAGAGGACTATCAGTGTTGGGAGCGGTTTACTATCCCAACGTCTAGTAGAGGACACTTGAACTTGATGTGTGGGTTAAATATATAGACAAATTGGCTTTGTGTAGTTTGACATAGAATTTTTTGAAACAAAAGTTTACTGACCTAAAAGGGTGTGTTTTTGGGGGGGGAGGTGTCAATTGTGGGGCTTGAACTCAGAGCCTGGGTGTTGTCCCTGAGCTTTTTTGCTCAATGGTAGGGTTCTACCACTTTGATCCACAGCACCACTCCCAGTTTTCTGGTGTTTAATTAGAGATAAGAATATCATGGACTTTTCTGCCTGGTCAGCGATCTCAGCCTCCTGAGTAGCTAGGAGGAGAGGTGTGAGCCACCAGCACCCCATTCATAGGAGGTTTTTAAACTAGTAAAGATGTTTGAGAGTTCCTGAGTTTTTCCTTGTGCACTTTCCTTTTGAACACATTTTGAGTGGCAACACTGTCTTTTCCAAAACTTATTGTCTACACCCCAAAGTGTTTTCTGGAGCTACACTGAGGCCTAGTTGGGTGCACCCAGTGTGTATAAATGAGGAAGGTGTCATCCCTGGTGACTGCATGTACCTGCACTGTCAGCAGAACTGCTTGATGCTTGCATGATGCTGGATGGGTGTGGGCAACTCCGCCTGGGCTGAAGAGGACACCAACAGACTGCCTGCAATTCCTCCAGCAACGTGCACCGCAGCACTGCAGAGCACCAGACGCTGGGACAGCAAGTACCTGAGAACTGAGGAGCACCAGGAAAAGGGGTCAGCAAAAACACCGGGGGTTTCACCAGAGACACTGTCGTGGGAGCATCAAGAAATAGAGTTAGGACCAGGAACCAACAGTGATCATAGTTTCTTTTATTTAAGATGCTTGGCTGTAAAATGAGCTGCTTTGGCTGAGAGGATTACTAGGCTAGAAGTGTTAAAAGAGAAAAATGTATACATAAATACTAATATTAAATAAAAACAAGAACAGTGTTCACTTGGCTTTTTTTGGGGGGGGGTCCAGTTGTGGGGCCTGAACTCTGGGCCTGGCTGTCCCTCAGCTCTTCAGCTCAAGGCTAGCGCTCTACCACTTGGGCCACAGCGCCACTTCCGGCTTTTTTCTTTTTGCTTATGTGGTGCTGAGGAATTGAACCTAGGGCCTCATGCATGCAAGGCAAGTATCTACCACTGAGCCACCTTCCCAGCCCCAGCCTTTTTTCTTTAGTATCACAGTGTTGAGTCTTAGACTTAAAAAAAAAAATCAGTCCTGATTTTCTTCTGAGTGTTTTTTCATGTGAAGTTATCTCCCCTAAATGGCCACATGATGGTGACGCGGCCTCATTACATCTTCTGGATTCAAACTAAATCCTTTGTGCAATTAGTTAGCTTGCCTTGAACCCATGACCCTTGCTCTGTTTCTGGGGGTTGAGTGGGCAGCAGTAACAAAACAGCCAGACTTCCTTCCTTCCTGGAGCTTCCGCTCTCATGTGGGATGAAAATGAACATGGCAGAAGTGGCGCTGTGACTCCAGTGGTAGAGCGCTCTCCTTGAGCTGAAGAGCTGAGGGACAGCACCCAGACCCAGAGTTCAAGCCTCATGACAAAGAAAAAGAAAGAGAGAGAGAGAGAGAGAGAGAGAGAGAGAGAGAGAGAACAAACATGGAAAGGGCAGTGTACAGCTCAGCACCTGGGCTATCAGAGTGAGGTCTCACTCAAAGGCCAGACTCAGAAACTATGAATTTATCCTGAGTTGTTTGTACCCTTGACTTTCAACTTACTATTCAATTGACTTTAGGTTAATTACTGATCATTTTAATTTAATTGTACTGTTTCGTAAATCAAAGTGCTATTACTATTTTCTGAGTTCTGGATTCATGTTTGTAAATACTTAATGGTTTGGTTCCTTATTAGTGGTCTGTTATCAGAAATTTAATATTCCACTGATAGTTTAAGTGGCTCAAGTATCAAATCACAGTCAAGAATATGCTTCAAACTAGAGGAAATATGTCTGTGATAAATTTTCTTCGTTGTTTACTGCCAAGAGGGACTGGGGATATTTTTCTTCAGCTATTTTGGGAGCATTTGCTCTTGTCTGCTTGCATACCCTGAGCAAAACCTTTTACCAGTATCTATCTGGTACAAAGGTCACGCACATTTTACTTTTGAGTTATCTGAGAGATTATGGTCATGATTTCGACCAAAATGTGGAGTGGAGAATCCTTATAAACACCACCTTCTAGGAAAGTGTTTATCATTCAGGTTATCTGAAATTGCTAGGAAATGCCTAGGTGTGGGAACCATAGGGTAGTTCATGGGGGGGGGGGGAGAGACAGGGGGAGAGAGCGTAAGATGAAAAAATCTTTCATCTTTCCACACTAAGTGACTAAGTGTACCAAACGCTTTACAATATTTGCCAGTGACTGCATTATAACTGTAGTTTCTGGGCTGATTGCTGAATGAACTTGAGACATTGCTGTTGGTGTGAGTGTGTGCACGTGTTCACATGCTCATGCATGCAAGTGTATCAGGGTGTGTAAACAGTCTCCTCTTTCCCTTCAGACATGAATAGAGGAAGGGCAGGGGGCCTGGTGAAGCTCACAGGGTGATTACACCCCAGGAACTAGCTGTAACAGCCAAGCCCCTCGGGCTTGGCAGCCCAAACGCAAACCAAACACACCCCAGGAGTCACCATGTATTAATGAGAAACTCTGGCCTCGGGGGTGGCTGTGATAAAATCTGTGAAAATGGGAAGTTTTAAGGATGTTGCCTAGGAAAGAACAATGACTAGATTTGTCCCCGGCAGGATGCGTGGGTTGAATGACTTTTTATTTTACTTTTCCTTAATTTCCTGAATATGTAAGCAACAGTTGTCAGCCCCAGAGGCCTGGGGGAGGGGGGTGGGGGGGAAGGAACCACAACAGGGTCCTGTCCACTCTGAGAATCACAGTGTTGAAGGGCTTGGCTGGGGGGCGGGGAGAGGCTGGGAGTTCGCTGTGGGGAGCGGAATCCTGTGTGGAGGGGAAGAAAGCACAAGGCACTGCAGGACTGGACGTGGGGCTCTGTGTGTCCAAGTGGCTGCAGAAGGCTTTCCACCCACAAGCATGGACTGCACCGGAAGGGCCTTGTCCTGCAGGAATGGGGAATGTGTGAAGGCCTTACATGTGTGAAGCACCTTCTAGAAAGGGGATGGCCCGGGGTGATGAGGGGGGATGGCCCGGGGTGATGAGGGGGGATGTGGGGTGACAGAAGTGGGGGTGCAAAGATGAATGCATGCTTTTAACATTTTTGTTTTGCTTCAGTGTGACACGTCCGTAATGTGGAAATTTACCTTGGTCAGAGGGATGGGTGAGCATGCTCAGCGACACTGACCAGAATAGAGCATATTCACCAGCTGCCTGGCTAAATGGCAACTCCTTGGTACAACTACTTAAAGATAATGAGACATTTAAAAAGATGTACCTTGATCGGATCCCCCCGCCCCGCCCCATCCACTCTCCCGCATGCCTCCGTCCCTCAGCCGCCCGGGCCTCCTGTTCCGGGTTCACAGACACAGCACACACAGGGCTTGCATCACCTTCACGCCCCCTTCACTACTACACTGGTTTCCAGTCGCCAGCGAGACACACCAAAGGGACCCTCGGGCTGTGTTTAGTCTGGTTTGATCCTAGAAGCACATCACCGAGAGTCCAGCATGGCCCAGATGTGAGGAGTACCCGTCATGGCTCTGTGCTGCAGCCCACACAAGCAGGCAGAGCTGCAAGTTGAGGAGAGAGAGGATGATTGGAGCAAGGAGGCACCGTGGTCACGGAAGGCTTCAAGAGGCTTGCGGCCCGCAGTTCTCACGGCCGGTAGCCATGCCCAGCCGAGTCACACCGTGCTGGTCCCCTGAAGCCAGGAAACACCACGGAAAGGATGGAATAGGCCATCCACACCACTGCAGTTAGCTTGAAGACTGGCCTTCTCTGCCAGGGCAAGGTTAAGATCTTAGAATTACTAGACAGGAATGAAATGGACAGCCTCCCTTTTGTGCAATGTTTTCTTTTCCTTCTGGTCCATGAAGGGTGTTGATTATTGCTGGGCTCGCCCAAAGCACAGAACAATTTGATTGGCGTGCTGTACTCTTGAAATGCCTGGTATGTGGGAGGTGGAGATGAGATTAACGTCCTAGATTGGACTCAGGAAAAATGCGTGTGGTATCTCAATAAAACAAACTGGGCATGGTGGCAGACACTCATAATCCCAACTACCTAGAAGAAACAGAAAGAGGGTTATGGTCCATGGTGGGCCCCAAGCAAAATCTCACAAGTCATCTGACAAACTATAGCAAAAAGGTTGGAGGTTTGGCTGAGGTGGGGAGACTCTAAGTTAAAACTCCAGAACCTTCCTCCTTCAAAAAAAAAAAAGGAAGAAACAGACATAATTTCACAACCCTGGAGATTAGACAGTCACCTTTTTAGAGATAACACCAAAAGCACAAGCAATAAAAGGAAAGAAACATTAAGCAAATGAGACTTCATCAAGTTAATGTAAATGACAATGTCAAGAAAGTGAAAGAAAAAAACTAAAAACATGGAAGTGGCGCTGTGGCTCAAGCGGTAGAGTGCTCACCTTGAGCTGAAGAGCACAAGGACAGCGCCCAGACCCAGAATTCAAGCCCCACGACCGACAAAAAAACCCCAAACAAACAAACAACAACAAAAACTGAGAACACCCATAGAAGTGATAAAAATATCTTCAAATCACGGCTGATAAGAGACTTGCAGCCATAATATTTAAAGTATTCTTAGTAGTCAACAACGGAAAGACAGATAATTGAATTAACATTTGGCAAAGCAGTTATAGAGACATTCATCCAAATAAAATATGCAGAGATCTCCCTAGCAGGTTCCGGGTATTCCATTGCACTAGTTGTCAGGGAAATGCAGATGAAGACCGCAGTGAGGCTGCACTTCGCCCCTTTTAGGAGAGCCTTGTCAGAGATGAGCACCGTAACAAGTACTGGTGAGAAGCAGGGCACTCAGGCCTTGCATGCAGATGGGGCCCTGCCAAACAGCCAAGCTCCTCTGGACACCAAGTTTGGCAGAGTCTAAAGCGTTAGAGAGTGACCACATGACTCAGCGATTATACTCCTTGTTATCAACCCCACCCCAATAAAAAAATGAAATAAAATGAAAGGATATTTTCACACAAACACTTGCGGTCAATTGTCCATAGCAGCCTTGTTCTAAACAGACGCAGCATGGGATAAAATCCAAATGTCCATGGACCGAGGAATACATAAACAATGCGAGGTGGTGCTTTCATTGTCAAGAATGGAAAAACAAATGAGCTTTAGCTGTGTGTGTTGGCTTTGCATGTAATCCTGTCTGCTTGGGGTTGGAGATTGAGGCTTAGCCATTGGAGTAAAAGAGAAGTTGATGAGACCCTGCCAGGCCCCTGTCACCCAGCCACAGGGATGGGCCTGATGCCCAGGCCCGCTCGGGCTCAACGTGAGACCCTCCCTTGAAAAGAACCAATGGAGGAAGGTGCTGGTTGCATGACTCAAGTGGTAGAGTTCCGCCCAGCAATGGTGAGGCGCGAAGTATCCTCTCTAGTACTGTCCAGAAAAGAATCTTTTTACCCTGTGAGGTGAAAGAAGTCCGATACAATGGCCTCCTAGCATGGCTTGCCAGAGATGTTTAGACAAGGTACATCACAAAGCAGAGACTGAGAATCTGCTAATTGTCTGGGGTTTCTTCTGGGGATGATGAAAATGCTCTGGAATTAGACAGTGGTGAGAACTGTAAAACTTTGTGGACATAAAAACGAACAAGTTGTACATTTTTACAGGGTGAGTGTCGGTTCTGACTTGATTTTTAAAACTATGCGCAGAGAAGAGGAAGGCCGCACACATCCACGGGCCATTTTTACCTCTGAGCCAGTGGGGACTGTGTCTGAGGAATGAAACTGAACTCACCATCAAATACTCCAGCCAGAGAACTCCTGAGCATTTCTAGTGGTGTACTAGTGCTGGGTGGACGTGGATGGCTGGCTCAATCACTCCAGTACCCTGTAACTCAGTCCACAATCCACCCCATGAGGTGGACCCAGACCAATGTGGGCTGACCCCCTTCTCTGGGGATCCAAGCACAGGGAGAAGAGAGCCCCAGCCCAGCCACAGATCTCCCACGCTCTGCTACTCACACTCCCTCACCTCGTGAGCTGTGGCGTGAGTCAACTGGGGGTAAGAAAAGGCAACCCAAGAGCTTTGATTTATGAAGGTGACTAAGCAATGGTGCAGAGAGGATCTGACACAGAAAACAACATGGAAACAAGATGTTGTTGTTGTTGTTGCTGCTGCACGGGGCTTGAACTCAGGACTTTGTACTTGTTAGGCCGGCATTCTACCACTTAAGCCATGCCTCAAGCCCTTTTGTGCTCTGGTTAGTTTTGAGATTGGGTTTTGTGGGGTTTTTGCTCTACTGTGCCCCTATACTACAATCTCCTATTGGCTCTTCCCTCTGTAGGTGAGATGACAGATGGACGCCACTATATCCAGCTAATGTTGGAGTTGGGTTTCATGATCACGTTGCCTCTAACTATGATCCTCCCTTGAGTAGCTAGGAGTATAGGCCTCAGCTGCAGAACCCTGTGGGAATCATTTTATTTTATTCCTCAGGCATCTGAGGAGGAAGGGTCCTGCCAGGCTATGTTAGTCCACCATAGAAAGGAAGCATCAGTGAGGATGAAAGAGGAAGAAAGCCCAGGAGCCACTGTGGCCGAGTTTCCATGGAGAAGCCAGGGCAGGGATCAGGACCAGGGTCTGGGTCTGCTTCTGAGCCTCTGGAGTACAGAATGGTTCTGGCTCTGTGACTCAGCACAGGGCCAAGCCTGGGTGTGTGAACTATAGACGGTGACTGCTTGGCTCCTGGAGCATGTTTTGGTATCTCTAAGACTTCCCCAGCCCCAGGGAGGGGCTGTCTAGTCAAAGAGGCCACAGAAAGCAGGAAAATGTAATTAATATTGCCCCCTCCCCACTCCCTGCACCAGCCTCCCTGTTAGCAGGTTTTTGTCCTGATGGCTATCTTCTCTGCTGTCAGAGAACATGCGATGTTTGGGTGACCTGGCCCTGGCTGGCCATCTGTGCATTAATCCATAATGTGGAATAGCCAGCCTCTCCTCAGATGAACTCCATTGGTTTGAAGCACCCAATTCAAGGCTAAGGCTAATGGATTAAAGGTGCATTTCTTTGAGCCTAGCCCTGGGCTAGTCAAAGGTATGAGTGCTTGAAGAGAACCCAGGAGGGTCCTAGGAGAGATGCAGGAGGAGGAAAGTGCTATACACTTCCGTCTACAATGGAGTTTTCAGATACTGAGAGATATGTCAGTCAGACCCATTAAGAAGAAAAGTCCGGAAAGGGAGGCTTGTCAGCCTTCGGGGGAGGTGAAAGGCGCCTTGGCGCGTGAGCACTGAGCAGCCCTGGCACCGGTTATGCTAACAGGAACCAAATGTATGGAGGAGTCCGTCAACGGAGGAGAACAGCCAGGGCCCCGAGGGGCAGGCATCGGGGAGTGGGTGAGTGGGCCGGGAAAAGCATGCTTATATCTAAGCTCATCTTTCCTGACATTCCCTCATTACTAATTACAGTCTCCCTGTGATGTCTCATCACAATAAATCTTGCCTCCATGAGTTGGTAGGTTAACGGCTTCCCTCAGTTATTTTCCTTTGAGATTCTGATCTGCCCCCTTCACCAAGGACCTTCCGGAGAGATCTCCCTGGCTGCTGATCCTACAAGGTACCAAGATGAAGTTGCCACAGCTCATCAGCTTAGCTACAAAGCACAGCCATACAAATCAGAGAGGCATAATGAGCCTTTTCTTGTAAATTTGGACTCCAAGTGAACTTGTGACTCATCATGAAATATAGTAATTAAAAGAGAAATAGGTTTTGAGATGCTCACAAGGAAAGAAACATGTGATGGAGATTGCAGTTTCGGGCGCACTCTGGGCCGTGGCTTGCAGAAACGTTCCAGGAAACATCAATGGAAATGTGGATTTGTTTTTTTTTATTTTTCCAGTCCCTGAGACTGCAGAATCTAGGAGATAATGCAGGTGTGCAAACATTCAGGACTTCATGAAAGTGCAAACACTTAGGGCTGCATGAGAGGCTAGGTTGTCACCAAGAGCTGGGAACCACTGTTGTCAGAAGCACCAAGGATGGAAGAGGAGCACTTAGAACACTGTGCCAAACAGCTCCAGATCTGAAGTGGCCGGGAGAGGCTGTGGCCACGGCCCTGAACACCCTGCTGGGCCTCAGTCACAAGAGTTTCTCTGCCTGATGAAACAGTCACTCTTTGACTTCTTAGAAAAGAGTGCTAATACCAAGTCTTGTGTTTAGTAACCAATAGAAGCAAGAAGAGTTAAAATGCATTCTCCCCATATCTGTGCGTGGGTGACCTGGAATCTGTACTTGGCTGTCATGATTAATGCCCTTATGAATATTCATAGCTTTTTCAGTGAATGTGTTTTCAATTTTCTTGAGTTTATTCCTCAGAGTGTACTTGCTGTATTGTAGGGCCATTCTGTTGAGCTTTTTGAGGAACTGCCAAACTGTTTTCCACAGTGGCTACAACATTTTGCATTCTCAATGTTTGGCATTCTGTTTTGTTATGATTATTATTACATCTATGCTAGTGGGGGTGAGGTTTTAGTTCACTGTGGTTTAGATTCACAGTTCCCTGAAGACCAATAATATTTAGCATCTTTTCATGTTCTTATAGGCCATTTGTAAATCTTCTTCGGAAAAAATATTTCTCAATTTTCTTGGACTGTTCACAGGGCTTGGCTGTTGTGACTAGTGCTGCAGTGAACATAGGTGTGTGGGTGTGTCATATCCTGAGTTGCATTCCTTCACATAATGCTGGAGTGGACAGTCATTCTAAAGTTCTATCAGCCTACACACTGCTTTCCAGAGTGAATGCACTAGTTTATGGTTGCACCAATGGTATATTAGAGTTATTTTCCCCCACGTGCTCACCAACATTTGTTTGTGGTTTTGATGATAGCCACTCCTTTGAACAACTAATATGTACTTTAACAAAAAAGAATATTGCGAAGTCAATTTTTTCTGAGGTATAGGCATTCGTGGAAGAGGACAGACAAATGGAGAGAGAAGAAAGGATGAGTATGGACAAACTATGTTATACTCGTGTGAAGATGGAACAGGCAATGCTGTGGGACTGGTCTGAGGAGTGCCTATAGACCAAGAAGCAATATGTACGTGAGGGAACTTGTAAAAAGCAAAACCTTGCTGTACAGATAAATTAAATTTGGGGCTATTTGTCCTTTTATAGTTGTCAGAATTTTTTAATATTCTGAATATTTGATTATGAATTAGGACACGGGCTGTTCTATCACACTCCCGATGCTCTTTGACTTTGATGCTCTTTGCCACTCACTGAATGGAAAATAACCTTAAGCTGAAAATGTCTTTAATGTGTCTAACCTATTCAACATCATTGTCTAGGTTAGCCTACTTTAAATGTGTTCAGAACACTCACATAACATACACACATGGGCAAAATCACCTAACACAAAGCCTATTGCAAAACACAGGGTTGAAAATCTCATGTAATTATTGAATGGTTTACTGAAAGTGAAGCCTAGAATATATGTATATATATAACATATAAAGTGTGTTATATATATATATGTAGATAGATAGATAGATAGATACACATTATATATGATAGTGCTCATTGTTCTGGTGACTGAGAATTTCAAGATCCAGGCAGCAGGAGCTCTGGTTTCTGGTGGAGGTTTAAGCTCTGTTTTGAAGATAGCAGTATTCCACTATGTCTCCACAGGGACAAATGACCTGGGGGAGTGTTCAGGAGGCTCCTTGAAAAGGATCTAGTCTCATTTGTGAGGATGTCTTACCTCCCGAGGGCTCTGGGTCTCAACAAAGCCTGTTGGGTATTAGGGTTCAAAAGTATGAATTTTGAGGGAGTATCACCATTCACATTATCACCACCCCTTATCAGATAACCAACTTGAAAATAATTTCTCTCATGACGTGTCATTTCTTTAGATTATCTTTTGATGTATAAAACTCGATACTTCTGGTGATGTCTAGTGTCTGTTTTGTCATAGCTTGTGTTTTCAATGTCCTGTCCAAGATGGCTGCCAAACCCAAGCCAACAGAGAGATCCACATCGCAACAGTTTGATGTGTTTGCACTTAGAGTCATAGCCTTATTACATTCTGAGTTGATTTTGAATATTCGGTGAGACACTACTTCCTCTAAGTTGGGATATCTGTTGTGGTGGTCAAATGGCTGAGAAAATGAACTTAAAGGAAGAAAGTCTTATTTTAGGAGGCTCTACTTCTTGTTGATTGGCCCATTGCTTTGGCCAGTAGTGAGGCAGAAGATCATGGAAGAAGCACATAGTAGAGCAAACTGCTCACCTCACAATGGTCCAAAAGCAAAGAGAAAGTGAGAGGGTCCAGCATCGCAGTATCTCCTTCAATATCTCCTACTTATGCCCTGTGACCTAACCTCCTTCCACTAGGTTTCATCTTTTAGTGGGTCACCATCTTCAATCATACCACCGGCTGGAGGCCAAGTCTATAGTGCATGAGGCTCCAGATACTGAATACAGCAGGCTTCTCCTGCAGGTTCATTCTTCTGCATGTGGATATCCACTTATCCAAACCTTCCTTCCCATTTAATTGCCTAATGAAATCTGTTGCCTGGCTTTTTATTCTAATTCATAATTTATTTAGGTTCACTTCATAATTTATTTAGGTTTCTACTGGGCAGTCTCAATATGTTTGTTGATTTGAACTACCCTGTTCAAATGATGTTGACATGGACACAAATGGACAGATGTGGAAAACGTTGAAGTGCAGGCGGTGCAGGCTACCATGTTTTATGACAGCCCCAGGCCTTTGGACAGGCTTCACTGTCCCTGATGTGCTCTGCGCTCCCTTGACCCTGTAAGACTCAACCCCCATCTCGCTTCCTCTGGCCAAGTCTTCCCAAGCTTCTTGCAATGCATATTGGTCCTCTGGGCTTGGTACATTTGTTTTCATTGAATTCACATTATTTCTCTGAGCCTAGTCCCTCTTTTTTCCTTCGAGCAAATAAACATCAGGAACTCAGGCAGAAGAAGAACACTAAGAACTTGGGCCAACACATGCTAGCAATGGGCCTCTCGCTCCGGAAGGAAATCTTATTAACTTTAAGAAAAAAAAAAAAGCTCCAAATTTCATTATATAACTCTTGAGAAGTTATCAGTCATGTCACCAATGTTATCAGTTCATGACCATTAAGATTCCAGAAGAAAAAGACTCAGGTTTATGTTTGGTGTTGTATCATACTCTGTTCCTACTGAGTGAACTGCCCCTCCCATTTCCCTGTCAAGAATTCTTTTCCATTCTATCTCCTGCTTTGTCACCCTGACTCAAGTTCTCAGGCATAAGTTGGTGGCCCATTATCCTATGTCTTATGTGTTCTTTGTTGATGATTTGCTCCTTGTTTCTCCTTCTACAAGTCCATTCTCCTTCTACATGTCCATTCCTTCTTCAGTCCCTGACCACAGCATGGAAGATGGACTTTGTTATATACTGTGTCCAACGGTGGTGCCAGTTTCCTGAGTGGTCCAGTCCTTCCTCCCCTCCAGTCTCTCATGACCAGACTGGCTCTAGCCCCACTACCCAGGCTTGAGTGAGAAGTCAGCCTTTCCAGCCAGCCCTCCCAATCCTCCCTTCCAACACCTGGCATGGATCACACAGTCTGCACGTGCTCCTTTTGCTGCTGTGGTGTTTGCTGCTGTCTCTGTAGAGGCAGCATGTCTCACCACGTATGAGAAGGAGCTGTTCTGCCTTCACGTGTCACCCACAGCTTGCTCTTACTTCACCTCATCCCTTCGCTTTGTCTTCTGTTAGCCAATCCTCAATCCACATAGCAAAATTCATTTCCATGGTAACTGGGCACAGCTCAGGACAGGGACTTCCCTTCGCTGCGCTCACAGCGTTCATAGCAGGTACAGTGGAGGACAAGAAGCTGGCCTTTTGGTTAGAGGCCTTTGGCCATTCTTCCAGGTGCCAATTACTGGAGGACAGAAGTGATGTCTTAAACTGGGTGGCAGTAATGTTTGTGCTCAGTCACTTCAGGTCAACACAGGTGGCACTCTTGTCTCCCAAGTGACTTCCAGTTTATACATCTTCAGTGCCTTCAGGACAGGCCACAGAATCAGAAAACAAGACTTGTCGTTTTCTACATCTTGGACTTACTTGGCTCTAGAACAAGTGAAGTACTGATAGCTCAGCTTCTGAAGCCCCATGTTGAAGTAAGGAGGTTGGGTCTGGCCGGTGCCATATTGGCCACATGGTTGGATGGTAGGGCTGGCATCTTCATGATGGAGAAGGGAAACGGCCCCTGCTCATCACTTGCCTCCCAGGCAATGGGCGTGCCCAGACCCCTGGAGGCAGGAGCAGGCACTTGGCTGATAGGTTACTGAATCTGTCAGTCCAATGCCTGGACTGGGAATTTCCTGAGGATCTGTTCCCCCTCCCCTCCCCCCCTCCCCCCCACCCCTACCCCCGGCCTCGTGCAGACTCATTTAGGCCTGGACAGACCCAGATGCCAGGACTCCATGCCACATGTGTCTCCGTGATCGTGTCCTGTGTCCTGTCTCCTGGCTCATCTCCAGTCATCATGGTGTCCCAATTCAACTCTCCATTGGAGGTGAATTGGTTTGTTGGTATTTTATTCTTTCTTTCTTCTTTAGTATGTTTCCTGGCTGTGTTATGTGTATTTGTGTGCTGCAGGCCTTTGTATCAACGGGCTGCCTGCAGCCTGTTAATAAAGCCTGTATAATAAAGACTCCAAAATTCTATATTTTAAAATGTGGCTTCTGGGATGATTGACCTTACAGCAGTGTCACCATGGTGAGAATGTGAAGAGCAGGTTGGAAAGGCTTTGAGGGTACACCAAAGACCCTTCTACCCTCAGAAGAGACCCCATCTTCCACAAAGCCCCCAAATTGAACCACTGTAGAGATGTCTGCCTTGTGCCGCCTAGAGAATGGAGGTTGAGAGGCCATTGCACCACTGTGCTCAGCCTAACACATATGGTGGCACTGTCCCCAAGTAGCTGCTTCCCCCAACACCCCATGTGCATCTCAACCCTGACCAGTACCAAAACTTCCCCCCAGAGTTTAGAGAGTAGCGAACGTCCAGGAAAGACCGATGTGCAAAATGTGATCTGAAATGGGAGCGTGGAAGGACACCCCTGTGTTCTTGGGTGACAGGAAAGTGGTCAGTGTTAAGGTTAACTGGCCTCACGTGAGAATTCTTTCTATTGTTGGGACTCCAGCTAAGGAAGGAACAGCATGAAGATGTTCCCATACGTTCATGCTCTATGGGTTCATGTTCTCAATCTTGAAAAAACAGCACTGATCACAGGCTATTTTCATTCTTAGTCGAATATTAAAAGGAAACTACTGTGTGTTTGCTTTCAAATTATTATTATTATTATTAATAGTAGTAGTATTAGCAGTCGTGTTTTTGGTGCTGATACTAAGGCTTGAACTTCTTTAGCCTTTTTGTTCAAGGCTGATATTCTTCCATTTGAGTCACAGCTCTACCTTTTTCATTCTGGTAGTTAATCAGAGATATGAGTTTCTTGGACTTTCCCACTCAGGCTGGCTTTGAACCACAATCCTCAGATCTTAGCCTCTTGAGTAGCTAAAATTACAGGTGTGACCCACCAGCATCTAGTTTGCTTACAAATTATTACTTCAGGTTGCTGTATTTGTGTGAAACTTCCAAAAGTGAATGGTTGTGATGAAAACCTTAAGCCTGTTTACATGGAAATCTCTAAACACTGCTGCACAAGCTACTTTTAATTTAAATGTGTCTTCATTTAAAATGTATAAGAGCTGATGGAGGCACTGTTGAACATACAGAATTCATTTTCAAACAAAATGAGAAAAAAGAGTAAGACCATTCTTCCTTGAAAGGAGAGACCCGGTATCTTCCCACCCTGGGAGAGGTGAGCCGCAGGTCCAGGGTCCAGGGCGCTGTTCCCAGGTGAGTGCTGTTTTCTTATCTTTAAGACACTGATCTCTTGCTGGGTCCTTGCAGCTTTTCCTCTCCCTTCAAGGAGCTGTCTGCCTGTTGGATTCAGGCCTCACCTCATGGCCTTGCTCAACCTTGATGACCTCCTTTAAAGTCCTATCTTCAAACACTGCCGTGTAGGTGGTTAGGGTTTCAGAGTATGAATTTTGGAAGACACAATTCAATCTATAACACAGAGCACCAGGAATGCCAAGGGTCTAGAAGTAAAATGAATGGGTACGGAAGTGTGACAAAGTGCAGAACATTCCAAAACGATTGCGCTCACTCCAAAGTGAGGGGGAGAGTTAAAGCTGAGCAGTTGATCCATTTCCTTTCAGGCACTGATTCCCAGAGTGAGGAGGGAGGTTGAGGTGTGCCCTGGCTACTGAAGACAAACAGACCCACGTGACCCCATCTGCACTGAGAGGCACCCCCTCACCCAGAGAGGCCAGCTTGTGACCCTCAAGTGACCTTCAAATGCTTCTCCCCCCATTGCTTTCAACTTGAATGGAAACTGGGAGCTCACAGCAGAGTCACATGGTGAAATGAAGCTGAGAGGAAAGGCTCTTCGAAGGTGCGCCTCCTGTTTATCCTGCTGGCTTTGAGCTTGGCTTTCCTGGGCGATCAGTTTGCCTCCCTCGGCCTTGACCCGATGTGCCAGCCCAGCAGACAGACCCTGCCCACCCCTGCAGACAGCTCTGTCTGGTGGGAGTCTACAGGACACGATTCTTGCTAGATTCTTCGACCACAGACACATGGGTGTTTCTGGCTCTCTTTCCAACCTTCAGATTAGTTCTTATGATTTGCAAACCCACCACAAATCCTTTGTGGTTTTCAGTCTCCAGCTGGGGAGTCAGCTGCCTGGGCAAGTCATCAAAAACAGCAAGATTAGAGGAAGAAGTTTCCAGCCCTGTGAGACATGCCCTCGGTCCTGGCATTGGGTCAGAGCCCTGGGGAGCCACGGAGGGAGCCGATCTGTCAGGTGCGGCTGACAGTTGTACAGAGAGGGGGAAAGCTCTTTTTGAGTGGCTGGCAGGAGGATCTCAAAGCCGCCTCTGGTATCTCCTTATTCTATCTCCTTAGCCTGAACTCTTTGATCTATCCACTTGGTCTCTCTGGGTATTTAAGGTGCTCTATACTCTGTTCTTGACCTGGATTCCAAATGTGGATTCAGAATGCAGGACTATGATTTCAACAGATATCACCCAAATGGTTGTTTTCCCAAACACTGTGTAGCTATCTTCTCAAGCAGACCAGTGCCTCTTCTTTATTAACTATCCCACGAGAGTGGGCCTGCTGTCAAGGTCAGTATATGTCTTGAAAGAATTAATGTAATAGCAGTAAGCAAAGTGGAAAGGCTGGTTTCTTAGAAGTTTTGAGGAGCCAGTGGGATCTTTTGTTTTATAGATTAAAAAAACAAATCCAACAGATAGGAAGTTGGCTGGACTTGCCTGGGTAAGGTAGTTAATGGGACGTAACTGCTACACTCTGTATCTGACGGGAAGAGCCTGGATGATTTTGTTTGGAATCCGCGCATAGTCTATGTACTAGTAGCATTGCTGTTCTGAGTTGTTAACTCCCTTTTGGTCTCTACCATGATATTGACTGTGAAAGGTCTCCCTGCAGGAGTTCACTGCCCAGCCTGTGAGCATTATCCCTTGCTGTGGCCAGCTGGGTGCACATCTGAGCACAGTATGCCCATACTGGACAGACACATGAGACAGCGGGCATTTCCAGTGACTTCTCACATTCCTCTGGGCCAGTGGAGTCCTTTGACCTGATTGGACTTTATTCTTTTGCTCCAATTTGGAACTGGGGGAAACAAACTCATAGACAATGTACAGCCAACATGCAATGTGATAAGAGATCAACCTTTACTGTCATGTGACATGAAGACCTGGAGGTTGTACTTCAACAATCAGGAATGGTATTCAGTGCCTGCAAGTGGAATCAGTAGCAGAGCATCCGGGGATGGATCTCGTCTTCTTTTGGTGCCCTCTAAATACTGTGGTATTCATCTGCACTGAAATGGTGGGGGGCTGAATGAGGACTCTGGACCTGAACGGGAAACAGGCGATGAGCAGCATTCTTGAGAATGCAGCTGAGGAGGTGCAGGCCGTGCAGGCTGGTGCAGCTGTGTAGAAGGTTAGCCTGGCACTACTGTGCAGATAAGCAGCTCAGCCCTCAGCCACCACCCCTGGGAATGTGCGGACGCATGCTGGGGATGATGCATGGAGAGGTTATCTTATCTGATGCACTCTGAAGGCTGCTGCAGCCACTGTGATGTGTCACCTGCTTACTGTCCTGAACGAGCTCACATGGTCGGCCTGTAGATGGCCCAGACCTGAATGTAACCATAGTTAATCCAGAAATGCTGAAATGGACCTAGCTGAAAAAAGTAAGCAAAAAGCCTTTTATAACCTTATGGATAATCAAATGAACTAGTATAATAATTGATTTGAATATACCTCTATAATTTAAATACTGAATTTATACATGTAAATGTATGTGTAGATATAAAGCAGGATTATGGATTCATGGACTTGTGTTTTCAGTCTCTCCTCTTGATACCCATTTGCGGCGAACGCCTTCTCGGCCAGCGAGGAAGAACGACCACCACACCAGGAGTCTTCTCAGATCACACTTTACTGGAGAGCCTTTTAGTTGAAGGGAAAGCTTGAGCGCAAGAGAGCGAGCAAGGAAATACAGCCGCTTATATAGGGTTTGGAACACGGGTCGCTTCAGGATTGGCTGTCCGCCTTCTACCGTCACCAGGTGCCACGGGATTGGCTCAGGATTTACAATGATGGCGCATGCGCAAAGCTAGGGACCTGCAGCCCCGCCAAGCACTTGCCTAATATGGAGTCGTTTACCTCTAAGCTGAAAGGAAGTGGGCGCCATCTTGTAATGGCGTTTGTCCCGGCTCCCTGCAGTTCCCCCTTTTTGTTTTGGTAACAGGTAAGAGTAGAGGTCGGGCCTCTGCCTCAAAAATAGGACCTTGCACTGGCCTTCGCCTGGGGGGCGCCTTCCCCAGTGACGACCAGGCCCGTCCGATGCCTTTTTTGCAGAGGTGGGATCTTGGGCATCAACCCACTTGCAGCCCAACGTGCTCTTCTTGGGCTTACGCCAGGAAGTGATTCCCATGTGCAGTGCGTTTGCCCAAGTGCAGTGCGTTTGCCTTACACCCTGTTCCAAATTATCAGTCACATACCCGTCCCGGTGCAATGGGATCCCCAGATCCCTCGGGGTGCTAGGGCTATGTGAAATGATAAGGCTTAATGACCTCTCAGGGCCGACAGCCAAATTTGGGGTGAGGATCCACTCTCCAAGGCGGCTAATGCTTGCGAAATAACAACTTTGTCCCTACTGGTTTGAGCTCGAAGGCGACAGACCAACCATAGGCAGACCACGCATCCGCCCAAGCAGCAGGCTAAAAACATTCCAACTCCCACCCACTCCTTAAACCAGGAAACAGCGGAGGAAATCCAGGACTGGAGCCCCTCCACAAATCCGGGATCCATTCGCGTTGAATTAACAATCACAATGGCAATCCGCAGCTGCTCCAGCATCTCATCAAACTCGCCAGTCCAATTACCTAAAAGATAACTTGACAATTGTTTAGACAAATTTGCAGCTCGGGTAAAATTATCATATTGAATGCTTGTTGTCTGTATTGAGCTTGAGCCTTGTCATGAACAATAGATCGAAAATCAAGAAATTGCCCGTGGTTAAGGCAGGTGCGGGCCACCTCGAACCAGTCCGTAGGCGTCATAGCATTAACAGTCAGCCTTCGGAGTAAGGCTATGGTATAATTAGCCGTCACTCCATAAGTCCGGACTGCCTCAACTAAATCCTTAAGCTGGGAGTAGGAAACCGGCTCAAAATTTCTTTCATTAGTAATTGGATTTTCAAAAACTGGAAAGGCGGCCGCCAGCCGCGACCAGGTGCTCCCTTTTATAAAGTGACTCCGCCCCGCCGGCGGGTACGGCGGGGGAGGGGGGGGGCCGACGGGTGAGGGCCAGCTCCTTTCCTCCTTTCTGGCTGCTGCGGTACTCTTATCGTTTGGGGACGCTGCCCCCCATATCTGTCTGCCTCATACTCAGCCGCAGCCTCTTCTAAGTCTTCATTATCAGCTGGATCGAGCTGCTCTCCCTCCTCCTCTAACATTTCTTCCTCTGAGTCACTCACAGGATCACTGCGTTTTTGGTCCTGCCCTTCCACATGTAGGGCTGAGAACCGGTTTGAAAATTCCTTCAAAGAAGGGTACAGGGGTCTCCTTGAGACCCCCTCTTTGTGGTCATCCCCACAACACAGACAGGCACAGAGAACCACCAGAAAGACAAACCACAAAGGAAGCAGCAATGCAAACAACCAATAGTCCATAGTAAAAAACAGCATACCTAGGGATACTTACCGACGTCTCCTCTCCGTGTGTTGAGTTCTGGCTCCTGTTCGACCTCTTGCGCAGGTCCCGGGTTTCGGCACCACTTGCGGCGAACGCCTTCTCGGCCAGCGAGGAAGAACGACCACCACACCAGGAGTCTTCTCAGATCACACTTTACTGGAGAGCCTTTTAGTTGAAGGGAAAGCTTGAGCGCAAGAGAGCGAGCAAGGAAATACAGCCGCTTATATAGGGTTTGGAACACGGGTCGCTTCAGGATTGGCTGTCCGCCTTCTACCGTCACCAGGTGCCACGGGATTGGCTCAGGATTTACAATGATGGCGCATGCGCAAAGCTAGGGACCTGCAGCCCCGCCAAGCACTTGCCTAATATGGAGTCGTTTACCTCTAAGCTGAAAGGAAGTGGGCGCCATCTTGTAATGGCGTTTGTCCCGGCTCCCTGCACCCATTCTCTATTTCTATGTGATCATGTAAAAGTAAACTTGGCTCTAAGAGCAATGGGAATTCTCATATGACCTCTGCTCTGTCCTGTGACTGCTTATCTGAGAGACACTCCATAGTGGCTGGGTTAGCACAGATTTTCCCTACTAAACCACAGGCTCCTTTAAGTAGCTGCCATGATATGAGGGCAGGGTGGATCACTGAGCCACAGAGAAAAAGCAGCACTCCCAGGATGACCGAAGACACGTGCACAAGTCACAAACCTCTGGAGGAAGAGAGCCATGGGATAGATGGATGGATGGATGAATAGGCAGATAGATAGATAGATAGATAGATAGATAGATAGATAGATAGATAGATAGATAGATAGATAGATAGATAGATAGATAGACTAGATGATATTGATAAGTAAAATAGAGATAGGTTATAGATAGATGATAGAGATATAGATAGATCAGTGGCAGTTATACAGAAACATAGATGATAAGAACAGGATGGATACCTAGGTAAGTGATGGAAAATGGCAGATGATAGATGGATAGAAAATGATAGAAGATAATAGATAGCTAATAAATTAGACCAATAGATAGAAGGTAGACAATCAACGTGGCATTTCCTGTGGGAATGGAATGAAGCGGTTGCTAGCCTGGGAAGCCCTGTGCAATCCTGCGAGCTGGAGAAGCAGGAAAGCTTTTGGGGTAATTTAGTTGAAGGCTGAGGATGCAGAGCTCGGATGCTATTAGTGAAGGTCTCTGAAGGCCTGAGACCCCGAGGCGCTCTGGCATCTGAGCGGAAAGCAGCGTGTTCCAGCTGAAGAGGAGAGACATAATTTGGCTTTTCCTCTGCCTTCTTCCCCCATGCAGGTCTTCAATAGCTTGGGGGAAGCCCACCCATCAGGTAAGGACAGGTCTTTACTAAGTTTCCTGATTTCCTTTGCCAGCCTCTTCCAGATACAGTCTAACACACATACCCACAAGTGGTATTTTACCAGCTATCTGGGCATCAGTAGCCCAGTCAAGTTGACACATATGATTAACCACCACAAGAAGTGACTGATGTATGTTAGATGCTGGCCGTGTTTGAGAAGGAGATGGTTTAAAGGATGAGGTGAATTTCCCAGAGGAGCTGGAAATAAATCTGGTGGTGGGGATTCACCCCTCTCTGGGGTGAAGTTTCTGGTGAAGTCTGTTACATCGCGTGGGTAGGTAGGCAGGGCCTGCAGCCCAGCAGGAAGTCAGCGCCTGCCACGACAGAGGACTGAGCCATCTGGCAGGTCTTTCAGGTGGAAGCCAAGCCAAGGAAGAAGAGCTTCATGCAAAGGACAGTGTCCAGGGCGGCGTCTGCTCAGCACAGGCCATGTGAGAAGTGATAAACAGGGGCTCGTGGTGTGGCAACCAGGAGGCTGTGAATGGCTTTAGCTCTTCCTTCAGCACCAGGACAGAGGCGAGAGATGAAGGGGTGGTCCTTCACAGCAATGGGACGTGAAGACCCAGAGCCAACAGTGGCGGTATGTGCTGTGCTCAGTGCTCTCTCCAGACAGTGTGGAGACAGGACCAAGTAGCTTTCACCCTCCCACCCTCCGAGAAGTTCTGCACCCCGAGGCCACGGGGCTGGGCTGGACAGCACATCTGGCGTTCTGTGCCCCACGTAGCCCTTGTGGGGTGTGTGGGAACATTCTGCCCGCTCCCTCTGGGGCAGAAGGGACAGCCCTCCTGGACGGGCTCCTTGTCACGTCTCCCACACCATGGTTCCGTGGCCTCTGCCTATGGCACCCGCAGACTCTGCCGGTGACCAGCTTCGCGGAGGGTAAGGGATCGGCCTCTTCTTTCATTCCATTTGCAGAAGAGGAACATTGAAGGAGGAAGAGGAGATGCTCCCTAACACTTCTGCCTGTGGACGTGTAGTTCTTTCTTGGGGAGGAGGTAAAGCAAAGCTCAGGAAGCCTGGTCACCGCCACGGGCCGCGGGCCACGGGTACCCCACTGGAGTGAGGCCATGACCTGGGGGGCTGAGATACCCCGAGAAAACAGAAAGGACCGTGATGGAGGCCAGTGAGCATGCCTGCTGGAGGAGGGGAACAAGAAACTGAGAAGAGGTGCGGGCTTGAAGGCGGGGCGGGGGGGGGGGGGAGCCCCAGCAGCCAGCCGGCCTCCCTGTCCCTGTCCCAGGGGGCTCCGGCCTGTGGGGAAGATTGAGCCTGGCGAGAAAAACCCTGGCACTGGGACAAGGGATGCCAGCCTGTCATGGGGAAGGCATAGCGTTCTGGGCTTGGGAGAGTCGACCCCCCCTCCCCCCCCCGCGCCCCGTGCCCCCCGACTTTGAAGCCTCCTGTGGGGGCGGCTTCTCCTGGCTGGAAGCAGACAGGGGGAGGGCAGCGGCTGCAGGGAGCGTTTGTCTGGCTGGTGTGGGTTCCTCCTTCTTCTCACCGCAGCAGCTTTGTTTTGTCTGACTCCCTAGGGCAGCCTGGAATTCCCAGGGGCTCAGCTGAGTCCAGACACTTGTGGTGAGGTGCACGGCAGGGGGTGGGGGCTGCTCGCCTGGCCCCCTGGGTTTCACAGAGCCGCACAGGGCAGGATTCCTGGGAGGCCAGGCCTGTGAAACAGGACCAACAAAGGCTGGCAGCCAGCGGGCCACACCCCACCTCCAACCTCCACAGCCCCAAAGCCCAGGAGCATGCAGGAGCCAGCACAAGCATCAGCCGGCATGCACGTGTGTGCCCCCATTTCCTGCCAGCCAGCCGATCCAGACCTCAGAACTGCCAGGCTCCTTAGCACAAAAGCCCAGCCTGCTCTCTCCATGTCTGCAGCTCTGCTTTGGGGGCGCGGGGTGGGGGGAAGCTCTGACTCCTACAAGCAGGCAGTTAATGGTCCTGAGAGCCTCTTCTGAGCACGGGCACCATCACCAGCCCCAGCCACGGACCCTGCGGTGCCCGCTGCCCCGGCTGGAGCCCTCTCAGCTCCAGAGCTTTCTCCCATATTCCAGAGTCGCCCTTCTTCCTGTCTCTGGGACTCTTTCCCCAGGGTGTGTGGCTGGCCTTCCTCCCACTGAAGGCAGGACTCGCACACAGCTCAGGAGCACGCAGTACAATGTAAGATTTATTACAAACTTCAGCAAATATAAATATCCACGTGCCTTTTAAGAACAGAGCCACACCTTAGGTGGTGTGGACCAGAAATAAGCACCAATGGTGATTGATGATGGAAGAAGAGGAGGAGGAGGGGGAGGAGGAGGAGGGGGAGGAGGAGGAGGAGGAGGAGGAGGAGGAGGAGGCCGAGGCACTGGTTAGGGGTGGAATCTGCTCCGCAGCCACCAGTGTAAAGGTACTTGACCTTTGTTCTCAACTGTGTTATAGAAACCATCTCATTTATCGAAAACATTTTTATTTATTTATTTATTTTTGTTGGTCGCGGGGCTTGAACTCTGGGCTTGGGCGCTGTCCCTGCACTCTTCAACTCAAGGTGAGCACTCTACTGTTTGAGCTACAGCGCCACTTCAGGTTTTCTGGTGGTTTGTTGGAGATAAAGAGTCTCACGGACTTTCCTGCCCGGGCTGGCGTTGAACCGCGATCCTCAGATCTCAGCCTCCTGAGTAGCTAGGATGACAGGCGTGAGTCACAGTCGCGCGGCTTATCTAATACATTTAAAACCCCACAATGTACAAAAACAAAGCCTGGGCTTAAGGCTCCTGCCCCTCCGGGCTCACAGCGGACGTCTGTTCTGGTTGGACCCCGTTCTTCTGAGGATGGCTAGGTTTGGGTGTGACTGGTGCTTCTGATCCACGTGAGCACAGGAAAGCTTGAGGTGTGGGTTTAAGTAGGAGCACTCACTGGAAATAACTGAGCAAGATGAGAGGTAAGTACAGAGCACCTTGGCAGGGGTTTCCTTTTCATCGTTACCCTACTCAGAGTCCAAATCAGATGGCAGAGCCCCTGCAGGCTCGCCCCAGGCAAGACCTGGGCTCCTGTGGCTACTGAAGGGGAGCCGGGCAGGGTCTGGGGGCTTCCAGCACCTGCCCTGCACCCAGACCGCGGGGTCTTCCCTGTGGTTGCAGGGTCTTTTGGATGGTTGAGAGAGATAGTTCCTGTATTTCATGGCCTTTTATTGTTTTCCCCCAACACATCGGGAACGTTCTGCTCTGCCCTTCTGCCTTTTGGATCTGACTTAGCTGAAATCACAATGGTGAGCTCTGTTTCTCCAGCTCTTTAGCACCGGCCCCCACTCTGTCTGACTGTTGAGGGTCAGCCCCCATCACCCCACGCTGCCACCCAGGAGAGCATATACTTGCTTAGACACCCAACACACGCATGTCAAAGAGCCCCACACGGTCCTGGCTCCCGAGGCTGCTCTGGGCCCTTCCCGCACGCATGCTGACGGGTTCTGCGCGGCCCGCTGGGCGGCACCGTGGCGTCCTGGCTGCCGCGGGGCCTGCGCTGCTCTTACAGGTTGGACTCTGCGCAGGTCTTGCAGCACTGCTTGCTGTAGAACCCATGGCTGCACACCCCGTGCTGGGGCGCCAGGGAGCACCAGTGGAAGTAGTCTCTGCAGAAGGTGTCTGAAAGCAAGCGCAACCCGGTCAGGGTCAGGGAGAGCTGCAGGGAAGGCCCAGCTACCCAGCCCCAGCCGCAGACACCCCCACCGCGTATCCGCGTGCCTTAGGGAGGTTGCTCTCACTCAAGCCACCGAGGAAGGGAAGGGCGTCTCTGTAAGTCTAACAGGTGCGCACAGAAGTCACCTGCTGACAACTTTACTTCTGTAGACACTTCACTTCTTATGCTAAGTGCACTGGAGCGCCTCTACCTCGGAAAGAGCCCTCGCTCTGTCTCTCTCTGCTCTTCTCCCTGCACTAAATGTTGAATGCTCAGTTCATTAGCTACAGCAAGCAGCTCCTTGCTGTTTGCAGATGCATTTACTGTAGGAGAAGCCACCAGGGAGGTGGCCACCTCTGTACCCTCGGGGGCACTTAGCACACGCGCACGCGCACACCCACACACACCCACACCCACACACACACACATACACACACAGTGTTTAGGGGTTACCTAATGAATTAGGGGGGCTTTGCATCCTATAGAGGAAATACTGCTATCATTAAAATTGTGTTCCCTAAATATCAAAATAGCATTATCGAAAAGATCAACATAATAATGTCCTCCCCCTCCCAGTACCGAGGTTCAGATTCCTGGACTCGTGCCCGCCTGCTGGCCAGGCAGACGCTCTGTCCACTAGCCTCTGCTCCTGGCCCTTTTCCTCGTATTTATTCTTTCCAGGTAGGGCTTGTCTAGAGATTTTGCCTGAGGCCCGCCTCAGACCTTGGTCCTCTTAGCTAACTCTCCCACACAGTGTGGATCAAAGGCCCAGCGTCCTTTATTTTGATTTGTGTCCCCAGTGCCTCTGCTTTTTCTGAGGTGGCCCGAAGATGAGTAGCCTCTGTCTGTGACCATTTGGTTGTAAAACTGGAGGAGAAGGGAAGAGAGAGAGAGAAGGATAGAGCAGACACAAGGCCTCCACACTGGACTCTTAGGGCACACCTGCTTCCTCAGGTCTTCTAAGGAACGGCTCCAAAATCCTGACGGCCCCCGCCTCAGAGGCCAGGGCCGGCGAGGGGCTGGGGTGCGTACCTTGCTGCTCCACCACGGGGCAGAAGTGGGTGTTACAGGCCAGTGAGGCCTCAGGCCTGTGTTCCGGGGAGCAGCTGGAGGCTGGCCGGCCCCCTGACAGACAGTGCACGGTCCTTCTCTTCACACCACCTCCACAGCTGGCTGTGCACTGCGGGAGGAAAACCACAGGTCTCCAGGTCAGGATCTCAGCAAGAGCCTCGCCGTCTGCCAGCCAGCCCCTCACCACAGAGCTGCAGACCAAGACGGGACCCTCCACACTGCCCGGCCGCACCACAGCCCGCTCCCCTCTCCCCAGAAATCTCCTCTTCTCCTCTTCTGTCCTCTCTTAGTTCCTAGACTTCATATGAGAATGTGGGATACTTGTTTTCTGAGTTTCACTTATCTAACACAATAATTTCTAGTTTCAGCTTGCAAACAATGCGATTTCATTATTAATGGCTGAATAGTACTCCACCAGGTATATATGCCGAATTTTCTTCATCTTTTCGTCTACTGATGGGCTTCTACCCTGACTCTAATTTGGCTACTCTGCGAATGCTACAGTGATCGTGGCTTCCTCCTTGTGACTTGTTGGTTGGTCTGTGTGGAGCACAGCGGTTGCTAGTCTAGGTGGTGACAGCTGCACTGATTGTCCTATTCCACCATGATCACAGGGGCTCCCTGCATGCCCCTGATATGTTGCGGGCATCAGAGAACAGTCCGTACATAGGCACAGGCTTGTTCTTGGAGGCCAAGGCCTCACACTTTTATTTTCTGCGGCTAAGCCTTGATTGGGAGTCTTCATTAAGTTCCTTTACTTTACCATTGTCCTGCTGGCCTTAGTTTATGCTAAATCTGGACCTTCTACTCATTGTAATTCTTCCCACTCTCCCAGAGACCCAATGCCAGCACAATTCAGAGATGGAGTTGCACAAACTTCAATGGCCTTAAACCTGAGTGGGGCTGTGAGCTGATGGAACGCCCACTGGTTATTGGATCTCCTGCATGCAGAAGGTGAGCATGGCAGCCTCATCTGTCAGTGCCGAGGGCAGGCGCGCTCATTACCGGCGGGTGACGGCAGGGAAGGGTCCAGGGTCGTACCGGGCCTGCATCTGTCAATCACCTATGCATTGCAGGTGCATGTGTGCACCGGGCTCAGGACTGCAGTCTTAAGGGCCAGGGTGGGAAATCACATGTGTCGTCTGTAACATGGGAACTTGTCCTTCATACCCTCGGGTCTCCAGGTCCATCTGCCCACCGTCCTACTAAGAAGCTGGAGGGTGAGACAGGCAGGTGCACCTCTGCCGTGTGGACAGGCACAGGTTGCAGCACGTGGCCATCCTAAGCTGTTCCCAGACCAGAGCGTAGGAGCCACCTGCTGCTCAGCTAGGAGATAGCTGTGATCTGAGCCAGTTCTCCATGGTGACATGTGGTGCACTCACATCAACAGAGATCCTGCAGCGCCAACCCCAGGAATGACAACCTGTAACTGCTGTAGAGTAAACCCGTCTGCTGGCCGAGGTCAGCAGACACTGACCATCCATTGCTGCTGACCACCTCCCACATGGGGAGGGCCTAGCTTGGGCTATGAAGCACTCACACCAAATAAAACCCTGTGGCTTTTTCACCCTGTTTAAAAAAGCTGTGGCCTCAGAATCTGATGAGCCACAGTCTCTGATAAAAATTATGTATCACCCAGACTGCGTATTTCAGTGGCACAAGCTACTGAAAACAGGTAGATTTTTTAAGCTGGCATTAAAATTAAATATTGCTACATCTTGTTTTCCTCATTCTAAATGTGACTGAAGTTTTTGCATTTGAACAGTCAGGTGAGTGCTAGTTCGGTAGCTAGATGCTGGGACGAGAATCACTTTAGAAGCCTCAGATTCTCCTCCTTGTGTCTGACTTACATTTCTCATGGGAGAGAAGAAGTTGCCTTTGCTCCTCAGAAAGCTCTTAGCTCATGTGGCTGGAAGACAGTGTAGTAAGAAGAAAAGAAAGGGAGGTCTCCTAGAAAAGATGTGTGGGTCGGGGCTGGGAAGATGGCTCAGTGGTAGAGCACTTGCCTTGCATGCCTGAGGCCCTGGGTTCGATTCCCCAGCACCAAGTAAAAAGTAAAAAGCCGGAAGTGGCACTGTGGCTCAAGTGGTAGAGCGCTAGCCTTGAGCTGAAGAGCTGAGGGACAGCGCCCAGGCCCAGAGTTCAGACCCCACCACCAGACCCCCCCCCAAAAAAAAGAAGTGTGGGGTTGGCGCTTTTCTGTCCATTGACAAAAGGAAATATTTGCAAGGGGCATGTGTTAGATACCTCCTGCTCCAATAATTTAAATAATTTCTGTCTTAAATACCTTTGGGAGAATGTGTTATCATGTTCTTTCACTCTGACAACACACCTGAGAAAATGACTTTAAAAAGAAGTAGGGTTTACTTGGGTTCGTGTTCGCTGAGGTTCCCTGAGGCCCCCTGTCCAGGGGTGGCTGGCTTCTACCTCAGTGACAGGTGGAACAGCGCTGGAGAGGCGAAGGTGCTCGCCTCATGGTGAGAAAGGGGAAAAGAGAATGGAGCTGGAAGACGGCTTCAGGGGCGTGTCCTCAGCACCCCGCTTCTACCAACCCAGCCCCGACTCCTCAGGCTTCCATTGACTCTCAATCTGCCAAGCTGTGAACGCACCTGTGAGTTCGTGCACTGCTGAGGTCAGAACCCTCAGCTCTGAGCACTGCTGCACTGGGACGGGTCTGTAGCTCAGGTGGTAGAGCACTTGCTTACTGGAAGGTCCCCAATTCAATCCCTCGAATTTCCAAACAAACACGAACACATACATACATGCATACACAAATAACTAAGTCTACTCCATCTCAGTTTCCCAACTGGGCTGGGGTTTAAATCAATAGCACTGATCATTACTTTGGGTCCATGGTAGGTGGGGTGTGTGCAGAGTTGAAGTTCCCCAGGGAATGGGGAGGGCCAGAGGAAAGAGCTGTGCTCAGCCTACAGACAGCCGTAGATTTATTCTAGATCCTCTACTTTTAGGAGAATTTGCCCAGATTTTGTCAAGAACACGTCATCTCCTTCCACGGAGGCTTCAGCGGACGTGGGCTCCGTCCGTGCTGGGCGTGTGGTGCCCACAGCAGGCGTGGGGCCTGGTGGGCTTTGGGGACCACACCCCTGCTGGGACCCCACACACACACCAGCTCTTGGCTTCCAGGCAGCAAGCAGTGCCCACCCCGGTCCTCAAATATCCACAGCCTCTTACCTGGGACCAGGGCGAGGCAAACCAGCTGCCCCGTGCCGCATGGGGGTGGGGCTGGCTGCAGGGCCGTAGGGCGCAGGTGCGCTCCAGCTCCAGGCCGGGCTGCGGCAGAAGGGAGCACTTCTTCCAGGGAAGCTCCCGGTACTTGCCAGAAATGTACTTTTCGGCACACTTTAGGAATCTTTTCTGGGTTCCTCTTTCACATGTCACAGAGCACTGAAGATAAAGGACAAAGAGATTCTTAGATTTTTTTTTTTGTTTTTGCAAAACCAGTGATCAAAATCTCCCCTGATGATATCAGATGAACATGTAATACACACATCACTGATGATATTAGATGAACAGGTAATACACACATTGCTGATGATACCAGATGAACAGGTAATACACACATTGCTGATGATATCAGATGAACAGGTAATACACACATCGCTGATGGTATCAGATGAACACGTAATACACACATTGCTGATGATATCAGATGAACACGTAATACACACATTGCTGATGATATCAGATGAACACGTAATACACACATCGCCATTTGAGGAAAAGGTGTCACCACATCTTTTTTTTTTTTTTAAAGAAAAGGAAGATTAAGCCAGGTGCTGGTGGCTCACACCTGTCATCCTAGCTACTCAGGAGGCTGAGAGATCTGAGGATCGAAGTTCAAAGCCGGCCCGGGCAGGAAAGTCCATGAGACTCTTATCTCCAATAAACCATTAGAAAACTAGAAATGGCGCTGTGGCTTAAGTAGTAGAGCGCTTGCCTTGAGCTGAAAAGCTGAGGGACAGCGGTCAGGACCAGAGTTCAAGCCCCACGACCAACAAAAGAAAGAAAAGAAAGCTTGTAGGCCAGGCCTGGCAGCACACAATTATAAGGCTAGACTTAAGAAGCCAAGACTGGAGAATCTGGAGTTCAAGGCCAGCCCGGGCTACATAGAACTCTCCTATCTGAGGAAGCAAGCAGAAGAGAAGGAAGGGATGATTCTGAGGTTCAAGTGGGATGCACACGTGGCCGGGCCCCACGGTCACTGTGGTGCCCTTTGGGCTCACTTGCTGAAGCGGGGCAGGGAGCGCTCAGGGCTCCAAACCCTCCCGCTGTTGTCTGGCCACGTGAGGCTGCCGCCCTGGGTGGAGCAGATGGAAAGCCTTGTCCTTCGTCAGGAGGATGGGCAGCGCATGCTCACAGGGGAGGCAGATGCAGAGGCCGGTGTGGAAACTCCCGCAGCACACGCACCCGACTCTGCACCATCGCCCAGCGCTGCTCTGGGCATCACGGAAGTAACTACAACCATCCTAGAGACAGTTGAGTCCTCTGGACCCCTTGTGCCCACCCTCTACCCCTCCGCTGGACAGGACTGACAGGGCAGCACAGACAGTGGTGGGGAGGTGCTCGGAGGTCGGGATTCGGAGGCCAGCGTCCAAGAGGGAACGCCAGACACTCGGACCACGTGAGGAGACCCAGATGAGAAGAGGAGACTGAGCCTGGACAGTGGAGAAGGACGAAATATGGGGGGGTGCTCACTCTGAAGCCCAGCCCTGACCTGGGACCAGGGAGACACGATACAGCCCAGCCCTGACCTGGGACCAGGGAGACACGATACAGCCCAGCCCTGACCTGGGACCAGGGAGACACGATACAGCCCAGCCCTGACCTGGGACCAGGGAGACACGATACAGCTCAGCCCTGACCTGGGACCAGGCGGACACGATACAGTCCAGCCCTGACCTGAGACCAGGCGGACACGATACAGTCCAGCCCTGACCTGAGACCAGGCGGACACGATACAGCCCAGCCCTGACCTGGGACCAGGCGGACACGAGCCACTGCAGCTTCCGGGGCTTGTGGCAGCGCCTGGGCAGACAGGCCTCCTGCGTCTTGGGCTTGAGCTCCGGGTCACAGGCGGTGCTGGGCAGCAGCTGTGCTCTGGCAGCAGGGTTGGTGCTCTTGCACACCACAGTCCTCTTCCTCCACCCCTTCCCGCAGGTCCGAGAGCACTGCCAGAGGAAACAAGGTCAACTGGAGACGGCTTCCACAGTCCATGGTGGGGGGTGGAGGAGGCAGACCCCACCAGCGTCCACACAGTCCAGTCACCTTCGTGGCCAGTGCCTACCTACACCCTGACCCCACCCCTGTCAACCCTGCCTGCTTACCTCCGCCCAGGGCCCCGTGCTCCACGCGGGTGGGCAGCTCTGAGAGTTGCAGGCCTGGTGGCTGGAGGGCGCAGGCTGGGGACACCGGCTGGCGGGGACGGGCTCCACGTGGTAGCGCGCTCGCTGTGTGCACCGCACGGGCCGGCTCTGTGTGCCACCGCCGCACGTCCGGCTGCAGGCGCTCCAGTTCCCCACAGACCAGCTGGAAGGGGACAGAGGAACCCACGTGAGGAGAAGCTGGGTGTGCTGGCTGCCGTCTGTGGAGGGAGGGCTGAGGTTCCAGCCATTGCTTCCCATTCCGCCCAGAAGTCTCTCCCAGGCCCTGATGGCTTCCACGTCCTTGATGAATCTGCCATATTCTTCCTCCTGCCAGCTTCTAGGCTCACCTCTCCTGGGAAATAACCCAACTGAGAGCAGTAGGTTTGTTCCCTCTCAAACTCTTGAAGAATAGAAACTTCAAACACAGACAGAATAAATACACCCAGCATCAACAACCATCCTCTGTTGATTAGTAACTCTAACCAAGGAGCACGATCAACTGACATTTTAAAGTCAAGTCTGGATATAAACATCTCAATATACACCTACAAAAGATAAAACTGGTTTTTCTTAAGCAAAACATAACCGTAATACCATTATGACACCAGAATATAAGAATAATTTTTAAAATACCATTAAACATTCGGTTTCAGGGGGCTATAGAGCCAATGGGAGCTGTAAGTGGGTGTGGGAAGTACGACTGGATGATGTGCATTGAGAAAACTTGATGCCAGTGCAAAACTGCTGGTGTGTGTTTGCCTGTTTTGGAGCAGAGACAGCAAAGCCACAGGATCCTGAGTGTGTGACATTACACACACATCCTGTCTCTAGACAGGATGAGGCTCTGTTCTTTTGTGTGACTAATCTCAACCCCATCCTGCGATCTGGCTATCCACCTCCTGGAATGCACCCTTTGATGTGTCGATGGAAACCTCCTCAGCTAACACGACACTTTCCCAACTGAAAGCTGAGGACCAAGGACGCTCAGGAGCTCACTCAGCCTGTCCCCAGCTCACTCTCTCTCTCTGGACCATCTGGATAGCTAGAACAATCCTTTTCTCACTATTGAAGGGAAATGTTGATTGACTGATAGAAGCAGCGCTTGGTGTGTGAATGACCAATGATGTTTGTAAGTGCCTCAACTGATCTCCTTGCTAAGCCAGAATCCAAGTGAAGCCCATGCTTCACGCATGTCCACGGAGCCCTGTCTTTCATTGACAGATTCTTCCTTCTAAGGCTGAATTGTCTGTTCGATTCACTTGTGGTAGAAGCTAGCTCGTGATCGCATGGAGTTTCCCTAAGAAGCTTTCCAACGCTCTTCTGTCCATCTCTGTGGTGTCCTTCCATACCTCCCTCTGTTCTCTACCAATCCTACTAAGTAGTAGATGGATTCAACTTAGGTTCAATGTGATTTTGTGTGACCACTGATAAAGGTATTATAATGTATTCTCTCCCAAAAAGAGTCACCTTCCTTTTTGGATTTTTAAAAATTAATTAATTAATTTACTTATTTATTGCTGGGCCTGTGGCTTGAACTCTCGGCCTGGATGCTATTCCTGAACTTCTTTTGCTCAAGGCTAGTGCTCTACCACTTGAGCCACAGAGCCACTTCTGGCTTCTTCTGAGTACTGAAAATAAGAATCTCATGGACTTTCTTGCCTGAGCTGGCTTTAACTCACGATCCTCAGATCTCAGCCTCCTGAATAGCCAGGATTAGAGGATTACACCAGCACCAGGCTTCTGATCATCTTTCCTTCCTTCTTTTTTCTTTGGGGGGGGTCTGGTCGTGGGGCTTGAACTCTGGGCCTGGGCGCTGTCCCTCAGCTCATCAGCTCAAGCGAGCACTCTACCACTTGAGCCACAGTGCCACTTCCAGTTTTCTGGTGGTTTATTGGAGATAAAAGTCTCACAGACATTCCTGTCCGGGCTGGCTTTGAACCATGATCCTCAGATCTCAGCCTCCTGAGTAGCCAGGATGACAGGTGTGAGCCACCAGCACCCAGCTTTCCTTCCATGCTTTAGAAGTTGTTGATGCTTGATAAGTGTTTTCTCTGACAGACACGTTTTGGTTTTCTTTTGTGAGTATGAAAACGTCTCTGTGCACAGTGACACTGGCAGGGGGTAGATGGTGGGAAGGAAGGGCAGCCAAGTCCAGAGAAGTTCAATCATGTCTGCATCTGCTGCTTTGCAGCAGCCCATCCATAGGAAGGTTTTGTGCGGGAGGGAGGGTCTCCGCCTGGGAGATCTACATGACCAAATAAATAGAACACAGCTGGCTGGAGGTCTTGGGTTCCAGGTAGTGTCAGTCATGGGTGCTCTGAGAGGACCTGATTTTCAGTCTCCACTTACTTCTCTTCTAGTTCTCTCCTAGTTCAGTTATGTTGGAATGGATACAGTTCATTATCTCCAGACTAGAACTCTTCAAAACTTCTGGGCTTCCTCACACCTTGTGGGAACCCAGCATGGAATCAGGCAGGATGCATAGATGTCCTACAGGCCACATTTCCAGTGCAGGTGTGGTGGGGAGAAAAAGGGGCTGGCTGGGAGCCTCTGATTTTCATCAACTGTGGTGGTGTGGTGTCCTCTGTCCCACGGCATTTCAGAGTAAGAGTCAAGGCAAAAATGGGCTCGTCTATGTTCTGAAGTTAAACCGAGGTCTGGAAGAGGCTCTGGGTTTGTCCTTCGGCTTCATGATCTCCCAGGCAATGTGACTCTGATGGTCACATTGGGGTTGCGAAGCAAAAAGAACAGAGAAGAGAATACAGCATGAAGGTCCTGAGGTCTCAGAGAAGCTCCTATGAGGCTTGGAGACGTGTGTGAGGCTGAAGCAGGGAGTCCCAGCTTGCACAGACTTCGAGTCAAGAAGGAAACAGACGTACAGTTTCTACCTATGATAAACAATGGCCATCTACATCACAGCACGCTGTGAAAACCTTTAAGTTGTACTTGTACAGCATATTGAAGAGCTGCAAAGGCAGTATGTCTAAAGACATCCTTCACCTGAGTTCGCACTTGAGGGTTTCACTGTCACGACTCCAGTGAGTGTGCGACATTTCTTGATCACCATCATCCTCTTCCATTCTCCTTCCTCTTCCTCTCCAGCTCCAAACCACCTCATCAAGTTGCTTAGTGCAAATGTAAGAATGACTGAGGGCAGATAGCATAGGCAGTTTTTTCTTCGCATTAAGATTTAGTATCTAAATCAAGCACAGAGCCTGTGTAAACACTTTTTCAGTGTCTCTTACCATTTACAAGATGGACCAAAGTATAAGAAAATAAGTATCTAAAGGCAAAAAGAAGGTGACCCTGCTTGGGAGGTCCTAGGCACCCTAAGTTGTCCCAGGGCGGCCTGTGTCCTGTCTGGTAGGATTTCTGAGCCCAAATATTCACTGTCTTCCCAAGGGATCCCACAGGGCCATTAACATCAGCAACGTTAGAGCCAACTTTTAACTCCCCAGTTGTGAATCTGGACAGAGGGGGACACAGAGGTCATCTCAATAGAAGTCATCTCCCCCCAGACTGCCGGCAGGGCCTCCTTAGCCCTGTGACCTCAAGCTCACCTGCACCACAATAGTTGTACTTAGGTTTGTCTGGAGAAGCCTTGAGCTGCTTTATACCAAGTATATTTCCCGAAAAGATACTATGGTGCTATGAAGAAAAAAAATTGTGAAAATATTGTAAAGCAAATTTTATACCCATAAAAAGCAATATAAAGGTGACAGGACTCAGCCCACATCAACTGGAAACACGGTTCTGGTTTTCCGTGTGGACACAATGAGTGTTCTTTATTGCCCGTCACAGGACACAGCCTCACTGGGGAGCGTGGCTGGAACGGCTCTGGCCCACGGAGCCTCTGGGCTGCGCTCCTGCCACCTCTCTGGGCCTTTGGGTCTGGTGTACATCTCCTCCCACACCTTACATTTACAGACTTATAAATTACACTCAGGGTGTCCACACATCTGGCTGCTCTCCACCTTTCCACGGTGCCTCCCTGAGTCGTCTATTTTAGGCTGCTCCTACCGGGCTGGTCCATTCTCTAGCCTCTCCCAACTCTGGGACATTAAGAAAACCTCTAGAACAAAGACCAGATCATTCTGTCTGAGGAAGGGCCTCGTATCTGTCCTACTCTGAAGGAAACATCTACATTCTGGCTCAGGCCAAGTCCAAGCTCAGGCCAGCTTCCGTGATGATGTCTGAGGGTCCTGTGCCTCACTGTGCTCAACACCTAACCAGGAGCCCCAGCGGTAACTGCTTCAACTTTGTCTTCCCATTTCTACCAGTTAGAACCAAACAAGAGGCTAGTATTCCCCAAGTAAGTCTGGTTCCAAGACAACTCAGAGGACTCAGTCTCCTGCTGGTGGTGGCTGCCCTTGAACTTGGAGGAGCACAGCCCTGTCCGTCACAACGCACACCTGTAAGCAGCCGCCATACCTCAGCACTCAGCCCTGATCGAGCTCCAGAGAGGGGACGCAGGGAGCAGGAGAGAGGTGAACAGCCAGCCAGCTCTCCCGTTTACTCCCGGGTGCCTCTTGAGCAACCCCATGAGGCGTGTGTGCCCTTGGCTCTCAGACATTGGTGCCTCTGCCCCGGTTCTCTGAGAAGCTGCTCCTCGTCAATCAAGCCGTCCTTGTGACCCTTCCAGTGAGCTCCACTGACCCCCTGAGACAGTCCCCCAGACGCTCTCCCACTCACCCAGGGATCGGAGGCCTGTCACTCTGCCGCACCCTGACTGGAAGGGTTCTGGCAGACAGCACCTTCACACGTGTGAGTCCTCTGGGACACCCCACACTTGTAAATGAAAAGTTTCCAACCTAACGGTTCACGTTTCACCATAGACACGTGCATCTGTCAGTGTACGTTAACACGTTAATTTAAGAGGGTGAACCAGGCCAGAGGCCGAAAGCCCCACAGCCAGGCTCAGCAGAACTCGTGGGAAGGGGACAGAGAGGGGAGGATTTCCTACACTCACGCACCAGGTGGTCCACAGCTTGAGACTCCCCTTTCCCAGGGGCGGCCTGGGGATGTGCTACCGGTCTGTGTCACTCCCCTTCCCCAGGGGCGGCCTGGGGGATGTGCTACCGGCCTGTGTCAATAGGTATTTAGTCAGTCTCCTATGGTCCCAGCAAGTTCAGTGTTAGAAATGAAGCTGGGGGAGCGGGGACCTCAGGCACCACACGAGCTGCAGACAGCCAGGGGTGGCAGATGGGGTTTGGCCTACGTATCCTAACTGCAGGTGCAATGCCTGCCGAGACCCCAAACCTTCCAACCAAAGCAGCACCACAGAGATGACATCACGACAGCCGTGTTCTCCCAGCGCCCCTACCTCCTTCTCCAGCGGGCTCACAGATCAGCACCTCGGCCCTCTCTCCTGGGAGAAAGGCTCATGTGCCCTCCAGCCCTGGGCTCCCCATCAGAACAGAAAGCTCACGGCTGACAACCGGCGGGAGAGGAGCCGAGGCCCACAGACCAGGCCTCCGTGTACAACCCGACTCTTCATTTTCTTGAACCTCGGAACGTTACACCGCTTTCTTTGCCTTGTGAAAGTGAGGGAGCACTTTACAATGAACCAGAGGCAGAATTGTTTTCCTCTCTAAATGCAAGATTTCTTCACAGAAGAAAGCAAAGCCAAACGGCAAGGTCTCAAAGGCTGCCTCCAAACAAGCCGCCGTGAGTGTCCGTTTTATGACCTGTGAGAGGCAAAGCCTATGCAGAGGCTACTTCTATCAGCAACTGTCCGTCTCACTGCCCCGTGGTCGATCCTATCCTGATGAAAGATCCACAGAGCTTCATACACAGGCAGACAGGGAAGACGGAGGTGTGGGAGAGACACAGCCCTATTTCAACAGAAACCCTTCATCTGAAGCTTTCTTTCTCTAGAACAGAGGTGTTGTCGTCTGTTCACTTAAACAAGAAACTCCGCCTTGTAAATTTAGGGAAACCACAAGGTCCCAAATGAAGCTGCAGCTACCGTGGGGGTTCTCTGTAAGGCCATGCAGTTTCCATGGAAGACTGGTGAGCGATGCTGAGGGTTGAACTGGGCGGAACAAGCAGCCGTGATAAACCTGGCACCGTGGAGGGAGTCTGCCCTTAGTCACTACTTGGTTTCTTGCTCAGTACTCCGTGTTAGTTGCCTTTTGGCTCAGATGGCATTGTCTCCACCCAGGCCTGGAGATCTCTCCAGCCTTGCCAGCCATGGGCACTCACTCTGCCTGAAGCCGTGGCTCCCCGTGCTCCTCCCTGCCTCTGGAGAGCACTCAGTGGTGATGCCTACCACATACAGACATGGGAGGACGCGAGGCTCAGGCTCCTCGTCCCTGGATACCAACTGCCTTTTGCTTACACCAGCAACTTTCAGGCTCCCTCATACCCTGCTGAGTCTGCTTTCAAATCTGTTTATGCCAACTGAACGTGTCATTGGAATTATGTAATATAATTAGATTTGGTGTAGCTCTGTGAAACATGAGCATGCAAACAGAGAAGCTTGTTTCTAAGAAAATGAAGTTGTGTCTTGGGACTGACTCAGAGGAGAGCAGTCATTAGGCCGAGTGCGGTTGAATTAGGTGTGGCCGAGACAGAAGTTTAATATGGTGGAAAAAATAAAAACTTGCAGTGAGTTTTCCCTGGGACAAACGGCGTAAGTTTCACTCTTCTTTAAAGAAACACACATTGAAAATCATGTGCTTTGAATAGATTCAAAAGAAGTTATGATTAAGCGATTCAAAAAACCAAAACCAGCCAAACAAAAAACCCAAAAGTGAAAAACAAAAAAAAGTGAAAAACAAAACAATCCAGGCTGCTAATTGAAAAGAATTAGTAAACGGAGGCACACTGATGTTTTAAGCAGAAATGAATGTTCAGGCTCTGGCTACATTCTGTAAATGGCTTTCTCTGTCTGCTTTTTCTGCAGTGAGTGGAGAGCAGCTGGCCTCCCACACCTGGCAGCCACTGCTCAGAGCCTGGAGCCATCGGACTCACCGCCAGCCCCCCCCCCCCCCCCACCGCCTGCACCTGTCCCAGAAGCAGGCTACCATTTCTGTCCCAGAAGATCGTACGGCTGTTTCCCCATTGCCCAGCAAAGGTGCTCTCTCCTTTTGCATGCACACGCACGTGCACGCGCGCGTGCACACACACACTCACACACAGTCACAGACACAAAGGTGTTCTTTGGTAAAATATCAAATCCCTAATATTTTCTTTTTTGATTCACCAAGTGTCAACAGAGCTACACTCAAATCAGGGGTTTTTGCTGTTGTTGTTATTGTTGTTTTTAAGTCAACTCTGGCCTGTGACCCTGGCTGCAAGGCTTCCCACAGATGACTTTCTGGGGTCTGACAAAGGGAAAATTCCCAGTTGTATGGAATGGGAGGAGAATGGCTGATATGGTGAATGAGGCTCAAGTGCTACAACCAGGGTCAGGGAAAGCATGCTGCATCTTAGAGACAGGACAGGAATGAAAAGAAAGCCACAGCAAGTGAATACCTCTGCAGCACATAGAAAATGCCAGAGAGAGCTCTAAACAACTTTAACCCACCCAACACCCTGGGGGTGGGGCCACTGAGTTCCTAATGAATGAAGGATCAGATGCAGAGATGCTGAGATCCCTGGCTGGACACCCGGGCCTCGGTGGTCTGGTGCACACAGCCGGAAGTGTCCCAGAGAAGAGACCCAGTCGGCTGATGTCCTCACTCAGCTGCATTTATTCCTGCCACAAAAACATGACTTCTGAAGGCTGGGCGGTGGGCTGGAGAGCATCTAAATGAGGATGAGACAGAAATTTACCTTGCTTAGCGAAAAGTGCACACGGGCAGACATTCTGTGGACGTACATATCTTAATTGGACAGTTGCATGTTTTGTCAGGCTTGCGTGTATATCATGCACAGAGAAGCTCAGCATCCACTATTCTAGGTAAAAGTTATGTGGCTTTCAATTATGGCTCGTTAGTCACATGGAGCAATGCTTTGAAAATTTATTGATGATTCCATCATCAAGTCAGTGAGAAAACATTGTGCCATACTTTTTACAAGTGATTCCCCCCTAGCCATCACAAGGTCTGGACTTTTTCTAACCTGTGAGATTTCTTCCTGCCTCTCAGGGGGCCTGTTAGGTGTCATTCTTCGTTGTTTGAAATGTATAAACGTCCCACAAGAGACAACTTAATTCATCTCTCAAGTCACTATAAACCTGGGAGGATTTGCCAACAAATAATTCCCATATCCCTTCTTCAGACCTTCTTTTCTTTGGGAAGGAATTGTTTCCCATTCTGTGGTAGAAGCTGAGCTCCCAGTGTGGTTCTTCCTTTAATGACAAAAATTTAAACATGATGATGGCCTTACTCTTCCCGTTTCAGGCTGACCTTCCTGCACCAGGTTCTTAGGCATGTCTCCTGAGTTTGCTTTTCTGGGGTCTGTGCCCTGAGGTACAACCAGCTGGTTCCTTAGGACTGTGAACTCCTCCAGGGTGAGCACGTTAGGGGATCTGTCACTGAAAGCCAAGCACAAGTTTTATGCAACTGACTGTGGTGGCAAGCAAGCAAGGAATGGGCCTGATTCCGTAGATCTGAGGAGAGAATCAAAGAGCAGACTGGATCCATGTCTTCACAGACCCCAATGCAAGCAGGCAGTGTGCACAATCGCTGTATCCTGCCCTGCGTCTCGGGTATGTTGTCCAGTCAGGTGATAACAGCGAGGAGGAGGCTCAGCACCGAGTCAGAGCTGTGGCCCATGAACTCTGAGCGTCACTTTATGCCAGTTAGCTTGCTGACATTATAGCTGAGGAGTTCACTGCCTTTTTATTTAAAAAATTATAAAAGCGATTGATGATGACTGAATGTTGGTATACACTATACGGACCGCCACAGATGGGTATGGGTGAAGAACTCAAAAGGGGAAGGCAGGGAAGCAAACAGACCCAGGAACACTTAGCGTGCTTCCTACAACATGCCAACGAGACTTGGGATTTTGTAATTATTTTTGAGAACCTGTAGTCTTATCTTCAAAGCTTTCAAAGAGCTGCTAAGCTGAGGTCCAGGTGTGAAGACACCGCCTGCTGTGGACAGATTTTCTGGCCAATAGAAGCTGTCAGGCCAGACCTCTTGCCAAGAATATATAGTTAATGTTTGATGTCACAGTTCTCTCTCTCGCCATAAGGCTGGAACAATTCCGCTCTCTGCAGGAAGGAATTCTCACTGCGGTTCTTTGAGGAGATTAATGGCCTCCAGGCAAGGAACTGACAGAGTTTGTAGGACGATATTTATGTGACCTCAGGGCTTCCATCCCTGCGAAAGTATCTTTTCAGATGCTTCACACTGCTTCAAGACACCTGGAGATTACTTTTTTGCTGTGTGTTGAAGTTTTGCCCATCAAGCATGTCTTATATGTTTCAGATATTGAAGGGTTACAAAAACTTATACTTTAGGTGTTCACTTAGATAAATAATGAATTGCAGTTTCCGTTTCATTCTTTGGAGTCAAAAATTTTTCTATGGAAAGCTCCAGGCATTAAATCATAAATGCTATTGAATGGATTGTGCTGTGGATGTCACAATTATCTACTGCTCTTAAAGAACCAGGTGCAGGAATGGGAAGTGACAGGTATCTCATTAATGCCATTAACTGAGTTAGAATTGAGAGAGTTTAGTAGTGCAAAGAGTCTGATGATTCAATGGTATTTATATATAGGACACCAAAAAATGAGCTGTTTTGTGTTTAATTTATTCCACAGATGCTTGTCATTCTACCAATGAGTAGGCTAGTGAAGCCCCATGTTTAAAGATGTCATTATCAGGTTCAGCTGGTTTCAGTGACTCAAAACGGGACAGCAGCCAACCAGTATAGTGGCGATGATAATTCATTCCGAAGAATCATCTGCAGAATATAGAAACAGCATCCGGATGGCCCAGACAGCACTGTGATGTCTCTCTTTAGCTGCCAGCATGACATAAGGTCTGCACATGCACAAGTGGCCCTCAGGGACTACATTAGTAGTCACAGACAGGGGACGTAACCTGGGAAACCTGCAGTAACTAAAAGATTCTGCAGTAACTAAAAGATTCTCCTGAACAAGAAGAGGAAGGAGGCCATGGGAATGCTAGGCCTGGTTCGGGGATGGCTACAAGTATGCACTGTGACTCTTCACACACTATCATCTACCAGACAGTAAATGACATCCAACAGGATGCAAAGACCTAATTGTCCTCAAGAAATAAATGTATTTTAAGTAGAAAACCAATACATTAAGACTCTGAACAAACTGTCAACAGTCTGTGTTGTTCCATCCAACACCCTAATCTCTCTAGGTTATTGAGCTCCAATGATGCCTGTAATGTTACCTGATGTACAAGGCTCACAACAAAATTATTGTATCCACTGTAGAGATAATGGAACTGAGGTTCAAAGATGCTTCCTAATGTGCCCAAAAGTATAGAGAAGCAGGTGACAGAGTCTGGCTCCTGTCCATAGCCTGAGGCCAGAGGCCAGCACCTGTTCTCTGGACCATCATGAGACCCACAACCAGAGGAACAAATGGGGTCACAGTCTGTAACCCCTGGGGGAATGCAGTTAGCTGTTAGTTCTCGAGAACCCTTCCCTAGCATGCTTCACCCCAGGAAGAAAGGCAGTATCATCTTCACAGATGATAATGCTCCTGGAATTCCAAGTGCATGTCTTGGTAACTATAACACTGCATGATTTGATGAATGTACACCATGCTGATGACTAACATCTGTCTAAAAATTTTCTCCTCCTTTCTTCTTCCTCCTCCTCTTCTCCTTTCTTTTCTTTTTCCTTCTTCTCTACTTCCTCTTCCTTCTCCTCTTCCCTTTCCTTCTCCCTCTTCCCCTCCTTCTCCTTTGTCTTAAAGCTTTTCATCTTCTCCTTCTTCTTCTTGGCGATTTTTGGGAAAGTAGTGCCAGAGAAGCAGTACAGATTCCTTTCCTCAAAAAGCCAGACGAGTAGTTGAACAGATCTGAATAATACAAATGAAATTTTTACTCATGTTGCAGACCATCATGTATGGTCCATAGTGCCGTTGGAGAGGCACAGCCAAGGATAGAACCAGCACTGGGAGTCTACCCTACATGTCTTGTCTACATGATTTGGACAGACATCTCTATACTTTCTACAAAATACCATACAAAAATATATGCAACACTCAGAAACTGAGGGGAGACTGATTTCAGCAAACATGATTCACAAAATAGACTGTTAAGAAATGTAAGTGAAATGGACACTTCTGTGAGCATATCACTAAGAAAGACAGAATATGACAGGGCAAACGTGACATCAGGTGGGTGAAGGAGTAGAACATCTCGTGTATACCTAGGAAACCAATCATCCTTTAAGAAACAAAACCCAACCTCAGCCAAACCAAAAGAAGCAACAACAAAAACTCCCTGAGATGCATATCCTCCAGCTGGGAGAAGCTTTGTCTTTCAAACTGAGGAATGAGAAAGCCTCAGTGTCAGAAGTTTGGCTCAGCCTCTTGAATCATTTGAACAGACCACCAAACCTACACAGCCATAGTCAAGATTATGAAACAAATTCACAAGTTATAATTATGGAAGAACACAGTTATACAAAAGAAAATAATATTGAAACTGAACTGAACTGAAAAGCTCGTGAACAGCTGTCAGAAAGGCTGGGATCTTCACTGAGGTGAAGAGAGCAGAGCAGGACGGAGACAGACAGGAGCTCCTTGCTTCAAGTGGCCTCACGTGCTCTCTATGGACTTAGTTTCATTTGTGAAGATAGAAAATATATGCTGATGTCTAATTTTAAATTGTAGAGATAAGTATAGCAATGTTAGCAATATATATTTTCTAAATAACCAGAGGAGAAAGGAGAAAAAAGACAAAAGCACGAAAAGAAAGTAACGTTGGAAAAACATGAAGTACTTAAAAACAAAATACTTAAATAGGAATACAGGTTGACCCACTATAATAATGAGATATATGAGACACTATATTGAAAACGAACTTTACAATTTTGGCGGAGGAGCGGCGGGAGTTGTGGTGGGAGGGAAGGGATGGTAGGGGAAAAAGGAAGGAAGAGGCAACAATGCTCAATAGGAAATGTACTCATTAACTTGCTCATGCAACAGTCATCCTTCTGTGCAGTATTTTCACAATAAAAAATGTACGAAAAAAAGTCAGGAAGAAGCTAGATGAAAGAATTAATGTAAGACATATTGAAAAACAGCACACAAATGATTCACACTCTAATCTTATTAAACATACGCCAAACTATAATGGAAGTACCATCACATTAAAGCTACCTGTACATTAAAGAATACACAACAATCCACTAGGATTGCTAGGATTGCTCACAGGAATGCAAAGATGGTTTGATGCATTACAGACCACATACAATTTGGCTCAGAATGAGGATATGCTTTACTTGAATTCACAAATTTAAATCATGGAGCTTACTCTTTTGAGCAGTGGCTATGCAGAGAGGTGCCTCCTTCAGTGACTTGCACTGACATAGGTTCACACAAACACACAGGGATTCAGTAGACAGCAATTTTCTTTCAATCTTTGGCTCTAGTGAGATCTCATCCTTTGCCTCCAGAGCCCAGGTCTCTGGTGATGGAGGAGGCTGATCAAGGACAACTCACAGAGGCTCTTCAGCCCCAGAGCCTGAGGCTACAATGTCCTGGGGTTCCTGGAGTAGGTGTGGGGTTTCTCTACTCTGTACCCAATGTAGAACATCATAATCTCTTGAAATATTCCAAATTCACAATAAAAGTAATTAGTTAAATGAAGGCATTTTTGAGGAGGTAGAAATAAGCAGATGTTTGCCTATTATGAAAAACAAATACAAATGCAGTGGGCAACACTATTAAATGAATGGCCACACTTCATAAAATGTAGACAACATTCTAATTCTGCTAAGGGACAAAAAGAGATGTATTTTCCTGTTTCTGTCGAAAAACTTTCCATTGCAGTTGAATATGATTCAGGGGTAGGAGAAAGGGATAGACTCTAGAGGAGACCAAAATGATCATTAATAGAATATAAAATTAAAAACAGAGCGTACTGATAGAAAATAATATTTTAGTGCTTGAAGCTCATGTTTTATATTTCAAAAGATAAAACTAAAATATTGTGATACAAAATTTTTGTTCATGTTACTAAAATAAAAATATTCAGAAAAATATGTACATACTCATATTCATTTAGGTGAGTAAGTCTATGAACAATAGCCAATCAAGAACCAAATAGAGTATTAAAGAAAAAAATGGGTTCTGATAGATTCTAGGCTTTCAAGATTCAATTTTGCCTAAATCAATCTAAATGCAATAAGATTTTCATTGCTGAATTTTAGCAAACTTTTGGAGAATGTCAATTACAAGATTATAAAGTCTATACATGAGAAACTCACGCCCAACCTACTGGTGAAAAGCTGAAAGCATTTCTTCTAAAATCAGGAGCAAGGCAAGAGTGTCTCCTCTTCCCATTCTCATGAATATAACATTCATCTGGAAAAACACATTCAAGAAGAGGATCTGGGAAATTCTGGGACAACATTGGTGGAAGGTGAACTTTCCCTGCCAGGGAACAAACATGCCAAAATGCTGCTGAATAGCATTGCTGATGAATAGCAAGTGTGAACAGAGTGAGTCAGTGAACAAGAGAGGAGCCCAGAGCAGGCAGCCAGGCCTTCCCACAGATGTATTTAAACTGTGGTAAAGCTGGCTTCCCATGTCAAGGCAGAGAAATTTTAGGAAATGGTGTTGGGACAGACTGTTAGGCATTATTAGAAAAATTGAAGAAACCTACATAGGATTCTTTAAATTATTTCCTAATCCCACCATACCAATTCAGTAAAATTAGGAGTGTGAAACACACTTCCTTATGGATTCATTCCAAAGGTACATGGCCATCTGATGTGGTTCTTAGGTACTTTTCTCCTTATACACTTTCAGTGCCCACCTGCCTCAGTTTCCTCATCTGTATTACATGTATAATAGTAGCATCTACTTAATGAGACTATTGTAATGACTAAAAGAGTTACCCTCTCATTTGTATATGAAGTAGATTAATATGAGACTATATTTTTGTATAATTTTTCACCTTTATTTGAATAGGTTCAGGTTTTGTGGGCTTAGAGACTGTATAATTGATGATTAATTCCTGTGATAATACCCCTATCACTATTAGGCCCTCTGGAGCCCAAAGGATGCCCTTAATGTTAATTTATGTACACTGACATATGTATATGTCACTGACATATGTATATATACATATATATGTATATATATAGTATACACATACACACACACACACACACACACACACACACACCCTGGACTATTTCTTTTCTCAAAGATTCACCATTCTTTAGGATCTGAAATGATTATCACTGACTATAAGAGAAACAGCCAGATGGGCACTTTCTACTATAATTGGTATCTCTCAATGTCAGTCATGGACAAGGAGGACTCCCGGTCCACTTGAGACTGAGGTCTCTCTCCAGTTTTTTTTTTTTTTTTGGTCTGTCATGGGGCTTGAACTCTGGCCTGGGCGCTGTCCCTCAGCTGTTCAGCTCAAGGCTAGTGCTCTACCACTTGAGCCACAGCGCCACTTCCGGCTTTTCCTGCATATTGGTGCTGAGGAATTGAACCCAAGCCTCATGCATGCTAGGCAAGCACTCTACCACTAAGCCACCGCCCACTCCCTCTCTCCAGTTTTATAAGTCTTCCAGTTTTAAAACCAGAGATGCTCCAGACAGTCTGGGATGATGTAGTCGCTGCAGGATAGTTAATGCATTTAATCACTAACGTTCTGAAGATTCCAGTCTTTGTCTCTCCTGTTTCCATCGCCCCAGCTCTCATCACCACTAGTTATTCCCCTGGGTGCTCCATGATGCTCACCTTCTCTGGCCCTCCTGACCCTTGTCTGGCTGCTGTAAGTGACGATACCAGACAGAAGTGTTATGCTTACACCTGGAAGACTTGATACGTTCCCTCCATTTCTTTCTCAAATTCCAATGCATGCTGGCAGAGCGTGACCTCCGTGGGATGTGCGTGACAGGTGTTGGGGTGAGCAGTACGAGACCTGAGGGCTTCCTCTCTTCTCTCCAGAGGTCCGGGTGCACCCTGGCCACCCAAACGCCCACATCGCCAATGCATCATCTCAATTCTATCTCATTATATCCTCAAGGACAGAGCAGAAACTAAAGCTGCCTCCTGCCCAACCTTATTCTTATTCTGGTCCCAGGGACAGCTTACTTTAGCAGGGGACAACCAACATCTCAGAGATTCAGTGTAACAAATCTGTAGGCTAATGATTAAGAGATGTCTGAATTAAGGCATAAGAGACAGTGCAGTGCAACCTACCATCCAACCACTAGACACCTTTGACAGGAAGGGAATCTACAAGTAGGGAAAGAAGGAGGAAGGAAGGAAGGAAGGTAGGAAGGAAGGAGGGAGGGAGGGAGGGAGGGAGGAGAGAGACTATAATAACTAACTACAGTGTCTTTAAAAAAGAAGAGAATGGTTGGGAGGTATGCAAGTGTATACAAATGTATTAACTGAAATATGGTAGATTCAAGGGAGAACTTAAATAGTGTAATTCCTTAGAAAGACAAAGTCAAGGTGCAACAAAAGTAAACGACAAGGAGCAGATACTCAAAATAGGCCAGGTGGCAACAAGAGGAAAGAAGCAGACAAATAAAGAGAATAGAGGGAGAATGTAGTCGATAATCCAAAGTACGTTCTATAAAATTAAGAAGAGTGAGGGAATGGGTGGTTGAGAGGGGTGGATGAGAATGCTAAAAGGGGTAGCATTGGTCAACATGTGCCATATCTATAAACTGCTTTGTTAAATGCCAACTGTTTAAAGATAATAAAAAGAAGAGTGTGGTCTTAAAAGAGAAGAAATAAATGTAAAAATGAGCATTTGAAAAGATATAGAAGAACAGTCAGCTATAAAACAAACAGGTAGCTAACCACAAAACAAACAAACAAACACAACAGGAAATCTAGAAGACAAAATCAAATCTGGAACAAAAAGACAAGGAGATAAACACCTAAAAGAAAAGTAAGCCAGATACAGAATGCAAATTGCAAATTCCACATAATGGTCCTCATTTGTCAGTCTCATAGGAGCGGGGGAGGGAGAGTGGTCAGCAGAGGCTGGACAGGCAGGCGCAAGGGTAGAGAAATCACCTCTTCAGCAGTCAGGTAACTAGTGAATAAAATGACCCATGATGCACTTCAAGCATTAGAAATTTCCAACACATCCAATGATTCGTGCTTGAAGAAACAAATACTTTCTTGTTCTGATTTGATCATTATACATTATATATGCACCAAGTAACCATAATGTACACAACAATACACAAATAATATTATCTCAATAATAAAGAAAATAGAGGAACACTAAAGCATGTCCTATGGACGTACTGAAATAGGAATTTTTTTCACCTTCAAAGGAACCGCTGTAGACTGAGCAAAAGAATGTAAAATCCATTCAAGGATACTAAAGTACATGCAGAACATGAAGATAAATGAAAGGTCACCAAGCTTCCAGAAGCAGGGAGAGATGCACAAGGAGCAGTCCCAGGAAAGGACCCGGCATCAGAAGAGTTGAGCATTCTTCAGTCCTAGTGGGGACGGCAGGCAAGGCTGTCATGTCCACAGAAGGCCCAGGGACAGTGGATCCTCCCCCAGAGTTCTGTCAACCACAAGGCCTCTGAAAATCACTTTTCCTAAAACTGTCCCAGGCAGCTGTGCTGTCTACATCATGCTGTAGAAAGGACAGCTACTGGCCCGGCATTGAAGAAGAGGATGTTAGATCAAATGGAGACAGAAGGTCAATGTCAGGATGACAAATCCTGATTAGAGCAAGAGATGGTGGTGCCTGGAGTGAGCAGTCCAGGGGAAGAGGGAGGAGGCGAGTCTCTGACGTGCTTGAGGATTGCCCAGAGCAGGGGCCACACCCAGCGTTCTCCCCCAAGCCCTCCTCCTGCCCAGGTTGCTTTGGAGCTGCACACCTCAAACTCACCTTCCACACCGCTCTACTCTGCTTGCCTGCCATTGGTTGAACTTTTTACCCACAGCATCTACCACCTTCTAAGACATCCTAACGTTTAAAAATACATTTATAAACAAAATATTCGAAAATACAATTAAGTGGTATGTTTGTTGGCGGTCTTAACGTGGGGAGGGGAGGTTGGGTCACTGCTTGTGCCCATGAGTTGGCGCAGACAGGGCAGATGTTTAGTTTATATTCATTGAACTAGTCAATGAACGCAGCAGGTCTTCTGACATTCTTATAAAGAAGATAAGGAAAAGAAGTCAGCCAACTCTTAACTCTTAGACCACTTTAGATACGAAAGGAGAGAGAAACAGGATGTTCCATTGAGATGAAATGGTGAGTGATAGGAAAGCAGTGTGGACTAATAAGATGCCATCAGCAGATGGGGAAAGGCTGCTGAGAGCAGGAGAGCTGAGCAAGGCCCAGTGTCCACACCCATCGGTAACAACAGGATACGTTTTGAAACCAGTGAGTAGGGCAATGGCAGGCACACTTCTTTAGATACATTGGGATGGTTAGCAGAGGCGGGGCTGCAGGGGGTCTGCGGGATGAGAGAGGGAACTGATTTGTCACTGCGAGCTTTAAAACACGGCATTCAAAACCACGTGGGTGTGCGATCACCAGGTAATACAGAAGGTTAACAGTAATAGATGCAAGACGCAAATCCTACATTCACTTTGCATATGGGATGCTAGATTATTGACATGAGTTCCTCTCCCCCATCCTCTTTGTAAGCTGGAGAAGTACATACTAAACGCATGAGAAAGAGCAACCAAGATGTCCTGATGGTTGGGCTTTCATTGGTGTTACAGTCAGACCCCGAGACACTGTGGGAAGCGGGTGAAGAGAGGGCGTTCCTGTGTGGATTCCCGCCCTGCACGGGATCCAGACAAATCCAAACAGTCTAGGAGACTGCGGTCGCCCTTTGTGAACAGACCACAGTCAGAAGCATATCAACAATCGGTTTTCTGTTTCAAGACTCTTTGCCCTGAGCTGAGAGGAGACCTGCATGGAAACAATTCAAGTTTGCTGTCATGTGGCTCCCATTTTTATTATAATTTCTTTAGGGTGAGGAGAACATTGTAACCCATTAAACACTGACAAAAGAAGTGAGGGGTGGGGTAAAAAGTCCATCACATACATGTATGGCTCTATCACTATCAACCATCTGTACAACTAATATAGATGAATTAAAAATACATTTAAAAATTTTATAAAGTACAGAATTGATGTATTTTCCTTATCAAATCACAACGCTCTTTAAAAATACCACACTAGTCAAAGCTACTTGTTCATTCCTGATAAATGCCAAAAGTAATTTACAGATAAGCTAAACTATAAACACACATAAAGTAACACATCCTAATAAAATCAACTCTTTCAACTGGCGACCAGATTCATGAAGGACCTTAAAGAACCAATACGGGACTGACAAAATGATGCAAAATGTTTGCATGATACTCAGTTCACTTCCTCGACTGCTTCGGTCCTGGGATATTCTTGGTTTGAGACTGCTGACCGGTTTTATGGGTAATACCTCCTCCTTGGTCCTATTTATAAAATCCTTACTTCTAAAATCGTGCTCCTTAGCGTGTGTTGGGTTTAATGCTGACAAAGAGCACTTCCTCTAACACCTGAGCAAATATAATTTCTCCAGGTGGTGACAAGCAGTGAAGGCCCAGCACACTCTTGCTTCTAGGTGCTTCCAATTGGAGTGGGGAGCAGTGACCTAAGTGGCTGATAAGGAAGGGCGCATGTGTCTGCACACCGCACTGCAGGACCGTGTGGCTGCTTCTGTCTCGGAACCACAAATCGTGCACCCTTTTGGGCCCCATAGTTCTACATTTGCAAGAAATCGACCTTTATCTTTCTATTTATTTATTGCCAGTCCTGGGCCTTGAACTCAGGCCCTTGGTGCTGTCCCTGAGCTTCTTTTGCTGAAGGCTAGCCCTCTACTACTTGAGCCACAGTGCCACTTCTGGCTTTTTTTTGTGTATATGGTACTGAGGAATTGAAGTCAGGGCTTCATGCGTGCTAGGTAAGCACTCAACCACTAAGCCACCTTCCCAACTCCTAATTTTTCTTTTTATTATCAAGGTGATGTTCAGAGGGGTTACAGTTACATAAGTAAGGTAATAAGTACATTTCTTGTCAAATTTGTTACCCCTTCCCTCATTTTTCTCCTACTTTCTCTCCCCCACATCCACAAGTTGCACAGATCATTTCCAACATATTTAATAAAGGACTACAAAGAAGCTCAGTTGGAAGAGAGGGGCAGCCCAACCCTGCTGGGGAGCGGGTAGAAGATCGTCTTTCTCTTCCCAAGCTGAGCTGACTTTCCTTTGCTTTCTCAGGAACGGGGCACAGGCCCCGCAGGACGCACACCACACCCGTGTGTGAGTGGGATGTGTGGGCGGCCGCCGCCCGGGAGAACTGCAGGCTGACACCCGCACGCACACCATTTTATTGGCCAGACGCTGACATGAGATGCATTGTAGATAACATGATTAGCTTTTTAAAAATCTGAATTCTAAGTCAAATCCACCCACGACTTTCTCTGGTAGGGAGGCTGGGTACAGGATCTTCAGGTCAACTGGGCCCCAAGGGCTGTTGACTAGAGCTCACAGCTCTGCGCTGGGGTGGGGGCCTGCCCCACCCCAAGTGATGCGACTCCCCCTCAAAGCACCGACTTCTCATCTTCCGTCTCTCTCGAGGAGCGACTGCTTCATTTATAGAAAGGGAAATCAGTGACAAACACCCTCGATTGCCCGTCACTGCCTCTCCTGGCCCTCACTGCTTCCCTCCTGCTTTCACTGGTGTCCACCCACTGTCTGCACTGCCTCCAACAGCGCAAGTCCGTATGCATCTCGCCACCACCTTTATGCATGAAGTACTTGCTCCTAAGAGTCTTGGTACAGTTATGTATGAGTAGTCCTGGATATGTTAAAAGTGGTGTATATTACATATTTACATGTGTGTGGGGGAGGGTGTGTATTGTTGTAGTGGTAGTAGTAGTAACAGTAGTGTTGAAGAAAGAAAGTAGTGTGACTTCTGGCAGTCTCGGGAATTCAAGAGAATAAAGGGATATCTCTAAATGCATCAAGCAGAAAGGGCAGGAAAGCTAGGAAGGCATGGAAAAAGGAGATGACATAAGGAATTGGCAGAACTAAAACCAAACATAAGCATTATCTATGTAAGCATAGTTCACACAAATAGATTACATCGACGCATACAAATCCAGTAGGATGTTGTATACTCAAGAGCACAGAAAAACCTAATAACATATGTATTTAAAGATAAACAAATAGCAGACTGCAAACCAGAAGAAAAAAGTAAATGGGTGGTATGCTTTGTCAATTTCAGACAAAATAAACTGTAGGTTGGAAAATGACATTACAGACAAAGATGATCATTACTTAGGAATAACATAAAATTGATTCAGAAACTATAACTACATCTAACAACATAAAGGATAGTGGCCAATTAGAAAGTGAAATTAACAGGATATACTAAAAAGTTGCCAGTCATAGGGTAAGTTTTCAAGACAGTTTGCTGAGGTACAAAAATCAGAACTTAGCACACTTGTGTTTAATGGCAAAACTCTACTCTCCAAGTGATCCTAAGGTCAGCTCATCTCCTGAATCCCTAAGTAAAAAGCCAGCCACAGAAGAGAGAAAGTGTCCTCCCTGATCCACACCCACCACAGCTGTGTCCTCAGAGAGTTAGAACCTGAGGCTCTGTGGAACAGCTTCCAGACTAGAGAGCAAGGGACACACAACGGAAACAGGAGAAACTCTAGGATGATTCCCAAGAGCCTCCTGCAAACGGTAGAGATAGAAGCAATCAGGGCAGGACCAGCTATGTTCTTTATGGACCCAGGAAAATGTATGAGTCGCCCAGAATCAATTGTGAGAGCTCTCTGCACACAGCCCCAGGGTGCACAGGGCCCCAGGGTGCACAAGGCCCCAGGGTGAAGGAGCAACCAGAGTCTTGAAAAGTTCTTCCCTGCAGGTGGCGCATTCACCAGCTGCTCAGATGACTGAGTGAACCAAGTTGCTGGCTTTGTTGGCATGGCTTTGGTTACACTACAGGGGGTTCTTGTTTGCAGGACTCATATGTAAAAGTGACAATAGATAAAAAGGAAATCACATCCTGCCTTTGCTATTTCTGAGGGTTGCTGTAAGCTTACATTACAGATAACGTTTTTCCGTAGAATCTTATCTCTGATTGCCCTAGGGTGATACCAAGCAGTCAGTTTCTGACCTACAGATCTTCTTGAAAAGGAATGATTCTCTAATGGGTTTGTAACACGTCACAAAGGCACAAGACAAATAATGGGATCGATTATTGGTCAGGTGAAGATTTGACCCCCTTTTTAACACATTCCTCAGGGAAGACTAAAACTCACCCAGCAACAGTATCTATCCATGCTCTCTCTTTTATTTTTTGGGGTGTGTGCCATCTCTCACATCCCTCCCTCTGGCCCCTTGGGCTCGTCTAGAGCTATCATCCTCTCTGTGTCCAAACTCTAACTCTGCATTCCTAGAAGCAAGCGGAGGAGAGATGCACACATTCACGACCATCTGGAAAGCGTTCCACCACGCCCTTTCCTCCCATTGTCAGGCTGTCTTCTGAAAGGTGTGTTTTTAGTGCTCGTGCTTAGAAAGTTAGAGAGTGAAGATAAATGATGGGAGATGAGATGTGCTTAGAAAGTTAAGAGTTCCAATAAATGATGGCAGACAGGCAAAAAGAAAATACATAGCTGTGTGATTTATAATTGCTGTTTCTAAAGCAAGGAATAAAAATGCCTGCTTCACATCCTATCAGAGGCTGGCGCGGGGGAGGCTGGCGGGAGGGGCAGGGCTGGCGCGGGGGAGGCTGGCGAGAGTGAGCAGGCCAGGGTCTGGGCTGGTCCTCCGCACCAGGGAGGAGCCGCCGCTGGAATTGCTGACACATGCAGACCATCCTTCCCGGCAAGGAGTCCCCGGAACCCCCAACACTCCGCCGCCCTCCCGCAGAAATGGATCATTTCGGGGATCCCCTCTGGCTAAGGGCCTGGGGCTTGACAGTCATCCAAGTGTGAGCACAGACGGTGTGGGCTGTCTGTCTGGATGCTGAGCTTTATCACCTAAGTTGCCCAGGAGAAGGCTGTGGATGAAGACGTCCTCCTTCCAGTTGAACCTGACCCAGCGGATCTCACCGCTGCGCTGCCTGTCAGGGTCGGACACCTGGGGCCGAACGTGTCTCCCTGGGGGGGGGCGTGGCTGGGGGGGGTGAACGTGTCTCCCTGTGCGGGGAGGGAGGGGCAAATGTGTGTCCCTGTGCAGGGAGGGGAGAGGGAGGAGCCAGTGTCCACAAGCCCAACAGACAGATCCACGTGGCCTTTCCACGTACTTGCCTTGCGACTTTCTAGTGTTTTCCCTCCCTGTCCCTCCCCCCTTCTCCTCCCCCCGCCCCCCCCGCCTCTGTACTGACCGTACTCTGTTCCTACTGCGCTCGTCCTCACAGAGGATGATGGTTAAAACTTGTCCTGGTCACTGGAGCTGGTGTCCAGCTTTGTGGATGGCTGGGACACGCGGACCCCCTCTGTGGGCTGGAGTGGTCTATTTTCTCCTGCCTTGGCCTGCAGCAGGGTTCTTTCTCTACATACTCTGGGCCTAGAACAAGCCCGCAGTGAGCTTTCAAATGGAGTCTGGCCCTCTGGGGAGCTGGGGCTGGAGGCAGGGCCTAGCATGGCTGTGAAGGTTCGCATGTTCCCGCAGACAGCGTGGGACAACAGGAGGCATCCCGGGCCTCCGTGGCTAAGCGCTAAAATCCTCGTTAACTTCTGACCAGCACCTCTCCTGCGGCATCTGCCTGCAGGCTGAGGCGGCACTGCTGATTCAACGCGGTAGAGGGTCCTGGCCGGCCTGGGGCAGCCGTGCTGACAGGCCCGGGCCTTCCAGCAGAGACCCGCTTACACAGACGGAGACAATGTCCAACACCTCAAATGCTGAGACATGGCCTCTGTGTCCCCACCGAGAGCTCTAAAGAGAAGGGGGGCCGTGCTGGGTATTTCCCTGCCTTGGATGGTCTCAAGGAAGGATTCAGCTTTGTGCTCCTGGTGTATGTTTCTGAAAGTTCTTTAACATCGAGGCGTGCTACATGGTCATGGAGTAAGTGTCTAAGGGCCCGGGCCGTCTGAAAGGTCTTGCTGAAGTTAGAATTTCAACCAAAAGTTGTTGACTGCGGTGACTTTTCCCCACTGTCTGTGGCCTGGGCTCATTCACGGCCGGTCTCCGTGCGCATACAAAGCCAGCGGTGCTGAGAGCTGAAGGCCGGGCACAGCTGTGGCAAGGGGCAGAACAGGGGCGTGCAGGTGCACACTGCCTGCGGGGTCTCCTGACCCACACCCGAGCTTCCACACAGACGTGTGCAGAGGGTGGATGGGGCTGACAGCCCTAGTGCGCACTCTTGCGCTCTCTCTCTGTCACACATTCATGTGTGCAGGGACCAGAATAAACCCCAGTCCCTTCCAACCCTGGCAGACCCCGGAAATGGCTCATCTGGTCTGTCTCATGCACCGAGAATGAAAGGAGCAGATAATAATGGCAACATGTTCTCTCTTGGCTGCTGAAACAGCGCGTGTCACTACTGCCGTAGTGTGCACCAGCCCGGGACTGAGGAGAGGTGGGATAAAGTGAACCGGATGCCGTTGCGGGAGCGTCCACTCGGGGATGGAAGACTTCCCAGGCTGTTTCTTACCCAAACACTGGTGTCAGCTCTGCTGCCCGGGCAGCGCATGTCCGCGGCCTCCTCGCCGCTGTGAGCTACCCGTGCTAGCAGGCGAGTCTCACTCCGAGGCCGGGAGCCGCCGTGACTCCCTGCACACATCCGCCAAGGGTGCCCAGACAGGATGGGCAGCAAGGTGGCTCCTACCTGGGAGGACAAGCCGACACCTTGCAGGACACCAGCCCTGTGACGGGACGCGTCTCGGGGTCGCAGAAGGACGTGTTCACCGGCACCCTCAGGTCTCGGAAGCAGCCTTCCTTCGTGGTCATCTGCCCTGTGGAGAAGCAGAGGCATGCAGTAAAGACTCAGAACCATGCCCTGGGGTCACGCAGACAGAGAGCTGTCAAGGTCTCTTCCCCAAAGCTGAGCTGCACTTGGGGTGGATATCCAAGGTGTCCACTGTTGCGATTCTGCTTTTCTGAACTGCCGTGATGTTTCATGCATGTTTTGTCAATTTCATGACCACCCAGGTTTTCGTGTCTTTAAGTTCAATGTGGTTTCCAATCATAACTCAGAAGGTGTGGAAATGAGATCAATGGAACTGAAGGCTGGTTTGCTTTTCACCATCCCTTAATGCATTCAATAGTTCAGTTCATTCAACTGATCGCCAAGGAAGTGTTCCTGGAGATCTGTGGAATGGCAGCTGCCGGGGTTCAGGCAGGGAGAGTGAGGGGTTACTGCTCATGAGTACGGAGGCGATGTCAGGCAGAAGCTGTGGGAGGAGGACAGGGCTGGCTGTCCAGCCCCAGGAATGTGCACAATGCCCTTCGACTGTACACACCACAACGGTGAACACGGCCGATGGCTTGTTTTCAATGTTTTGCTATGCTATAAAAATGGACTACAACCACACATACATTATGAAGGATGACCGTCAGAAGTCTGTTTAATAGAGAAGAAAAAAAGAAGGAATCAGAACCACACGACTGCTGGTTTAAGATGACTACGACGACATGCATGAAGGTAGAGAAGTGGTTTTTATGGGGGCCGGGCCATTGGTGTGAGTCACCGCTTCCCCCTCTCACCCTTGCAGCCTGACCCTGGCAAGGCCCAGCCTGCCGTCTGCCACGCACCACCCACTGGACAGACCACCGTCACTCCCAGGTCCTCAGAGCTGGGTCAGGAGAGAACTGACCAAAGAGAGAGTTCTGGAGAAGCAAGGGTGCACAGCAATTCCTGACACTATTCCCCGGAAAGTTAAGCCCTTGGTAAAGAAAACTGTCTCTAGAACACACTGTGGAAACAAGTCTAACATGCTGTCATTACTGCGTGTAAAGAACTGAGCCCCTTGAGTGAGGAATAATGCACTCCAGAGACTCAAACTTCGGAGGGGGCAGAGATCAGCGATTCAAAGTCAGGAGCCCTGGGTTTGAGTCCCAAACCACCCATTTATTGGCACTGTTGAAGTGGACTTGTGGCACCTATATTCTTGTAATTTTTTGGAGTTATTCAGCTCTCTGATGGCTAAATAAAACAGTATATAAACTCACTGTCAGAACTGAATTCAATGACTGGGCTCTCAGCTGGTGCCCAGGGTAGAGAACTGCTCGTCAGTACGGAAATCCCTGCACATTTGTTGATGAGAATAGAAGCAGTTGACATCAGGCTAGCTCAGGCTTAAGCTCACTTGTCCTGGAAAAGTGGCAGTAGTGTCATCTTTCCTTCCCAACTGGGAAAACGTGTTACATGGTGGTTCTTATTATAACGTGCATGTGTCATCTGTTGGATTGCATTTCTGGAGGGTGGAGAACAGATGCTACTCATTTCTATAATTTCAGTAGCTTGCAAGGATTAATTTGTTCTCTCATTCATAAGTACTTGGTGAAACAATGGCCAATATATTCTTACATTAGTAAATTCCCACATTCACACAAGTTAGTAAGAATGAATAGCCAGCTAAAACTCATCAAAGTAGAGATATATTCCACCAGTTCACCCATATATCCCTAATGAGGCATAGTGTGAATAGATATTTTTTTCTTGCTTTATATATATGAGACTATTAAATCAGAAAAAGAAACGAATGTCCACTTAAAGGCATTCTTCAGAGAATCATGCCAACTTTTGAGATTAAATAATTGCAATGATCCAAATTAAATGAAGAATGCCTTGAGTAATTTTATAATTTCCTAGAGATAGTTAGAGGTCTTCCTGATACAGACTGAAGGAAAATTGACCTCTTTTTCTCCACTTGTATTTTGAGTTTAAAGTTTAGCTGCTTTTATTTTCTAACTCCCCCCTATATTGCTTTAGGAAGTATGATATTATAAATAATGGCTTCAGTTTGGTTTCCTGTTTTGAAATTAAAAACATGTGAAATTCAAATCTGTTCAAATCTCAACAAAGAATATTTAAATTGCTAGAGCATAAAATGGTTTCCACCATTGAAAGAAATAAATTTTGCACATTTTAGCACCCAAAAGAAAGCTACAGCTCAATAATTCTTAAGAATGTTAATGTGGAAAATACTAAGTATGTCCAGAGAGAGTAGTATCAAGTAGCTCATTATAAAAATACATCATCAGAGGGCAATTCATACTAAGAAAGCAAGAATGACTGAAAAGTAGGAAAATCTGTTAGTGTATTTCACAACTTTAAGAATGAAAGAACAAACATGAATTTCACCATGAATATAATAAAAGTCGTTATGATAAATTCTGCCTCTATTCTTATAAAAAAGTTAATGAGACATGGAATAGATGGGAATTTCCTTATGTCAACATGCTTTAAATTTATATCTAAGTATCTTTGTATCAATGTATTTATCTATCTAAATAAATATTTGTTCATTTATTTAAGCCTAGAATCTACTATTATGGGAAAACTACAAATAATTTCCTTAAGTTCATTGCTTTATAGAATTAGATAAAATAAGTGACATGAAAATTACATAAGAGGAAAATAGATATGATTGACAAGATATGATTACACATCTAGGAAATGGAAGGATAAAAATCTAGGGCTGGGAAGGTGGCTCAGTGGTAGAGTGCTTGCTTTGTATGTATGAAGCTCTGGGTTCGATTCCTCAGCACCACCTAATAGAAAAAGCCAGAAGTGGTGCTGTGGCTCAAGCGCTAGAGCACTAGCCCTGAGCTGAAGCACTGAGGGACAGCGCCCAAGCCCAGAGTTCAGGCCCTATGACTGGCAAAATAACTAACTAACTAAATAAATAAATAAAAATACAAAATAATAAAAAAAATCTATTACGGTGAACCAACCAGCTAACTGACATTTGGAAGAGTGGGGAGCAAAAAGCTAGAGTCAGAGAGAGCTATGCAAATTATACTTTCTTTTTTGAAAGATAATTGTCTTCTTTTCTTGGGTCACTGCTCACAGCATTTCAAAGACTTATTTACTCAACATTTTGGTTTGATTTCTACCTCGATAGTGAGTACTAGCCTTAACCTTGCCATCCAAGCTCCAGAACTGACACGATGCGATGTCATCTCTGACTTCCAACTAAACCTGAATCGTGCCTCAGTTTACCTGGTCCTTGGATTTGTGAACAGCAGATTATGGACTTCAGGATCTCTAGCCCATGTGAGCTAATCTTTCATAATAAACACCACGTAGCCATATAAATTTGTAAGATGTACACGATGACTCATACGTACATGTATTTGTATCTCCTTCTGGGTCAGCTCTGACTAATATGCCTATAAACAAAGTGATATAAAGTTACTAAATTTAAAGGTTCCCTTTTCTGAATGCTTGCAAAGTTCTCAGTTCTTTCAGAAGACTGAACGCCTATGTGGACAGCCCCGTCTGGCGGAGTTTGGTTTTCTGGTCTGGTTTTGCAGCAGGCAGGGGACGGCCCTGCGGTCAGGAGAGGGCCGCGTGACGGAGCGACTGGCTTGCTCTCTGCGGGACTCAGCTTTGCTTCCTCTGACTAAGGGTGCATCCATGCAGTCATTGCTCACCGAGACTTACAGTCATTTCACTTTGTCAGGAAGAAAAATGACACTGTGCACGGGAAGGCCAGCATCACACTGGCCTGCTTTCTAAAGTGATCTACATCAATAGATAAGAGAGGAGAAAGGCATAAAATTCAAAGGCTTAAGTGAAAAAATGCAAAGAAAACCAAGCTTCCACTGTGGACAGAGCACTCCTGGCCATGGGCGGCAGGGAGTTTAAGAGCACTGTGCCTGGGAGCGGTATCTGGTTACAGAAACCAGCTCTGGGCACTCACTTGCATGCACTTAAACATCTTCATATTTTGCCAAACTATCTGGAAGGGGAGTGTTCATTCTTCAGGATGATGTGTTTTTGTTGTTGTTGTTGTTTTTAAATCAAAGAATCTCCAAGCTCTCATGAATTCCAACTAACAGAATGAATTCCAGCTGGAACCAACAACTTTGTCCTTCTTCCATAAAGAAAAAGAAGGACGTCGGACCGATTCCGTTAGCAAAACTACACCGATGCGGGTGGATACTGCATCATACCCAGAGTGCAGTCCTCCCCCATCACCTCCAGAGTGAGGGCTGGACCCCTGGTGTGAGGAGAGTGGACTGAGCCCATGAACTTTCCAGAACCTCAGAATCAGACGAGGAAGACAAAGGAACCCGGAGCGGGGGCCTTCTGAACAATTCCCCGGTATTTGAGGGCAACTCTGAGGGCTTGGAGGGATCAGTCTGAACACGGTGGAAGCCTGTGACATCCCAGGATGCCGACGGCGGTGACGGCAGTGACAGCGCACACCTGTGCACGGTGGTGGCGTTTCACATCTGATCACACACACACACTCCGCGTAACAGAAACCCAGCTCACCCCCCAACCACCACGGAAGCACACACTCATCAAAAGTAGCAGGGATGTTGTATTAATCAGCTTCTTACTGCTATAAAGAAACACCCAAGGCAGGTCACTTGACAGAGAAAAGAGGTTTATCTTTAAAAAAAATCAGACTGGAGGCCTAAGCAAAGTAGTACAGCCTCTGGCAAAGGCCACTCGTCTGCTTCCTCCTGGCAGGAGCACATGCATGTCTGTCTGTCCAGTTTGCTCCCAACTACCAAGATTCAGCCCTGAGGGCTCTACCCTGTAGCTCCAACCTAATCTCGTATCTTCCTAAATGACCCTCTGCAGTGCAATGAGCACCAGTGACCAAGAGTGAGTGGAGCACAGGCCCGCTGGATCTGAGATAGGCACATTTAAACTGTGGCAGAAGTACGTCTCTCCCGTATGTAGGCACTTGTGGCCCATTTGTCAGGTTCCAAGCTATCCCATCTGAAGCCTTGAGTGCCTAAGTCCACACAGCCCAGTGCTGGAAAGCCAGCTGCGACCGTGACAGGAGTGTGGGAGCGGTGGGAGAGGTCAGGGGCCAAGACAGGCACTTGCCTGAACACCCTGACAAGGGGCCATTCGCTGGGGCTGGAGAGGCTCCTCCTTCTCCACTGTTCTTTGGGAGGGGAGGGCTAGGATTGGTGAAGCCCGTAAGTCTTGTCCTCCATCAGGGGACTGGATGAGGAGGGAAGACTCTCGTGTGCCAGGTCTGTTCAAGGGTGAGTGAAGGCAGGGAGGAGGGGGACCCGCACCATTTCCCACGGTCCCGGCATCTCACATTTGGGTGAAACTGGAAAGAGTCAAACTACACACTTCACCCACTGGAACAAAATGCTTTAGGAAAGAAGTAGGGGATGCAGACTGAGTCCATTTTGTGCAGAACTTGTTTCCGGGGGAGAATGATACTTTTGGGTTAGGTGATCTGCAAGCAGGTGGCATCCCCAGAGAGGCCCCGAGCTGGTTGTGAGGATGCAGGGTGCGGTGAGGACACCACCGTGCGGTTCTGACCGCAGCCACGGCGCCCTGACTGCCCTGCGCCACGGCCAGGAGCAGCGTGGGAGCGACTCACCTCCGCCGCAGGAGACGGAGCACTCCGAGCGCAGGATGGCCCACGCGTAGCTGGGCTTGGCGGGGGGCGGCTTCTCCATGCCCGCTCGAGGCAGTGCATATTCCCAGGCCACTCCTGGGTTCCTGCCCTGGAACAGAAGCTGTGGAGGCAGAAAGCCAGCGGTGGTGAAATCAACGGCCACCGGCCAAACACAGGAGTTTGCTTTCAACACCATTACTATCCCCAACCCACAAGTTGGTCCGCATGATATCACGAACACTCTCCATCTGCCAAACTGCGTGTCAGTTTTCTACCTGGGGCGAAGCTCTGAGTGAGGCTCAAGCATGTCTAGGAAAGTCTAGATTCTCAGCCTTGCACGTCATGTTCAATGAGTGCCCCTATTCAAATCCTCAGAAACCTACGCAGCCACAGCCCTACCAAGCCTCAGCGTCAAGTGAATCAGAAAGTGCTAGCTAAAGAGCATCTCCTCACCGTCTCCTGAAGTCCAAGTAAGCAGAGGAGCCTGTAGATCGATGTCACCCAGGCCCAGAGTTAGCCAGAGCACCCCCTTCCGTGAGAGGATACAGGGGTACAGGGGCAAGAGGCGTGAATGGTAGCGAAGGCCCCGTCACGCACACACGGGGAGCAGGGCTGAGCCGGGGCTCAGTGTGGAATTGTGTTTGGACCTGACACTTCCTAGCTTTAGAACAGTGAAAGTCTCTCACAGAATGTGCACAATCTGAGGAGGCTAACTTTGAAACCTTACCATGAAGCCATAGCCACAGATTCCACCCCTTCTGTCGTCCTTGACGTTCAAGACATTCATTCCTACTTACTACCCTAGCAATACTCCAGCCACCTGCAAACACAGCCCAGGAGCCAGCGGTACCGCTGGGCGACAGGCACACGGGGCCGGCAGCAGGGACACGGAGAGGTTCCCAGCTCTCTCTTCCATCAAGAGCCTCAGCCCGAGGAGCCTGGCTCATTTCCAAACACGGCCGATTATTCAAGCTCTCTATGGTAGGCGATTTCAGAAATCGAGGGAATGATTCATGGTAAATTTATGGTGGGTGGGAAGTGAAGTGTTCAGAGTCAGGACCCTCGGAGGGTGAGGTGGATCTGCGAGGTGCAGACAAGCCCGACTAGTGGGCGTATTGGTTGGGATAGCAGTACTCCATGGGGAAAGGTGGGTTGATGGGGCCACGGTTGCCCCCAAAACTTTCCTTGAATTGTGGGATACAGTGGGGAAAGGTAGGGATTCAGCACCCTGACTCCCTGCTGCTGCCACCTGCCCAGGCCTGTGGGGTAACCTGTTTTGCCAACAAGGGGCTTGTACTTCCTGAGCCTGTCCTGCAGTGGGTAGTACACGGGAGGACTGAGATTGCGGTGGCCCAGCTGCTGGGTGATGCAGCTCGGCCAGTGAGAGTCAGTAATGAAATAGAGTGCACCATGTAGTACAGGCTCCAGCTGAGGGCTCTCACTGTTACTACAGAACCTGGCAGCCCAGAAAACGGGCGCCGGAGGCCCTCTCACGAGGAGCCTGCACAGCCCCTGAACTCCTGGAGAGAAACCAGCGGACCCCAGACAGGAACGCAGGTGTGTGTGGAAACAGGAGTTCCTCACAGGGAGCGGGAGGGATGATAAAAGCAAGTCTACTGCCCCCTTCAGTCCGCTGGGTGTATTACTCTCGCTTTCTGTAGCTTCACTTTCTTCTGCATGCTTACAGTGAGGCTAAGAACCTAGAAGAGACATGGGAAGGTCATCAAACCCAGCCCCAGAACTGAGCGACGGGCTTCTACCTCTATGACCAGTGTTTCGTTGGTTGGTCCAGCAGAGGTTAAGGTCTCAGGCTCCTTAAAGGACCGCCTGTAGTCAAAGGTGGTGCCGGAAAACCTGTACCGTCCAGGCCAGTCCACCTTCCAGTGTCCATTCAGGTAATAGGCGTTGAAGGCATTGCGCACAGAAATGTAGGAGGTAGATACATTGGTCTCGTAGATACGGATACTCCGGGCGCCAGGAGGAATGGTGACCACGTGGTAATAGTCTGGATAAAGCAGAGAGGAAAACACATTTCACATACGCAGGCTTCTCTACTACTGGAACGCAGGAACCCAGGGTGGGCACCGGGAGGTCTGTTAGGCCATCAGTAACACTGCAGCTATCAATGCAAGCAGAACTCTTGGAAGTTTTATTCTTCCTAAGAACTATTTTAATTCAAGTAGAGTAGCAACACTTCTGGCCCAAACCAAAGGTTGGAAAAGCAAAGGTCAGTGTGTGTGTGTGTGTGTGTGTGTGTGTGTGTGTGTGTGTGACAGAGAGAGAGAGAGGGAGAGAAAGAGAGGAAGAGAGAGAGAGAGGGAGAGAGGGAGGGAGAGAGGGAGGGAGAGAGACAGACAGACAGAGACAGACAGACAGACAGACAGAGACAGAGGGGCATTCAGAGCTCTGAGCACTTCCACCCCCTCTGGCCCCTCTCTGGGGGAAGCTCCAATCCCCGCCATCCCTGCTGAGGCCTGCAGGGGGTGCCGTGACACTCACGGTTGGCGTGGTGGTGCCTGGAGTAGAGCCCGCGGTGCATGGTGCAGTCTGAGTTATTCCCTTTGCACACTCCACACGAGTCCTCCGTAGCATCAGAGCCCAGGACATTGTCACAGCCAACTCTCTGCGGGACCCACGAAGTCATGTGCCGTTGGAGAAGGGAGGAGCAACAGAAGCGACAACGTCACCGACGCCGGTAAGACGTGCCTCCTTCCCACTAAGCTGAGGAGTGCACCCGCGGGGGTCGTTAACAGATAGTTATTGGATACCCAATATGTGCACAGAGAGACTATGTTGCTGCCCTGAGTGTGAACCACAACCCATCCTCTCCTTCAATGTCCGGTCTGAGCCTAAAGAAAGCCCGTTAGAGACACGGGCGGGCTTCCACTAAGTAAACAGCTTAGCACAAGGACAAGCAAGAGTTCCACTAAAATCAGGGCTCAAAGTGGGGCAGGAGTCCTTTGGTAGGTAGGCATCTAGCCGGCACATTTTGCTACTAAGCAAATTCAGGTCCCATAAAATTTCACAGGAGTTCAGATGCCAGTTTTTCAGCTGCTTACATTTCAGAGTTACACTGTAGGTAATTGATTTGTGATCGCTTTTATATGCATGAAAAGTGATGAAATATTTTTTAAAAATGAGCTAGAAGACCAAACAAATGTTCTGAAGCAGGAAGGGGCCTCACAGAGCCTGGTGTCAGGGGCAGCGTGTGTGTGTGTGAGTGTGTGTGTGAATGTGCATGTGTGTGAGTGTGCGTGTGTGAGTGTGTGTGTGTGAGTGTGTGTGCATGTGTGTGTGTGAATGTGCATGTGTGTGAGTGTGCGTGTGTGAGTGTGTGTGTGTGAGTGTGTGTGCATGTGTGTGTGTGAATGTGCATGTGTGTGAGTGTGCGTGTGTGAGTGTGTGTGTGTGTACAGTTCACTAAGGACCTAAGAGGATAATTCTTCTTCATGGAACAATGTTGCCCATCGCTGTGTGACACGTCTGGTAAGCTTTTCATTGTGTTCACAGGAAAAGTCTTGTCACTTCGTACTTTGCGAATGGTGGCAAGCCAGTCGCTGGCCCCTGTCTGCTCGTTCCCTGCCTTCCCGGCTCCGAGGGGCTCTGGCTCTCGCAGAAACAGCCGTGAGCGCAGCAAGGTGGTACCCAGGGCCCCGTCTGCCTTGCCTCCCCTGACTGCCCACCATCTTCCCTACTGCCCAGAAGCCACTATAACCTGTCGCTCTGTGGCACCCCTGGGACTTTGGCCCCTCAGCCCCATGGCTGAAGGACCTGAGGACTGCATTGGCCTCTCTAAAAGAGGGCAGCACGGCCCTGGAGCATCTCAGCTCTGCCTCAGCTCCTCTAGCAGCCCACGCGCTCGGGTTCCACCACACGCCCCTCCACACCCCTCCTCCACTGCGTCCCTTCAGGTCCAGATCAAGACACTCTCCTGGGTGTCCGCAATGTCGCAACCCCACGTCTAAGGAAGAATCGGCCCTGTCTCCTCTGCTAAGCTCTGGAGTTATTTCCATGGTAACAGAGCAGTGACATAAATACAGGCTCTCTGGCCTGCTCCCCCACAGGGCTGTGATGTGGAGGGAGGGGACTCCTCTTAGAAGTCTGGTCTTTCAGCTCCTACAGCATGCTTGGCACAAAGGAGACTGTCTGGAGATATTTGTTGAATGAATAAGTGATCGTTATTACCTCACACATCCCATCTACACAAACATTACGGCTATCCTCCGAGCATGGAGTCCCATCTTTCACTTTATTTGACAAAGAAAAGAAGAAATCAAATCCTTCTGCGATACAGTAGAGTTTGCATAAGTCCTGATCTTAAAAAGAAATACACACACAAACACAAATAAGAAAGATACTTAAGCTCGGATAATTTTTTCCTCTGAATTTTAGATAGTTTTTTTTTCTATTCTTCCCCCATAAAATAACTCCCACACAAAATTACATCGCAAAGACATTATTTACAGTTGCCTCTTTGGCTTTTTTCCCCCTTTAAATTTGTTATTGCTTTTAATGCTTTACTACGAGCTTTTTCTCCAATGTTGTTTACTGCTCTTGTTCTTCACAGAGAAGCTGGCACATAGTAGGCATTCAATAAGTATTTGTTCACTTGATCACAGCATTTACATTTTACAACATAAATAACAACTGTTTTGTAGAAATGCAAAAAGGCAAAGGTCTTACAAAAATGTAACGAGAATTAATCACAAAATTTCTTAATGCATTAGATAAACTACTTAACATTTGAAAACTGGTAAGATAGTTTGGTGAAAACTAGGTGTGACACTTTCTATAAGGACAGTAGATCCTCAGGGATGAGGGTAGGGAATGAACAGGAGGGAATACCTGGATCTCACTCTTCACTAACCCCCTCTAAGGTCCTATGACACGTATAGTCAAAAGAGTTCTCGTAGGAACCCTTTTCCTTCTGTTCTCCTCTAGGGAAAGAAGGAACTGCTTGATGGTAAAGATAATACCTGCCTGCCTTGGGACTCTCCGCAGACCCTAGACCCACCCCACGGACATTTCCCCCTCGCTCAAGATACAAGGTGCTATGGAATAATCCATAGGATTATTAGGATGGTTAGTCAATCATCTGGAGTGGTACAGAGGCTTCTTTTCTCCAGTGGTTGGAGCTGAATCAACACTAGGCGAACACTCTACAACAAGAGCCACAGACAGCCCTCCCCCTACAGCCTTTGCTTTTCATTTTACTTTTGAGACAGGCTTCTACAACCCAGAACTTCCAATCTTCCTGCCACTGCCTCCCAAGTTGCGGAGAGTACAGGAATGTGCTCCATGCCAGCGACATCTCCATTCTTCATCCAATTTCAAAGGTCATTCTGCCTTTATTTCTGTCTAACGATTGTGTTCCTCTGCACCTCAAGGGCTTTGTTTTTGCAGAGTAAAACAAAACCAAATAAGCTGTCATGAGGTTGCTTGTGTTTTCCCATTTAGCACTTGCTAACTTTGTAATTTTTGCTTTAAAATGGTGGAAGCAAAGATACTGAAATATCTCACTCTAGGAAAACTTTTCTTTTACTATGATATCTGAGTTAATAACATTATTATTATTATAGTTATAACCATATACAAGACTATACTTATTTCTCTCCTACAGATGAATAAAAGTTTTTACTCTCAATATATACAGCCCTTGGAGCATAATTATAGAATAATACTCTCAGAATATAGTATTCTTGGAAATGATTCAATTGTTTGAAAAAAATCTAAACATTTTCTTTTATTCTTGGATAACTTGAATTATATAATGGGTATTTATAAAAAAATCATCATCAACTACTGTAATTTATTTTTTAAGCCAATTAATTCACCATTGATTTTGAATTGCTACCACTTTTTTTGCGGGGGGAGGGGGGGGAGTTGGCCGTGGGGCTTTAACTCAGCCTGGGCATTGTCCCTGTGCTCTTCAGCTCAAGGACAGTGCTCTACCACTTGAGCCACAGCACCACTTCCAATTTTCTGGTGGTTTATTGGAGATAAGAGTCTCATAGACTGCCTGGGCTGGCTTTGAACTGTGATCCTCAGATCTCAGCCTCCTGAGTAGCTAGCATTACAGGGTAGTTACTTTTTTCCAGTCCTGGGGCTTGAACTCAGGGCCTGGGCATTGTCCCTGAGCTTCATTTTTGCTTAAGGTTAGCACTCTACCACTTGACTCACAGCATCACTTTTGGCTTTTTCTGTGTATGTGGTACTGAGGAATCGAACCCAGGGCTTCATGCATGCTAGGCCCGCACTCTACCACTGAGCCACCTTCCCAGCCCCTTGTTATCATCTCTGATGAATTTACCTGTATTCTCTGGCCTGTGGATTTCTGACCACACAGGTGGTTCAGTGTTAATGACAGCACAGGACGGTGGACAGAACAAAACAAACAAATCCCTCAAAAAGAGTGTCACAGTGACGTCTTAGAACTAGGAGATCTACCTGAGCACAGCACTAGCCATCACGCGGCTGGTTAAGAAGTGTCTGTCCCGAGGGTGAGTTGAGACTTACCTTCCACTTGAGTGTAAGGCTTCCATTTGTAGAGCCAGCCTCGGAAGCGCTTGCTGTTATACTCGGCACACTGGGCCGCGCGGAAGTCCACACTGTCCTGGGGACACTGCTGTCTGCTGCAAAGCTTCAGGGTGCGTGCGGCGCCCTCACAAAACTTCCCCCCATGCGATGGTCTGCAACACACAGTTTGCGGTTAGAGCCTTGCACTTCATCCTGGAGATGAGACTTATGAGAAGATGGAGCGATGGTATTGATGTACGCAGAGTGGGGAGGGGCCACACGTTCCTCTGTGGGTGAAGTGTCTGTCTGTCTTTGGGTGAGGTGTATCTGTGAATGAGGTGTCTGTCTGCCTGTCATCTGTCTATAAGTGAGGTGTCTGTCTATGGGTAAGGTATGTGTGTGTGGGGGGATGTCTGTGGGCGAGGTGTCTGTCTGTGTTTCCCTGCTCTCTTGAGAATGCCATCTGCTATGCTGGTGCCATGTCCTCTTTTCCTGCCAGTGTCCTCTGGCCCAGGCAGGGCTGCACTGCTGTGTCCTTGTGGGAGCGGCTGCTTTCCCAGGTATAGAGATGACCAAGATGGTCCAAGGGCAGAACCCAGACTGAAATTCAGTAATGTTGCTTTCCATACAGCAACTTCTTTCTGGGTCCAACCTCTGCCTGACAGAGCAGAGCAGAAAGGCTGAGTCAGAGCATCACCGGGCTGACAGCCCCCCACACCCCACTCTCTTGTGGGATTCCTGTGCACGCCGCATGAGTGGGCCTCATTGCGGACAGGAGTGACATGCTAGGTCCTAAGCCTGAAGCAGACCTAGGAGCAGACGGCGGCTGTGAAGGCCTCACTTCCCCATGTGAGCTGTGGCTCCGAGTCCTGCCTCTCACACAGGCTCACACTTCAACCACTTGTTAGAAAATGAATACTAAGGGCAAGCTAAAAGAACAGTTCTTCATGAAAGAACTGCTTTCACTGATTTATTCATTTGTCTTCTAATGTTTGCCTTTTTTAGCAAAGTCTTTGCTATTTACGCAGATGGTTTGTATTTCAAATAAAATTAGCTAAAATCCAGTTCCTAAGCATCACTTTTGGGTGTCACTGCTTTTGTTGCGGCTCAGAAAGTCATGGGCGTCATACAATGAAGAATGATGGCGGAAGAGCCCTCCCTGCTCTGTGATTCCTGAGGATTGTGCAGAGCGCAGAGCGGAGGTGCTGGGCGTGGGCGCCGGTGGGGGCTGGCTCATGGACAGAGCTGGGCTGTACCTGGGGTTCGTGCAGAGTCGGTCTCTGTGGGATACTCCTCCTCCACAGGTCCTAGAGCAAGGCGACCACGGAGACCAGTCTGACCAATGGCCGTGAGTGGGCCTAGGGCCCTCGTCACCGTATTTCACACACTGTCCTCCACGGCACCACTAAACATTTCAAAAATAAATACACAAAGGGTCCATGTGAGTCGCAGAGTTAGGAAGGCTCATTTCATGACTATCAAAACAGCGATTACCGGGGAGTTTTGTGAACTGTGCAAATATTAACATCACGATGCTCAGTGAGTACCGGTCAAAGACAAACAGCGCTATGCTCCTTTGTCTACCAAATCTAGCAGGACACTTGCAAATCCACAAACGTGGAAGTGGACAGACCGATTGCTTTGGAGAACTGTGCTCCTGGAACTTAATTAAGAAGTGTTACATGACGGTTGAGTCTGATCCTTCCGTTCCTGAGTCAGTGAACTCTGACCTCGCGTGGAAGCAGGTGCCTTTCTCGGCTCCTGCTGGGGGGAGACTGGGTATGGGGCGAGGCCCGGCACAGCCGGGCGCAAGGCAGGACTCAGCACCCTGGGATTTCAGCCGACATCTGCCTCTCACTGCAGCACACCTGGGCTCGGGGCCCTGTGCTCAGCCACAGGGCAGGTGAGAGGTCACTCAGCTCTCCAGAATCCCCTCAACATGCAGGCTGGGGCTTCAATTCACCCCGAGCTCCACTGGTATCTCCACCTCCACAACTCGCCAGTCCTGCGTGTTATCTGACCCTGTGTTCCATGGAGCCATGGTGTTGACCTCAAGGAATGGGCTATCTGAGAGAGGAGGGGAGGGAAGATGCCAATCATGCTAGCGCCCGGTGATGCCAGCAGAGCCCGGCTGAGATCAGAGATGCCACGAGCTCCATGCTGTCCCCGAGACCACAGCCCTCAGCATGGGATTGTGAGAAACACTGGACACTTCCACGAGAGAGGAATGCACCATCTCAGTGACCAATGACACAGAGGTTAGGACACAACATGCCACGGACCTCTCTCTCTCTCTCTCTCTCTCTCTCTCTCTCTCTCTCACACACACACACACACACACACACATACACGTGCACACAATTGTCAATGTTTCACTTCATATGTAATGAAGTTGAAATTTTCAACTAAAGCAACTTTGAAAACCTCATCCAAGCAATTCTTTGAGTCTTCTCTATGACTGCTCCCCTCTCCAGAGCAAAATACCGTCACCACCTGCCTTCACCCCAGGTGGCAGAGCAAGTCATCCGAGGACTGGGCAGCGGGGGGGTGGAGTGTCTGATCATCCCAAGAGTGAAAGACAAGATGGAGACAGAAAAGAGTGAAGTTAGCTGTGGCGGCAGTGCTGGGCTCTGGAGGGAGGAGGGGGAGGCCAGGGGTGTGTGTGTGTGTGTGTGTGTGTGTGTGTGTGTGTGTGTGTGTGTTGTCAATTTAAAATTTTTGTTCTGCTTTAAAAACCATTGAGTCACCGCAGCTTTCCAACGCAGGAAGGAACAAATATAAAAGCACAAATCACCAAGGCGAATAGCTTAGAAAATACTCCCAGGAAAATCTGTCTTGGTGGGAAGCTGCAGGTGGGATTTGGATCCGCTCCTGAATCAGGCAGGCAGGTGGGAGACGGTGGCATGGCTTGAAAGCAACGGTGGGAGAAGAGTGGCAGTCCCACTTTGCGTCACACCACTGATGCTGCCGTGCTACTGCTTCTCAGGAGAGCGGCAGATGCAAAACAGAGAGCGGCTATCCTTCCTCCAAAAACCATGCTGAATTGGAAACTTCCTACATGAAAACAGGCAGACTACAGAGCACGGAGATCCCCGGAAACCCGGGCCCGCGCTCCACACTCCCCACGTGCGTCCAGCTGTGTCTCACCTGTATTCCGTCTACCTTTTCTCTTCTTAATACTGAGTCCCAGACATTTTTTATCTTTAAAACTTCACTATTCCTCCCCAAAATTAACACTTCAAGAACAAAAATAGCTGTCTAGAAGCTTAGAGAAACTTCTAGTATTATCAACGATTTGGTGAGTGTCCAAAATCTTGTTTGTTCCTTCCCACTGGCGTGGTAAATCCCGGCTGGAGTGAGAAGCAGGTGCTGTGCTTGGCAGACTGCTTCTCGACTCTGCCACTGTCTGTGATCTCTCTCTGTCTGTGTCTGTCTGTCTCTCTCCCTTCCATGTACTGGTCTGTCTGTGAGTCTTATATTCTGTCTGTGTTTCCTCTAAACATTCTCCTGTGTGACTTGGGCCTGCTGTGTTCAGGAGGCTGGGGGGAGTGGCCTGCTCAGGTCAAGCTGGGTCTCAGCGAGCCTGGCTGTAGTAGTGTCGTGGATGCACACACAGAATGCCTCCCAGTGCACATGTCTTTGGTGTTCGACGCTTCAGTAGATATGGAACTGTCAGACAGACTTGCTGACTGTACAGGTTCAACATGCCATTCTCCACTGCTTGCTAATACACTTGCCTTTTTGTACTTTGCTTTTTTCTCTCCTGTGGCTCTGTCTTTTCTGCACAAGAGCAGCAATAGGTCAGCATGGTCACTCAGGGTCTTCCAATTGAGGCCCAGAGGTGGAAAGTCCCTAATGCTGATCCATCGTTGGTTAAAATGAATGGTTTACTCTTTCCCTTGTTAACTGCATTCAGTCATCACATCTAAGAATCCTAATAGCTATCCATTATATTTTCTCAAAGTGAAGAGGTGTCCTGTTCACAGGTTCAATATCAAATGAACGCAGCCTTTCAGCATGGCTGGAGGAATGGACAGGTACAGGTACGTGATAATTGCTCATGTGAAAATGAGGACAGCTGATGGGTTAGGAGACACCTGCGTGCCGCACTGCCTCCCACAGACAGCCAAGTCGCAGGGCCTCGGTGCCTTACCATGTCCTGCCCGCATACCGTGCCCTCCGCCGCTGGCATGAATTTGGTCTCACATTTCCTTCCGATGCGGTGGCACCACAGGGCTTTACAGATGTCCTGGAGGGGGAAAGGTCATTAGTGTTACCTCTGTGTTGTATCTGTGGCAGTGTCACTGAGGAAAGTCAGAGGAAAGCACCTGATGGAAATCTGAAGTGAAGATTACTCAGTAAAAACGACAGAGGGTAAAGAAGCAGCCAGCTAAGGAACCAGAAAACCCACATTGTATCTGAATTATATCCTTGCAGTTGTATTCGTTTTTTATTTACTTATAAATTTAACAAATTATACATTCTAACACTGCTCACTCTAAACATTGTAGTCAACTACCAAAAGCTACCACTAAGAAAACCTGGCTAACATTTGGTGGTTGTTTTTCTCAGTTCCACCTTTCACGAACGTCTCTGTCTCTGAATCTTAAATTTTTTTTTTAGTTAATTATTTATTTTGAGAAAGGATCTTGCTATGTGGCTCAACCTGGTCTAGAACTCCTGGGTTCAAGTGATCCTCAGGCCTCAGCCTCCCAAGTAGCTGGGATGACAGATTTTATCAATGTGCCCATCTCTATAATCGATGAGTTAAGAACAGTTAGGACACTGTTAGCCCATCAGTCCAACCATTCATTTGTCCCTCCACCCCACCCTGCATCTGTCTGTACGCCCACCATCCCCAACACTTTGATGAAAACTCAAGTTATGAAGAGCCTTTCAGTAGGCAAGACATTTCATAATGGAGGTGACCCGCAGCTTGAGCTTGGCCAGGGAGGAGCAGGAAGGGAACTTACAAACCACCACTGAGGGCCCATGGGAGGAAGAGCATGTGGGTGAGCCTGCCAGAGGGGAAGGGCTTTGCCTGAGGAGTGAGGGACGCAGTCAGACAGCGCATGATGGCTGACACCAGAGCTGAACGGGCTCATCAGGAGGAAGGGGTGGCACCCGGCGGGACGAGCATGTGTGAATGAAAGACTCAGGAATGAAGAGAGGGTGGTCAGGAAAGAAGACTCGGGACTGCTCTAGGGTTGACTGGACCCAGGCCTGGGACACGACAAAAGGCTCTGCAAGCGAAAGGGTTGTGTTGATCTTCAAAGCCTTTGAGTCCAAAGGAACTGCCTAGAAACATGCGAGAGCAGGACCTATCAGATGTCAGAACCTTCTAGAATACTGGTATCTTTAGGTATCATGGGAATGTCTCTAAAACTTCCTGTACAGTCATTCTGAGTATTTTAATAAGTTCTGTATTACGTTTCCAGAAATGTAATGGCTGAGTGCCCTGAATGACTGGGATTGCAAACAAAATGCAACACAGCGAGAGAAACTTCACTGAAAGACGGTGCTGTGTCTCCCTGCGTTTCCACTGCCTCGCCAGGCGACTCCTGACTTGTGTGAGCTGTCTCAGAAAGACTTTAATTTTTAGTGATCCGTTTTAATTTCACCTGCATGAAACTAGTTCTTAATATTCTAATCACATCATATATCTAGAAATTGAAGTATTATTAAAGATTCAACTCACATTCTTCCTGCGGCTCCTCCCTTACTAATCAATCATAGACAGCTTTTCTTCAAAAATACAAATGAATAGAATGTAAAATAAAATGACATTATGCCTTTTTACTGCTTATATGTCCTTTTCCCCTCCCTTCCTCCCTCTCTCCTTCTCTTCTTCCCTCCCTCCCTTTGGAAGTGCCAGGTTTGAACCCAGGGCCTCACACTGGCTGGGCGAGGTCTGCATCACCTTTTCAATACCTCCAGACATTTCTGTTTCAGCTAAGTGCTGAGTAGGGCCTCGTGTGGCGAGGCTTGCTGTAAACACCCTACACACATCTCCTGTAGAGCTGGGAACTTAGTTAGTTGCATATCACCATACCCAACTTGTTAGTCGAGATAGAGTCTTGTTTGGGATAGCCTGGAAATCACAATCCTGTCCACCTTTGCTTCCCAAGCAAGTAGGAGCAGAGGTGTGAGGGCTTATACCCTGGCCTGTCCTAGCTCTGTCTCTCCACGGTATTCAGGAACCAGGAATGACACGGTCCATGGTCAGAGCAAAGGTGGAGGCCATTCTCAGAGCTGGAAAGCCTTGTCTTTGAGACAAAATGTTGGTCAGCCCCTCATTTCCCTCACAGACACAAAAGCAGTACTTAGCAAAACATTTTATAAGAGACTCAGATGTTCTGCTCACACGAAGGGGCAGCACGGGGACCCGTGGTGCTGCCGGAGGTTTACTCTCCTGGTGGCAGCTGGAACCGCTGGAACCCCGCTCAGGCACAGATCTGTAGCTGTTCTTTAGGGGAGCCCCACCTGACCTTAGAGGAGAGAGGGCTCTCACGCGGGATGTCAGCTGATGTATTCCCAGCACATCCTGAGATGTGAGGGGACGTGCAGGGGACTGTATTTCTTGTCTGTTTTATTATTGATTTCGAGATGAACTGGGAATAAAAGAAACCTCAACAACAGTTACTTTCATTTACTTTATGAGGCGCTTTCCTTGTGGTTCAGAAGAGCAAGTTCCTAAAGCTTGCTTTTTCCCTGTCGAGGAAGAGCATCTGTCTCTGAGTTACGTGAGGAATTTGTATAGGAAGTCACCCTGTGACAGCCTTAGGAGCAGGGAGATATCACCTCCTATGAGAAATTACTCTATAAACACTTTCTTTAGGGAATGCAATAGTCAGAACCCTAGCTAGGCAGCTGTTTTCTAATAAATTATGCTTCTATGGGGATAGGATGAGGGACATTGTTTTCTTAATACTATTTGTAAAAAAAAAAAGGCAGAGTATTAATTTGCCAACTCACACTGACTAAAAGTTATTGCTGAACTTCCACATGATAAATCAGAAAGAAAGATCTGACCTAACGTGCCAGCTCCATCCTCCAATGAAAGCTGATACCCACAGCAGCGTCCACAGCCACCCGCTCCACCAGGAAAACATGTGTTTCCTGTTACACAGGCCCGGCCCTAACATAGAGGATTTGACATTTGGTAGGTACCCAATAAATGCAGAATGCATCACTGTCAGCTACACAAAACAGAGCGAGCTTAGCATCATACTGCACCGAGCACCGGCCAAGAGTCACTTGCCTTTCTGAAGTCTAGAAGACAGAGCTTGGCTTTCTCTCCAAACTGCCACTTGCACTGTGTGTTTGCGTCGTACAACTCTCCCGGCAGCTTCTCAGGGTACTTGTATTCTTTCACGGGTTTTGGCTGGTCAGCAAGGCACACGGCTTGGGCAGTGCTGAGACAAAGAGAAGATGGCAGCTACTGATGGCCGAAGAGTTACCGACTGATTTGATAACAAACTGGGGCTTTTTTTCTTGTGTGATTAATGTCATATTTTGTATAGAAAGAAGGGAAAGTTTTCTCCTGAGATCCACTGTAACATTTATCTTTATTATATTTAAATACAGATGCCACATTGTCTGAAGTTGTTCATAAGATATTATATATTTTCCAAGAAGACAAATTGCTCTTCATTAAATATCTCAAACTTTTCATGGGGGAAAAGTGAAAATAATTACAACCAAATGTTTAATGTGAGAATTTCCTATGACACAGAAATTTTATGCATACTGCTTGCCAGAAACAACCAAAAGATGGAGTTGAGCACATTGTAAAAATAAAAAATAATAAAGCTATGTCAAATAATCACCCTCCCTCCCTCCCTCTCTCCTTTCCTTCCTTCCTTCCTTCCTTCCTTCCTTCCTTCCTTCCTTCCTTCCTTCCTTCCTTCCTTCCTTCCCTCCCGCCTTCCTTCTTCCTTCCTTTCTTTTCCTTTCCTTTCCTTCTACCTTCCCTCCCTCTTTCCTTTTCTCTTCTCTCCTCTTCCTTTTCCTTGTTTTCCTTTCTCTTCTCTTCCCTTTCCTTCTCCTCACTCCCCAAGTAGTCAATTTTGTAGTGAAATCTTTGAAACTATAAAGCAAAATAAATCTTTCTCTCAGTTGTTCCTCTCAGATATTTTATCATAATGACCTAAGGCTGACTAACATAACCTCCTTAGTTAGCTAAGATTTTTGGCATAATTTATAGATCTGGGAGGCATATAATGTTTTAAATAGCAATGTTTGCAAGCAGCAATTACATCTTTCTTATATGTTTCAGTGGCTACAATTTAGCCCTAAAACCAAGATCTTATAACCACCATGAATTGAGTAATGTAAAACATCATCCCTGAGTTTGTATCCAGTGATTATTCAAACCAATTGGAAGATGTTTGGCTCCAATTTCTAGGACTCCAGTCTCATATTCAACACAATGTCATTCAAGAATCTGGGCATAAAAAGCAGCAAAGACCCAAATGGGCTCACTGAAACAAACTTCTAGGGAAAATTAAGTATGTCAATTCTCTACAATCTCTTCATTTGGATGGGGACAGAGTTAGCTCTCCCTGTGAAGGGCAGTGTTATCACAATGCCAAAACAAGAGAAAGTATGAGAAAACTACATACTTATATCTCTTACAATGGTAGGTGCCAAAGTCTTCAGCAACACGTTAGCAAATTGAATCCAACAACTTATAAAGTAGATTAAGTACAATAATCAGATGAAATAATCCCAGTGTACAAAACCAAACTGGCACTCAAAAGTCAATTGATACAATCCATTTCATCAACTGGGTAGAGAAGAAAATCTCACAAATCTGCATCAGTAAATGGGGAAAATCCAATACTCATTCCTAACAAAGTAGGAATGAAAGAGAGCCCCATCTCTGACCAAAAAATTCTACATAAAGTCCATAGCTAAAATCATAATTAAACCTGGGAAACTTGTACCTTTCCTACTGAGATCATGAGCAAAGCAAGTATATCTTTCTTTTCTCTCTGTTTCTTTTATTTTTCTTCTTTATATTTTGGAGATGACCGAGTGTGAATTCAGGGCCTTGCTCATGCTAGGCAGATTAATAATCAAACCACACACAACAACCTATGACCACTTCTTTTCAACACAGTTCTGGAAATCCTAAGAAGTAAGATAATAAAAAGGAAATAATGCCACGTACAAAGAGGAATAATATATTATCATTTTTGTGGATGACATGGTTGTTCAAAAGAAACTTTGAAAGAAAATGGCAAACACTCTTAGAACTAAATAATAATCATAACAAGATTGTAGGATTAAATTTTAATACTCAAAAGTTGATCGCTTTTTAATATATAAGCAATGACAAAGTGGAAATTATTTCAAATTATAAACAAATGCCATTTATATTAGCATCCTCAAAGTGAAGAATACTGGTATTAAGAGTTTATGTACAAGATATAGCTGAGTAAAACACACAAAACTCTGATGAAAAGAATCAAAAAAGAAATAAATGGGGAGATCTGCAATGTCTACAAATAGAAAGCCTTCATCCCACTTTGATTTATGGCTTCAGTATGATCTGGCCCAGATTTCAAGCATGATAGTTTGTGGATTATGAGCACTGATTCTGAAGTTTACACAGCCAGGAAAAAGATCCAGAAATTTCACACAAAATTTAAAGACAAGAACACAGGTGAAGGACTCATGTGATGTAACTTCAAGACTTTCAAAGTAGATGGAAGATTAGTCCATATCACCAATCCGATACCACTAACAGCCAAAACACTGACAATATGAATGAGGATAGAGAGAATCAAGGAATCTCATTCATTGTTGTCCATTAAAGGTATGGATGCCAAAAGAAATTCATCACAACCATTTTACAAAACATCTACAAGATCATATGGAAAAAATTAAATTTAACCTTTATGTACCTCATACACAAAATTCAGGCAGGTTACAAGTAATAAACAGCAATAAAGCTTATAGGACAGTAACTCCTTTGTACAACTACTTAAAGATAATAATTTTAAAGAAGAATGAATAAACTTACAAAAAAAAACCTTGCAGGCAATTATTTGAAAGAATATTTTTCTTTGGCATGGGGAGCAGAGGGGGTGGAGATGGGAAGGGATGGGAAGGGAAAACAAAGGAGGAGGCAACTATGCTTGATAAGAAATGTACTCATTACCTTGCCCATGTACCTGTAACCCCTCTGTACAGTATTTTCACAATTAAAAAAAAACTTAAGTGAAAAAAAGAATATCTTTATGTTGGGATTAGCTTTTGCCTCCTCTCTGTAGACTCAGAGAATAGCCATCCTAATGCCCGTCATGCTAGCCAAGCCTTGACAACCCAAATTTCTACCAACAACAGAATAATTAGTTTAATTTGGGCACGTGGTAATCGGGTCAACCCATGTGACACTCCTGTGCAGCAGCAAGAATGACTCCCATATTCACAAAGCAGTGCAGAACTCCCAATCCCCTTCACCCAAAGTTCTACAGCAGAAAAGCACTTATTTGCAATGCTCCGTGTTCTGACCCTGGTCCTGTCCCAGAGCGGGAGGTAGTGAGTGGGGAGGGGCGGGAAGGAGGAGCTGGAGTGGAGGGGGAGGGGGGAGGGGCAGGAGGGAGGAGCTGGAGTCCGGGGAGGGAGGGGCGGGAAGGAGGAGCTGGAGTCCAGGGGGGGAGTGGGGGGAGGGGCGGGAAGGAGGAGCTGGAGTGGGGAGGGGGGGGAGGTGCGGGAGGGAGGAGCTGGAGTGGGGGGGAGGGGCGGGAGGGAGGAGCTGGAGTGGGGGGGGAGTGGGGGGAGGGGTGGGAGGGAGGAGCTGGAGTCCGGGGAGGGAGGGAGGGGCGGGAGGGAGGAGCTGGAGTGGGGGGGGGAGGGGGGGAGGTGCGGGAGGGAGGAGCTGGAGTGGGGGGGAGGGAGGGGAGGGAGAGAGGAGCTGGAGTGGGGGGGGAGGGGGGGAGGTGCGGGAGGGAGGAGCTGGAGTGGGGGGGAGGGAGGGGAGGGAGAGAGGAGCTGGAGTGGGGGGGGGAGGGGCGGGAGGGAGGAGCTGGAGTGGGGGGGAGGGGGGAGGGGTGGGAGGGAGGAGCTGGAGTGGGGGGGAGGGGCGGGAGGGAGGAGCTGGAGTGGGGGGGAGTGGGGGGAGGGGCGGGAAGGAGGAGCTGGAGTGGGGGGGGAGGGGGGGAGGTGCCGGAGGGAGGAGCTGGAGTGGGGGGGAGGGGGGGGAGGTGCGGGAGGGAGGAGCTGGAGTGGGGGGGGGGAGGTGCTGGCAAGGCTGGATATCCTGACCTGAAAAGGAAAGGACACTTCCACAGTCACTGCACCTTCCTGCTCTTATGCTGCACCAAGACAGAAATAAGGCTAAGGTAAGTAAGGGACAGGGTCAGCAATTCCACACCTCAAAGGCCCTTTTCTCACCCTATTTAATGCACCATGAACGTTACAGAGCTTGTGAGATGATGTACTCGTATCCCATCATTTCCATGTAATGAAATGGGGTCGCCGGAAAGGTCTGATTGTTTGCTGAAATGAAATCCTTCCTAGATTATGAGTCAGGACCAAGCAACACGTACATTGCCATCCCTCCGCGGTCCTTCTGGTGGGTGGTCTTGCCCCGTCTCTACTCTACTCTTCAGTCAAACAGGCTCTGTGGGACTACACTCAGCCATGGCTTGCTTGTTTTCCTTTTAAGAACATAATAGAGCCCAGAAAGATGAGAAGTGACATGGATTGTGTCCATTATAAGAAAAAAACCTGCGTGTGGAACTTTGGGGTGTGGCCTGCTTTCTTGTGCACAGCGGTGGCACGGAAGGTAGCAAGAGGCCCACGAACTCCTCAAACTTCCCGTCTCCCACGGGCCCACCCTCCTGTGAACTGACACCCACCCCACCCCCCACGCAACCAGAGGTGCGGCGTGTTTTCTAGTCGGTAGGACATGACTCAAATTGCACAAAAAACAGACTGAAAGTGAGCCCAGGTTGTCATGAAATGTAAAACGAAGGGCTCTAGTTCGCCTAAGTCACAGACCTGCCAGGGCCGACGTGAGTAACTGCAATGAGGTTTGTGTTTTTCAGTAGAAAAATGACACACAGCTTCATTGAACTGACTGATGCATTTCTCCAAATAGCTGGCCCTCATGACTCTACCAAGAAGGAAGAAAAGTGTTGACAAGTTCGGGCCAATTAACTTCTCTTATTATATATATTTTCCATCTACCACATGCGAGGCTGCTAATAGCAGAGGCCGAGTCATCTTTAAGAGCTGGCTACTCATTCTTACTCACTGCTGGGCCTGGGTCCCAGCAAGCAGCTCACCGGTGGAGGCTCTCAGGCTATTTTGATTACTTGGAAATCAGAAAGTCAGAAAACATGGGAAATAAGGCAGGCAGCCCTGCGTGCAGCAAGTGAGCAAATCAGCTATATTTCACGAGCTACAGGAATGCCCACCATGCAACTGGTTTTAGAGTAGAATAAACCTTGATATTGAATTGACAATGAGAAAGTTCCTTTGGGGAATTTAATGTTTAAAAATCCTGAACAAATATAAGAGGCCAGAAAACCTTGCATATTTGCATATGATTATGAAGAGCAAGGAAATTAGCCAACCCCTCATAAACAAAGTTAGACCAATGAATTGCTGAAGTGTTTTAGTGGTGGAAATAAAAACAAGCCAGAACACCTCAGTATTTAGCTAGCTTCAGTAGCATAGGTCAAAGAGGGCTTTTAATTCTGGAAATGTTAATCATAATTCTGAAAACTCCATTCTTATTTGAAGATTACACACCACTCTGAATGTCCTCAAACAATTCTTCTCTGACTATGTAAGTTATTTCCCCATGAATCTTCCCTTATATTTTCTGGCAATGTCAAACTTTTTTTGGATACTCATGATGCTGGCTCACACTGCACACCCAAATTTGCATCTCCTCATTTTCCAGGCTGTAGGAACATGATTCAAAATACAAAAATATTGATATACTATTCTTACAACCTTTGACTTGCAAGAAACATTTTCAAGTTTCTGAGAAAAGGACTTAGAAAGTGATAGAAAAAAAATATGGATAACAAAAATTCCAGATTTTCTTTGTTAATACAATTAGAGCCATATGAGCTTAAAGATATATAGATTTCTTTCCTCACACTAAAAACAATGCACATAGCTTCAACAAGCATCTAAAACACTTCCTTCCCACTCAGGAGACTTGGTAATACTACATGCAAATAACAATATTATATATGTACACCAACATGTCATGTCAGTTGTAGGACAGTGTTAACACTGTCTTTCCAGAAGAGAAATAAAGCAAGGTGTAATCCAGTGTGCATTCCTAGAATACAAGTTTATATTATCCAAAAAATTTCCACTCATGTGCAGCATCACAGCTGGAAGTAGTCAGCTGAGGAAAGACCAAGCTGAAGGCTTAGAGGCCTAGAAGGTATTGGACCAGAAGGCTGGGATGGACAGGTGAGGTAGCAAGGCGGGCAGCCCAGCCATGGGCGTGAGTGTCCACCGGAATCTCCCCTGCATCACACGCAGGGAAAGTCCTACAGAAGCGCTTGCCGGTCCTGCTCAAGTTGTGTGCTGGAAACTGAATGGCCTGATTTGTACAAGAGGAAAAAAGAATGAAAAGTAATTCTGCTAAATAAATATAAGAAGAAAAGAAAATAACAAAAGAAGAAATGGAGAGGGGAGAGAGAGGAAGGGAAGAAGGAATGGAAAGACAAGGAGAGGAATGGAGAAAGGGAGGAAGGAAAGATGGAAGGGAGGAGGGAGAGAGAAGGAGGAGAGACAGGTAGGCAGGAAGAAACGGAGGAAGAGAAGAAGTGACAAAGTAAGAAATACACTGACTACTTCCTATAGCTTCCCAAAGTTCTCTACAAGTGAACTGGTTCTACAATAAAAATTTTCTGAAAACTTTTCCTGTAGAAAGTTAAGGGACAAGATAAGGCTCATATACTCAAGATTTCCTGCCTAAGGAGGAATGTATCTTGGCCAAATAGTTATGCATTGTCATTGTGGACACAGAAATACACTGGCTAGAGCTTGTGTTCTTATTCTGTCCAGATCCCTCGTCATAAACATGAGGATTGTTTCTCAATATTAAATGTGAGTGCTGTGCCTTTGATCTGGTAAGTGATGCATGGGGCTCCTCTCTCCGGCTGGGAGGTCAGGCTGGTGTATTGGGCCGGAAGGCAGTGTCTGGAAAAGTCCTGAGAGTCTGGGACGGACCATTCTGGGATGCAAGTCTTAGACGCCTGACATCAAAGGCACCGAGAGATGGCAAAACAACCGCGGGAGATTCATACCTTAAAAATCTGTGCAGGTACTGGCGACTGCAGGGCGACCAGGAGAAGACCCCGTTCCGTCCAGCCAATGTGGGGGACATGATGTTGCCCTCGGACTTTTTACACATGTTCCCTTCCCCATCGTGCACCATGCCAAAGCTACAGAAGGGGAGAGAGAGAGAGAGAAGGGTCACTCAGCACCAAGAACAGCCGCCGTACGCACGGAGCCAGGCTGCCTCAAGTACCACTCGAGACTATGAAGATGCTTCCAAAGCTGCACAATCAACAGGTGAAAATCAAAGTGCTAACATCCGGACTGTTAGTCCTTGGGCACTCAGGGGCCTTTCCTGGGGAATGACCCGTCAGTGGTCCCCTCCTCAGGCAGCATCATCCGCCCTCTTCTCCCAGACAGCACCGCGCACTGCCTGAGGAGGGAAGCAGCAGGCGTGGGAGGTCTACGTGGCTCTGCAGACCTCCACAAAGGTCAGTCCTTCCTGGAGAGCAGTCCTTGTTGGCCTGCACTGTCCACTTTTCAGTCACAGGATGGACTACTTGGGTACAAAGATCTAAAGGAGATATATTCAGGGAATGAGCCACAGAGAAAGGCAGGGGGAGAGAAAGCCAAGAGGAAGGTGGTTACCGGGCCTGAGGTGCTCTATGCAGACCCCATGATGAATAGAGGGTAGGTGGCAGGGACAGGAAGTCGCCAGGTAGAGGAAAGAAACTAGAGGATCTACTTGTTGCTGAGGCTGGTCTCCTTCAACTGAATGTTTGCCTCAGAACCGCGTAATGGTGCAGTTCAACTTTACGGGCATGAGGTTCAGCATCTGAGCTCCGTGTTCTAAGGTACACCTCGACAGCCCCGTAAGGGGGGCACGGTGTCGTAGAAGGAGCTCTGAGTCTCCGTCAGGACCAGGCGGACCCAGGCAAGGGTGTAAGCCCAGCTGACTGGAAGCTGTATCCATGGAGATCTGGCAGGCCCATGTTGTCAAATGTCTGCAGGATTCCTGACTGGTACCAAGGGTGATGTGGATGTGGTCATCTGAGCCTCCACCCATCCTCTGATGTTCTGTGGAAGGCAATTGATCAAGGCCAAGGCAGCCATATGGCCGGGGGCGGGTGCCACTGCCCTGAGAAGGACGGGGGCAGGGGAGGGGAATGCAGTGGAAACCAGTCGCCCCCCACGCGCCTCTCCCCACCCCCCCCAGTTCCTCAGTGAAGCAGACGCTTCAAGGTCCAGCAGAGGGACTAGATACATTTGCTGCCATCACGACCTATGTTTCTAAATAATTCCAAGCAACCATGCCTCAACTCTGGGGCTATCTTGCTTTTCAAGTTTTTCACTTAAGGTATTTTCCATGATTTTATCTAGCATGAAGTTTCCAACTCTGCTAGCCGTTAAGACATCTGAGAAATGCACTAAACCATCTGGTGCCCCAGAGGTGCCGCGGGAGGTTTTCTGGTGGAGTCACAGGTTGGGGGTTTGGATCTGGCTGTCTTCGATGCCATGCGACGGGCGGTGAACAGCCTGTCAGCACCCACGTCACCGCTGTAGATGGAGTGATTCCCTCAGTACCCCATGCACAGATCGTGACATGATTAAAAAAATTGTCCATTGGCACAAAACTGCCACACGGAGATCGCACTTGATGTTAACATTGACAAAGCACAGAAGGAAGAGTAGGACACATCTTGAAGACCAGGTTGGTATCGGAAGCCAACAAATAAAAATTCCCGTTCCTGTTATACATGCCAGATATATTTTGTGCCTGCATACTGTAGTACTCTAATGAATACAGCTTGCACTTCATCCACTAATCAATGTGTCTTCTCTCCTTATGCTTAATCATAAGAGCTGAGTCTCACCCATGCCATAGCCCCACGGCCAGCAAACTCAACAGGGTCAGCAGTTTCCACAGTGATGTTTGTTCACTGCATTAAGCACAACCTTCCATTTACAACACAGACCCAAGGGCAAACCGAACTTCAGATTGAATGCTATCTGTGAGAGAGAGTCAATGCCAGATGCTTTCAGTGACAGCCACAATAAGATCAGAAAGAGGTAATTAACCTCCAGAGAACATTTTTTTAACTCATCACTAGTGACATACCAGGTCAGGAACTGGCAAGCGGTTTAAGAATACACATGGATTATTTCAGGCTGTTCTCTGTGGTGAAGGAAATTAGATTCCCTTTCAAGGAGCAATGGACCGATGTCACCTGGGTACCTGGGGTAATGTTGGCAACCTCAGGTAGGAAGATGCCCAGAGCCTGCGGCAGGCTTCCTGGGAGCCATGGCTAAACGTCCACCACAGGTGGATGCTAAGATGGAGTCACGGGTGAGGCAGGAGTCAGGGGGCCGCCAGGAGAAGTCGGTGGGAGACAGCAGGGGCTGCGGAGATGGCTGTGGCACTCAAGAGCTGTTTGACCTTGGCTTAGCTGTTCAAGCTGCTCAGCCTCAGTGTCCTCATGAAAAAAGGGAGATGAATAATAAAATAAAAGCCTCTCAAGAAACTACAAAAAATAACGCAACTTGGCTACGTAAGTTCATAAAGGAAAATTCAGAGTATCTCTTTCCTTGATGGAAATACGATCATGATCACATCAGCCAGCAAGCAGAACTCATTCACACATGGGTGTGCTTGTGTGTGGCTGGCATAGGGGAAGGGCTGGCCGGAAGCAAGCTCTAATACTTTTCAGCATGGAAACAAACACTCTTGAGAGGAAGGATAATAGATACAAATGGGGATCTGATGGTGTGAGCCCAGGATCCCTGGAGGACAGTGACGGAAGCAGCCCGGACAGAGGTCCAGAGAGCTTGCTCTCATAGTCTAAGGTCCCTGAGTGCCTTCTCCCCCTGGTGGAAGCATCCAGGCTGAGGACAGAGCAAAGCCTGCGCTGGGGGACTGCAAACACGGGGTCAGCATCCCACGTCATCTGGAAATCCACGTGAGTGAAGTGGAGCTGTCACCTAGCAGGCTGAGGTGTCCACCTGCTTCTTTGAAAACCTCCCTAGTCCCTGGGCAGTGTCTTACAATGCCCCACCTGCTTTACCTGACCCTTTGCATGGCAAATCTCTTTCTGAAGAGCATGGATCTTTTTATAAAACCCTACAGAGCCCCTGGCAGGCATATTGTGCTGGTGAATAAGTCAACCAACTCAGGGGAAGAGTCGTAAGGGTAAGTCATGAATAGCTCAAGCACAGGCAGATGTTTGGACAGAGACTTACTGTTCTGAAATGATAACCTTCGTACCTGCACATAGTGCTGGCTGTGCCCTGTGGCTCGAGAGAAGAGGAACCCGGGTGATAGCCGGTAAGTGATGCTCCCTGCTGGCTGTAAGGCACAGGAATGCTGGGTTGTGTCTGCTGTCTGAGCCCCAGGGCTCTGCCTAGCGCAAGGCCTGGCTTCCCAGAGCAGATCAGAACTTTCCACTGACTTCTCACCCAATGACATAGTCTCCAAAAGGTGCAGCTCAGTAGAACACTGGTGGCTCACCCTATAATCCTAGTTACTCATATCTGAGGATCCTGGCTCAAAGCCAGCCTGGCAGGAAGGTCTGTGAGGTTCTTATTTCCAACTGGAAGTAGAGCTACAGCTCAAGTGGTAGGGCATCAGCCTTGAGCACAAAAGTCCAGGCCCTGAGTTCAAGCCTTGGAAGTGGTACACACACACACACACACACACACACACACACACACACACACACACACACACACACACACACAGAGTGTGTGCATCTCAGTCCTTGGTGTATCTGTATCAATTCTTCAAATCCTATATCTAGCAAATGCATTCTGTGTATGGGGATTTCACAAAACCAGCAGGCTCCTTGGATGGCTGGTGCAGTAGCAGCCTACCTGTGCCTGTACATCATGGAGAATACACATCTGAATTCTAGCTCCAGCCCCATCTCCATTCCAACACCCATCCCAGCCCTGTCCTTGACACTGTCTTCTGCTTTTCAGCCAGATTACCCAGCATAAAATACAAGATGTTTAAAATGAAAATAGTTAAATGTAGTTGAAGGAGCTGAAATGTCCTTGAGTTGAAGGTCAGGAGTCTGTACTTCCCGGTGTGGCAGATGCTCCTCTGTCCAAGCCACGGCCTCCGGATGGGGCCAGGAGTAACAATCTGCCTTTGAAGCAGGATCTCTAGTGATTTTCATAATAAAAGTCCTAACAGATGGGAGCTTAAAGGACTTTTTCATTCCTAAGAATCAGAACTCGAAAATTTTAGTTTGCTTGCTGCTCATTGCTCCGGCTGCTCATTCTCATACACTGGCAGTGCACACGGCCTGTCGCTCAGGAAAAGCACCCTAAGGGCTCGGGCTAGGTGTAGGCTTCTCCGAGTTTGAGTTCCAGAAACTTTTCTAAAAGTAGTTTGTAACAAACAAGTACAGCTGTGGTCATTGGTGCTGTTACTCGGACTGCTCCTCCGGGAACCCGGTGGCATGTGCAGACGCGCCCTGTGCTCCCGTGTGACCTGGGCTACCACGCGGACGTGGTCTCCTCAGTGCCTCAGCTCTCTGTCTCTTGCACAGCACCCTCTACACATGGGGTTCAGGAAGGACCCTGTAATATCTAGAGGTCAAATCTGCTAACAAAGGGCACGCACTGTCGGGACAGGCAGCTCCTGGATTAACTTCATATACATTCCCACTTTCAAATGCAAGTACTTCCCCCTTGTTTGGAGGAAATTCTTTTACAACAAGCCCAGTGTGAATGAGGAAAGGCAATATTAGTAACTGGCTTCTGAATAAATGCAAAGCTAGTTTGGGCTATCTGGAGTTTGTCTTTGGTTGTGTTTCCTGCCTGCAAAGGCTAGCATGACAGCCATATCTCAATGGCTTATCAAATGCTGACAGGGGCATTTGGTGCCTTAAACAGTTCTTGACTTGATTGTTTAATTAAATTCAGGTATGGTTCAGAGGACACCAAGAGCTTCGTATTATTACAATAATGAAAGTTTTTGAAGTTTAAATGTAGCACACTATTAAGAATACAATTTTGATTTAGTTGAAAGCCTTGTAAAGTGTATGTACAATTTTCTGAGCAATGAAGTAGTCAATCATTATCTACAAGGATCAGTAGTGGGTTCACAGCCCATTACCGGGAGGCCCAAGCCTCCCGGGCCTCCATGAGACTCTTCAGAGTAAAGGCTCACGCAGGCACACATCTGCATGCACACAGACTCGCGGTGCATGCATGTGTTTGTACACACACACACACATACACACATGGAGAGCAATGCCTGGAAACGGACAAGGTGACTTCAGTCTGTGACCACTATCCCTTTTCCCATGAAGGACGGTGAAACTGGTTTTTCAAAACAAATCATTTAAAGGAATTTTAAATTCCTATTGCCAGCTAAACTGTATTGAGAGTAAAACAGTGACAGAAAGAATTGGATTTCAAGTCCAGGATCAACAGACCGGAAATCACTTTCATCACGACCGCTGGCCTCTGTGGTCATCTGGACTCCTGCAGAGAGGCTAGGCCTGCTGGGACAGCAGCAAGACCTTCGTGTTTATTTTAATAGTCAATGACTCCAGGCAAGGTGGAACAGGGATCCACTGGCCTATGAGCTCTTATCTAATGACAAGTATGAATGCAGACATTGTCTTATACGGAGAGGATGCCAGTGACTTCGCCTCCTTGCTGGGACCTGGGTTCCTGGGGGATGGGACGTTCCAGTGGAACGTGCAGGCTGGGGCCTAGCACTTGCCCCTCCACGTCTCCACGTGAGCCTTTGGGCTTGAGGCTCAGCTTGATGCTGCCTCCTTTGACGATCAGCCACAATGAAATCAGAGGCGGAAGATGGAAAAGCCCTATGAGGCCATCTTCAGTCAGTACACACGTTCCCTAACTACGCTCTCCTACCTGTCAAGAGCAGTTCCTCTATAAATCACACACACACACACACACGGACACAGACACAGACACGGACACACACACACACACACACACACACACACACACACGGACACGCACATGGACATAAAATCAATTCCCATAACCACTCATACCCGATGGCTGGCTACTGTCTGTCCTCAACCTTTTGGAAAATGAGAATGACCAATGGGTCAGTCACATGACAGAGGAGCAGAAACAGAAAGAACCGTTCCCCGCCGTAGATGTGAAGAGCAATGGGAGGGAAGCTTGGAGGGAGGGAAGGGTAAGTCTGCACCCCGGGATGGCTTTGGAATGTGCTCCAAAAGACAAGAGCCCCAGGCTCCACCTGTCCCGCCCCCACCTGGGGATGGACTTACTTATGGCCAGATTCGTGGGCGATGGTGAAGGCCAGTCCCAGCCCCGTGTCTTCGTTAATGGTACAGCTGCGGTATTTACTACACATCCCACTGATAGGTGCAAATCCTGTGCGACATTAACATTAAAAGAATATAGAACAATATAACAAAATAAATCATGGCAAGTTTGTTTTCTGTCCTGGAAAATAAAAACAAAATATGAGCTATGCCGTGGTAGGAGAACCACGTAACAGACACCGGATGGTGTGGGAGGGGGACCCGTGTAGGAAGGGGATTCATGATTCTGGGCGAGGGTCCTGACCCAACAGGACACGCACTGAACATGATGGGTAACATCTTCCTTCTGTGATCATGTCCTCTCTGCCCCAGAGGAAGAGTCTGTAGAGAATGGGTGGGTGGAGAGTTCCCCAAGACTGCCTCGATTCACACTTGTCATGATGAGGATTTGTCATGTTCACAGATATGATTTACTGTGCTGAAAGGGCACAGAGCAAAGCCAGCCACGCATAAAGGCACATGGAGTCTGGAGAGACCAGATGTGAGCGGCGCTGGCATGCCCACAGCTCAGAAACGGGATAGGAGAGCACATGAATTGTCTCCCTGGGGCGTCTGGAACTTGGGGTGCAGGGATTTTGAGGTCTGGTCCACCACACACACCCGTCCACATTCCAGAAGGAAGTCAGGTGCGAAGCGAGAGCCATTTTAGTTGAGCAGTGTAGGCACAGGTGCCACTGTGATCAGTTAAAGTCCCGAGAACTACCCTTAAATCCCAGTCTCCTTAGGCCAGCGGAAGTCTGATCTAGTCCCCAGTCCTCCTTAAGGACAGCAATGAGGCCGCTATGCAATCTCGGTCCTGAAAAACAGAACCAACCTCTATGAGATTAGGTATTATCGAAAAGTGTTTGTAATAAGACGTCTTCCTCTCAGATAATTTGCAGAAAAAAATAGAGAAAAAATAGAGTGTCCTGTGAGGTCCCAGTGAGAAGCACAATATTACAATAGCCATTTGGAAGAATATCGAAGTGCTTCCCTGAAACACTAAAATATGGCTTCACGATGAATACTGAGAAAGTTATAGAGAAATGGGGAATATATATATATATATTTTTTTTTTGGTCAATCGTGGGGCTTGAACTCTGGGCTTGGGCGCTGTCCCTGTGCTTTTCAGCTCAAGGCGAGCGCTCTACTGCTTGAGCCACAGCACCACTTCCGGTTTTTGAGGGGTTTATTGGAGATAAGAGTCTCACAGACTTTCCTGCCCAGGCTGGCTTTGAACTGGGATCCTCAGATCTCAGCCTCCTGAGTAGCTAGGATTACAGGCATGAGCCACCAGTGCCCAGCAGGAATATAATATTATTGCAGTATATCTACCAATATCTGTAAATGGAGTATTTGTGTCACATTGTGTGGCATCTGACAAATGGTAAGAGAAATGAATGGAAATATTTCCTATTGCCAATGAGAAAGAAAATCTTGACTCTATGAGGAACTTTTTGTTCCATAGCTATTCTTTTTTTTTTTTTTTGTCTGTCATGGGGCTTGAACTCAGGGCCGGGGCACTGTCCCTGTACCCTTTTTCTCAAGGCTAGCACACTACCACTTTGAACCACAGCACCACTTCTGGTTGTCTGGTGCTTAATTGGAGATAGGAACTATCAATCCTGCCTTCTAAGTAGCTAAGACCACAGACATGAGCCACCAGTGCCTAGCTCCATAAATATTCCCAATGAATAAAAGCATACTTTTATATTTAGATAAAGTTTGTGTAGAAAGCGAGACTATTTCTTACAAATGTACTTCGTAGGAACTACTGGTTAGGGATATGGAACAGAACAAAATACTCAGTATACTATACTATCATGCCACTCCCCAAGAACACACACATGCACACTTGCATGCACGCACATGCACGCGTGCCCCATGCACACACCTGCAAACCTTGTGCACCATCCATCACACCACACCACTAGAGAACCTTACCCAATGTGTCACAGGGCTCATTCTTCCACGAACATATATCCAAACCGGTCAGTAAGATGGCGTGATCGTGGCGAGTTCCATCTTTTCCCATGAGTCCAGATTGCCACTGGCAGAAACTACTTAAAGTGCGGTCTGCGTGGTGACTTATCACCAGTCCTGGCTGTATGGGAGAGGCAAAGCCCAAAGAATGTGGAGAGAAAGCATGTTGTAAGGTTGTGCGTCATAAACTTTGATTTCAAGTACATAGGTGCATCTGTACCTAGACAGGCGCATAAACTAATACATGGGTTTCATGGAGTAAAATTCAAAGGTGGGTGTGGTACATAAACCTGTGCTTATGATAATAAACATGCATACGTGAAAATGGAACTAGGTAGGTGGAGAGGGCGGGCGGGCGTGGGAGGGCTGGGGGATGATGAAAGGGCTGGCACTGATCAAGATGCAGGTACTCAAAAGCTGACAGGTTGAATGGAAGCCTCTCTGTACAATTACTTAAGGATAATTTTTAAAAATAAGGGAAATAAATAAACCTGTCCGGGTTCAATTTAGTTTGTGAACTTTTCTGTACAGAGTCAATCAGAATGTATCCAACTACTATTGTGAGTGCATACTTAATGACTCATGAAGTAGAAGATAAACACATGAATTATTTGCATTCAGTAGCGTGCAACAGACCTTACTCAAGGATACAAAGTGACAAAGCAATTTCTGTGTGGCTTTGTGCATGCACACACATAACACACCTAGCCAGTGATCCCTTCACATGAGAACCGAACTGAGCAAGGGCCCAAGTGATCCCTCTTCTAATATTTCTTAATGCAGCATTAGTAACTTTCTTGTAGCTGCAGCGTGTTCCTGTGAAGCAATAGGTGGATTTGTAATGCTGCATTTCTGGAAGAGGAACTTCAACGAAGAGGAGCAATACTGAGGGTATTCACTGAGTGAAGAGTGAACCATCAGAGTGAAGACCATGTGAACTCATGGGAATGGAGAAGTTGGAGGGTAGCAAAAATTCCCATTTATAAGTCCATTATAGTTTCCAGAGCGTGGCCAGAGATCATTAAGTTAAACACCTCAATTTCAGCATAGCATCTTATCAAAAAAATTTCACTGCTGTGTCTTTCAGTCCCCAAATGTATTTTCTCTTTAAACTTTATTTTGTTTTCCCACAGTCAAATGCTCTAACCAGGCACATGCCGATGCCCTCAGCAGGCCATTTCCAGAGCAACTGCATTAATTAAAGTTAACACAGGTGTATGATCAAACGATAACCTCGCTGGTTCTTTGCTGCTTGGATGAATTCCCAGGTGAAAACGTTTTAATACAAAGAATAATTAACCTGTCACCTGAGAAGCCCTGTGCGGTCAGCTGCTCCCTGCAGCTCCGACCTCACAGACACACAAAAGACAATGGGGCTGGGGCCGAATCCTCCCTGACCAGTCAGGCTGGATTCAGCCCGGTGTGCACCCTGCTGCCTGCACCCCACCCTGCACAGCAAAGAGGGGCAGCCTCTACATCTCCGGAGTCACGTCCAGGTGCCTCTGAAAGAATTCGTGCCTGATGAGCAAGGAAACCGGGACCCATAGGGAATTCTGAAGGCATCATCACAGGCGAGAGAACAAGGGGTTGCCTAACTTGGGTCCAGTACCCACTCTTCTTGAAGAGTCAGTGAGCAGCTTAAGGAGAACAGAAACCAGACCCTTGTATGGCTAAGAACGCTGCCCAGTGCTCGCTGTGAACCGAGCTGCACCTGTGTAGGCCCAGGTGTGGGACGTCACCTGCAAGCTCTAATCGGCAGTTAGAAAGCAGGAAGAGAGCTCTGCTTAGCCTCCCAGGGTGGCTACCAGAATGCAAATCCAACACTGAAGGGAGAGAGTGCTATTGTGTCCAACTCTGGAGTCAGAGGCAGCCGAGAGAAGCAAGGCAGGGCCACGCAACCCACGGGCTAAAGTGGCTGTTCTATTTTTCCCCCTAGCGGGTGAAGTATATTCCTTACTATCCATGCACAAAGAATGACAAGAAAAAACACACATGAAAGAGATGGAAAGAAGCTTCTTCTAGGTACAGAATATTGAACACTTCCTACTCTACAGGAAGGAGAAAACACAATAATGATCTAAATACACAGAGGGAGCATATAAAGCCAAAAGAATTACTTTGCACGTATTCTTCCTGGGAACAAACAAGACCAACTGATTCCAAAAATGGAATACCTGTTCGTCTTCTAGAAGAATGAGCCCTACAATGGCTATGTTGATGTTTCCTCCTATGGTCCCATCCTTGAACAAGGCAGACACCTGAAACAGACAGAAAAGCAACATCAGCTCCAGACAGATCAGCCCTGTGGTAGCCAGAGTCACACCAAGGCTCCAAGCCCTCGACTTGCAGTGACAGCGGTGTTAATTGTCTTATATATCTAGGCAGTCACAAAGACCTGACTCCCAATTGTTGAAGCCTTATTTTGGCTACTTGGAAGTAAAAGCTGAAGTCTGAGGTAAGTGTGGGGAGGATTCCCCTGACATCAAACACTAATGAGACAATTGATTACAGAACCTGATTATTCAGTGTCCTGGTGGGAGTTTAAGGAAATGGGGTCATCTATCTATCTATCCATCCATCCACCCACCCATCCATCCATCCATCCATCCACTTACCTACCTATCATGTATCTATTTATCCAAGCAGGGTTTCTCTATTTAACTTGGTCTGGCCTTGAACTCATGATCCTCCTGTTCCTGTTTCTGAAGTGCTGGGATTTTAAGGCTGAGTAACCAGGCCAGACTGGGAGCATTCTTTAACTCATAATGGTGATATGCACCTAGGGAGCATGCTCAAGCTCTCCTGGCAAGGATTCCCACAAGCACACGAGGACGGTCTAGAATAAGACCATGTGAACACAAGAAAGAAAGAAGAGAGAATGCGATAGGAAGAAAACACAAGGAAAGCGAGATCGAGAGGCCGGGCGGGTGCAGCCATGGGACTGTTGACCAGAGTGAGCAGGGTGAGGACCTGAGACACTGCAACTGCCACCAATGCGACATTTGGCCCAGAAATAGAGACAGGACAAAACCCCAGAGTCAAGGCGGGCACAGCCGCAGACCTGAGGCACAAAGCCTCACCCCAGGGCCGCTCCACGTCCCCACTCCCCGGGGACCCTGGGGGTCAGTCCATCAAAAGCAATTTTGGCATTGATCATATAGCAGCTTCAGGAAAAGATACATCTGGGGCACCATGCCTACGGAGGTGGAACTTAGAACGTGCGAGCAAATACAGTCATTCCTCTACCCTGACTCGTACGTCTCTCTCTTACTCGGACGACGCTGGGTTTGATCTGCAGGGCTCTGGACTGCAGCCCCAGGCCGTGGGGTCTCATCTGTCCTTTCATTTCCCCAGTAATCACCACAGCTGCAGCCAAAGACAGCCTTCATCCGGGAGGATGTTTCTCAGTTTCAACACTCCTCGAGGGAGGGGTGGATGTGTCGGTGTGGTCCTCCCAATCACTTACGCTGACAAAGGTGCAGATGTACCGCACTCCATCTCAACCTTCTCCTAGCACACACAGTATCTAGGAGCTCAAAACACCCGACAGGACAGATTGCAGAGACCCATTATGTCCCCCCTTTGTTATTCCAAAGTTCTGAGTACATCTTTGGATTGGACCACAGTAAAACTAAGAGTTGAGACAGGAAATGTTTCTTCCATGAGAGACACAGGTGCACCAGGACGGAGTGCAGGCGGGGCGCAGCCTGGCGTGTGTGTGGGGTGGGGGGCCCGCCTACCATGTTGAGCACGGTGAGGACGTAGGTGGTGATGTTCCCATGGCCATGGTTCCGCATCATCCTGTTGTCCACCACCACCAGCGTCTCCACGTTCAGCTCGTCCTTTTGAGGGGACTTGAGGGGAGAGCGCTTGTGCCTCAGGCCCGGCTGGTACTCGTCAGGTAAGATGAACAGGTCTTCTGAGGGAGGCTGGGGCATGTCTGTGAGGGGACGAATTAAAGAGAATATCGTCACTCCAAAACCAAGGTGGTGGCACGTGCCTGCAATCTGAAACCCAGCTCCAGGGCAGCAGAAGCAAGGGGACCATGCCGGCTTGGGCTGCACAGTGACGGTCTATCTGCATCTCTCTCTGTAGATAGGTACCTCTGCGTATCTACATCTATACTTATAAATAGATACCGCTACAGAGAGACAATGAATATAAACCTAGAGGGCAGTAAACAGATACACAGACACGTGGACAGCTACACAGATAGATGTACAGATAGATGATTTATACCAGATAAATACATAGCTGATAGATAAATAGATACAAAGATAGATGATTAAAAAGTTTGGAAATGAGGGAGTGGGTAATACAGTTCAAAGAGAAATGTACTTATTACCATAAATGTGTAACTGTATATCACCTTTGCAATAAAATGTTTTTAAAAAGTTTGTCATGCAAAACATTAAATACAGCTGTATAATGCAGGTATCAGGGTAACCAGTGCTGCAATTTTCTGTAATATTATTTTGTTGTGATTTAGAACAAGATAGGAACCTCTTTGGTGGTAAGTCCTAATAATTGGAAATACAATATCCAAATATAGAAACACGGGATTTGTGGAACAGGGTTCTTCAATAGAATAGCGAAAAGCAATATGACTAAAAGTTAAATGGAAAGGTGCTGTCTTGCATTTTTCCCTTCTAAAGACTTTTGGTGATTCTTTTTAAAGTTGATGCCATGCATGGACACAAAGCTGGTTTGCCAATATTGTTTTCAGTGTGTTACAAACTTCTTGCAGCATCTGCACTCAGTGAGGATTTCATTTCTCAGAAAGTACCATGCATACTTACCTAGAAAACAGCACATTCTGCCCTTGTGAGGTAATTCCTTTGTAAAATTTTTTTTGTATTTAAACCCATTTATATCACATTAAAGCAACCAGACTTAGTGGATACCAGAGAAAATGAGTTTAGAGTTGTTGCATGGGAAAGCAAGAATTCTACACAACCCCACACTGCCAATCACCTATGAGTCACACTGAGCAGATGCTATTTGTCTGACTGACAGTCACAGCCAGGGTATTTTATTTCTCATACAGCTGGGATATCTCTAATCCAAACATCTAAATTCCAAACCTATCCAGAATCCAATCACTTTGAGTGCTGACTTGAAGTCCTGAGTGAAAAATTCCACGCTTTCTCTCTTACAAGAAACCCTAGTTGAAACACATGTACCCTGAAAACATTATATAAAACTGCCCTTGGGCAATGCCTGTAATGTCTGTAGGAAGTATATGATTTTGAGCTTAACTTTGAATCCTGTTCCCAATATATCACACTAGGTTCATATTAAAAAAAATTTAAATTCCTACTCAATAGAATCCTTGAAAACGATTAGAACTGGTGACAATTCAAATATGAAGCAGTTCAGGTCGGAAGTATGTCACCTAAGGAATACCCAACCTGCACCTTTGACTTGGGTGAACCTGTGGGAGAGCCACAATGGCACTGGCCATCTGCACTCTCTGTCCATAAACACAAAATCCTCACTGCCACAACCTGTCTTTGTGTCCATCACGGGGCGACCACCAGCCCCTTGGGGGGGGGGGGGCGTCAAGCAGGCAGAGAGAACAGATGTAGCCTGCTCTTTATCCCTCCTCAGAAAACATGGGCAAGGGTTCTGAAGTCTGGGTGGAGTGATCTGAGCGTCCCTGGACTTCCTTTCTGCAGATGGAGAAACGTGAGTTGAGTACAGGACACGGAAGAAGGAAGGACAGCACCAGGTCCTAGTGATAGCACAGGAGCTCTCCGCTCTCACTACCCAGGGCTCTCACAAGCCCTCCAGAGCAGATGCTCACCGTCAGGATGGGACTCAGAGCACAAAAGCATGTCAGTACCAGCTTATGCCACCATTGGCTGATGCCAGCAGCTGAGGGGCAGAAGAAGCCTTCATCAGCCTGGGACTCAGTCAACCAACTTTAACAAATCTACCTGCTCCCTGTGGAGCTTTTCCATAGACCGCTACTTCAGTGAGCACTGAGGACACACTTTTTGCCGGAGTGTCTGATAGAAAGGAGTGTTCTGCGAACAAACTTCTCCAAGGCAGGACCAGCACCACCAAGAAGGTCAAAGCAAGTGGGACTGAGTTTTCTGTATTCATTTGAATGTAGCACAGGACCTCTGTTTTATTTACAGGATGAATTGGGTTCTGATGCCCTGCAGGCACTGAGAATCTGAGAGTCCTTATCTGCTGAGGTGCCAAGTCATTCTCATCCATCCCTCTTTTTGGCCAAGGTTTACAGAGCAGCAGCCATAGCTTCAGGTCTGCTTCGGGAGGTGAGTCAAGAGACTTCAGCCTTTGAGGATGGGCATGGGGAAGCTCCAAGGGCCCATGTGAGGATGTAGGAAGGTGAGAGGATTCCAGAAAGCTGTGGTTTCTGGAAGGTGAAGAGTTTCCACATAAAACGCAAACGACCGAGCCCCTCCTGCTCATGACAAAGAACAAGATTTCTAGAAATCTGGGTGACAAATGTCAGGTAAAGTATACCCTGCATCGTCTGGCCTTTTGATGTTTTGATGTGGTGGAGTGAAGCATGTAAATATGTATATAGATAAATTACCTCAGCAGGAAAACTATAGGGGTTTTTAATAACTCTAAAACCTCAAAAATATAGAATTACTCAGTAAAAATACCAGAATTCTTCTGACAATATCTGGCAGACTCTATCTTTCTGAGCCATGTGTCATTTAATCTGCCCAGGGAACAGTTCCTTTTTGAAAAAAATCTGAGCACTGTGTAGTCATCTTCTGTGAGGAGCTGTCTACAGGAGACCGTCAGATAATGCCTCTCTGAATCACTGCTTGAGAGCAGTAGTGACAGGCAGACATGTTTTCAAGAAAATTAAAGTTTTCCTTGGTCACACAAAGACACAAATCGCTAAGCAGACAAAGGAATCGCCCTTACATACATTTCTTGCGTCTTCCGCAGAAGTGCTGCTTTTGTGGGGGCCTGAGAGCATGCCTGTCCTCACGGAGGCTCTGGCTTGCCACCTCTCTCTTCCTGGCGACCATCAGGATCTCGTTGGCCTGGGGAGCCTGGGGCGCCCGGGGCTCGGTGGATCTCTTGTACAGCACGTGGGAGGGAGAGCAGGGGCCAGCGGGAGGACATCCACTGTGTGTCTCTGCGAGACTCGCAGGAAGTGGCTTCAGGAGATAGTCGGCTTCCTCTGTCCTTATCATGCCTGACTGGAAAAGCAGAGAGTCAGAGGAAACAAAAGACACAGTCACACTCCAGCTGAGACCTGGCCAGTCCTCCGCTCCCATCTCATACACATGCTGCTCAGGCCAGCCCGAGCATGTGCGGGAAGGACTCACACACCTGGGCTGAGACACGGGAAGGTTCCTATGCAGAGCTTCTGCCCTCTCCCCCGTGTCCCTGTGGACAACACTGCAGAGCAGAGCGTTGACTCGGACACAGCTGGCAATACCCCAAACTGTGGGTGAGTCAAGGAAATGTGCACAAACTTAGATGTTGGTTTTGGTAGAAAGTGCCAGAGAGAGAAAATTAGTATCCTAATGGCTCATTTTGCAAATTCCTATTGAAATGAATACAAAAACATTCAGAGAATGTGGTACTTTCCAGAAAAGTAAACTTAATAAAAATTATTCTAGAAGAAACCATTAAAGGACTTAGAGCATCAGAGGGAACTTTCTAAGTAAAGCGTTGGGGGATAGGGGAAATAAGTGCTTTTATAAAACACTAAAACATTCGTATTTTATAAATCATTTATACTGCATGGAGAAAAGTCGAAAGCTTTCTCTCTAAGATCTGGAATAAACTAGGGCTGTCCCCTATCACCACCATTATCAACATAGTACTGGATCATTTGGTGAGAAATCAGCAAAGAGAAAATCAAATGCCTGTATGGAAAAGCAGTATGAAAACAGACCTTTTAAAATTCCTTAAGGACACTGGGCACAGGTGGCTCATGGTGATAAACCTAGCTATTCAGGAGGCTGAGATCTGGGGATCACAGTTTGAAGCCAGCCCAGGCAGAAGTCAGTGAAACTCTTAGCTCCTGTTAACCACTAAAAAGCCAGAAGTGAAGCTGTGGCTCAATTGGTAGACTGGTGGCTTTGAACACAAAACTCAGGTTTTGAACACAAACTCAGGGTTTGAGTTCAAGCACCAGGACTGGCACGTGCATGCGTGCACACATGTGCACACACACATACACACACACACAATTCCTCAAGGATACAAATTTGAGTGACAACCTTTTTACTTTTTAGAATGATAAACATTTAAAGCCTGATAATGCAATTGTTAGTGAGAAGAGGACAAACAGGCAAAGGTGGAAACTGAGGTCCTACCAGGAGGCTAGCTAGCATTAGAGCTATCCAACCCATTCATCAACATTGACAGCATACCATTCAGTTCTGGGATTTAAATCCTGAAAATCCTTGCCAAATAGTTCTTCTAATTATTTTTGTCTACATTTGAAAAATATGGCACACACATAAAAAGATTAATCAGGGCTGGGAAGGTGGCTCAGTGGTAGAGCACTTGCCTTGCATGCCTGAGGCCCTGGGTTCGATTCCTCAGCACCACATAAGCAGAAAAAAAAGCCAGAAGTGGCGCTGTGGCTCAAGTGGTAGAGCACTAGCCTTGAGCTGAAGAGCTGAGGGACAGTGCCCAGGCCCAGAGTCAGGCCCCACGATCGGACCCCCCCCCCCCCTCAAAAAAAAAAAAGATTCATCACCAGATATACAAGGATGGTTCAATCACACAAATCAGTAAGCATGAAACAATAAACATCAACAGAATGAAACACAAACATCACTTAGGTATCTCAATAGCTGCACAAAAGGTATCTGATGAAAATTAACATTCTTTTATGATAAAACACTGAACAACTTACTGTAGAAGGAATGTATTTCAACATAATAAAGGCCATACATGGCAAGCTCCCAGCCAACCCCACACTCAACAAGGAAAAGCCAAAGCTTTCTCTCTAAGATCTGGAATTTGACAAGGCTACCCTCTCTTACCAGATATTGGAAAATAACTCAAATGGTCATATTTGCATTTGACCTGATCTTATATACAGAAAACCCCAAAGATTCAACCAAAAGCACTACAGATGTTATCAAGGCTGCAGAATACAAAATAGCATTGTCATGCAACAAGGGTGAATTCTCTGATAATTCAAGAAAGCAGTATCACTAAAGCAGCTACAAAATAGTAGACATGTGTTTATCCAGTGTTTCCCAGTGAAAATTACAAAACACCAATGAAAAAAGCTGAGGAGGAGATGAGGGATGTCTTCATTGGATTATATAATAGCAGAATGAATTTACTAAAGTTTGAAACTGTTACTAAATGTTGGATAATTTTATGTCACTTACAGCTCTCTAATATAATTACCTATATTATTATTTTATTATTTTTATACGTTTCGACATTTTTTGATGAATTGTTCCACAGAGGAAGACAAGCAAGTGTCTGCTCTGCTTGTTGTTTCCAGAGCTCATGTCTGATTCTCCCTGGGATGCTGGGGGTGGGAAGTCTTGTATCATCTCAGTGCTCACCACAGGAAGCACCGTGTGGGTCTGGGCAGTTCTGGGGGATTCTGAGCACACTGGAGGGTGGGGCAGGCAAGCGAAGTATTCCTGAGGTCTTGCCATCTAGGAAAGGCTGAGGTGAGGCGTGGGGGGGAGGTGACTTAGAGGAGGAGAGCCCAGGTTGATTAGACATGCAGAGAGTAAGCACTGGCCACAGCATTCCTGCTGTCCAGGGAGAGAAGGCAGAGGAAAACTTGGTCAACTATCAGTGAAGCCATCAGCGCTGTGGGGGGTAGACCTCCTGGGGACCAGACATCACTCAGCACTGAAAGGGAGAAATGCTTGGAATTCAAGCCCTGCATCAAGGAGGAGGAGGAGGAAGCTGAGGAGGAGGAGGAGGCAGCCAGCTTCCATGTAGGACTGAACTGGTATTCCAGAATATTACTGACTAAAGGAGGAAGTGCTCCTTTGAGGTTGGTGGTTTCACCTAGGAATGGCCAAGTCTGGAATTTCACACTGGATAAAGCAGTTGTCAGTTCTCTGAAGTGGACCATAAGCCACTACCAGGCAGTGCCCTGTGCACGACCCAGGCCCAGGTTCCACATCGCTGAAGGTGGCTGGCGAAGTATTAAACTAAAAACGAAGACATCCTGCCTTACTAAAACATTTTGTGATAGGCAAGCGATCCTTTGCTTTCCCAGCCACCCTGCATTTCCTTCGGAGCCAGAAGAAGTGTGACCCATCATCTCTTGGAATCGACGTGGGGAGTCAGAAGCCCCAGAACTGACAAGCCATGCAGCTATGAGACCTATTAGCTGTGTGGCTTTGGAAGAATTTGGCAGCTTCTCTGTGCTATTTTGTCATCTAATAGATAGATATGAGGATAGCTAGTCACCTGAATTTTTCGGACTTAACAATATTGTAAGGAGGGGGGGTTTGGTGGGGGGACAGGGGGAGGCCGGGAAGGGATGTGAAGGGTAAACAAAGGAGGAGGCTGCAATGCTTGATAAGAAATGTACTCATTATCTTGCCCATGTAATTGTAACCCCTCTATACAGTATGTTCACAAAAAATAAAAATTAAAATTAAAAAAAAAACAAAACAATAATGTATTTAAAACATATGATGTATAGTAAAAATTGGCTAATTACCAAATTAATAAAGCAAAGGACAAAAAATATCAGTCTTCACCGGGTGATTGCTGATTGTCTTGTGGTGATTTGGGGTCATGGAATTTTGGGGTCGCTCTGCAGCTCTGATGAGAGTGCACCCAACACAACACACATCCCAAATGCATCTTTGCTCTGAGTTTGCTGACTTGACGTTCTGCACTATTACAGGCTCCTGGTCTACCACCTGTGTATTCTGTGAAGAGGGATTTAAAACCATGCTCTGCTTCCAAGGCTCAAGTATCTTCAACGACCCGGTGGAGAGAAGTTGATAATTATTTTTTGTTGTTGTTGTTGGTCATGGGGCTTGAACTCTGGGCCTGGGTGCTGTCCCTCAGCTCTTCAGCTCAAGGTGAGCACTCTACCACTTGAGCCACAGTGCCACTTCCGGTTTTCTGGTGGTTTATGAGAGATGGGAGTCTCACAGAATTTCTGGCCCCGGTCTGGCTTTGAACCATGATCCTCAGAACTCAGCCTCTTGAATAGCTAGGATTACAGGCGTGAGCCACCGGCGCCTGGCTGCATTGATAACCCGTGTTGCATCTTATGTTCAAATGACTTCTAATTTCCTTAAATGTAGTAACTGATAAGCATGGTACTTTGTAACCCTTGATGAGCAAGGGACAGTGGAAACTATGCTTCGTTTTCACATCCGCTTGGGGCATCCTTGCCAGGTTATTTAAAACAGTAGGGGCAAATCATGGAAGATGCATATTTCCTTCTTAGCTAAATGTTTCTGAACCAAGAGCACTTGCTTGAAATGCAGAAAATGTGTAGCACACAGTCAACATCAGGATGCCAGAGCACAGATCATTAACCAGGTTTTCTCAGGGGTCAGGGACCCCGGAGCCTCCCAGGCTACGGCTCACAGGCAGAGCTGTAAATCATTGTCCGTGGGAAGCTCACCAGTCACTGGGTAGGTGGAAGGGGCTAGCGTTCCAACGCTGAGACAGGGTGGGAAAGGGAAGGAGGCCTGCATGCTACTGCCAAGACAGATGGGCTGCTCCGAAGCATGGGTCTACTACACTGTATTGATTACTCGCAGCATTCACAGGTCTACTACATTGTATTTATTACTCGCAGCATCGATTGATTTTTATTGTTTGGGTCTCTATCTATCCACCATCTATCTACGATCTCTTTCCATAGGCAATATAAAGAAAGAAAGTGAAGTAAACTGAGAAAGGCTTCTCCTCGAGGCTAGTTCTCCTGTACTGTGGCCCCTTGCTTAGCTCAGGTGCTCACGAGCAGCCTGTGCAAGGGAGCTGGCCGTGGACAGACTCGGGGGGAAATGGTAGGAGAGACAGGCATTTGGACTTCAATATAGTTTTACTGTAACTCTCCTCCTTTATCTTTTCAATAGCATGGTAAGAGGCATCAGTATTCTACTCAATCTAGATCTCCTAAGAGATGTTTCAGAAACACTAGACAATTGCAGCTTTCATGAAGGCCAAACTCTGCTTTGGATCCTCTTGGATCTTCAGAATCACACACAAAGCAAACCAAGACAGATCCATCACTTTCCGGCCATATCTGCTCCAAACCACAGTCAGCCTGTTGCATGACTGTGCGTGATGTTTTGAAAATCAGATCCAGCCAAAGGCAAAGAAGTTAAATAAGCCAAAACACTCCTCCTTCCCCAGGGGATCTTGGATCTGATTCTCTTCCCTCCTTTTACACCTGGCAAACACACGGGGCCTTTACAACCCTTCAAGACGACAGGACTGATGTTCCTGTCACAAGAAACCCTACTGTCCTAAACCCCAACAAACCCAAGGTTCTTGGTTTCCACGATTTGCTCAGCACTGCACTCAGTTTCTGGACACTTTCCAATTACTGATCTATGCACTCAAGGCCTACCATTTGACCCTTGACACCGGACAATCTCTCATAAACTGTATCTTGTTCGTTAGGGTATTATTCACATCACCAAAATATAGCCAAGACTTGGTTTTTCACAAACCCTCAGTTCCTACCACAGAGACACTGAGCCACATCTGCAGCACCCAAGGACCAAGAAGGGGAAACAGAGCAGTCTGGGAGAAGAAGAGCCAGCATGAGCAGAGTCAGCGTGGGCTGACTGGCAGCGGGAACGAGCAGACCGCACGCTCTGGGTCCCGAGATGTCCAACGAGCCTGGCTTCGAGCATCACTCAAACAAATCCCTTTCAGTTGTTGAGCTTTATCAGGCCAAACGCAGCCAGTGTAACCAAGTTTCATGTTTCATGGACACCCAGTGACGTCCCTGAGAAGAGCGTGCTACACAGCGGGCCCTGGCTCCGCTTCCCAGAGCCTGTTCCCCGCTCCCCGCTCGCCCCTCCACCCCTCCCACGACTCCATCTTCCTGCCCCAGACACACACTCTCCCCAGTCTTCCTTATCTTTCACGTTGGATGGCACCGTAAGAACTCGCTTGTTGCCATGAGGATGTTAGTGGTGAGCAAATGTGAGACCCAGGCCTGTGGCAAATGGAGAGATCATGTGCTGGGCCCCAAGGCAAAGATGGCTCCAGTCTTGACTCTGCCTTTCTTTGGTGGGGAGATCTTTCTTGTGTGTGTGTGTGTGTGTGTGTTTGCAATTCTGTGCATATGCCCTTGTCCTCAGACCCAATTACTTTATGTTTGTATAGACAAATCTACAATCATTTTACTAGGCAACTTTCCACATTCAGCTTGCATGCTTGAAATGCCTCAAAGATAATGAGAAGAGGAAAAGGTAAAGACCAAAGGGCAGAGAGGAAGGTCATGCATGCAGCCTACAAGAAGAGAGAGGCCACAGCCCTTGCTGTGGGTTGGGAAATGAGCGAGAGACCCAGGGTGGATGTCAGAGTCACAGAAGACAGAACAGCTGTGGCCTGTGACGTCCCGGCGGCTGCCGGCTGCTGGACAAGGCTGGCCGTGGCCTGTGACGTCCCAGCAGCTGCTGCCAGCCACTGGACAAGGCTGGCCGTGGCCTGTGACGTCCCGGCGGCTGCCGGCCGCTGGACAAGGCTGGCTCTGGAGGACACTGCAAGGCAGGTGCTTCCCATCAGAGGCCACGGGTTCCGGTGCCGTCACCGCCACCTACAGGATAGGGCTGGAATCACACATACTTCCCTGCAGGCATCTGCTCCGTCCAGTGTGCATCTCCTCTGGCTGAGACTCACTTCCTGCTTGAGGCGGCTCTGGTGGTGAGCTCACGGAGCTGCTGCCTGGCTCACCTGTCAGCTGTTTGCTCTGTGAACTCTGTCCCTGGACACCACTGTGGTGTCTGCATCTCTCTCGAGCCAGGTCTGGGATGGGCATCTCACTTTTCTGTAGATCTCGCTAAGCCTGACTTGCTGGTCACCTCTGCCACTGTCTCTGCCCCATGTCATCATCTGATCTTGCTGATCGCCCCTGTCCCATGTTGTCAACTCAGCCCGTGACACAGATGAGCACCTGTTTTCTGGTGACGTATTGGTGACCATGAAAAGCAATGCCAAACATGACTACTGCCTGTTATGTTCATGGACAGAGACTAAGACCGTGGATCCCCAAACACAGAGCAGCTCAGAGCCGAACCCGGCATTTTATAGGAATTGTGTTGCACATGTAAACTTCTAGGTGGTTACTTTACACCATGGTTACTACGGATACCAAATTTGACCATTTGTAAATTCTAGGCTCAGGTATACATATGACTACATATGCTCTCAGACACATCAGACTCCCGAGGGGCTTACAAAAGCTATGGCAGATTCTATTTCCAGGTGATAGACTCACACTGTAATCTTCCAACAAGGTGGCAAAGCATATTCAAAATGTTCTCTGGTAGGCTGTCCCACCACAAGTTTCAATGCAAAACTTACTACGTAGAGATTATCTTTCCTCTAGAAATAAAATATTGATGAACTTTCAGAAGTTTAGAGACTATGCTTGATTCATTTTGTATCAAAACTCTTCTTATAACATCAATACAATTAAACGTAGTAGTAACTATGTAATAAACTTTCCAGAAAAAAAATGAAAAATGTATCCAGCTGGTGGTGGCTCATGCCTATAATCCTAGCAACTCAGGAGACTGAGATTTGAAGATTACAGTTTGAAACCAGCCAGGGCAAGAAACTCATCACAGAAAAAGCCAGAAGTGGCTCTGCTGCTCAAGTGGTGGAGTGCTGACCCTGAACAAAAAGGAGCTCAGAGACAGCACCCAAGCCCAGAGTTTGAGTCACAGGACCAGCAAATACATAAATTAAAATAAATAAATAAATAAATATGCCATATGAGCACACACATACATATATATGTATGTGTGTATATGTATGTAGGTATATATTGTGTGTATATATACATATACTATATATATACCCACATACACACATATACTCAGTGGTGTCTCTACTTATAAACCGTGCATGTTCCAGTCTGGAGCTACTCGCATTGTACCACTGACCCCGACTTCAGTGGCCATGGTCCTTCATACAGTAATGCAGGAGGAAGTACAGTTACTCCACGACCACGAAGCATGGGAGCTGGGCCTTTTCCAACTGATGAGACATTATTACTGGGGCAGACAGATTTCAAAAATTATGGTAAAGATTTTTCTTTAATCAAACTGATTTGGGAGTTGGAGAAATGGATGGGCAGGTCGAAGGGAAAGGCAAGGGGAAAAATGCCTTTGGTACGGCTGGTTCTCTGTCTTCTCTGGGTAGTCACGAGGCCCAGATGAGCCACCAGTCCGGATTCAAGTCAAAGCCTGAAGATACCTGTGATAGAAACCTCAGAAGCTGTGCATCAGAGGCCGCCCTTCTGAGCAAGGCATGGACTTTGAGACCTATCCATGTGAACACAAGAGTGCAAAGAATGTGGAAGTAAAGGTGAATTCAGACTCGGGATTTAGGTTTAGACTTTTAACCCATCACAAAAGAAAGTCTCCAACCAGGATCCAACTAAACACAATGGCAGTGGAGCAGATTCCTCAGACACAACTCTGTCTCCATCCCTATTTTGCTGAATACAAGAACGAGGTCACGGTTGCAGGAAGGGCTCTGTGAATTCATCCCATGTGCACCACCTAGAATGGAGCGGCCACGCTTTTGACAGGGCTGAATTTGAAATCGAGATCAAACAAAAATAACCTCTAGGAATTTTCCAAATTGAGTCAAATTTAGAGTACGTGAGAAAAAGGTGAAATCTGAACTGTGAATAATCACCAGAGAAGAGGTTTGATCCAAGAACCGTACAATGTAATACAAGGTCAGAAGGTATTTGACACGCTTGTCCGTGACGTTGACACGCTTGTCTATGACGTTGGATAGAATACTTGTTCCCTTCTGATTTTATTGCAGTGTATTAATTCCATGTCTGTGCACATTGCAATATAGATAGTTAACTTGTGGATGTTGGGCTACCACCCAATAATGCAATTGTTAAGACATAGGCTTTTGAGATGGTTTCCCATGTGAGATTAGCGAATGGTTCTCAATGTTTTACACTTGGGATTGGAGTCACATCTGTGACCAAATGGTCACAAAGTCATGCTCCCTGTCACACGAAGGTACATGGCCATCATAGCACATGCTGTCCATGGTGTGACCAGAGCTGGATTCCCCGGTTCTCAGCTACTGCAGACATCCGTGAGACACCCATTCATGGAAGGGAGGCTAGAGGACTTTTTCTTTGTTGGATTATAAGTTTTCAGTCAATGCAAGGAATACTTACACTCATTTAAACAAATGTAAACTTTTTAGTGTTCTAGAAAGCACATTAGACTCAAAACGCAGAGAAAATGATTGTCGTCTTAAGCTCTGCACCTTGGTCTCCGCTATGCTTGGACTTAAGATACACATCTATTTCAAATCCATGAGCACGAGCATCGTAAAATTGTTCATGAACTGCAGGGCTCCTGTGCTGCCTCCGGGAGAAGATATCACACGTGGGCCTAGGTTTTGTGTTTCCCCCTCATGGAAGGGTTGATAGCAGGAAACTTCAAAGCATGGGGGTGGGGGGTGAGAGGGCTTCATTAAGTCCACAGGTGATTTCCCAATGGCCAATGGACAGGGGAAAGAAGACGTGACGGAGACAGGGGTAGGAAGCATTATTGGCAAATGATCTAAAAAAGTTCTAATTGGCAAACATCAGATTATATTATATTATTATGTTATAAATTGAGAATCATGACACTGAGTGGTATAAAAAAGGCTGTATAATTGGCTTTTTTATGGACTAGATATTGACTTGCTTCCTCACATGACAAACTGACTTGACAGAGTCCTTACATGTTTAAACATTTCAAGTTCCGAGTGCCAAGTCCTCCGCACACGCTTGTGTACTGAAACTAGAAATAGGACTGTGCTGCAGCGTATGTGAGCTTCTCTTTTGGCTATTGCTCCACAATCCATCACTCTTTATTTTATTACCCAGTGATGGCCTGCACAGGGAATAGTCCAAACTCCCCTGCTTCAGCTAGATAATCTCTGCAAATAAAAACAGAGTTTATGGCTCCTTTGGCAGCTGCAGTGGGAATACAGAGCCCAAATGTGAGCTGTTCTGGGCACTCTCCTCATTTATGACTCCTTGTTAAGTGCAAAACGATCTCCCAGGTGTTCAAAATAGACAACTTTCTTCCAAAAGCACGGACAAAGCAATGGTTCTATAATTTGCACAAACAATGGCTTATGTTTTAAGTAGCTGGATTGAATGATATGCCTTTCTATCATGTTATTTGTTTCCAATAAATCCCTACAATGCGCCTGGTGCAAATAAAATATATTCTAATCTTACTCTGTCTCATCTGCGCGCTTTCTCTGAAGGTCAGGAAAATGTCGCCTCTGGTCTAACTCCAAACCCACTTGTGGTACAAAGCACGTGCTGACTTTCCAAGTTGGTTTTATCTGTATTATAGGGTTTAGAAATGCGTGAGGGAGAGTTAGGAGAACAAACTGTTACACAGCTCCTACTGTGCACAGAACCTCGTGCTATGGGCTTTCATATGTGCAGTCTAACACAATCCTCCTGCAATGCGCCAAGGTCCAAGTGCATCACAAACTGTGGAAACAAAAGCTCAGAGTGCTGGGCCAAGGGGCTGCTCAGAGACATCAGCACTAATCCAGACCTACGGGACCAGGGTCTCCCAAGCTCCTTCCCACTTTGTGTCACAGGAAGCTCTTCCCTTCTGCTTCCTGCCTGAGGGTTGGCCAATGCGCTCTCCTTCACTTGCCCAGAGCTCACTGGGTTCAGTTCATTTTTTTTTTTCTCAGAATAAGTCAAGCAGTCCTTAAATTATAGGTGCTATAAACTTCTTATGTCTTTCGGTGGTTGTTGAGGTAATTTTTTTTTGGGGGGGGGTCCAGTTGTGGGGCCTGAACTCTGGGCCTGGGCGCTGTCCCTCAGCTCTTCAGCTCAAGGCTGGCACTCTACCACTTGAGCCACAGCGCCACTTCCAACTTTTTCTGCTTATGTGGTGCTAAGGAATCGAACCCAGGGCCTCAGGCATGCAAGGCAAGCGCTCTACCACTGAGCCACCTTCCCAGCCCAATTTTTATTGATTAAAGTAAATCACTAATTTATTTTATAAATAAATGTGTTAAGAATAAAATAATTCACTAATTTCTTACTCTAATTTTACCTGTTTTGGTCCACATTTCTACTGTGTTAAGGGTGGACAAGTAACAATTCAGAGAGAAAAAAAACTGGAGTAACTGAAAATACCGTGTCATGACCTAGTGAAATGTCACACAATCTCGATGTCATCTTAAACTTCAGGTGACCAACTATTTTATCATCCATATAACATTCACAAGTAAACAGCATGGCATTTTTAGTTCTGCCACAGATGAGCTGAATATTTGTTTCAAACTTGTTCAAATTTGATATAATGACTGCCATGACTTACTTTATTTTATTTTTTGCCAGGCCTGGGGCTTGAACTCAGGGTCCAGGCACTGTCCTGGAGTTCTCTATGCTCAAGGCTAGCACTCTACCATTGAGCAACAGTACCACTTCTGGATTTTTCTGAATAGTTTATTGGAGATAATAGTCTCATGGATTTTTCTGCTCAGGCTGGCTTTGAACCACAATCCTCAGATCTCAGCCTCCCAAGTAATTATGATTACAGGTATGAGTCATTGGTACCCGGCTAGCTATGCCTTATTATACCTCCTTGTTGCACATTAATTATTGAGGTAAAAATATAAATTCAAACTATTCAGTGTTGCATTTAAAACTTTTTCCACTTACAATTTCCTGAAATAATCTAAAATAAAATAAAACCATAGTACCCAATTGCTACTGATTTAAAATGCTGTGATTAAAAAAAAAATAATGTTTTTAAAACACATGCCATTTTTCCTAAAAAAATATTTAAAACAAACTCTTGAGTAGTAAAATTTATGTACAAAAAGTGGCAAAGGATGATAGGTATTACTATACAATGGAATCAAATTCAAAAAACAAAGCACATGCCTACAAACACCAGAGACACAACAGAAAACTAACCCCAGCCATTAGTTTTGAGTTCACTTTTGGGGTCAAGGCACTTGAGATCTGTCCCATGGGGGAGACCCGCTCTGTCTGCAATACTGAGGACTGGGCCTCCCAAAGCATAGTCATTCACTTTGATTCGGAGTCTGGCCTGGGACCAGTAGATAAGGATGTCCTAATTTTGCTGCAGCAATAGCTTAGAGGGTCTGGCCACACAGACAGAGTGAACACACACACACACACACACACACACACACACACACAGAGTTTGTAAGCCAAGTCCCCAAGCTCCAATTTATTTCTATATGTGGTTTAAAAACAACAACAACAAAACAGAACATTTAGGCCTACTGAGGAAGCTGCACTCCTTCTAAGAAAACTATGCAGGAGGCTTAATTTACACCAGATGAATGGAAGAGTAGGAAAAACACCCTGCCGTGGAGAATTTTACTGAGGTCTTTGCTGTATGTCAGAAATAATTGCAAGAGTGTGAACTAGAAATAAAGGAAGAAAAGTTCAGACATACCTGCTCTACTCTATTTACATAGTAGGTAATTAGGTGATGTAATGATTAAAACAATACCATCAACAACGAAATCTCACCAACTCAGAACTCCAAACAGTCCACCTACATTATACTTTATGGACCTGGTATTGATCTAACCAATCCATTTCTGCTTTTTTACCTGCTTTCCATTCACCCCTTCCATCAGTCCACAAAGTAGGAGCCAAAGATCAGATCTAAGAAGGTAGAAGAGTCACTCCTTCCTGTGTATTCCCTGTGGGCTTCCTGTAGTTCCTTACTTCCTATCTGCTTCTTCATTTCCTGTCTTTCACTAGGGACTTCCTGTCAGGACCAGACTTGGCAGCGGTGATGTGTTCTGGGATCAGCAGCTGATTCTGGCCTCCTAAGTTCCAATATACCATGTCTCCTTAGTGCCCTGCAGCAAGATTCACTACTTCCATCTCCCATTCTTTTAAGCCTGAGTTGGATAATACTGTCCTCTTTGGTAATTACCTGAGTAAATAACATAAATAACAGAGAATCCTGTCGTCTTTGACAAGTATGTTAATAATCACAACTGGAGGAGACAGATTCCAAAATGTCAGTGTGAGGAGTGGGCAGCACCTCTCCCCAGAAAGACAACGGCTTGACTGCTACAAAAGTCTCACTCACGCACATACGCGTGCACGAGCACACACACACGCACACACTCACACACACACTCACACACATGCACACACTCACACGCACGCACACACACGCACACACTCACTCACACGCACGCACACACTCTCACACACACGCACACACATGCACACACTCACGCACGCACACACTCACACGCACACACACATACACACACGCGCACACACACATGCACGCACGCACACACTCACACACGTGCACACACACACACTCACATGCACACACACACACGCGCACACATGCACACACACATACACACACGCACACACACACGCACACACACGCACACACTCACACATACACACACATGCACACACTCACACAGCAAGCATCTTTGTCCCTTAGGACAGTCTGGGATACAGATCTTTCCCCAGAGCCACTGACTACAGAGACCACATTTTCTCAAGGATTCCTTTCTCTGCAGGTAGAGCCTGGGGATGAAGAACCTTCTGGCTATCCTGGGTTTGGACCTGAATACCATCCAAGAGCAAATGAGACTGGTCTGGCAACAGTCCATAAGACTTCTGTCCTTGGGGGCAGCATCTGCCTGCTGACACGTGGGTGTCAGGAGCATCTATGCTAATGAGAAGGGAGCTTGCCTCCTGTGTGCTCACCTTCGCTATCCCGGGACAGAGCTGCTGCACTTCATAATCTCCACACATATTCCAACATTAAACCCTTCCAGCGGGCTCTCCTTTACAATGTGAAACCATACAGGGCATGTCAGGGAAAACTTGGCTACACAGGAGTTTGAAAACTTTCACCTGATGATTGTCTAAACCTCACCTGGCTTTAGAAGGTAGGTCAAGTCACCCCTCACCTTTAGGTTTCAAGTAGAATAAAACCGCCACATAGTTTGCAGTTCAATGTGTCTAATCAACCAATGCTCTTCGTGATGAATGTTAAACTAATAGGAAAAGCCACAGTCAAGCTCATCTCATAAAACAATAGTTGGATGGACTTCTAGAGATACAATATGTATGTTGCTGTCAATTAAAAACTTTTAACCTTATATTTATTCATAAGTAATTAATAGAAGTTTGCGAGATTATCTATTACCACCACCAGGTAGTTCCCCACAACTGTCTTACACACTACCTAACCACAACCAGCCTTGAGAATAGGCGACCTTGTCAACACCACATTGCATCTGGCTATACCACCACTAGGCCTTCAGGGAGTGAGAGGTTCTTACAGCGCTCCAGTCTCCCTAATTTTCTTATGACGCTCCTCTCTCTCTCCTCCCCATTCTCAATGCTGATTCTTACTTTGCTAATACTGCTCTATTTTTCTGGCTCAAAAACGTTTTGCAGAGTCAGTTGAAAATCTGGCAGTATTTCAGGCAGCTTTCTAGGATTTATTGGGTGCTTCAGACAAGTCTCTCAATGACTGCAGTCTCCAGAGAGTCCTTGGGTCTGGAGATAAACTCAGTGCAATTCAAACCAGTTCCCTGAGCAAACCTCCAACCACGTAGGGGAATTCATAAACAGAATGAAAAATCACAATATTTACCAAATTTTTACATCTTTGAAAATAAGAGAATCATTTGATTTTAAAAAGTAGTATCATATGCATTATCTGAATAAACAGTATACTTAATTCTAGAGGTGTTAAATCTCATGTAAATTTAATGTCAAGAGCAGTTAAACCATTTACTTATTTAGCAAAAATGTTATGAAAAATGAAATGTTTTAGGTAATTCTGTTTTATCCTATGTGATGAAAAAGCATATTATTTTGTTGTATTCTTGTTGTCTTTAAGCAGTTTATAACATGTCAATTATGAGTACAATGCATCTTAATCAGTGTTATCCCTTTCGGCATTTTTTTATTTTAAGCAAACACCATTTGGCAGTATTGACTCGTGGAGTTTCCACAAACAGCTTTATCAAAAGTCCTAGTGATCAAACCATTTTTAGATAAACTACACTAAAAATTAGAGTATTTATCATTTTCCATACAAAATAATTTTTATTTATGTTTTTCCCCAAACAGGTTGAGAAATGCCGATATTACTTATTGTATGTACATTTGAAGTAAATCACTCATTGCAAAAAGAAAAATGGCTCACACCTGTAATCCTAGCTACTCAGGAAGCTGAGATCTAAGGATCACGGTTCAAAGCCAGCCCAGGCAGGAAAGTCTGTGAGACTTTATCTCCAATTAACCACCAGAAAACTGGAAGTGGTACAATGGCACAAGTGGTAGAGCGCTAGCCTTGAGCTGAAGAGCTGAGGGACAGTGGGACAATACCCAGGCCCAGAATTCAAGCCCTAAGGCTGACAAAAAATAAATAAATAAAAGGTCAGTGTGGAACAAAAACCTGTGGATAAAAAAGCAGGCATTGTAAGTAGAGAAACAGATCATCCTGGAAATCCCAGCTGTAGTTCAATGTTAGAAGCTCCTCCGTGGAGATTGGTTGTGGAAACAAAAAACTCAACTACCATGGATGACTTTAAGTGGAACAGAAAGTTGAAAAGTTCACACCCAAGGTCATTGTCAAAAACAGCGAACATCCTGGTTGTGAATAATTTAGAGGTGGAGAAACTCACATTTGTAACACTCGAGCGAGAGCATTATTCTAATTGAAATTAGTCAGACATTGACAAACACTGCATGATCTCTTTCAAGGGCGGACTCTTAAAAATAAATGCATGGAAACCGAATTAGAACACTGACCCTAGAGAGAGGGAAGACTTAAGCAGGCAGGAGTGTGTTAAAGCACCCACACCTAGACTTATATAAGATAAATGAATCTGGATAACTAACAGAGAGCGTGGTGATGACAGTTCATGATCCTGTAGTGTGTACTGGTCGTCTGCTAAGAGGCTATAGTTTAGGGGGTTTTCTCCCTCCTCCCCAACAAACACACAGAGAGAGATACGGTTAGGAAGATGAACAGCATATCTCATTCCCACAGTAACCATTTACTCTGTGTGTCCAAACATGTTACATACTTCATTGTACACTAAAAATTGATTTGAATAGGAAGAAAGAAATTAGACCTTGATGAGAATATCTAATAAGAGCACAATGAAAGAGAAATGATATGAAAGGGTAGAAAAAGTAAGATCTCTAAAGTGAGTATTCTGCCTCAATAGCTTGGTAACAAACTTCAATTGTTACCTGAGAAGTCATTAAGCTCGATTACAAGTTAACAAATAGCATGCCATCTGAGGAGCAAAATAATATAACATGCACAGAGACTCAGAGAAACGTGGACATTGTTAACAACATAAGCAAGGGAGAAAGGAAGAGAAAAGATTAGTGAAGAAATAATGGCTGAATATTTTTTTTCTCAACTGATGAAACATTAAACTGCACTCTCAGAATATTCAATAAAAGAATAAGCATGAACACACCCACCCTGTATCCACCATACTGAAAAAGTTCAAAGAAGAAACTAAGGAGAAAACTGCCCCTTGACCCAGTAATCTCTTGAAATTATCAAGAGAATAATGATATTTTTAAGATGTACAAACCCTAGTGGACTAAACAGTTGTTATCACCAGAAACAATGGAAGCCAGAAGGTTGTAGAATGATATAGTCAAAGAGCTGAGGGGTAAAATAACAAACACACTTTCAACCAATGCAGAAAATCCTCACAGTGATCTCAGATCAAATTAATTATCCTCCCTTCATTGCGGTTACAAAGACTACTTGTAGAATGTCCTGAGAACACCACGTCCAGGGGTAGGAGGAAACTGGTGGGAGCATCACAGGCTGCCCCAGGTCCACCTTGAAACAGTGCGTGATGGTCCCTGAGTGCAACGCTCCTGGTGGACTTCTACCTTGTCACTCATTGGTGGCACCAGCCTTGTATATGCAGTCAAGATGCTCGGCCCTGCCTCCCCCCCCACCCCCACGCAAGGTGGGTAGAGGTATCAGGGTGGAGCCAGGGCTTCCCGGTGCCCACACTGGTCTTGTTTTGCTAGGCTGTAGTAAGACCCCTCTCTTTCTCTCCAGTGCCTCCTTAGGCCCAGATTCAGAAGGATCCAGGGGTACACCGTTCCAAAGATCATTCACTGGGGATATCATTATGGAGAATGTAAAATCTAAAACACAATTCTTATGTCCCCTTTTCTTCTCTTCTTTCTGAATATGTACTACAAATAGATCAATACCATCAACAAACTTCATAGCATGCCACAACCAACTGTTCAGAGGGCTATTAGGAAAATATACCCAAATTCAAAATCTGTGGGTGAGGAGAACAAACCCATACTATTTCTCTGGGAATAGGGTTGTCCAGTTAAACTATATCAGATATTCTATTCATAAAACATACATTTTTGAAGTCGTGTTTTCATCATGTAGAACAGGGAGACAAAGGAGTATTTCTTACAAGGCAGGATCTTTCTCTACAATGTGTTCTCCATTCCACTCCGCCAAAGCGGGTGCATGAGAACAGAATCACTGAGGCCTCACACACCCGACATAAACTCCACAAGTAACCCAGTCTCCACTTGTTTTCAGAGAAAGCTTCTGGAATCCATTCAAGGACGGTTAGGAACTGACTTTTCAAGAATGGACATGAGTAGATGAAGCCAGCTCACCTAAGCAAAGGCATTTTGCTGGCATAGCTGAATGTCTTCTGGGCAGGACATGATGATTTGGCCTGAACAAAAACAGGACACACACTCTGGAAAGGCACGGTGAGCATCCATTCTGCACAAACAAAGCCTAAAACCATCACTGTCCATCAGCAAACAGCTTCTTCCTCATAGGATTCTTGAACATTGTGCGAGCACTATCTCTTAGGTAGGAAGGAACTAGTGGAAACAGCAGAGTTTAGCCCCAGATTTATGATTTACCTCAATCTGCCTCTCTGATCTTGTTTTTTCTGGTTTCTTGCTGGCTGACCACAGGAGGTCTTTTTTCCTACAAAAATCTGATGTCCTAGTATTAGTTTATCTGTGTGTTGGGCAGTTTCCTTGTTAGACATCAAGAGCAGAGCAGAAAGTTCTAGCAAATCCCAACTCCTATCAGGGAGCCAGGTCAATAAAAATGCAACTAGAAACCCTATAAAAATGCTCATCTAAGGGCTGCTGGGTGTGACTCCCGGGAGACACATGTGTTGAGCCTGAAGACCCAGGCCAAGGCTCTGGGTTTGGTCCTTTGCAGCAAAACAAAACAAAAACTCCCACTTGAGAACGGAGATCTACCTAACACTTCAGTCAGAATCTGAATGGGCCCCAAATGACAATGGGCCCAGGAAGGAGCTTTCTTTTAGGGATAACAGATTAACCACAAGTGGAGGGGTAGATAATCGCAAAGAATAACAGACCTTATAGCTGTGGAAGATCCCATTCCTGTTTTTTATCTTTATCACTTTTATGGGTCTGCCTAAAATAGGGACCATTTTATCCTCTCTCAAATGCATTTGATTTGCATGTCTGTATGACAAATTACTCCACTCTCTTACTCTTAAGGCTAGTTGAGGTCAAGCGCCTAATGACGCTCTATAGAGGAAATACCAGGGGAGTTGGAATTTATGTCCTTGGAAGTTTCATGATGAAGGCATAAGAATTTCTATTCCCATGACCATAATATCAGATTCCATTGTTCACTGCCAAGGAAGAGCCCTTTTATGACATCCTTTTTCATTTCTTTGTCTTTCATGTAATTCTACACTCACAACTTTTGCTGTTAACTCCCATCAAGTTCAGACAGAGACAAGCAATCTGGACTTACTGCCAGCCAACTTGGTTGATGGGACAGGTCCCAGGGCAAGCTTCAGCTACCATAGAGTGCCGGGCCTCAGAGTCTCAGAGCTACCACTGTGCCTGGATCATTAAGGTGAATGGGAGAAGCACCTTGCTAAATCTCTGCAGACAAATTCAAGGTTACCAGAGTGGGATGGGATGGGAAAGGCACACCTTCGGCCATCTAGATGACTTGTGTTCCTGTTTTAAGGCATTGCAGAGGAAACCCAAGGAAGAGAGTCTGAAACTTTTGCATGATGGAAATGGAAAGACCTATTTTTTTCCTTGGGAGCACTAAAGAGAAATCAGCCCTATGTCTTCATGCTCACTAAGAGTGCCAAGTAAGCACCACCCTCTGTCTGGTAACTCCTGGTTATGTCCATTCTCAAAGCAAAGCCCCAAAGCCTTGCAGACATGAAAGTAGAAATGAGATCACCTCGTATCAAATTCCTTTAAAAGGCAGAATGTTGCTAACTTAGAGATATTTTATAGGAGTTAGCACATGCATATGCTTAGTTATTTCAGAGAACTGGCTAACCATTTTTCAGCATCTCACACTGCCGCATAACACATGGATTTCTGAGCTGTGGGGATGGGGCACTCTTCCGTCATGAAGAAAGCTATTGTTAGGCAGACTACACAATTTCAAGAGATGAAAATCAGAGTCTAAAAACCTATTTGCTAAACCCTTCACATTTTCAAGACCTGGAAGTGTTTTGACCACATATTTTCGTTCTGCCAAATTGTCTTTTAGTTGTCTGAGATTCGTTTGTTTGAAACAATCTATCTCCTAAGACATTTCCATTACAACATGGAAATCTTTTAAGAAGCACAAAAGGTAATACATTCAGCTTCAGAATTGAGGGAAACAGTCAGAGTCTTAACAGGGCCCCAATGCATCGAAGCCTCAGGCACTGTTTAAATCAGATGTTCAGAAAGCAAGTAGGCACCAATACAGGCAAAGAGCGACAAGGCCAGGATGGCACCAGCACAGGCATAGACCCACAAGGCCAGCATCCCCTTCCCTCTAATCTGTAATCTGTCACCATTATCAGAGCAAGTGACATAAAGTACTCAGAAATCTACAAATAATCCACACGGCCAAGCCACTGACATTTTTCCAGTTCTGATCATGTAAAATAAATTACAAAATCCCCTTATGAAGTGAATCCATTCAGACTGGGCCACAGATTTCAACATACATTTCTCTATCAGCAGTGTTCTTCCACAGTTATTGCAGAACAACAGCTGGCCACATGAGTAGGGCTGGTGAGTGTGGACATTATTTCCAAATGGGCCCGGGGTGGCTGCAGAGCATATTTTTTAAAGTATCACTTGACATTTTTTTTTCCACTTGTTTTTTACGGATCAAAGAAGTGCCCAGCACAGTAACAGAAACACAACTGATAGGATTTAGAGGGCGCTCTCTGCTTTGCTTCTTTCCCCATTGCCACCCATACCTCACCCCGGTGAGGGCTGCCTGTACTCACCAAACCTTGGCAGGTGGAAAGAGCCACCGAGGAATTCCTCTGGTGGCGCAAGGAGCCTTGGTAGAAGCAGAGGTCCTCGGCCCGGAACGCGTGCACGGACGTGGTGCCCTGCCTGCCCAGTGTCTGCACCAGAAATCCAGGAGCCACCAGGCTGCTGGCAGCCTTCAGGTCCAGGTGGAAGTCGTGCCTGGTGCCCTTCAGCCGGAGGTGCAGAGTGTCCCCTCCGTGCCGGTCTGCTGCGCGTCGGCGCCGCTGGTGGTGTGTGATTTCGTGGGACACAAACTCTCCCCTGTGGTCAACCTCGTAAGCAGACACCAGGTCGTACTCTGAAAATGGAGAGCAGGGAGCGTCTGAGTCACCACAGGTCCGGACTCAGGGGTTCTTACATCACAGGGCATGCCTGTCACGCACTCACCGCGGAGTGAGGTAGGCAAAGGCAACACACACCCACTCTGAAAAGGACCATGAGGGTCACAGGGGACTCTTAAACGTGTCCTTTAGGTTTAAGCCACTGCTTTCTACTACCACATTACCAGTCTAGAAAATTCCATGCAACTAAAAGAGAAAATTGATTCCCAACCAAATAAAATGCAAAGCTGAAGTTTTGTGATTAAATTTCACAACGTTCCCCGGAGTCATTGTTACATATAATTATTTTCATAGTTCTGAAATTATAATTCTATCATATGCTTGTTTCTTACACTATGATTTCTCAGAAAACAGGTGAAAAGAATAAAAAGGTGACAGACACTCTTTGTTGTTTGTTTTGTTATTAAATCATTAAGTGGGATGCCCAGGAGACCACGGCAGAATGGCGATAAGGGACAGACATTGGTGTTATGGGAGGAGTGAAATAGTTTCCTTCACCACTAACACTGAAGCTCTTCACAGATACTGGTCTCTATGTGCCTGTCCAGTCCCGGTCAGGAGCGGTGTGGGGGACCAGGAACAGGCCACGGGGTGCTCAGGAGACTGTCAGCAAAGGCATTCATTAGATTTGGGACTGGGTGCGTTGCCTGGAGGCCCCAGTGCTCTTGGTGAAGGGGCCTCAGCAGCACAGGGGTTATGAGCCAGGCAGACAGTCCTACAGAGCAGGCGGAGGTCAGAGGGCACGGATATGGAGTCAGGTGGGCATGACAATGGAGCAGGTGACCAGGTAGCAGGTAGGTGTCAGAGGGTGGGACTATGGGGTCAGAGGGCAGGACCACAGGGCAGGTAGGGGTCACAGGGCCTGACCAGCGCTCTGTCACTAATGCTTCCCTATTCCTCAGAAGCTTTGATGCATATCAAACCTGTGTCAGAGCAGGCTGCCTCACAGGTGTGGACGGTGTGAGCAGGGTGAGGGGAACACCTGTGCCACGAAGCAGGCCTGGCGTCCGCAGGCCGAAACTGAGGCAGCAGGCTCTGTTAGACAAGGCATCAAAGCCGGGGCCGCGCGTCTGAACGGGGAGGGCAAACTCACGTGGCTTAAAGTGTTACTCAGGAACTTGAGAAAGTGTGACAGATGTGCTCAAACTGCACTCTGTGGTAAAGGCAGGTGGATGTAGGAGGCCCGGCAGGCCTGGGGCAGGTGGGAGGGAGGCCCGGCAGGCCTGGGGCAGGTGGGAGGGAGGCCGGGCAGGCCTGGGGCAGTTGGGAGGGAGGCCCGGCAGGCCTGGGGCAGGTGGGAGGGGCTCGGCCTGTCTCCAAGCCGCTCACCAGGAAGAAACGGCCAGTGCGCACCTATCCAGTCTGCGTTCCTTCTCCAAAGCGTGTTCCTTACCATGCGCCCTCTCCTGTCCCCTCTCCTCCCTGCTTTCCGGGCTCTTCTCCTGTCCCCCAAATCTCTCATGCACCAGGGGGATTTCTCCATGCTGCGCCTGTCCCTTACCACCCTTTCTCAGCAGTCGAGCAATGGGAGTCGTTCATGGACTTGTTTCAAACTGTGGCGAATTAGCAAAATTTATTGCACATAAAAAGGGATTACTATCTTTAAAAAGCAAATTGTTTCCCCATGACCTAAGCCACATTCTCATGACCTTTGTTTTGGAAGGACAAATCGTACTTATTCTTTATTTGGGGAGGAGAGCATATAATATTTATCCTGCAAAATCACTACCAATGAATGTCTTTCATACAAACACACAATGTGCTGTTCTATTAAACAATGCGCAGCAAGTTAGCTAGAGAAAATGGCCTGGTTCACTCATGTTTCTGGTGCAAACCTCATCCAAGGCCAGAGTTGTGAGCAATGTGATACTGTGGGGCACAGAGTGGAGAAGAGCCTTGCAGCGCCTGTGGCCGAGGCCACGCTGCCCGCGCAGGACCCTGCAGGCCGGGGGCTTGAGAATGAACGCTGGGCGTGGTGGCGTACAGTAGACTCTGGGTGATGGGTTTGGATATTTTAACCATTTATATCTCGCTCCACTTTAATTCCTAACCCTCAGCTGGTAAAACATCTGGGAAGGTCACCACCGGTTCTCAAGAGACAGCAGGCGCTGCCTGTGCAGCTCACTGTACCCTCCCAGAGAACGAGCGGGGAGGGACCCACAGAGGAACCACCTGCCGCTGGCTCTCAATGGCTCTCAGCTGAGGACGACTTCCTGACCCCCCACACCCACCCCAGGGCATTGGCACTCTCTGCAGACACAAAGAGAAAAGGCAGAATGGTGCTCCGAGACACTGGAGGAATCCCGGACTGCTATTACACATTTGGCCAGGACAACCCCCAGAAGAAAACACCACCATGGTCAAGGGCTAGAACCCTTGAGTCTTTCAAGAAATTCCTCCTAAAGACCAAATATGTGTGGACGCACGTGGAAAGGTCATGGTTAAAGAATGAAACACACAACGTAAGTGAAGCATCTACACCCGCACTCCCTATCCGGAGAGAAGTCAAAGGACAGCCACCGTAAACTGAAGCAATTAGCCTAATTTCATGCTCATGTTCCAAGATAATCTCCAAAGTCAACGGTTGGGATTTCAAAAAAGAAAGGAAGGAGAGAGAAAGAGAGAAGTGGGAGGGAGGGGAAGGAAGAAGGGAATGAGGAAGGAAGGAAGGAAGGAAAGAAGGAAGGAAAGAAGGAAGGCAGAAAGGAAGGAAAGAAGGGAGGAAGGAAGGAAGGCAGGGAGGGAGGAAGGAAGGAAGGAAAGAGGGAGGGAGGAAGGGAGGGAGGGAGGAAGGAAGGAAGGAAAGAGGGAGGAAGGGAGGGAAGGAGGGAGGAAGGAAGGAGGGACGGAGGAAGAGAGGAAGGGAAGAAGGGCGAAAAGGAAGGAAGGGGAGTAACTGTCACTGGTTGAGAAGTCTTGACTAAGACTTTTTAAGAATTCATTTTTAAGAATTCATTTCTTAAAAATTCAGAGATGGTTGCCAAACTCAGTACCTCAACTGCTTGATTTCAAGTTTTCTTGACCGTAGCATCAAATACAGGAAGAGGTTGGTTGAGGAGCAAGTGCGCTGGGCTGACAGGGGGGAGTGTCCCAGGGCTGACCTCGTGTGCTGCTGCTTGCTCTGTGTTCTGTAAGATCATGGTGATGGGAATACTGATGCTAGCAGAAGCAGTGAATGCTACAAATGGGAGCCCAACAGCTCTGCCCGGAACCCCAAAGGCTGCAACCAAGCACTTACAAATGGTTCTCAGTTTGGTTTCACAATAGATAATAGATGTCTGAGTATAAAACATACAAACTGGGAATACACGTGCACCTACACATCACACATTTTTATGTCCAGTTTAAGACCATCCTAAAGACTTTCAAACCTTGCCCTAAACACCAAATTTACTTTGGAATTTCAAAGGCTGATAATCTGTGATATGTCCATGGACTTGTGCTAAGCACCATTTCCATTACACAGGTGAATCTTTGCAGAAGGCATGTGAGTCTCTCTGTTACTTTTTACAGAATAAACAGTAATACCTGGGTACCGGTGACTCACACCTGCCATTAGCTATTCAGGAGGCGGAGATTCGAGAATTGTGGTTCGAAGCCATCCTGGACAGGAAAGTCTGTGAGACTCTTACCTCCAATAAACTGCTCAGAAAAAGCTGGGAGTGGCGCTGTGGCTCAAGTGGCAGAGTGCTAGTCTTGAGCAAAAGAAGCTCAGGGACAGCGCCCAGACCTACTGTTCAAACCCCAAACTGGCAAAAAAAACAAAAAGAATAAAAGTAATGCCAAATCAGCAAAAGGAAATCTATATATTCATATCTGAAAAATAGAGCTCAACTCTACTCAGTGTTGTCTCAGGAATCCCTGGCATCCTCTTTTCTAGTGCACAGTAACTGCAGACACTCAGAAAATTTACAACAGCACTTGGAGGTCTTGCTTTTGTCCGCATACATGGAGCAACAGAGTTATTTCCCAGCCAGCTTGTGCGTGGGTAGGGCAGCAAGCTGACACAAGGCCGACAAAGAGGGCTCGCCAATTCCCGTCCTCCGGCTCTAGCAAAGAACATGGCCACACAACCTCCAGCTCTAGCAAGGAACATGGCCACACAACCTCTGATGTGCAGGGAACACTTTCTCCTGTCTCCCCTGGTAGACCTTTGATACTGAGGCTTGATGTGGCCCAGGCGCTGGGGGGAGGCATGCACACTGAGCTAGAACTTCCCTCTGACTTCCAGTGTGAGCAAATGGGTGGGGACCCCCGCTAAGATGCCAGGCAGAGAGAGAAAGCAGCTCGCTGCACAGGCTCACCCGAGTCAGGGAAGGAAGCCCTCCGCCTCAGGCAGGAAGCTGTGCCATGTTTTTTTAAGATCATGTTATTTTAATGAAGATTGAAAAATTCTATGAAGTACACACACACACACACATACACACACACACACACTCACACACACGCAGAATCCCGAATCCCTAAGACTTAAGAAAAATCTCAAATGATAAACGCAAAGGTCAAGTTATTTGTGGTAAAGTGAGTCATAAGAGGAGCACTGACGTTCACTGGAACAACCTTCAGAAGTGGGGGTGGGGAGGGGTGTGTCAAACATCCAGGTAATTAGCTCTGTCTTCCCAACCCGGGTGACTGGATCTGAAGTCCCTGCTGCTTTCCCCTGGCTCCCTCTGCTGGACCTCGGAAGACCTTGATCTTCTGACATGGAACCCAGTCCCACAGAAGGCAGACTTGAGACTGAGCAGGGAGAAGAGCAACGTTGAACACCTCCATGAAGCCTCAGGTAGGTCGATCAAGACGGAGTTAGCAGGCGTGCAATCCGGTGAGTTCTCTGAGAACACGCGGCGGTCGTCACACCCACTGCGCCAGGACCCCTCCATGTGGACGCTGGAGCTGGAGCTGGGCGTGGGAATCCACGGGGCTCGGCTTCCAGGGGAGCTGATGTTTGCCTTCGCCTTTCCATCCCCCGCGGGGCCGCGGCGGGCTGGGCACCAGGGCAGAGGTGAAGGGCAGAGGGCAGAGGGACCCTGGACCCCAACTCACATGGCCACGCGCACGCTGCCCACGGCGGCACCGGCGCCAGGCAGCCGTTTAAGGAGTGGCGAGGTTCAGCGAGGCCAGAGCCCCGCGCCGGCCAGGCGCCGAGGCTAAGAAGCCGAACTCCCTGGAAGAGCGGCCGCTGTCTCCTGTGTGACAGGCGGAGGCGAGGAGACAGCGGACAGGGAGGAGGACGGAGGGGGCACTGCTTCTCTACTCACTCAGATACGGTCACGACAAAGTGCAGGCATCACTCAAGATTTTTCCTGAACAAGTGTGTGTGTGCATGCGTGTGTGAGCGTGTATGTGCGTGTGTGTGCGTGCGCGCAATGTCCCGGCTAGGGCGCAGCTCCTGCTTTCCAGGAATGGAAGCGCCAGTGCCATGCGCTCCCGCGCGCTCCGCGGGGAGCGGGGACGAAGCTGTCCCGCGAGCAGCGGGCGCGGGCATCACAGCCTCCACCCGCCCCGACTTACCGCCTCGCTCCGCTCCGTCGGGCCGCTCCACGGCAGGGGGGCTCGGGGCGCCGGGGCGCCCGGCCGCGATCGCTGCGGGTCCCAGGGCGCACGCGGGTGCCTGCGGGGAAACGGCCGCGACGGGGGGTTCGTGAGGTGGCCGGGACAGGGGGGAGGCTGCGGGGACGCGGGGAGGGAAGGGGACACCGGGCGGGCCAGGGCGCGCGGCGGGCGCGGACTCACCTGCAGAAGGACGCCGGCCAGCAGCAGCCCTCGGAGCCCCAGGCCGGCCCCGACGCCGCGCTCCGCGGTCCTCGCTGCGCCCATGGCTCAGTCTCCCGGGCCTCGCCCAGGAGCGCCCGGCCGGCGGGAGTCGGCGGGCCGCGGCGGGACCAGGCCGGGAGCCAGCGTGCGGAGGCGCCGAGCCGGGCTGCAGCCCGCGGTGCCCACTGTGGCTCCGCCACCGCGTCGGCCGCGGTTATTACTGCAGCGCGGCCCGGTGCGGCGCGGGGGGCGGAGTGGCGGGGGGGGGGGGCGGCGGCGGGGCGGCGGGGCCCCCTCCCGGGCGCGGGGGAGGGCAGGGCGAGGGGGCGGGAGGACAGAAGTGGGCGGGCAGGGAGGAGGGGAGCAGGTAGGGGGGAGGAGTCTGGAGATCCGACAGGCCCTACCGGACAGTGGGGTCCGCACTCACCCCTCGGTGCCCTGCGGACGAGACCGCGCAGGGGCGCGGGGCGCGGCCGGCGGCCGGCTGCCTGGTACCGTCCGGCCAGCTATTGGGGTGCGAGATCCCGAGCACAGTCTGCGCCTCGGGCTGAGCGCCGCTGCGCCCGGCCCTCACGCCCGCAGCAAGGGAAGCTGCGCCTGCTGCGCGAGCCCGGCGTGGGGCACTGGGGACTCCGCGAGAGCGAGCGTCCCCCTGGGGGTTGAGGCTCTGGGGACGGGGACGCAGGAGCAGGCGCGTCGTCCGCCGCCAGCCCCGGCCAGATCGCGGGGCGCGAGGCATGGTGCCGGCCGCGGGGCGCGAGGCGCGCAGCCGATGCGGGTAGAGCGGCCCAGGGCCGTGCGCGCTGCGCAGCCCGATCGCCCAGCGGACGCCCGCTGCCTGGGCGCCTCCTGCCGCCCGGGGTTTTTAATGTGAGCGGGGCACGTGGACACCAGTGCCCGGTCGCTTAGCGAGTGCTCGCGTGTAAGTGTTGCACGCGTGTGGAAGTGCGCGTGGCTGCTCTGGCCCGCACTCAGCGGGAGGGCTGCGCGGCTGGGCCTCGCTGTGCAGGGGCTGGGCCGGGGCTGGGCAGGCCTGGAGCTGTCCAGGATGCCCCGGGGGCGGGGACCGCACACCTTCTCCCAATCTCAAAACGTCGCGTGTTTCCTAAGTGTGGTTTTGAAGGACCTCAGAGGGCATCGATTTAACAGGAAAGGGAATCGGGCTTCCCTGGTGGAGAGGTCCTGTGTAGAGGGGTCCCGGGCTCCTCCGGGCTTGCTTTGATTAATCCAGGCTGACACCGGGGAAAGGGAAGGGCTGACATGGAAGGAAGGATTCGCTCTCAGGCTTTTCTTCCCCCTTCTTTTGCAAGTCCTTAATGTGTGTCTTTCCATGGTGATGGGAAGTTTGCATTTCCTTTGTGCCCAGAACTCAGGCATCAGTCATCTTGCACAAACGACCCTTCCTGGGAGAGCGCAGCAGGGCCAGCTAGTGAGCGAAAGCTCATGGCACCGTCTGGATGTCAGGACAGAGCAACAGGAGTCGGTGGAGACTGACTAGAGGAAAGCAGAACACACCTAGCTCTTCTCTTGAAGAGATGGCTGGCCCCGGATCGGATCTAATCTGGAAAAAGAAGATAGAAATCCAAATTTGGAAATTTTCTCCATTAGAAAAACGCGCCACTGAAACAGTTCTGAGGGTAAACATAAGGATGCAAGTGGACTCAAACTGAAGTTTGCCTTTGGAGATCTTAGTGCGCTAAACATTTAGGAAAATTATTAAAGTTTAAGCAATATTTTTTTTTAAGTACAACTGGGTTAAAGTAGGAAGACAAGGGAAAAAGGGAGAAACATCTTCTGCTTCCCACACCGGAAGTAGTTGGCCCCGGGTCCTGTGGCTAGCATGCAGGCTTTTTAATCTGGGCGAGTACAGGTGGTCATGTCCTGTAGCAGCCCCAATCCTTAGACAGTGGTCTGGAGGCCCAACCCACATGCAGGTGGCTGTCACAACTTCCTTTTGCCCAAACTGCATTTCATTCTTCCTATCTTTACCCAGTTAGGAGTAGTTCCCAGAGTTCCACTAGGTTCTCTTTTCCTTAGAGTTATGTAGAAACACTGCACCCTAGATCCAATCTGTCTTGCTGCCTGAGTTTTTAAGTAAAGTTTTATTGAAACACAGCCCATTGGTTGAGATGTTGCCTGTGACTTCTTCCATAAAGGCTGGGTTGAGCTGTTGTAACCTGTATTGTATGGTCTGCACAACCAAAACAGTTTACACGCTGGCTCCTTAGAGAAGAAATGTGCCCGGAGCACTGCTCACTCCAGTTACAGCACTGCTCACTCCAGTCACGCGCAGCACTTGTCTTCTTGCTGACCGCAGGCTCTCATTTAAGAACTTGTCATAGACAAATAAAACCAAAGGATCTTAGATAGAGCATGAGATGTGTTCTTCTTGATCAACGGAGCTTGTAAAATCAAAGAAGCCGGAGCCAGCTCTCTCAAGGGAACAGTGTTTCTCTCCAGGGAACAGCACTTCAGATCAGAAAGAGGAAGTAGGGTCATAGTCTTTTTCTAGACTGTGTGAACTCTAAACCAAAGCAGTGCAAACAGGCATACTATTTTGAACAAAACCCACCCTGTGCACAGCTGGCCTAGTGGAGGACTTTGGAGGACCAGCTCCCTGAGCTCTGCCTTTTGTGCCATTCCACTCACAGCTGCAGGCAGACAGGCAGGCTGGCACGGCAGCTGGACTTTCATTGGCCATGGGCAGATCAGGGAGAAACCATCACTAGCCTGCAGTTCCTGTCCTCTTCTGAAAGATTAAAGTCCCCATGTGTCACTTTATATGGACTAGAAGACATGTCACAACTCCATTGACCCAAACCAATATTGCTAAGTTACTTCTCAGGCTGGAGATTCCACCCCTCCTTGGGGGTCCCAGAGGAGAAGCCAAGCCCCAGAGAGGTCGGGCAAGCCGGCTGACACCACCGGTTCCCATGGGGCCTCCCTAGCCCTGTGGCAGGAAGGGACACACTGGAGCAGGCTCCCGACCCTTATTCTACTCTAGCCTTTTACTTCCTTCCCCCAAAGGGTGGTTTAGAGGCTTAAAGCCCAGAGACATTCCCTAAAATGGAAACAAAAATATAAGATAGGAAGAAACAAGCAAAGTACATTTTCACATAAGAATTTTGAATTCTCAATCTGAGCTTGAAATAAGGGTGGGACCCTGGGTCCTGGGGATCTCATGCACCCACCCTGAAGGCTGACCAGGACTAACTGGAAGTTGGAAGACACTGGGAGCAACACACTCGGCCAGCTGACAAGCACCGGCCTGTCCAGGTCTGATCAGATCCCCATGTGAGTCCTGCGTGAGCGTGGTCCCTGGAGTGCTCAGCAGGACTGCAGGATTACCCACACTGGGTCCAGTGGCCACCCCGATGCTACCCTCTTGTACCCCAGAGGTGTGTGAGAGTCCAGGAAAATGATGATGACTGCGTCGCTGAGCACGCCCCTGAATTTGCAGTCCTCCTCTTAGAGACTTTGCTCTTCTCAGATAAAAGAAGAAAGGAGAATTGGATCTGTGGCCCAGGCAACACTTGGGGCCTGGATTCAAAATAAGGTGTGTGTGACAGCCTCTCCCTTTCTATCTAAATGTAGGAATGGAGATTCCACCATCCTCAACACCACCATCCCATTATTATATAACGCAAGTAGTTATTTAATGCACATCTGAATAACACATTATAACTGAGAGCTACCCAATAATCCATCAATTCCACTCCTGGGCACTTACCTAAAAGTGCACAGACCAGGATCAGTAAAAGCAGCCCTACACCCACGTTCATCGCATCCCTATTCACCGTAGCCTAGATATGCAATCAGCCCAGATGCCCCCAATGGATGAATGGATCAAGAAAATGTGGTATGTATACACAATGGAATTTTGCTCATCCATTCAAAGAGTGATACTGTACCATTAATTAAAAAGTGGAAAGGCCTGGAAAAATGTCTATGAAGTAAGTCAGGCCCAGAGAGAAAAAGAATGCATGTTTTCCCTTATACATGGAAGCTAGAGTTAACTTATAGACTTACAAGTAAATGAATTAGATGGAATGCATACAGATGTCTTCAGTGAAACGTGGTGGATTTGAGGGAGAACTCAGTGCAGTCCCTTAGAAAGGCACAGTCAAATTTCAACGAAATGAACACCAAGGAGTGGGTCCTTGAAAGAGATGGGGTGGGGTCAAGAGGAAAGGGCTAGGTGAATGAAGACAAGAATAGGAGAGAATGGAGTCAAGAATTCAACGTAGATCCTACCAAATGAGGAAGTGTGAGGGGAGAGAAGGGGAGGGGAGGGATGGGGGAGAATGTGGAAAGGGGTGACTGATTAAGATGCATGGTTGTCATGGAATGATTTGGTGAATGGCTTGTACAACTACTTAAAGATAATTAAAAACATGACATACTGCATACGGACTTTATAATTTATTCACCTTGAAATGAGCGTCAGGATCTGGCAAGCCCTTTCCTGCAGTGCTGATGCTTCCCACATCTGGAAGGGACCTGGCAGCCTGCCGTGTAGGCCTGCGGTCCAGGAGAGGGGCTCAGGTAGGTACAGCCTGCACATCTGATTTGGAGGAGCTCCCCGGACATTCCTTGAGCCCCCTGACAGGGACAGAAGCCTGGACAGTCTCACGGCCGTGGAGGGTGGGAGCGACACCGTGAGGATCCTGTGTCCTGCGGCTCCTGGGAGGGGAGCAGCACAGAGCCAGGCCTCAGAGCCTGCCCTGCGGCCGCTCCTAGCCTCTGAACAGAACTGGGCCAGCTCAGAATCATGCATGCTCTTGTGTGCATGCGTGCATTCACATGAGTGCTTATTTCACAGTTTGAGTGTGTATATCAAGTGTTCATGTATACATGTACATTTATCCATAAAGTGAGGTAAATTTGTTGGAGATATTTTTGACTACTTATTTAATGTGTATATTGTTATATTGTGTTTTTTCTCTTATGCTTGATTTCCCTCCCTCCCTTCCCCCATCCCATTCTCTTCTCTCCCTCCCTTCCTTCCCTCCCTCCTTCCTTCCTACTTTCCTCACTTTCCTCCTTCCTTCCTTCCTCCCTCCCTCCCTCTTTCCTTCCTCCCTCACTTCCTTCTTTCCTTCCCTCCTTCCTTCCTATCTTCCTCCCTCCCTCCCTCACTTCCCTCCTTCCCTCCTAACTTCCTTCTTTCCTTCCTTCCTTCCTTCCCTCCTTCTTTCCTTCCTCCCTCCCTCCGCTTCCCTCCTTCCTTCCTTCCTCCCTCTTTCCTTCCTTCTCTCCTTCCATCACTTCCCTCCCTCCCTCCTCCCTCCTTCCTCCCTCCCTCCCTCCCTCCTCCCTCCCTCCTCCCTCCTTCCCTCCCTCATTCCTTCCTTCCTTCCTTCCTTCCTTCCTTCCTTCCTTCCTTCCTTCCTTCCTTCCTTCCTTCCTTCCTTCCCTTCTTTCTTCCTTCCTTCCAGCATGGTTTCACTATGTAGTCTAGACTGGCCTCAAAGTCATGATCATCTACCCCAGCCTCCTGATGCTGGGATTGCAGGTGTGGTTAACTGTACCTGATTTCCTCCTTCTTGAAGCAAATCTTCAGGTTTTATTTCCTTGAAAGGAATTTCTCTTATAAAGATGTGCAGTCACGTTGGTTTCCATTGCATCTCAATCTCATTTGTCATGATTAATTATGAACAGTTGCTACTTATTAAATATCTACTATGGCAGGCCTTCCTCAGAAAGCCTGCAGTGCAGTGAGAAGACAAACACTGAATAATTGCTTTTGGTATTTTGGTAGTTATAACTTTTAAATACGGGGCTCTGTGCAGGTTGTTATTTCATTATTCTTGGGTTTTGTATTTTCTAAAAGTAAGCCCTGTTAAGATGAAGTTCTTTAGAATGAATTTGTCACCATAGTGACTTTTTCATGGGAATAGACAGATTGTTCCTGTCTGATTTGCCCCTAGTTTGCCCCAAGCATTTGTTCTGGTCTCCATTTCCTTTCCTGTCAAATTCTTTTTCTCCCTTCCTCCCTTTCTCTTCTTCCCACCTCAAGCCAGCCCCGCTATTCCGCGTGGGTCTGACTGGGCAGTATCCCCGGCACAGCTGTCAGCTGCCCAGGTCTGGACACAGCTTCCCAGGAGCGGAACGAAGGACTTACGTGCTGTTCAGCACCCTCCATTCTCCACAACCACCCCTTCCAGCCTCACCTTCACCTTGTCCCACACGTTTGTTTCCTATATTTACTTAACCTCCACTAAATACTATTTTCTGGGTGGCTCATGCCTGTAATCCTAGCTACTCAGGAGGGAGCTGAGATCTGAGGATCATGGCTCAAAACCCACTCAGGCGGGAAAATCCATGAGACTCCTATCTCCAATAAACTACTCCAAAAAAGCCGGAAGTGACTCTGTGGCTCAAGTGGTGGTAGAATGCTGGCCTTGAGCAGGAAGAGGCTCAGGGATGGCGCCCAGGCCTTGAGTTCAAGCCCCAGTACTGGCAAATAAATAAATCAACACTATTTTCTGAATAATCAGAGCATTAATCTTCACTTTAAACTTACTTACTCAATGCTGCTTGTATGGCTTTTTTCCCATGCCTATTTAATTTTATGACCAGTATGTATTTTTTAAATGTGTAAATCTGAGTTTTCACTTCTGTTTTAATCTCATACTTCTTTATGACTCTGAGGGCTTTTTTCTAAAACTTTTCTTCCGCTGTGCCTCCTCCCTATCTCCCTCTCTGATCATAAGTAATGGAGGGAAAGGTCCAGAAGGGACCGCTGAGCACAGCTCCAGCTGTCCTGGGGGCAGTCACCAGAACAACTGAGCAGGGGTGATTTATCTCTGGGCTCTGCTTTACCAAAAAGTCAACTCCAACTGCGAATAGAATTGGCATTCTTCTCTCTGAAATGCCACTGTTCAGAGCTGGCATTTGCTTTGGCAAGAAGTCTGGAGACCAGTTAGGCTTTGTTTTATTGGCAAATCATTTTGCTCATCATACAGGATCCTAAGATTTCTGCATGCTTTGACCTTGTGTTTCTAGGATGTGGCTGGCTGTGTGTTCATTTTGTCATTAATTTTGTCCAGAACATCATGAACTCTTTTAAACCTTATGTTCACTTTTTCTTTTTCTTCCTCCTAGCTTTGGAAAGGTTTATATATTTATTCATCTATTGTTGGGGGAGATATATTAAACAAATCATGTTTAACATTAAAACAGATAAACTGGGAGTTGAGATAAACCGCTGAAACTCTAAAATCATGAGGGCAAACGTTGAAAAAATAAATGCTCATACATATGTAACTGAGTAAGGTTAATAAAAATAGTGTGTTTCATATTTTCCAAAACGTTTTCAGGGCTCGTAGGAGAAGAGAGCAAAAGGTAAAGGCAAGTCCTGTAAAAAAAATTCTGTGTTACAAATGAGATAAGCTATACAAACTGCTGCATTTATATCTTTGAGGGTCATAGAAATTGGCTGAGATCCTCTGAAGAGTCAGAAAGTCCAAAAAGTGAAAGTGAGCAGAATCCACGTGAAGCACAAAGTAAAAAGGCTTTGACTGGGTAAAACAAAACAAGGTAACAACAAAACGATGAAAGTCAGGAAGCATAGGTGAGAGGAGGAAGTGTATAAATTACCATTAAACCAACTACATGCAATTGAGTAAATGAAGTTCTTACAAAATAACATCTTAGATTTTCTTTAAAAAGTAAGACATAATAATAAACTCAAAATGTGCATCTACTGCTAAGCATTGCTCAAATATTAAGTTAATCTTTCAATGAATATTAAGTTGGCTATTTGGTAGGTAAGTATAGTAAGACAGAGGAGAGGTTATGACCCCCGGGAATCTTTCCAAACCTCCAGAAATCTTTGCTCTCCCATGACAGAAGGGACCTGAGGAAGGCAGCATGCGTTGTATGGATTGTCATGAGGAGGGCTTACTTTATTTATTTACATACATATTTATTTATTGTAAAAATACGGTACTGAGGGGTTACAGTTACATGATTGGGTACATTTCCTGTGGAGCATTGTTACCTCTTCCTTTGTTTTTCCCTTACCATCCCTTCCCTCCCCACCTCCCCAACTCCTCCCTCCCGCCCCCCCCAACATTGTAAAGTTAGTTTTCAACATATGTCTTATACATCTCATTGTTACAATGGGTCAGCCTGCATCCCCATTTAAATATTCCACTATATTCCTTCCTCTCCCCAGATTACAAAAATGCATATACAAGATGCAAAACACCAGAATCAGTTATACCATGGGGGAAGAACATACAATAGAAACAAAAGAATTACATAGTACATTAAAAAAACTATAGCAAGAAAGAAAAAAAATCCACTTGTATCTCTGTCTTGGGGTACATTTTGCTTAACATCATCTTATATGGTCATGTGTACGTAGCCTTTGACCTTCTCTGCTTGTCCTGGACATGTACTTTCCCTTGCAAACAAGGGAAACCATGATACCTGTTTCTTTGTGCCTGACTTACCTCACTTAATATAATTTTACCAAGTCTTTCCATTTCCTAAAAAATGGGATGATGTCATTCTTTCTGATGAAGGCATAGAATTCCATTATACATATATATGTATCTATATGTGTATATATATATCACATTTTATTGATCCATTCATCTACTGAGGGGCATCTGGGTTGGTTCCATATCTTAGCTATGGTGAATAATGCTGCGATAAACATGGTTGTGCTGTTAGCTTTGATATGAACTAGTTTGTGACCATTTAGCAGAAAGAACAGTGTTGGAGGAATATCAATTCCAAATTTCAAACTCTACTACAAAGCCAAAGTAATAAAAACAGCTTTGTACTGGCACAAGAACAGACCTGAGGACCAATGGAATAGGACTGAAGACTCAGAAATGAAGCCACAAACCTATAGCCACATCTTTGACAAGGAAGCTAAAAAAATAGAATGGAAGAAAGACAGCTTTTTCAGTAAATGGTGCTGGCAAAACTGGTTGAATACCTGTGGAAAGCTAGATCTGTATATCACCCTGCAACCGAAATGGATCAAAGACCTTGAAATAAAGGGCTTACTTTAATGTTTGTCAAGGACTCGCTCAGGGCACAGAACCTGCAGTCTGAGTTTGAAACAGTTTCAATAAAATGTAATGCATTTAAATTAAACTCTTACTGTCGCTTAAAAAGAATCTAAATGAATGGGAAAATGGTTGGCCAACTAATATATACTCTGCACAAACACGCTTGCTTCCTTTGCTCTAAACATTGCTTCCAAGTCCAGTTGATTTACATGGGAAACAGTTCCAACGATCTTCCCAAAGTGAAGATTGCATCTCCTGAACACAGCCCAGCAGCGCTGCTGCAGCCAAAGACCAAACACTGCACAATGGCCGACTCCTTGCAAATCACATCTCACGCACAGATAACACGAACACGTGGTATCTATGCCCTTCAGATTCACAGGGATTAGGGCAGAGGAGAAACCACTCTTGTTCTCTTCAAAGGCTTCTGGAGAAATCTGGATAGCTCTCAGAGCAGAGGACTGTCAGCTGTGGGGCTCACACACCAGTGGTGCGGGACCCCAGTGCTTTGCTCAGTGACCTGGGATGGAGTCATGTGTGAATCAATGGCAGACACAGCATAACGAGCATCAAGCTGCCATTTCTGAGAAGTGTAATCCAGCTGTCTCATTCTGCTTCCCAGAGAGGAAGGCATTCATCTCATTCACCTCAAATTGTGAAAAAAAACTCTCAAAGTATGAAATTCCAAATTAATAACCAGATGCTGCTGCTTCACAGATGAAGGCTAGACTATGTCTCATCTCCTAACTCATGTTTCTTTTATGAACAAAGTTGTCTATATATCACTGGAACACAGAAGTTCTCATGACTCCTGACAATGGAGCCACAACTGCTTGTGAGGAGTTCGAATCCCAGCCCAATTTTCACATTTTCCTTACTGAAATAAAACCTCTTTGATTCTCTAGCTTCCTGTGTTGCAGAAGAACTTTTTAAACATGTCAAGTCTAGAAGTAAAAGTCCATATATGCTAAGGACATCTCTAAACATGCTAAGGACTTGTAATGCAACTTTGGAATTTGAAAATGAACCGAATATGTAATAGCTAAAAACAAGTAAATAATAGAAATGTAAATTATGTTTTTTTTAAAAAAAAATACTCTCTCTTGCAAATGTGTGGCATAGCCCTCCTAGCAAGGCCAGACACATTGACTTTGTCATTAGTTCAGACTTTCAAAAACTCACATACTCACAAATGAGAGGAAAACATGCACCTCTGTCCTTGTGAACCTGGCTTACTTAACATCCATCCCTTTGCAAACAACATAATTCTATTCTTCATTATTGTTGAATAATACTCCATTAGGTTAATGTACCATGTCTTCTCAATCCATTTACCAGTTGTGAAGTGTTTAGACTGTATCTATAGCTAGGTTCAAAGATGAACATGTTTGTAAACACACAAGAGCATGCAAACACATGCATTTGTATGTATTTATAACATATTTCAGAACATGTTTGTAATTGTGGAACTGAGAGAGGGTAGGAGAAGAGATTGTTAGAAGGTGAACAATATTGAAGTGTATGACATCTGTAAATGAAGATAACAAAACAAAACTTATCGAAGGTTGTCAAATTTAAATGAGAAGTATTATATGTTACTTAAATTGCATTAAATAGCAAAAATGGTGGACCATGGTGATTTAAGTTTAAGTAATTAATGTACTTATAGTGCAGGCCTAGCATTAGTTGATGATTTTGTTTTCTTTTTTTATTGGAGTTAGGGAAAAGAAGGCATATTTAGAATTCAAGTACAGAGAACAAATAAAAACACATCAGTCCTTCCCCTGGTATTCTGGGAATTGCTGTTTCAAGTCGGCTAAGCACAGGCTAGTTGATAGATGGAATAGGCAAATGCTAATGACTGGCAGGTGGGTTGGTGGTTAGTGATTGACAGGTAGGTGGAGCCAGGGCTCTGTACACCTGTAGAGCAGACTCACGGCTACAGGAGTCCTTTCTCAAGGGCAGGTGTGGATGTGCACCTGCACACAGGGAAAGAGAGGTTTTCTGCTTTAACTGGCAAGGGCCTCAGGGATGGTAATGACATTCTGCTCTCCCCCCTGTTTTCTTGCATAGTCATTAAGTCATTGTTCCTAGTATGTTCTTTCCTTTGGCTTTAAAGACATGGGGGCTTACAGCCAGGCCCAGAGAAACATAGGTCACATGCTTTCCCTCTTTTGTGGTAGCTAGAAGGTGCCTAGAATCTACAAATAAACACGCTGGTGGTAAGCAAGGAGTTACAAATGAATTAACTGAATTGTAATAGACAATGAAGAGTACAAATAGTATAATTCTTTAAAAAGGCGGCGTCAAAGCCCAACACAATAAGTACCAGGAAATGGGTACTTGCAAGCGGGGAGGTGGGGCAAAAAGGAGAGAGGTAGAAGAATGCAGGGGGAAGGGAGGAGAGTGCAGGGAAAAATTCAGTGTGTAAACCACAGACTTGAGACATATAAGGGAAAGGGTGGATCCAAGAGAGCGGAAGGGATGACCAAGATCAAGATACACTGCACACATAAACTGCAAGCTATCCAATACATAAACCGTAAGACAAGTACGAGAAGGGGTGTGGTGGAGGGATGGGTGAGACTGTGGAAAGGGGCACTGTGTTCATAAACTGCTTTGGTGAATGGTAACTCCTCTGTGCAACTACTCAAAGACAGTAAGAAAAGCATGGGGGTAGTGTATACAATTTTCCTGCTCACTGAATATTTTCTCTTAAGTATTCCTTCTCCCCTACTGATTTCCCACATCATATATCTGAGACACACACAGGGGCATTCCTTACTTTCTCAGTGGACATGGCGGGGATTCTCGGAATGTGGGAAGGGTTTTATTCCTGGGTCTGGCTCTGGGGACAGGGTTCTTCCGCACTAACCCCCTTCAGTCACTCTCACATATCCTTAACCTTGCAGCACACTGTGCTGCACCCGCACCCATCCTGACTAGATTCTTGCTAGTGTGGATGCTGGTGTATTTCAACAGGTCTTTCTACTGCAATATCAGTAGTTTGGCATGGAAGTTAAATATAAAATGTATCTGTCCCCCAAACTTGGTACGATTTTTAAATGAACCTTCATCTCAGAGTCCTCTGCCTTTCTCATCCTGCGCTGTTTGATAAAATCCTTACTATAAATCATATCTTCTGAGTTGAATGTTTTTTCACCCTTCGTCACTACCTGAGATTTGTTTGTTTCATGCAGGTACTAGGGCTTGAACTCAGGACCTAGGTGCTGTCCTTGAGCTTTTTGTTCAAGGTTAGCACTCTACCACTTAAGTCATAGCACTACTTCTGATTTTTTGGTGACTGACTGAAAAGTAAGAATCTCTCAGATTTTCCTGTCTGGGCTGGCTTCAAGCCATGATCCCCATGTGTTACCCTCCTGAGGAGCTAGGATGACAGGCATGACTCACAAGTTCCGAGATACAGCCTGGTAAAAACAACAGCTTCGAAAGTCAGATGAGCAGCACACTGCTCTGGGTAAACGAAACCATTCTTCATCTTAGGCTGACCTATGTGGTGGTGGAGCCTTTGTGCTTTGGTGTAGTTCTACTTTTGGCTTGAGCCAGTAAATCTCATTTTCAAATTTCAAATCATTAAAAAAATTAAATAATTTCATTAAAATTCTGGAATTCGATGTTTTCTTCACATGAAGTATTGCAGGCAACAGTAGGCTTAGAATGCTGAATATCCGAAGAAAAGATCCTCATTTTTTTAAAAGAAATCTGGGATTCACGTGAAGCAGAGATTAAGGTGTTCCCCACACTCAGATGCTCAAGCCCCCATGGGAGACTTGCTTGGTCCTTGGAGTTGGCTGGTCATACTCTTGGTGCAACTGAGGCTGTGAGGAGTGTACACAGTCAGCCACTAGTGCACAGGCCTGGGCTCTGGACGGAAGAGCCCTGCCTTTACCTCCAAGGATGGATGGCATTTGTGAGAGGGTCTGGATCTCATCTTCTGGACATCTTCTTGTCTGTCTGTTCTCAAGTTCCACCTAGGTCAGTGGAGGTGTGATCACTGGCCCTGACTGAGGCCCAGCTCCCTGGAGTCTGGATGATAGATAATAGAAGATTTTGTGTCTTTCCATTTTGTTGGGTTAAAAGGAAAAGTTTAAGCTGGACACCGGTGGCTCACACCTATAATCGTACCTAATCAGATGAGGTTCAAAGCCGGCCCAGGCAGGAAACTCCGTGACTCTTATCTCCAATAAACTACTAAAAAAAAGCCCAAAGTGGTGCTGTGGCTCAAGTGGTAGAGCTCTAGCCTTGAGCAAATGAAGCTCAGGGACAGTGCCCAGGAATGGCAGAAAAAGAAGGAGGAGGAGGAGGAGGAAGAGGAGGAGGAGAAAGGAGGAGGAGGAGGAGGAGGAGGAGAAGGAGAAGGAGAAGGAGAAGGAGAAGAACAACTTGAAGAACAACTTGAAGAAGAATAGTTTGATCTTCAAGTTTACAAAAAAAAGGGAAAGAAAATATTATTCCTAGAAAGAAACTTGAACAGATGTCCAGGTGGACCCCCAAGTCTGGGCCCTGGTATGTGTGGTAAGAGGTCCCTGCTTAGAGGATGGAGTGTGGACAGAACAAAGCAGCTTCTCTTGAGCTTTTAGATGGAGGGAGTTTCCTTACAGGTGTGGACCTGCAGGGGACCTGAGCTGCCGTCCCTGTGACTCCTCCCTCCTCAGTGGAATGTGTCAGTTGCACCTGTCCTGCTGAGTGTCCAGGAAGCCCATGCACAGAGCTTCTCTGGGTTCCCAGGCTCGCAGATGGACAGGCATCTCCTTCAGGATGACTTGCACCTTGGATGTCACCCACCTCTCATTTAGATTATACTTACATGAGCTGCTGCACTTTAGACTTTAGAGTTGAGGCTAGTCTGAGTTAAGTTGGGGGTGATGGGTAGATGGATATAAATAAAATAGATTTAGTTTGCATTTTGGTGGGATCAGGGGTTGAATACTGTGGGATAAATGTTTATACACTTTGTTGTTAATGCCTTGATCCCCTAATGTATGTGGAGACAGAGCCTGGAAGGTGATGCAAGTTAAATGAGATAGATAAGAACAGGAAGACAAATCAGATTTATCTCTCTTTCTTGCTCTCATGATGTGCAACTTGGACATGCCAGGAGAATACCCTTACCAGACGCGGACCCCTCAGGGGCCTTGGTCTGGGACTTCCAGCTCCACCACACAAAGTACTTCTGTTGTTTGAGTTGTCAGTCTCTGTGTGGTGTTTCTTACACACCTGGAGAACACTAACGTAGACCCAGGGAACTTGGTGGTTGGGAGATTCCAGGCAAATTCAGAAATGCAATCCAGAAAACTTGGCTTCATTGCTTACTTGATCTCTCCATGTATGTGTCATCACTGTCTCTGATTAAAAAGAAGCCTCGCGATTGTGATTCAGGTGTGGCGAGATCAACAGAAGAGAAGAGCATTGCCATTGGTAATCCAGTTGTCCCTGACAGGTATGGGAGGAGCCACGTGGCACGGTGATGGAAGACCACACAGGGAAACTCACTGTTCCTCAGGAGACAAGGTCGTGAGAGGACCCATTAGTACAGCTCTTTATAGAATCGAACAGGCCGAGAAAGAGAACAAGATTTAGGACGGGCGAGTTTTAATCCTTTCAGCAAGCTCTGGGGTATGAGACCTGTCCTGGCTGTCTGCAGCTTGGCTCTGGAAGATTACAGCAGGGACATCGCAGCCCTGGTGTAAGGACCCCAAGGCGGTCACGTGCATGGTCAGTGTCCCCTGGGGTTCACCTGAGCAGAATCTCTTGTAATTAAGCTCACGGAGTGAGTTATGCGTGGAAGGCTGTTCTAGTGAAAGCCTGCCCTATGTTGATGTCTGGAAACAGGAAAATTTAAAGGTATTTCTGTGTATCGTATTCCAAGCCAGAACAGACACTAGCAGTTTCCAAACGCCCTCCTTTTTCTCTTTTGGTGAGGATTTAGTATTAAAATGGCCTGGTCAGCTGTGTGCCTCACATGTAAGTACTAACGAAGGTCTTGTGTTTGTGCTGCTTTGAAGTTGTTAAACTGAGACAGATCATTAGATTAACACGTACCGTTCAAGCATCCCATTAGCCTCCAGCCTCCCCGCCGGGCGAAGGCGGCCTCAGGGACGCTAATTGGAAGCTGAGTTGGAAGCAAAGCTGTGGCAAGTTTCCCAGTCTTATGGTTCCCTGAGTCCTCGACTCCCTCTGTGTGTCTCCCGAAATCACCTCACCTCGGCAGCAGCTACACAGTGCCCCCCAGCCCAGGCCACAGAGAAGCAGAGAGGCAGCTCACGGCACCCCTCAATGACCCTAAACAAACTTTATAATTACATTCATACTCGCAGTCATACCTGTGATTAAAAACATTCTGTGTTTCTGAGGTCCTTCTCCTTGTAGCCTTCTACCCAATCAGAGGAATGTCCGTTTGCCACTGGGTCCTTCTACCCAATCAGAAGCATGCCTGTGCGCCACGGGGTCCGCCTCCTTGCAGTCCTCTACCCAATCAGAGGAATGTCCGCTTGCCAAAGGGTCCTCCTCACTTCTTCTCCTCGCAGCTTTCCACCCAATCAGAAGCATGTCTGTGTGCTACAGGGTCCTCCTACTTGTAGCCTTCTACCCAATCAGAAGAATGTCCGTTTTCTAGAGGAGTCATTGTCGTCGTCCTCCTCCTTCTCCTCGCAGCCTTCTACCCAATCAGAAGAAGGTCTGTGTGCCACCGGTTCCTTCTCTTTGCAGTCTTCTACCCAATCAGAAGAAGGTCTGTGTGTCACAGGGTCCTCCTCCTTTCAGTCTTCCACCCAATCAGAAGAATGTCCATGTGCCACAGGGTCCTTCTCCTTGCAGTCTTCTATCCAATCAGAGAAATGTCTGTGTGCCACGGGGGGGGGGGGGGGGGTCTCCTCCTAGCAACCTTCCACCCAATCAGAACAATGTCCGTTTGCCACAGGGTCCTCTTCCTCCTCTCAGCCTTCTACCCAATCAGTGGAATGTCCATGTACCACCGGTCCCGCCTTCTTGCAGTCTTCTATCCAATCAGAAGAATGTCTGGTGCCACAAGGCCCTCCTCCTTGCAGTCTTCTACCCAATCAGAGGAATGTCCATGTGCCACAGGGCCCTCCTCCTTGCAGTCTTCTATTAATCCCTAAGCGTCTCAGCAGGTATCTTACGTGTTACTGTTCGGGTCTTGTGTGTTCCCCAGAGGCCTGTGTGCTGAGTTGGGCTTCTAGCCTGAGGCCCTCTCAGGAACCTGAGAGGCGGGCTTTGTGGAAGGAAGTGAGGTCACTGGGGGCGTGCCCTCAGAAGGAGCTTTTGGCCTATGAACGCAAGTCTATTGGCTTCTTGGTTTTCTTTCACCTTCCATGGCTTCTGAGCCCCCCTGCCGGCCTGCCTTCCACCCTGCCTCATCACAGGGCCCCCCCGCCTTCCCCCCAGCCTTCCACCCTGTTCCTCCTCCTCACAGGCCCCAAGTCTCCACTGGAACCTCGGAGAGAACAGAAGTACAGCTTGTCTCTTTTTAAATTGATTAATTGCAGCTATTTGACACAGTGACAGAAAAAAGAGACACAATCTGACTAATCTAGTGTCTGAATCAAGAGTAACAAAGTCACAGGTCGCACTGGAGCACAGCAACACAGTCTAGATCTTTAAATGGGACTGAAGTAGAGATCTAGTCAAGGGTTCAGAGGACGGTGTTTCTCATCTCCTCCCTTACCTTTTGTAAAAGTAAACTTAGGAATCAACTTCAGGAAGCACCATGAGAATCTTCCAGAAACCAGACTTGGCTAACATTTGTAGACCATTGCCCCAGCTGGTGATTTCATGTAAGTTGTACAGTGATTCTTTAGGCAGACAGTATTGGTTGTGCTTGAAGAAGGAGCATGGAAACCCACGCCAGAGAGCAACAATCCTGTGACTGAAACGTGGTTTGGGAATCTAATTTCCTTTGATGACAATTCACCAGCAGAAAGAATTTGGTCATCCTAGTGATACGGAAAGAGGAAATAAGCTCAGTGCATGGCTGAGTTTCCTGAAGACACTGGTGATTTTGCCCTGACTGCCCCTGTCAGGTCAGCATGCCAGCATGACCCACAGCGGGCAGGCCCCCTTTCCTTCCCAGCCCCATCCTGCTCGGAAGGGCATTTGGGAGGTAGACATGCTGACAATCACACTCGAGCAAGCGAAGGGTGTGTGAGGCACTATCTCAGCCCTTACCCTTCCTAGGGGCACGCTCTGAGGCTGGGGCTCCCCTCTCAACTGCAGACTAATGAAGCTTCAGTCACAGCTGGTGACTTGCTGACAAACACCTCCCTTTCATAGCCTTGCTTTCTCTCTTCCATTCTTGTCCACTGATCCTTCCTCTGATATGAACATGAACTCACTGCACTGGAATTCTTGTCTTGAGGTTTGGTTTCTGAGGAACCCAACACAAAGCACTGGTGTATGTGTCAGGGGGAGTTTAGGAATAGGTTTTCCACAAGGATAAGGGGGTGAAGAATTTTCAGGTCTGCTTTGGAGACTGAGCAAGAGGGAGCCAACAGCTCATGGGATAGTTAAATGCTAAAATCGGTGATCCCGAGTACTGTTTACTCTTCTCCAAATTGGTCACTCAAGGTGGTGTCAATTATGTAAATATATGAATCTCAGGTAGAGGAAATGGAAACAACTTTCATTTTTACAAGTGGAGAGACACAAGAAAGCCATTGGCCTTGACATTGAGTTATTTGTCTTAAGGAGAATGTCAATGCTTGCTTTCCCAAAGGGAGTTCCAGTAGTAGAGAAGGCTTACAAAGCATGATCTTTTGTGTTTTAATTCCCTCACAAGTAGACTGGAGTTATTAAATGAAGAGATTCCTTTTGGAAAATGTGTGTGTGTGTGTGCGTGCATGTGTGTGTTTGGAGAATAAATGGTTAAAAATCTCCCTGAGGAACAGAGTTGGGCAAGCCGTCTGTGGGTTAGTTTGCTGAGGGATTGCTTGCATTGCTCTAGGAAATCAAGGCACGTTCGGTTCATGCTGGCTCAGGGCTCCTTGATAGAGCTCCTTCCAAGCTTTCTTCCCCCCTGTGATGTTTCAATTTCAACATCAAGTCTGGCGAATTTGTAACATAGAAAGGCATATAAAACACACAAGATACAAAGTAATGAAAGTAAAATAATTAAATTTGGCTTGAAACATAGACATTAAGAATTTCTGATATATGTCAGTAGATTTTATGGAGAACTTATTGGAAAAGGGGACTGGATGTACACAAAGCCTCAAAGCCACTCTAAAAGCAGAAGCTGAATGAAAGCACACATACACATGCTCTGGCTAAAGGGAGGCCAGAGCTCAAGCCTATTGCTATATTTGCATGGGTGTTGCATTTGGATGTCGCAGTTGCAAAAGGAATCCATTGTAAGAAATTCATGTTGGAAGGAATCAAAGTGAGTCTCTGGCTGCCTACAGAACACTCACGGACATACAAAGTTCCTCCTGTAGGACACGAATCTAGAAGCTACCAGGATCAATGTACCCAGGATCAATGTCTCTCAGGGCTCCTTGGCACTCAGGGAGGACTCTCTGTGAAGGAACATGGACACACAGTGGAGTCACACCTTGGGTGTGTTAGCATGGGTGCCGGGTGTTGTCAGAGGCCAGGCCTGAGAGTGTGTCTGCCACATTGTGGCTGTGTGAGGAGATCATGGGGTCGGTTTTACTAGGCAGATCATGACAATTGCAAGCTGTCTTGGTCCCCCAGCGCAAGCATCGATAGGTCACTCTAAAACCAAGAACATCATTTGTAGGAGTATGGCATCTGTCTCTTTTGTCTGAAAACCTTGTGAGTCTTTTGACTGCCAATTAGCTATATGGGGTATTACAGGACTGAGGACTGAGCTGCCCAGAATGGTCACCATATTGTCAGCTGTCCCTGGCAATTTATTTTGAGGCCCATCATCCTTTGAATCCCAGCATTTTATTATTAGGTCAATCCATGGGAATACTTACAGGTGCAGTTGATTCCCTTCATTGGCTACACAGTTCCCTGCCACATGGAAATCAGTTATGCACTGATACACTTTCTATGACTACGCAATGGCCTTGTGACCTGTTTGGGGAATTACCAGCTTTCCTTGAGAGACTGCTCAACCCCAGTGCCCGGCTTCTCGTCCTCCAGATGTGGCAGGAAGCACCACCGCAGCCTTCCCTCACCCACGCTGCTATTCATCCCTTCTGCAGTAGAATTACTCCTAAAAACATTAAGAATTCAAGACTCGTTGCATGATTGCAATACTACCAACAGCACCTGGGGAAATATTTCTACTTTTTCTGTAAGTCCCACAGAATAACTGGCTGATAATGGAGGAGTTCCTGGGCTGAGCCTCTGTGCTGGGTACGCACACAACCGTAGTAAGGATGCTGTTGGTTTGGTAGGCACAGGAACTTGGGTACATCCCGTTACTGGTTTGAACCACTGTCCTGCTCTGTACTGAGAAAACTCCCTTTCTTAACCATTCCATGCTGATAACCACGGGAATCACAGGAGGTAGTGAGGGACAGACGGGGGAATATCATACACTGTTCGGGGATTTCGTGAGGCTCTCTGTAACTCCAGCCGTTCCTACACCAGCCGTGGAGTTTTATATCACTATTTGCCTAGAAATGTAGGTAAGACCTTACCAGTACCTGAAAATAAAGAAGAAAGGACCAGAAAAGAGATGGCACAGATGCAAAGGAAGGAGAGAAGAGGAGAGACAGGAAATTTCTTTCCCCATTCTGTTGGTTCTCCTCCACTGGCTGTCTTTACCACAAAGCAGATTAGGGGAGAAAATTTTACATAAACAAGGCAAATGTAAGCAGGAAGGGCCATGCTGTCCTTGGGTGGCCCCCAGACGGGTGTCTTGGGACCATAAATAAGAAACAAACAGGTATCAATACCAGTAAAAGTTCTTCGTACAGTGTTAAAGCTGCCATAAAAAGTCCATCTCTGGGGAGAAGCCAGCTGAGCAGCTGAGTGTATAATAGTCATGCCAGCAAACCCAGCATCAACTTTAAATACAGCAACAGCAAGAAAAGTGGAGAGTGGTTAGGTTGGAGCCATGGTTACTTGGTGTGACCAGGATTTCAGGGATCTAGGCCAAGCCAGGTCTCCAGCATCTTGGTGCTGGCTACTCTAAAACTGTACTGTACTGTACTCTAAAAGGACAGAGTATAGTACAATTCTACCAGGCCTGAGCAACCCTACACAGGACAGAGCCTACAGCTGAGGCTCCCAGGTCACCTTGCCCAGCTTGGATGACCACTTCTCCCCAACCTTATGATCAGTGCTTACAGCGAAGAACCTGTTGGGATTCCCTAGAGAAGAAATGGAGTGGAGTGGCCATCTTGTTTCTTGGTAAGTAAGCAGCCTGTGGAGCCCGCTACCCCTGGGGTCTGCATAGGTGAACAAGCAATGGGATCCAGGGGCCTGAGCCGTGCAGGGGCTGGGCTGTGGTTTCAGTGTTACCTGCGGGTTCAAGGGAGGTCTCTTCCCAATGGGCTGCTACACAAGTTTTTCAGGTGAAGTCAAAGATGGAATGGTGACGTCCCTTTAGTCAAAAGTAATCAGAAGAAAGGAAGATGTCGTTGCAGGCTACAGGGTGGTATTTTTTACAAGTAGTTCAGATACAAAAAAAAACCAGAGAAACAAGTATCCAGCATGTAAAAAGACATGTAAAAACAATTTGCTTTGTGGGACAATGTCACCGCAGCTACCATTTGGATAATTTTCTCATGTTATTAGAAGAACAAATAAAACTGAGCAAGAATTCTGTCTTCCCTGAACAGACCTGAGTGGTCAGACCCTGGATTTTTATTCTCCTTTGGATATATTACCACCTTGTGTAAGACTACTGTATCTCTTGATTTTCCCGGAAGTGGTCAAGGTCAGGAAGCTAGTTCTAGCTGGTAGAATGTAGGCACAAGCGGCTTTCTGTAAGCACAAGTGGCCTTCCAAGATATGTCCTTTAAGGAAGGACATACTCACTTTTTCCCTTCTCCTTCCTTCTGGCTGGAGAATGGACATGAGGCTGGTCATGACCTTGGGCATGACCTTGGGCAATGGGGGCCTATGGGGTGCTGACGATACTGCCACAGGGAGAGGCTGGAGCCCCTGGAAGTCACGTCCTCCGGCTCCCGCCACGATGCCTCTTCCCGAGAGAGAAGCACACGCCTGCCGTTTTAACTCAGGGACAGAGATATCAAATTGCTTTTATCTCTGCTTTCTTGTTTTTTATTATCTTAAAGTACTGGTGCAGGGGAAGTGCCTCTTCACAAAGTAGCTTACGTGTGCAGTGCACCTTGACCTGTGCCACCCCTTCAACACCCCTTCCTTACTCTCCCTAATTTTGTGGTGTATGCAATGAATTTTCCCCCTTCTCCCTTTCATTCATCTACCCCTTTCCCCCTGGCCCCAAACCCCATCTTGCATGTACCCCTTTTCTGGTGCTTATTTAGTTGGGCTTTGACCTAGTTTTTCTAAAATAATGTACTGTTTGAGCAATGCCAACCCTGGACTAGGAAATGAAGCCTTGAGTCCAGAGGGAGCTGCAGATATCTGCAAAGAAAGAGCGGTGACTTAGGAACGCGGGGGACCTCAGTCAGAATGGCAAAGAATGCATTTCCTCACCTTTTGAGCCCCGCTTGAAGGTGGAAGTACTCCTCTTCACGTCCATCCGTCATGAGTAACCACGTGAGGTCTGAAGCAGGGGTGTCTGCTCCTCCCCATGGCTGCCCTGGGGCCGCTCCAGCCAACGCCGCGCTTCGCTAGCACCATTCCAGCCGTCACCTGGGCTTGCCCGGAGGCCGCGAGCACAGGCAGGAGTTTGTCTCCTTTGAGAGTCAAGCGTGTTCTCTTCTGTCTGCACGTGCAGGTTTCAAAGATGCCTCGATGTGTGTGGCCCGGGAAGGAAGGTGAGATGAGGTGTGAGTGAGAAAAGCGTGTGTCGGCGCACACGGGTGACGGATCGCCCGACAGAGCTCCCCCCAGCCCGTGGCAGGGCAGGGAGGCGGAGGCCACGCCACTCAAAGCTGGGGTCATGGTTCACCTTCACACAGGGCATTTCCGACCCCGGTGCTCTGGGGTCACCGTTCACTTTCATACAAGGCATGTCTGACCCCAGGTGTCTCCCGGTGTCCTGGGGCCCGTCCTCACCTCTGGGTGGCCACAGAGCAGTAGAGCACACTCCCAGTCTCCCCGGCCTCCCTGCTGAGGATTACCCCGGGACCCACTTCCCTCCAGGTGGGAGAGGCAGGCTGATCCCAGAAGAGCGAATGCTCCCTCCTCCCCAGCTTCTCTTCTGCCGGGAGTGGCCGGGCAAGGGCTGCTCTTCAGTGGGTCTCGGTTGTTTGTCTGGAGAGGTGCAGCCATCCGCGCTCACACAAATCCATGCAAACCTCTGCAAAAGGGAGAGAGATGGAGATGGAGGCAGATGGCCAAACAGAGGGAGATACAGAGAGAAAATGCTTCCTCTACCCCCCCTCCTCACCATCATCGCCATCAGCACCATCACCATCATCATTACTATCACTGTCATCATCATCATCATCACCATCACCATCACCATCATCATTACCATCACTGTCATCACCATCACCATCATCACCATCACCATCACCATCAGCACCATCATCATCATCATCACCATCACCATCATCACCATCATCATCATCATCATCATCACCATCATCACCGTCATCACCTTCACCATCATCATTACTATCACTGTCATCATCATCATTATCATCATCATCATCATCACCATCATCACCATCACCATCAGCACCATCATCATCATCATCATCACCATCACCATCATCACCATCATCACCATCATCATCATTATCATCACCATCATCACCATCACCATCATCATTACTATCACTGTCATCATCATCATCACCATCATCACCATCACCACCATCATCATCACCATGGCAACATGCCAGGTCAGGGGTGTTCTCTTACTTGGGCTTCTGAACATAATGTTTTGAACACAAGTTGTTTCAAAGATGGAAACACTAAAGCAGCTAGCAAACATCCTCCTTCTACATCAATCTGAAAGCTAGTGATGGTGGGGCCCTGCCCGGGTGAGCCCAGCTGGTGACTATGGTTCACGGCCCTGCGTCCTTCACATGGCTCCCGGCTGTGTGGACAGAAATCAGTGCCTGTCCTAGGCTGTGGCTCCACTGCAGCAGCCAGGCCACTTGCCTTTAGATGGCAGCCCCTCTGCGTTTGAAACCGAGGCTCACTCAGCCCTCAGAGAAAGACTCGGGGACTCGGCCAGAGCTGGGAGCTGGGAGGTCTCGCAGGGGAAGCTCACCCCTCCAGGTGAAGGCAGACCTGCTGTGTTCTTCCGGCCCCACCAGGCTGCTGTGGCAGCGGAAAAGAAACCTAGGAACAGTGAGAATGACCACGCCACTCCACAGGGGAAACCACACTAGGGTGATGCCGCCGCCCTCCACAGGAGCCGGAGGACGGTCACCCGCTGTGCCCAGAGACACAGAATGGTGCGTTTGCATTCGCAGCTGGGGAGCGTCACCAGACGGGGCTCCCTGGTCTCCTGGCGGCACAGAGCCCTGCCCCCTCCAGCTGTCCCCTGGAGGGCTGACTTCGCTGGGATCCATTTGGGACGTGCTGGGCCACAGCCCATCGCTGCACTGGTTTGGTTGGTCCACGCTGTGCAGGCTCCCCTTGCCATGGTGCCCAGAGGCCCATGTGCATCAGAGAGGAGCTGCCTTACGGACAGGGTTTAAGGCCCTGTGAGAGGTACCGGTGGCTCGCTAGCATGTCATCCTGGGCACTCAGGAGACCGAGAGCTAAGGATCACACTTTGAAGCCAGCCTGGGCGTGCAAAGCCGTTACCCGTGAAAGGCAGAAGTAAAGACATAGCTCAGGTGGTCAAAGGCCAGCTTTGTGTGAAAAAGCCTGCCACCAGGTCCCGAGCTCAAGGTTTAGCATGCAGGCGCGTGCACACACTTACACCCTGCCCCTCCCTCCCTCATCTGCCCCCTCACCCACTCTTCCCCACTCTCCCTCCTCCTCCCCCCTTACCGCCTTCTCACCCTACCTCACCCTTACCCTCCGTCCCTGGAATCAGTGACTTTGAGCACAGGCTTTGGGTATTAAGTTGGTCCCTGGCATTAAAAGGTTATGCGAAAACAACCATACATGGCTGGCACTTTTTCTTTTTTTTCTACTAAGAAATGAGAAAATACAAGGGCATCGCACATTGACAGTCTGGCTGGCTGTCAGTGCATTAAGGAATGCGATTTAGGTTGCCAATCAAAACATTACCAGCCACCACATGTTTTCTTTTTCAATTTGCACATTTCTCGTAGGCATGACCCCCGGTTGTCCTCCATCATTGCTGGAGGAGGCTCACCGCTGTCTGGGAGTGACTTGAACATGAGCATTGGTAACTTGCTGCAGGCTACCAGAGCTGTGCCGTGGTGCACGATATGTATCTTGGTTTTGTCCCAGGGCTGCCTTGTGCTTAGCCCTTCCTGCCAGCAAATGACACATTCTGTGTGCAGTTGGTATGCCTCGTTTTGTCTGTGTACCTTAGATTTTTACAAAAGTTCCTATGGTATTTTTAATTATTACCCAAGCTCTCCTCTGCACAAGGGATTACCCAGCCAAAATCTCCCCAAGCTGCTCCCTTGGTAGTTGTTCCTTTATCCTATCTATCTACCTATTCATCTATCTATCTATCTATCTATCTATCTATCTATCTATCTATCTATCTATCTATCTATCTACATATTTACGTATGTATGCATGTATGTATGTATCTATCTACCTTATATCTTTCTATCTGTCATCTATCTATCTATCTATCTATCTATCTATCTATCTATCTTACAGGAATCCTTGACAGACCATGCCAGGCTGTCCCTGGTTCTAGTTTCTTGGTCTTTTCCCTTTGTAGTGGTCTGGACATCACTGTAAGGCAGGACCAGCAGTGGGGACCTGGACAGGACACACCTGTTAATTTGTCACTGAAGAAATGATCTAGTACTTAAGATTGTAAAGGTAAATGACAATAGCTTCGGCTTCCAAAGCTTTGTGTAATCTGGTTAGAGATAGAAGGCAACATGAAAAGAAATTAAGTGATTGGATGACATCATGTGTTTACAGAAGGAAATTTCAAACACAGGGAGACTCATTCCTGAGACAAGCACCTGGCACCCACCCAGCTCGTTACTTTAGTGAACCTTTTCATGTCACCCACGCGAGCAAGGATTCTGTTTTCTTTTTGCAACCCAGAGTTCCATGTGCCTGAGTGTTGGGTAAAAGTTTTGCAAGCAGCCTGTCAAATCTGGCAAGTGGCTTTGGTGTTCATCAAAATAGATGGCCTACTGGCCTGGAGAGAATGCATCGGGTTTCCGATGCTACTGAGACATAAAGACTACTTTATAGAAATTAGAGACTAGCCAAATCCTGTACTAACATTAGTTTTGGCCCCTAGTTTAATTCTGTCTTATATCCTTCCCATATGCACCATGAATTGTAATCCGCTACGCCTCCTCTCTGAACCCCTTGTTTTCTAGTGGCAAGGAGGCTCTGGAGCTCCTGGCTGTCTTATTCCTCACCGTTGTAAGCAGAGGCCCCTGGGTAGCTGAGAGCAGCCACAGTTTTCTGTGACACTGGCCAGCCAGCATGGGAAAGCCCAGGCCTGAGAGTGACCTTCACATCCTCATAATCTGGGAAGGGCTTCTGGGCTGGCCCTGGTCTTTGCCTGCATCTCACAGAGCGGAAAGTGTGGGGTGAGGTGGGGAGCGTGGGTCTTATTGGGTGTAGGGGATGGAGGAGAAGGGGAGGAGAGGCGAGGGGCTCATGGAGCATAATTGATGGCTTGTGCTCTGCGGGGTCTGGCTTTACACCAAGGCCGGGGCGTCTGGCCCGAGACTATAGACATCTTGGCAGGTGTCCCTCCAGCCCCTGAGATATGTCCAAGGGTGTGTGTGGGGGGACGTAGCTCAGACAGCTCCAGGGAGGGACCGTGCGGTGCTTTCCTTGCTCTCTTTACCTCCCATTGCCCCAGAAGAATGCCTTCTCCTGCCCTTTCAGGAAACCTTCCGGCTCCTGAAGGCAAGAAGTCAGGCTCACACCTGGATCTGAAACTGCATCTGCTGAATCAGGAAGGAAGCGCGACTGGCACAGACAGAGCCAGAGCCGGGGAGAGAAGGGCGGAGAGGAAGGGGTTGGAGGGGTCATGTGGTTTGCATGTCACGGTGGCCCCTTTACGTGCTCAACTTTACTCCCTGACATTTTAGAAAGTGGTCGTGAGGGTCTGAGGAGGCCAGGCTCAGTCGAGGGCTCAGGCTGTCAGACCGTGCCCACCTATTTTCCTGGATGAGGAGAGCAAGGCAATGCATGATGTCTGGCATTGGGTTGATAACTTTAAGGGGCACTGGGCACAGGCCTTCCATATGTGGTAAGAGTTGTAAAGAGCAGGTTGGACAGCGAGGGATGGTGGGGAGAAACAGCCGGGAGATAGGGCTCAGGGAAGGGGCTGGGGGGGCTCGGGGGATGTGGAGTTTGCCCTTTCTGTCCTGGTAGCCTTTGTTTGGGGGGACTGAGGGTGTGTGGAGCACCATTGGTTGAGAGACCCAAATGCCTGATCGAGGAAGCAGGATGTTTCTGTTTAATGCCGTGGTCACATCTTTCTGGTGGCATTATTTATTTCCCTTGAGCTAGTTTTGAAGGAGGGCTCATGGTTTGGTCCAACAGCGAATCAGGACCAGACAGACAGCAGAGTGAGGAGGGCCCTCCAGGTGGAGTGAACAGCCCACTACTCTGTGCTTCCCTATGGCTTCGTAGATCTGAACGTTAGGCCAATATTCAACTAGCAACGTTGAAGTCAAGCAGAAGGTGACTTCCACTTCCTACCTTGCTGGTGAAGGTGAAGAAGGAGACTGGGGAGAACCTTCATTTTGACTGACAGCATGGAGCTGGAACTGGGAGGCGAGAATGAGAAATGACCCGCTGCACACAGACACACTCAGGAACTGGAAACAGAAGGCCACACTGTTACAGCGGAAAGCAGACTGGTAAGTGTTCTGATACTGAGAGAAATACCTTCCAAGAAAATGTAAAAAAAACACACACAAAAAACACAAAGCCTCTGGGCGTACCGAGTACCAGCCAGCAACGTGATGCCTGGAGAACAATGTGTCTGAGACCCAGGGACTACAATATGAGCCATTGTGTCCTCTGCCAGGGCTCCACGTCCGCTTCCAGAGACCCAGGAGGTGCTGAGCTCTGGGTTCACCCTTGGTGACTTCCCTGCCTCTAGTAGAATTCCTTTCCTTCTGAAAGGTCGCTCTTCTCAAGGACAATTTGCTTCTCCCCTGTTTCTTGTCTGGGTAAGTCTTTAGGGCTGACAAGCAATCTTGGACACACTGAATAGCACTAAGAACAGACAACAGACAACGGCCACCCCATCTGGTAACATCGTCCGTCCTTGGACGGCACCGGCTAACTTGGGACAGGCTGGGCATCTTGGAATTTCTCTCCCTCCAGGCCTGGACATTGCCTGCACATTTCGTTCACATTCTGGAAATACTTGGAGCTGCTCCTTAAGTATTTTAATGGCATTTCACCCCTTTGAAGGCTTCTCAGCTTGACTTTCCGACTTCCTGCTCAGGGGCATGGAACTGCCATCTGTCCATTCCATGCTCTCCCCCCCCTTTCTGTGCAGTCCTGGGGATGGAACTCAGGGCCCTCCGCATGCTAGGCAGGGTCTGTACTCATGGGGCCACACCCCCAGCTCTTTTTCCATTGGTTATTTTTGAGCGAGGTCTCACTTTATGTCTGGGCCAGCCTGCACTGTCATCCTGCTATTTGTGCTTTCCTGTGTCCCACTGTGATCGCAGGAATCGATGCCAGACATTGGCTGGGGTGGAGTCTGTGAATTTCTTTTCACTTGGACAGAAAGGGCCATGCTCTCTTCCCTGGTCGCCAGCAGAATGGGCTGAACCCCTGGGCGGGCTGGAATTCCTTTCTACTTTTTCTTTTAGCTTCATTATTTAAGCGTATTGCTAATTCCTCCAGTTGGTATCCTGGATGTTTCTAGCTGGTTCTCATGATAGGTTGACTTAAAGAGTTTGCTTTCTAATACCAGCTCTCCAGAATTTTCTGCCAGAGAACAAACTCTGTCCTTTGTTTTGAATCCTACAACAAACAATCTGTGGTTGCAGGGTGACTCTGAGGGTCGCACATGGGGCCCAGGGGGGCCTGCGAGGGAGAGGTTTCTAAGACCGCCCACCTCCAGGGGTCCATTGTATGGCAGGCTGGGCACAGGAGCTCCATCCTGGATGAGAACGGGCTGAGACCCCGGAGCCCCTGGTGGTGCATCTGGGAACTGCACAGTCAAGTGAGCACTATGGACTCTGCGGCAAACCTAAATCCTGTTTCCAGCGTATTAGCGTTTTTATTTCTGACATATCGGTAGCCTTTCAAAATTATTTCTCAGGACCCTAGGTGAACAGACAGAAAATGCACTCCATCAATATACCATCCAATTCTACTGTGGCTGTCTATTTCTTTAAATGAATTCCTGTGCAATTTTCACTACTGATTGGGCTGTATATATTAAATCATTGGCTGAAGTTTTTCTGTTTAGTTGTCTCTAATATGACCCGTGGAAGTGTGTGTGTGTGTGTGTGTGTGTGTGTGTGTGTGTATGCATGTGTTTGTGTGTATGGGTGTGGGTGTGTATGTGTGTGTATGTGTGTGTGTGTGTGTGCGCGTGTGTATGGGTGTTGGGTGTGTGTGCGTGCGTGTGCTCTATTGGAGAACTCTGAACCACACTGCTTGAGACTGTAATACTGTAATACTCTGGGCTAGGCCGGCTATACCACACTTGGAGAGAGCTCGGCATCCTCTGTAAGTCTTGTGGCCAGGTATGTCTTCATTACGACCTGTCTCAACCTTTTCCTAGGTCTCGTTACTTGCCATCTACTTTCTAAGGCGTGCTTCTGAAGTCTTATCCACAGTTTAGTTGTGTCCCTACAGCTGGGCCTTTCCCCACTCCACTACTCAAAAACCTTCTGGTGTGTGGCCAGACCCTGAGTTGTAAGGTGCTCTCCTGGGGCTGTCGCTGAAGTCCAGGAACTACTAACCACGCGTCAAATCTCCTCTCTCGGAGGGCCATTTAACTCGTGTCCAGCTTCCTTCCACGAGTTCCAGGGGCCCGCTCAGTCCCTGCAGCACCTGGGTTTCTGTCCGACAGCAGATCTCCGCAGACTCCTCCCCTCGGCCTCAGACCTGACTCTGGAAGTGCAGGCTCAGCAGAGCCTTTCCCCTGGCTGTGCCGCTGACGGCCTCCGGGCAGTTGCGCCCCACGCTTACCACTCACAGCTCCCCTCTCCTACTGACTGTCCCCAGCCTGTGCAGCTAGCCCTATCTGTGGTCAGCGATCACACAGCTGGGGGGAGGGTTGTCTTCTTCTTTGGATTTTCTCTCTCCTTTGTGATCAGCTGCTAAGAAAAGATCCAGTAAATTTGTATAATGTGTCTGTGCTGACTCTGGGGCTTAAACTCAAGGCTTGAGTGTTATCCCTGATCTTTTTTGCTCAAGGCTAGTGCTCTACCACATAAGCCATACCTCCATTTCTGGCCTTTTGGTGATTTATTGGAGGTAAGAGTCACATGGACTTTCCTACCCCAGCTGGCTTTGAACCGTGATCCTCAGATGTCAGCCTCCTGAGTTGGTAGGATTATAGTTTAAGTCACCAATGCCCAGCTCAGGAACTGTTACTTTATAACCAGAATTGTCACAGAACATGCAAGGCCTAGCGTTTTCAAAGTTGGGCTATAGAACTGCAACTCATCTTCAGCTATTTCCATCAGATACAAGAATGTCAAGCTACAATCATCAGCTTGCAAGCTTGGGATAGAAAATTTGTGTTCCTTTGTTTTGGTACTGGGCTTGGACTCCAGGCCTCATACTCACACAACTTACTTGCTCATGGCTGGTGTTCTACCAGTTGAGCCATGCCTCCAGCCCTGCTGGTCTATGAGGTCTTTTTGAGGACCCTAATATACCACTTCTGTTGGACAATGTGCTTCTACATACCATACAATATTACTCAAAATTGAGGAATGCTACCATGGCATAGTACTTTTATCAAACCCGTGGTTCATATGCATATTTTGCCAATTTTCCCAGCAAGGTCTGTGAGCCAAATTTCTCATTGACTACATCAGGATCCAGTTCAGAGTTTGACCTTGAATTTCATTGACATGCCAAGTGAGTCCCCTTTAATCCAGAAATTTCGCTCAGCCTTCATCTTTGGTTATTTTTCACTTTGAAAATCCAGTCCAATTATTTTGTAGAATGGCCCTTAATTTGGGTTTGTTGCATGCTTCCTCATGATTGAATTCAGGTTGTAATTTTTATTTTTTGGCAGAAGTACTAAAGAATTAATGTGTTCTTCGCAGGGCATCACATCTCTCAGGGCATGATGTCAGCTGGTCCGTTGTTAGGGACCTCAACTCAAATTACTTGTTAAGGTTGTGCTAAATTAACCATAATAAAGTTTTTATTCCCTTTGTAATTAAAAAATTAGTTTGTGTCTCTGTAAATACGTATTGTTTCATGGATGTGTTAGGTTTGTGCTGAAGATCAGCCTGAGTGAACCTTCATCTTGGGTGGCTATGTTGTCTCCGCCATGCTGAAGGCTGCTGAAAGCCACAGGTTGCACAGATAAATCAGTTCCATAGAGTTTCTCAGCATTAAAGACACTCAGAGTGTGTATCCACAGACCAAAATGCCAATGCCCTCAGGATCCAGGCTCTCAAGACGCAGCAGGGTGCTCCTGTGGGCGCCCATGGGTGGGGTGCAGTCAGGGCGTACCGACTGAACATGGTCAGGGCGATGTGTCCTCCACTCACCTTGGAGGACTCCTCAAGCATCTACTCAGATGCTCCAGTCTCTAAACAGAGCTTCATTCAGGATCCTTCAATGCAACCATGGGTTTGGGACAAAGGTCCCAGGCTTGCACTCCAGCTGGGGGGAAGCCTGGAAATAAGGTTTGGATTACTTGTGAGGGTAAGGTATAAGCTAAGATGAAGAATTCACCCAACTGGAAATGAGCTTCCCTCCCTCCCTCCCTTCCTTCCTTCCTTCCTTCCTTCCTTCCTTCCTTCCTTCCTTCCTTCCTTCCTTCCTTCCTTCCTTCCTTCCTTCCTTCCTTCCTCCCTCCCTCTCTCCCTCCCTCCCTTCCTTCCTTCCTCCCTTCCTTCCTTCCTTCCTTCTTTCCTCCTTTTCTCCTTTTCTTCCTCCCTCCCTCTCTCCCTCCCTTCCCTCCTTCCCTCCCTCCCTCCCTTCCTTCCTTCCTCCCTCCTTTTCTTCCTTCCTTCTTTCCTTCTTTCCTTTCTTTCTCCCCTTACCTTCCTTCCTTCTTTACCTAGTCCCTTCCTTTCTCTATTTGTTCTTTTCCTTTTCCCGCCTTTTTTGGGCTGTTGAACATGTGCTAACTGTATGGTGCTAGCTGTTAGTAGTCTTCAGAGCAGTGGGCTGAAGCCTTCTAGGATGCTGAACTCCCCACGTAGCAGAGTTAGGGCCAGATTCTGATGACAGCTCAGTATTCCTCCTTGGAAGGAGTGAGCTGAAACACATCTTACAAATCAAAATTGAAATCATCCGAGAAACTCTACCGGAGTTGATGATAGATTTATTTCATCAAAAAGCAGCCAGGTGTCGGTGGCTCATGCCTATAATCCTAGCTACTCAGGAAGCTGAGATCTGAGGATCACGGTTCAAAGCCAACCCGGGCAGGAAAGTCCATGAGACTCTTATCTCTAATAAACCACTAGAAAACCAGAAGTGGTGCTGTAGCTCAAGTGGTAGAGTGCTAGCCTTGAGCTGAAGAGCTCAGGGACAGGGCTCAAGCCCAGAGTTCAAGCCCCATGACCGAACCAAAAAAAGAAAGGAAAAGAAAAAGAAAAAGAAAAACAAGCATATGTAGGGAAAAGGGAACAGTGGCTCTGTCTTAGTGTAGTCAGCAGTGAAAAAAGTCCCAGAACTTCCTTTGATTGGTTGTTGGTTTAGCAAGTCACATATCCAAAGATTCGATGTCCTTGTTTGAATGGGTTGATGACAGTAAATGCCTCAGTGGATGGATGAGGAGGAGGAAGCAGATGGTGTGCCCACAGACGTTCCTCAGAGCCTGGATAATGGGTCTCCTGTTTGGATAGTTACACCTGCTGTGTGTTCAGGGCTGGCCAGGGGCTGGGCTCCGGTCCATCCTGTCCAGCCACTAGCAACCCCTGGCTACACGAACACGTGTGATCCTAGAGCTCACTGCAGAAACGACAGGTCCCTGGCCTGCCGTTGGTACCTGTTTGGATGGCTAACTGGATATCCCTTGGAAGCTGTAGCTGTATTTGCCAGCAGCCATTGTCAGCTCTAGCCCAGAGGCTTCTGTTTGCCTCCCTCTTGGGCTCCATGAAGCAGTGGAGCAAGGGTGCAGGGCTACAAGTCAGATGACACTGCCAGGCCCCGGGAGCCTGGTCATGAGGAGCCCGAGGTCAGCCATCTGTGGGGGCTTACGCTGATGGTCTCTAGGATCCTGATCGGATCCATCGCTGTGGATCTCAGTTGGCCCGTCCTCCTCCTCACGCAGGTGTCTTAATGGTCAAAACAGGGTCACTCCCATGAGCACCCAAACAACAAACCTACCGTAGGAAGCATGCATCGCCCCACTTTCACAGTAGGATCTTGGCAGGTAGAACATCCTGACATCTTTCTGGTGTCTGGTGGGGGTAGAATGTTCCAAAGGTGAGTTGGGGAAAAGTGAATACCAGTGGGGAAGGAAGAGGGGAGGACATGAGGAATGTGTCTGTTGATATTATTAAGGGTCTGTCATGACCCTCTGAGAAACACTTACTGGGTTATTCATAGATGGAAGGTAGTAAGTTCCATATGGTTGTCTTGGCACAGTAGATTGAGAAACAAACCAGAAAGGAGAGTGACCATGTGTCAGGGGCAGAGTCAGCTACCACCCGGGGTCCTGTCTGAGCCAAAGGGGTGGACACCAGTTGAATCAAATACTAGAAGTTAGATGCACGTGAACTGAGCTGTGCTGTACATACAGAACACGTGTTGGATTTCAAAGAGTACGATGTAAACTCTACCACCACTGCATTTTTAACAATCATAGTTTTCAGACATTAGGAGGTCAAAGAAAACATAAAATTAAAATTAGTACCTTTATTTTTAATGTGCTTATATTTTCAAAATTCTATCCTGTACACATCCTCAACTTGTACTGAAGGGGTTGAGGAGCCTCAGAGGTTGGTAGCACCGGAGCGTGGAGATGGAGAGAGCACCCAACTGCATGGTCTCTCGGAGGAGAAGGTGTGCGCTTCACGAGGAGAAGGAAGGCCAAGCTGGCGAAAGATGTCCTTCCCGGGCATTGAGAAGGAGGGAGAATGTCACAAAGGCTTTTTTATACAATCCTGAAGAGTTTAAGTAGTCCAAGGACACGTGACAGGGTGGTAAGTCAGGAGTGATAAACCAGGTCTGTCTGAAGGTGAGCGCCTCCCAGGCGTTTGAGAACATAGTCCAATCTACTTGTGTCGAAAACAGAATCAGATGCAGGAACCAATGCGTGTGATTTCCTCTCCAGACAAGCAGTGCAAACTTGAGGCAGGTGCTGTGGTCCTCGTGGCCGCATTGGAGTGGGCTGGTGAAAATATCCAAAGACCGGTGGGCTTCTGTCTATCCATGAGGACTAGATGGGGGCTGCTGCTCCAAGGCAGGGGGGGAGCGTCCCTGTCTGTGTGTGACAGCTGGTGTCAGCCTCATCTCTGTGTCTCACAGCTATGTGGCCACGTTACTTCCACTGACTGTTTCATAGCAACTGGAGCTACACAATGGAATTTGACTCATCCACTGGAAAGAATGATACAGCTCCATTTGTGAAGAAGTGGAAAGACCTGATTATGGTGAGTGAAGTTAGTCAGGCCCAGAGAAACAAAGGAGGCATGCTTTCCCTTCTATGTAGCAGCTCGATTTAGCTTATAAAATTCTAAGTAAATATGTTGGGTGGTATGCAAGTGTATTCACTGAAAAATGATAGATTCAAGGTAGAACTCAAATAAATAGTGTAATTCCTTAGAAGGGCAAGGTCAAAGTTCATCAAAATAAGAAAACAGGAAGCAAGTACTTGAAAGAGGTGTGTCAGGGGAAAAGGGGTGGCAAATGGAGTAGCAGAGGGGCGAGTGCCGGCAAGAATCCAACATAAACTGTACAGAATTAGCAAGAGTGAAGGAAGGGGTGAGTAGAGGAGGGATGAACGAGACTGTTGAAAGGTTGACCACGATGTATTGCAGTTACAATCTGTTTTGTTAAATGGCAACTTATTTTTACAACTATGTAAAGATAATTTTAAACATCAAAACAGTAAAAAATATACATTTCTACTTTAAAATCAATAGCAAATCCAATAACCATGTTTCCAAGGTTATGGTTTATAACACATCTATTGTTCAAGTTTTTATACCTCCCCTCAGCTAAGCTGAGTTCCTGAAATGCATTGGCCTGGCTTACCAATATTTTCTGCTACTAAGTATATCTCAATTGTATATTTAACCTTGACATGAAGAATAGGCATGTTTTCTAGGACTTCGGAATTTTAATTTTTGTTTCCAATTTGAGGAGCATAAACCCATCCTTCCACGTAGATGCAATGAAGTCTTGAAAACACTTTGCTAATAAATTCAGCACAGAGAGATTATTTTGTAATTGGATTAAGACTTAATATTCTTTGGGGCAATCAGTTAAGCATGCTGAACTTGGACAGTTTCTTGGCTGATGAGTGAGGTTGACCTATAAAAGACTTAAGAGAAATTCTAGAAAAGTGCTCTCAGAAGCAGCTGTGCTTGTGAGCATGTGAGGAAGCAGCCATCTGTGGTCACTCCTGGGCAGGCTAGAAAGGGCGTGGAGTAGAGGCACGTACAGTTCCACACAGCCAGATCGTATTCAAGCACGGGACAAAGGAAGCCAGTCCAGTGAGAGGCGCTTTTCGAAGCTTTCCAAAGGCTTTGACTCCCTCCCTGCTCTGAGGCCTGAGATTTTCAGACACAAACTCTGGCGCACTACTAAAAAGAGCTTTTCAGAAGAAGAAGAAAAACAAGCATCCATTTCAGGGAGAAATAAAGCAAGACGCATTTACAGCGGGAGTGCAGACCAGGCTTCGTGCGCCTCAGCTCGGCTGTGGAACTGAAACTCAAACAACGCATCCTTAATTATTACACATTCATGCACAACCCACACTGCAAGAGCCAGCGGTGTCTCCCTGAGCCCTGATGGAGAACATTCCCTAAAATGTGGGTGGCTTTTTGTTCATTTGTGATAGATTCTTTTTTCTTTGTTAATGAAAAGGAGTAACCGAAGGTGACAATGATTGCAGCCACTTGAGCCATTTGGGAAGTCCCCTGGGCATGGCTCAGTTGTCCCTTAGCTGGTGTACAGCAGGCAAGGGAGAAGGTCTCAAACTCAGCTGATGGCTGTTGGCAGCTGTAAGCCAGAGAGGAGAACTTGTCACTCAAAGTCCCACTTCTGACTCAATCCCTTGAAAATACCCGTGTGACAGTTAGAACCCTGCCCGCCCTCCTTCCCACTCACCAGTGATCATGAGGAGATGAGGGCTTGTCCTTGCGGAGGGTGCTCTCGTCTGAGTCTGGAGCTGATTTCATCTGCCGGCAGGAAAAAGAGAAAAGGGAGAGCTGACAGTCTTCGTTGAGAAGGTGTGGACCGCCTCAAGAATAAAATTCCTTCAAGAAAACCGACCGTGGGCAGCCTGAGTTTGGGGCACTAGGACTAAAATTATGACCCTTCTGTCCACGTGTGGCATCCACCTTCAGGAATTCTTCTCTTTGTGTTGAGAGCAAGAAAAGGGCCAAATAGCCAGGCAACCGTTGTGTCCGGGTAAGGGGCTGCTTGAGGCAGCGGAGGGAGGCAGTGGGCTCCCAGCAGCTGCCGACGGTAACACCATCCCCTATCTCGCTGACTGTTTCTCCTGCTTAGCTACTTACACCAAACGAGCAAGTGTAAGAGGTAGAGCAGAAAATCCAGACTCCAGGGGCTGGGAAGGTGGCTCAGTGGTAGAGCACTTGCCTCGCATGCATGAGGCCCTGGGTTCGATTCCTTAGCACCACATCAGCAACAAGAAAAAAAGCCGGAAGTGGTGCTGTGGCTCAAGTGGTAGAGTGCTAGCCTTGAGCTGAAGAGCTGAGGGACAGTGCCCAGGCCCAGAGTTCAGGCCCCATGACCTGACCCCCCGCCCCCGCCCCAGCCAAAAAAAAAGAAAAAAAAAGAAAATCCAGACTCCAACACTGGAAAACCCTTTACTAAAACTTGCTGCAGACATAAAGAGAGTCTACAGGTCCTCCCAGTGCAATCAAAGCCGAGATTATGTGAGTCGACATCTCCCCTGCTTCTGAGAACTCTTGCTCACATGTCCTTTGTGTCATGACCTGGGGAGTGAGGGTGGGTCAGGGTGGACTGGGCAGGGCAAGCACACGGTTCCAAGTCCCTGGAGGAGACAGAGGAGAAGGAGGGGGCACCTCCTGTGGTATAGAAGGACAAGGAGGGGACACCTCCTGTGGCATAGAAGGAGGAGATGAGGAGGAGGGGAAGGAGCGGACACCTCCTGTGGTATAGAAGGAGGAGGAGGAGGGGGCACCTCCTGTGGTATAGAAGGAGGAGGAGGAGGGGGCACCTCCTGTGGTATAGAAGGAGGGGATGAGGGGAAGGAGGGGACACCTCCTGTGGTATAGAAGGAGGAGAAGGAGGGGAAGGAGGGGGCACCTCCTGTGGTATAGAAGGAGGAGATGAGGAGGAGGAGGGGACACCTCCTGTGGCATAGAAGGAGGAGATGAGGAGGAGGAGGGGACACCCCCTGTGGTATAGAAGGAGGAGAAGGAGGGGAAGGAGGGGACACCTCCTGTGGCATAGAAGGAGGAGATGAGGAGGAGGAGGGGACACCTCCTGTGGTATAGAAGGAGGAGAATGAGGAGGAGGAGGGGACACCTCCTGTGGTATAGAAGGAGGAGAAGGAGGAGGAGGAGGGGGCACCTCCTGTGGTATAGAAGGAGGGGATGAGGGGAAGGAGGGGACACCTCCTGTGGTATAGAAGGAGGAGAAGGAGGGGAAGGAGGGGACACCTCCTGTGGTATAGAAGGAGGGGAAGGAGGGGAAGGAGGGGACACCTCCTGTGGCATAGAAGGAGGAGATGAGGAGGAGGAGGGGACACCTCCTGTGGCATAGAAGGAGGAGATGAGGAGGAGGAGGGGACACCCCCTGTGGTATAGAAGGAGGAGAAGGAGGGGAAGGAGGGGACACCTCCTGTGGCATAGAAGGAGGAGATGAGGAGGAGGAGGGGACACCTCCTGTGGCATAGAAGGAGGAGATGAGGAGGAGGAGGGGACACCCCCTGTGGTATAGAAGGAGGAGAAGGAGGGGAAGGAGGGGACACCTCCTGTGGCATAGAAGGAGGAGATGAGGAGGAGGAGGGGACACCTCCTGTGGCATAGAAGGAGGAGATGAGGAGGAGGGGAAGGAGGGGACACCCCCTGTGGTATAGAAGGAGGAGATGATGAGGAGGAGGGGGCACCTCCTGTGGTATAGAAGGAGGAGATGAGGAGGAGGAGGGGACACCTCCTGTGGCATAGAAGGAGGAGATGAGGAGGAGGAGGGGACACCTCCTGTGGCATAGAAGGAGGAGATGAGGAGGAGGAGGGGACACCTCCTGTGGCATAGAAGGAGGAGATGAGGAGGAGGAGGGGGCACCTCCTGTGGTATAGAAGGAGGAGATGAGGGGGAGGAGGGGACACCTCCTGTGGCATAGAAGGAGGAGATGAGGAGGAGGAGGGGACACCTCCTGTGGTATAGAAGGAGGAGATGAGGAGGAGGAGGGGACACCTCCTGTGGTATAGAAGGAGGAGATGAGGAGGAGGAGGGGGCACCCCCTGTGGTATAGAAGGAGGAGATGATGAGGAGGAGGGGACACCTCCTGCAGTGCAGAAGGCCCAGCTCTGCAGCCTGCATGGAGCAGGGCGTGGGCAGAGCAAGCAGAGAGCTGTCAGACCCACACGCACGTCCTGGCACTGGGTGCCAACTGCTGCCCTCTCCTGGCCAGGTGAAAACGCAGAAGGAGCTGAACTTGCAGTTGAAGGTCGACTGCTCCTCCTGACTGGGTTGTTTGCCTCTGTCTGTGACACCTGCTGACCTCTCTTCCCCGGGAAGTCCACATGACCGGGGGATGTGTTTACTGTACATACTGTAGGTGCCAAGCCAAGTATATATATATATATATATATATATATATATATATATATATATATATACATAATTGTAAATATACTGTACAGAGGGGTTACAGTTACATGAGTAAGAATGAGTACATTTCCTATTGAGCATTGTTACCTTCTCCTTTGTTTTTCCCTTCCCTTCCCTCCCCACCTCTTCAGATCCTCCCCTCCCCAGAGTTGTAAAGTTCCTTTTCAACATAGTGTCTTGTACACCTCATTGTTATGATGGGTCATCCTGTATCCTTTTTTCAGCATTTTGTTACTTCCCTTCCCATCCCCAAATTAGAAAAATGTGTATACAAGATGCAGGGCACCGGAATCAAATGCAGTGAAAACGGATTATATCATGGGGGAAGAACATACAAAAGAAACAAAAAAAATCATACAGTACATTATAAGTACATTAAAAACAACAGCAACAAAGATAAAACCTCTTGTGTCCCTATCTTGGGGTTCATTTTGCTTAACATCATCTTATCTGGTCATATGTACATAGCTTTTGACCTTTCCTGCTTGTCCTAGACATGTACTAGTTATTGCAGATAAGGGAAACCATGGGACCTATGTTTCTTTGGGCCTGGCTTACTTCACCCACGCCAAGTTCTACTCAGCCATGGAGCCTCTGCTTTGCTCTAGGTGAGTTTACCTCTCACCTAGATGACCTGTTTCTGGGCCTCTGGCCAATGGTTATGCACGGCTGAGTTCGATCCTTCAAGGGAAAAGGCCACTTTCTACTCAGAGCTGATGGCTGTGATTTTCACCTTGTTCACCCCCAGGATCCACAGCAAAGCTGCAGACAGGAACTGGGTTCCAGCCTAGCGGGTTGGGCTGTGGATTGGTGACAAACGTCCTGATTATCTGTCAGTACAGAGACGGAACTCTACGCTCCCCTCCTCGGAGCATCCTCCCTCTTTCAAACCAGCAGGAAAGGGATGATGAGGACAGAGGCCCAGACTCAGCCCTGAGGGAGAGCGCAGGAGAGTTCTCGGGGAAGAAGAGAGAGCCAGCATGGCGGCGGGCACTGAGGCGCGGGGCACGCCTCACCTTCTCCTTGGCATTCATGTTCCACCTGCTGTGACGGAAGTGAACTGAGCCACTGCTCAGGAAGAAGCAAAATGATGACGAGGTAACAAAAATGTTTCTGTGAAGGACTTGCGTCTCTGGCGGGACGCTGGCACCTCGGGAGGCAGAGAATGCAACCAACACGGACACCCGCGATGGAAAGCTGCCATTCGAAAGTAAATATACTTTTAGCTGGCTCTAAAATAGACACCTACCATATATGAAATTCCTAGTTAATCTTCACTACTTGAACTGTGTGAAGTTTAAAATATTTCTCCATTCTTAATTGAAGGTGGCTGCTATGACAGACTGATATTCTCTTCTTGATATAAAATACGCAGTGACTTGATTCTTATGGTCCACAAAATTAACATTATTCAACTTTGTTTTTTAAGAGTACTACCACAGTGTGCACTACTGGGAAATTATTTGTATATAATAAAGGGTTCCTTTAAAAATTAGCATGTATACATATATCTACATCTACCAGCTTTCAATGTGTGATTGTCACAGAAGTGAGTTAGTTGTCACTCCAAATTCACGAAAGATGTAGGAAGCCAAGCTAGCAGATGAAGTGGGCGCTGATTCCCTGAGCTCAGCTGCTATTCCTGGGGGCTGCCTGGCAGGACTCCAACATGGGAAGGGCACCCCAGTTGTGTCTTAGAAACCCCACTTGGGGGACAAGCAGAAGGCATCCTGCCGATTCCCTGTCTTGAATTACAAGAATCCTGGGGTAGTGAACAAATTTAGAATGTCATTGCAAGTGAAAACTTATTTAAAAAAAGAACTTGATCCTTACTGAACTTTCCCAGTGGGTATGTTTCCATTTGAAGGACGGGAATTCACGTTATGTTCTCAAGACAATTTGAAGTTCAGGCTTGGGAAACCTGGGATTATCCAAGTTTCTATTCACAAGTAGAATTCTCTCATGTCTCCTTACATACCCACTTCCCAAGGACTTATTTGTTCACTCGGCCAAGTGCTTAGTGAGCCCTCTGAAGACTCATGGGGCATCAGCTATGGATTGGTTTAAAGAGCCTACACGTTTGAGTGAACTTTTGAATGAGAAAAATTTTAGTTTATATTTTTCTTTGGTAAAAAACAGCCCCTTCTATATCGTCCTCATTAATAACAAATACATGGTCTTCACTTCCTGACACTAGAGTTGCTGTTGCTTCAAACCAAGCACATTGTCTTCTAGGGCCTCTCCACAATGCCCTCACTTTTGTTGCCAATAAGAATTTCCCAGGATGCTCTAGAAAATGGCTTAGTTTTTGGCAGGCCAGTGGTCTCCCTTCGTTTATGGGAGTGCCTCTCTCTGCTTCAGGCAGACAATTGTGCTTTTGTGCTCTTTTTACTGATGAAAGCTCTTACAGTTATAAGCTTCCTAATTCCATTGCTGGTTGGACAAGTGAATATTTCCTCTTATTTCCTCTTAGCTTGCCTTGTGTAAAGCCAATGTGTCTTTGACTTTCTGTTCTTTTACTATTTTCTCTTTTTGAAACTTTATTTGCCTTCCCCAACAATTCAAGTAATACTTAACTTTTAGAACAAATACCAAATCCATTCATTTTTAGTTCATTGACGTCTGATTCTTCTACCTGGTTATCTTTATATTATGATTTGGAGAGTGGTTCTGCGATTGCTTTTGAGGTAATTTCCTTATTTACCTTTTTCTACTAAGATAGGGCTGTCTGTCATCATTTACATTTTTTTCTTTTCACAATGTTCATTGAAACGAAAAGCTAAAAGCAAAAGCAAACAATGCTGCAATTGGAATTTAGGCAAAATTTGGCCGATATTTCTAGATAAAACAATAAAAATTAGTATTTTTAAAAAATTTTCTCAAGGAACTTTACATACATAGTTCTCTGGTAACTGCAGACAGCTTTGATGGCACCTAAGGTCCGGGCAGGGGTCTGGAGTCAGCCCTGGACCTCACAGCCTCTGTGTTCCACCTCCTGCACCTGCAGCCTCTGTGTTCCACCGCCTGCACCTGATCCCGCTGCGCAGCCTCTGTGTTCCACCGCCTGCACCTGATCCCGCTGCGCAGCCTCTGTGTTCCACCGCCTGCACCTGATCCCGCCGCGCAGCCTCTGTGTTCCACCGCCTGCACCTGATCCCGCCGCGCAGCCTCTGTGTTCCACCGCCTGCACCTGATCCCGCCGCGCAGCCTCTGTGTTCCACCGCCTGCACCTGATCCCGCCGCGCAGCCTCTCTGTTCCACCGCCTGCACCTGTGCCTGGCTGTGCTCCCCGCCATTTCTCAGCCTCTTCCCCAGACTTCCTCCTAGGGGACACACAGTCCCAAGACCCCTAGTGGAAGCCTGAAACCACAACCAGTACAGAAGCACACACACATATTATACTTTTTTCCTATGCATGTATGTCTATGAGGAAACCTCATTTTAAAATTAGACACAGTAAGGAATGAAAAAATAACTCCTGATTAAAATAGACAAAAGTAACACACTCACTACAACAGAAGTTATATGGGTGTGGTCTCTCTAAGACTATCTTACTGTATCTCGCTCTTTCAATAGAAGAAAGCTCTCTATGGCTTCCCTTTGGCTTATTCAAACTACTGATATCAATACTCCTGAAATGGAGGGACCATTTTTAAGCAAGGTAAGAGTTCCTGTAACATAAACACTGTGATAGGGAGACAGTAAGTCTGATGACAGAAATGGCTTCTCACTGACAGGAGGGGAGCATTTGAAGTGGGGACACAGTACACAGGACATTTTACAAACCAGACTGGGCTGAGGAAAGTGGATGAGATTTCATCACGTGACTCTCTACAGCCTGCAGTTTAGACTATTATTTATGTCTGGGACTTTCCATTTAACATTTTGGATGATGGGGAGGAGTGAATTTGACTGAGATGCATTCTACGCAGGTATGAAAACATCACGCTAAACCCTCCCGTGGGAAGCTAAGGAATGCTCATGGAGAACCCTCGTTACAATTACTTTGTGAATGGTTGCTAGCCTCTGGTACCTGGAACCAGAGAAATGATAAGTGAGCTCACCGTGGGTGGTGAAGCACAGCGCCAGCGCCCACAAGCTCGCTCTCCCTGGCTGCTCCCCTGCCTTCTCTCCTTCCCCTCCCTCCCCGCCGGCTTCCTGCTGTCGGGGACCTCCCGCAGGTCATCCTGCAGGCGCAGCCTTACCGGGGATGGATTCCAAGCCTACACCAGCCAACAGCCCTGGGAGCTCTGCTCTCCTCCTTCTGTGTGGGAAGGGGTTTTTCCTGTTTTTTTTCTCACACTTCTTATTCCTCTGACTGTGCTGATGTTTGGTGAGCATGATGCACAAAGCTGACACGTTAGATAAACCATGGGGCTGCAGAGCAGCAGTGTTTGCTAAGATGCTCCCTAGCCCTCTCCCCACACTGAAGGTCCTTACCCACTTCCTTCCTGGCCGAGGCCTCCCCTCCAGACCTTCAGAGCAGGTGATACACGCTCCCATTCTTGATCACCTGCTGTGGAAGCTTCTAAAGATCAATGTCATTACTAGGGATCAGCAATTATGTAAGCTGATAGTGAATATGAAGTGTGTTTTGTTTTTCCAGTAACACTGGAATGGAGAAACTTGAGCTACAATTATTTTCAGATTAGCCAGTTAAATAACCAGATGATAAAAATGAGTCAGCTGAAAATGAGAATGATAAGTTTATTAAAGTAGCTTATTAAAAGCCAATATGGAAAGATGGGCTTTCGTGGGCCAGTGATTGTCTTAAAATATAATAAAGCATATATTAAATAATCCTATCAATCAAAAAGTAACCTCTTCAAACCAGCATGTTAATATCAAGGGATATGCTGAACTCCCCAAAAATGTGAGTCATTCAAAAAATCTTTTTAATAATCTATAAAGTGTACCCAGAAACATTACCAGTAATAGCAAATAATGATAAATATTATAAGGCAGGGTAGTTAGGGAAGAACTGTAGTTTTTATTGGATAAACCACAGCCATAATACTAAATAGCTAAAGGGTCAGAAGTGCATCGTGCAAACAAAAACTGTATCCCAGATTAAGTTCTGTTGGACCACAAGCCTACAGGATTTCTGGGTTACAAAATGATTTTTGCAGCAAAGCCCTCATTGAGCTTTCTGGTTCTGGGTTAGCTTCAAGTCTGGTCCTATTCAGTTCATTTTCCAGAATCAAAGAAAAATAGTGTAGGACAGGCAGAAGCCAGTCCACCTGCCACAGAGAAGTGCTGGGTGGATAATCAGAGGAGAAAAGTGCTTTGGGCTTTGTAGGAATGGTCTTGGGTGCCAGGACAAGGAGTGTGGAGCCATATGAAAAGGGCATGTATTTATCAGCTAGCAGAAGAGACCCGGTAGCAGGATGCTGTGCTATGGCAGTTGTATTGTTTTGCCATTTGTTGGTCACCTGGACCTAGCCAACGTGGTGTGTGTGTGTGTGTGTGTGTGTGTGTGCGCACGCGCGCTGGCACTTGTGGTAAGCTAGAACACTGCATGTAGAGGACTAGCCCTCCCATGTTGTTGTTGATTTATGAAATGTCTCCCCAAGGGCCTCGTCCCCAGTCCAGTGGTGTTCAGGGGTGGATCTTATGGAAAGCAATTGGATTGTGAGGGCTCCAAGCTCATCAATGCATTAATCTATGGGCTACTGAGGTGAAAGATGGAAACTTGGGAGGTAGGACCTATTCCAAGAGAATGGGTCATCGGGAGATCCTCTGTCTGTCTGTCTGATGTCTGTCTCTTCCTCCCCCTTCTCCAAGACCACCAGGTGATGAGAGGCTTTGTTCTACTCTGCCGTTTCCACCATGATGTTTCTGCCTCACCACAAGTTTCACAGCCGTGGAGCCAATGGGCCGTGCATTAGAACCTCTGAAATGTTTAGACAAAATGAGCCTTTTCTACTTTCAGCTCTTTTATTCTCTCAGCAAAAGAAAGCTGGCTAACACAACCTGCTTGCTTGAGTGCTTTCTTTCTGGGAAACTTGAGTCTGATAGGGTACTGAAGAATGATGTCTTTTCTACTCAAAGCATATCACAATGATTTTTCAAATTACCCACGCATAATAAATCGCCCTCAATAGATGTTTTTCAGAGACGTATGAAAGTAGATGGCATTATTTTGGGTCCATCCTCCACCTTTCTGCCAGTGAAGGGTTTTCAATGCTTTGTTAATCCTGTGTTACGCTGTTTGCCAGTTCCTACAGAATGAAGCCCAACCTTTTGGGCCGATACTTAAAGCTCTCTAAAGGTCCCGAGGGGGCAGGACAAAGGCCCAGCTCGGCTTCCCTCTGGGGTGGCACCTTCCCTGCCAGACTCACACAGCCCATTCACACCAACTCCAGCATGGGTCTCGGTGCCGTGCTGGACGGTGTTCCTCCTGCCAGCACATCACCGCTGCCAGTGCAGTTGGATGGCTGACCATGTGCCATGCGAACTGCTCAGTCCCAGTGCTTACTGCTAACAGCTGGGTGTGCACTGTGCCTCTGTCACCAACGAGGCCAGAAAGGCAGCCTCCCTGTAGCAGCCAGAACGTGGCCTTGATGGACAGACATTCAGCATGCTGTGAACACCAGCGTGCTGTGAATGGTAGAGCCATGGGACTCAGAGACCCGCAGCCTACAAGGGAAACGGTGCCGGCGTTTTCCCTCTCTCTTTGGCCCTATGCATGGGAGCATTGTTAGTCTGGGGTCCCTGATTTGGAGAGTATGACTTTACAGCCAGGAAGCCCCTGCTCGGAGGAGTGGCTAGAGAGAGCCCCGGGGAGGGGAGTCAGCACTGGGGCAGCTGCTTCCCTATTCAAGGACATGGCAGACCAGGATGTGGCCATGCTTCTGGAGATTCCCAGGCAGAGCCCTAAGAGGGAGATGTCCCAGGATGAAGGTTGCCAGTGGGTGGAGCGGTCCCCAGATGGAGATTAGCGGGTGCTCTGGAGTTCCCGTGGGGCCCTGAGAGGGGTACCACGGGGGCCGTAAGGGGCTTTGCAGCTGCCTGTCTGAACTCACGAGACAGCACCCCTCTAGTGAAGAGTCCAACTCCCTCTATTAACCAGGGTTTGTGACAGGAGTCACTCCTGTGCTCAGACCCCAGGAGGCCCTGCCTCTAAATCAACCTCTTTCTTGTTTGCATGCAAGAAGGCCATACTAGTATTCACACAGGGATGGTGCATCACAATCTATTTGTGCTCCGAGCTGAACACTGCCTGTCCCTTCTCCATGGGGACTACGGACCTTCCCAAGTTCTCCCCTGGCTGGTGGTGACAAGCCATAGCGCAGCTCCTGGAGCTCTCTGTAGCCTCTTCCCCGCCCCCGCCCTGGGGCCTAGCTCTACCCAGCTTCCTGTCCGTGCTAAAATGTCCCCAACCTGCCTGCTCACAGGTCCTTCCACACAAGCCTCCCTCCTCACACCTCTGCTTTGCTGTTACACCTTTTATAGCACAGGGTTCTTCCCAACTAACCCCACCAGCTTCTACTTCATGTGCATCTTGCCTCTCAGTGGACCATGAGACCCAGGCTGGCAAGAGCTGTGTTCTAACCTTGGCCACACACAGGTTGCCTAATAAATGCTTGATGAAAATGGGTTGATGTGAGCAAATGTGTCAGACCTTCTCAAAAGCCCAGCAGGAATATCTTGCACCAGAGAGACACCTGGAGAGTACAGATTAAATAAATGTCTACATGAAGAGCACAGTGTGGACTTGGCTGTAGGCAGAGTTTGAATCATTCAATGGGAAAGTGGAAGGAAGGGGAGTTAGGAGTTAGGAGACCCTGACCCGACGTCCTAAGCCTGTTTGTTGTTTACCCTGTGGGATGCTGGGACACAGAACAGTATCATGTGATTCAGTGCTGTCTCCTTTAAAACAAGATAAAGAATTCAAAAGTATCACACAGTTCCTAGAACGTTCAAGTAAAACTAGACACGTGCTGTCTCTCTTGGGTCTCTTGTTAGTTTTTTTTCTAATAAGAGGGAATAATTTTCTGCACACTATAAGGTAAATTCAAGTTGAATTCTCCTATGTCTAGTTTTAAATATTCAGGTGTCAGATATACTTATATACACTTTTAGTTACCAAGGACACAGCATCATTTCCTTGAAACTTCTGGGCCTTTTTCCAATTTATCAGCTGTTTTGAGGGAAAGAAAATTGTAGTAAATATTACCCCAAGAAAAGAATAGGAGAATAACCTGATGTTGCTACCATAAAGAAGGCAACTTTAAATGCAGTGAATGCCAGCAGAGGAAGTTCTGGAATTGCTGGTGATTTGAGTTAAATGTGATTCTTCCCCTCATCACTGCGAGTAGGAAACTGAGTTTCTCCCAGTTTGAATGATGTGTATGCGACACACTTATCTTCTTTGCCTGCTTTTATTGTATTCCGTTTACTTTGTCCTTGTCCTTGGTGGTACTTTCTATACTTTTATTTTTTTTCTTGAACTCAGCGCCTCGGGCTTGCAAGACAGACAATCTACCACTTGAGTCACTCTCGTAGCGGCTTGTTATGTTGGTTACTTTTGAGATGGGATCCTGCTTTTGCCCTGGCTGGCTTGGACTTCGATCCTCCTGTTTTTATGGCCCTTTGTGACTCGGATGACAAGCATGCTTCCCTGAACCCAGCCACTGTGCTTCTATCACCGGGGCTGGCAGTGGGACCACCGTGTCTATTATTTGGGATAACAGCGAATGAACTTGCATGTCTAGGATGTCCTCAAAACCACCGTCTTCCTGTCATTGCCTCTCAGGTAACTAGGATTACAGTCTTGAGCCGCTGTGCCTGGTGGGTTCTCTTAGTAGCACCGAGATTTTTTATCATTAAAACAATGGGGTTGGCATATTACATTTATCACTATTAAGTCTACCAAGAATGACTCTAGAGTATTAAAAAACTGTGAACATCCAACTTGGAAGCAAAGGTCATTCACTAGAGAAGGTATCACACACAACTGAAGTGGCAATTGGCCATGAATGAAATCACTGCTGGATATTGGGGTGTGATTCCTTGTAATACAGTTCCCCTGTCTGGGAGATAAGAGCCGTGGTTGTATCCGCTGAGCACAGGGCACTGCATGGGAGGCCTCTGAGTGGGAAATCCAGATGGGCAGCGTCTTCCCTTTGAAGATGTGGAGTAACGCTATCTCACTGGCAGATGGAATGGATTTGCCTCTGAGTCATGTGTAACGCCTGCTCCCCTCAGAATCCGACTGGGCCTAAGATGCTCCCACCACCTCCAAAGCATGCTCAAGCATCAGTGTATTCCTTGTCAGGAGGAGAGGAAAGAGGATCGGCTGGAAAAGTCTATGGGAGGAAACTGCCCGTGGCTGGCGCAGCTCTCTCCCCAGCTGAGAGACACTGGCATCCCATGCGTGATTTGAGGAAGTCCCATGATGCCTCCTTGGCAGTGAAAAATGAGGGAGAATTGAGTCTCAGTCTGTTAGAGGGGGCTGTCTCCCCCAGTCTGGAGCCCCACGTGGTGTGAACACACCATGAATCATCTCAGGACTTTCTCTTGGCCTCTGGCACGTTACTCTGAGCCTATCCAGCATCATTCAGTAGGCTGTCTCAGATCCAGATACTTCTCTACACCTTTTTTTAAAATCCCATAAAATGCGAGCATGGCATTGGTGAGACACAGTATGCCAAATCACATACCATGAGAAGAACAGCGGCAGTCTCTCTTAAACCCTAGAACATTTGAATAACGGGATCGTGTTTGATGCTGTAAGTATAGACGGGGTCTCTGGAGTGGATCAGGGTAGGGTCTTAAATAGGGCATGCAGCACAGAGGCAGCTGAACTTTCCAGTCCAGGAAAACAAAGGCAGGAGAACTCAGTAGTTTCCACTGAATGCATTGGAAACTCTCCTATTGAAACATGTCCTCAGGAGTGTTGGGAAGCTAATGGTGAAGCAGATGTGTAACGTTTCTTATTTATCAAATAGAGAAGACTAGAGAAGAATTACAGTTTCAAGACTATACCACTGCCATTGTTTTTAATCAGGTCCTTTCTGAAGTTCCTCAATGACAGTTTGTAGATATATTGCTGCCATTTTAATGTTGGGTTGAGTTATAAAGATTTTTATATGGCTTGCTAAGTGTTTATAATTGGTAGAGAAAGCATTTACTTTTTTGTAAATTGATTTTCCATGGATTTATCTCACTGAAGGTTTTCATCAATTCTAATAGTTCTCAGTCGACTCTCTCATTTGTTTTTCCAAGTACACAATTCCATTAACAGTGATTACTGTGTCAAATTGATTTTGGATCCTGTGCCTTTCTCTTTGTTATTTATTGTATTACTTTTCTAATGACTTTGCTCTTTGTAGTTTGGTCCTTTGTTATTTACTGCACAAATTTTCACAAATCTGGCTAAATGTAAACAAATGCATCATCTTGTACAAGTCTGCATCACCTTGTACAAGTCTTGAAAGAATCTCATAGGGCCTTTGGAATAACCAAGAGTGTATGAGTAGGGAGCAACATCACACTCTGTTTTCTATAGGTGTGATTGCTTGTGTTCACTAGCACATAGAAATCTGAGCTCCTGACATGATGTTATTAGAAGATGGGGCTTCAGGGAGGGGATGACTGGTCAAATTACAAGGAGAGAGACCCAAGCTGTTCCTTTCAGCCACATGGGGTGGGCAGGGCCTCTCCACCCAACCTACCTGGGCTTGACCTCAGACTTATTTCTCAGTGGCCAGAACTGTGAGAAATAATTTTCTGCTGTTCATAAACCTACCTCCAAACCACGTCATTCTGCCATGCCAGCTGAAGAGATGGAGATGATGATTGTAAGGTCCGCTCCTGGATGCCTAGCAGACTCCACCCTCCTGGCAGCATAATCTCCACCCAGTACCTGCATTACCTAGGCAATTGGGACACCTGGAAGAGGTCACATCTGCATCCGCTGAGGTCACATCTGAATTTGATATGGCCATACCTTTCTCTGCCCATACCCTAGATAAGGCCTAGCCCAGGCCCAGACGCCCTCTCTCGCTGCTCTTTTCTAGCTCTCTCTGCTCTCTCGCTGCTCTTTTCTAGCTCTTTTCTCTCTCTTTCCTCTCTCTTTCCCAGCTCTCTCTCTTTCCCAAGCCTTTCCCAGCCACGTGGAGTGCCAACCTTGCCTGGTTCCAGCAGGTCTACTGAATAAACCTACCCCTTACCTGAATACCACGTGCGTGCTGGTGCTGTTCTTACTCGGCTACCTTTTTTTAAAAACCTACCAATGATGAATGAAAAGGTGTTAGTTATGCAGATGAGCATTCATCTCTCGCCACCTACACAGTTGCAGAAAACACCATGGGTTCGGGTGGGGTGTGTCTGGGAAACAGACAGAAGCAAAGAAATCAATTAGAAAAGGTGCTAGTGATGTAAATGGTATCACTTTAACTACTGGTTCTTAAAATTTTAGACAAAAACACATATGCAAATTATAAAGATATTCTCACTAATGCAATATAAGTATTAAGCACCCTGGAAAAAGAGGAATTGCTTTTTGAAAATTACACCATGTTTTTCTTACGTTCTTCATGTTAACTAACTTAATCCATTTCAAAATCTGACAAAACTAAGTTCATTGTGTTCTTAGCACTTGGTTTCGACAAGCCAGACATTAAGTTTAGACACATTATCTAGACAATGGGATGATTGTGTGCGTGCGGTGTCCAGGCAGGAGTCCAGGCTATCCCAGTGGGCATTGGGGTCCAAAGTGCAGGGAAAAAAACATTCCCTGAGCAGGAACGGAGCGGGGGACGTGGCTTAAATATGAGTTCTCTCCCGCTGCTGTAAGAAACCTCCCTAAACTAGGTGATTGAAAAGAAAGCCCAGTCTACTTCTTCATTGGTCCGTGGCACACCGGCGAGTGTCCTGACGTGTGGCCCCTCCTGCCTCTTCCACATGGCCCTTTCTGTCGTGTTGGTGGCCCAGGGCCCCGCTGTTCTGCTTGCGTCTTCATTGTCTCTCCTCTTCTTTCAATTGCCTCCCTGGCTTCTCAGAGAGCAAAAGACAAACGAGAAGGGCCCTCGCCTCCTCTTCAGTTCAGCCATCAAATAGTTCACTTTGTATGGACATCCTTGATATGCCCATTTTAATCTTCGTGCACCTGTGTCTTTCTGTGTGTGAGCATCTTTCGGATGATTCTTGGATTAGCCTTCATTCCCTTCCGTCCTGGACTGTGCTTCTCTCCACTTGCTCACGGCAAAATCCTGTGGCCAACCCTCATTACCTGTAGTGTGGAAAATGTCCTGTGGGCCGTGAGTTTAGGCACCAAAAGTAGGGAGAGCAGAATTCTAAAGTGGGGAGGGCATTTACAGAACTCAAGGACTCCTTGATACATGAAACTAGTCCCCAAATAGCTGCCCTCCAAAAAATAAAAGGAAAGAAATAAAAAGAAAAGAAGGCAAAGGATGGACAATGTGTCTCTGTGCTCTGAACTTAAAGTCTAGCCCCTATTTATTTCATTATGCATGAGGTAATGCCATTTGCAGGTGTTTTAGAACAATACACAAAGTGTTAGATCCCTGCTTTTGGAAAAGTAGCCTTCTGTTTCTGAGGTTCCAAGCACTAATAGTCTTTCCTTTTTTAAATGTAGGGATGATTGTTTTCGTGTATTAATAATAGTAATAATAACAACAACAGTAGTAGTAGTTGTAGTAACACTTATTTTACCAGAATAAGCAGATTCGGGAATTTAAAAGTTGGGACAGTTTTCATCCAAAACATTGCAAACTGGGATGATTCAGAGGCACATTTGTTGCTCCCAACAATGCCCCCTCTGCTCTGGGAAGAACTGCACTGTGGGTCTTTACTGAAAACACTTTTTGTGAAACATTTCTGTCTCCAACTACAGGAGAGGCGTGTTCCCACACTGGCGCACGTTTAGCTTGAGGTAAAGAACTGTGTTTCTCCACAAAAGCCAGTTTGCTATGTTAAGCCAGCCCAAAGGTATGAAAGCAGCAATAAACACCAAGTAACAAATACAACACCACCGATACCACAAGTAACAAATACAACAACACCGACACCACACGTAACAAATACAACAACACCGACACCACACGTAACAAATACAACAACAGTGACACCACACGTAACAAATACAACAACACCGACACCACCGGTAACAAATACAACAACACCGAAACCATCCATAACAAATACAACAACACCGATACCACAGGTAACAAATGCAACAATACCGACACTACCCGTAACAAATACAACAACACCGACACCACAGGTAACAAATACAACAACACTGACACCACACGTAACAAATACAACAACACCGACACCACAGGTAACAAATACAACAACACTGACACTACTCGTAACAAATACAACAACACCGACACCACACGTAACAAATGCAACACCGACACCACATGTGTGCCACAGAATGTCTAGAGTGTCCTCAGCATGGAAATCGAGTCTCGCTTGCGTGGCTTGCCTCCTCCCACACCCTGTGTGTGGTACTCTCTGCTGATGGGGCTGCTTTTGAACCTGTTTGATGGATGCTTTGTGAGAGGACATTAGGACTCACACACACACACACATACACACACACACACACACACACTTGTGGAAGAGGCGAGAGCTGGGGTAGAGTAGTTAAAGGTAGTTCTAACAGTGCAATCACTACGTTGTGCAGATGTTTACTGCTTGCTCTCTTGTGACAAATGCAAAACCTGTCGACATGTGGGTGGCTCTTTCCTAACCCATGATTGTGCATGCACATTATAGTACCTCATGGCATGCATACCTACATCAGGCCATCAGCCACACAGGAGCAGGGAGCCTGGGTGGTGGATGCCCAGCGGGCCAGGCTTTATTGAAAGGTGCGCATCTCCGGCGTTCACATCCACGGCTTGCGTTTGGTGAATCTTGTGGCTGTACCTAGCTGCCAGTGTCACTACGTTCTCTTAAAGGAGATGACAGGCTGCAGTCAGGGCAACCGATGTCCAGTCTGCCACACAATCACCCTGTGATCTGAACTCCACCCTGGCACCGAGCGTGCGCGTGAGGAGCAGTCCTCAGTCTGCCTGGCCCTGTTTTCCTCACTTGCTGTTTCCAAATATAGATGGGACGATACTTTCTAGACTCGCATTCAATAATGAGGCCACTGCTAAAGCAACGAAGTTCAATCAATAATGACTGTGCAATAAGGTAGTAGAACGTTTCCAGAGCACACACATGAACAGTGATCAATTTGCATACTAATTCAGTTCCTCCCATGAAGTGACAGCAGAATTTAATTTTTGCTGCAGGGAGGACGGCACGTCGTGTGTGTGTGTGTGTGTGTGTGTGTGTGTGTGTGTGTGTGTGTGTGTGTGTGTGTGTGTGCGTGCGCGCGCCTTGTCAAATATGAGCAGACAATGACACAACCTGCAGAAGGTTTGAAAGTATTCTATCAAAAAGCCAATCATGCACCTACTTTTCTGGGATATATTTTTAAACAAGTCTCTCCGAATGTGAGAATTGCCCTGATCTTCTGGGGCTCTCGCAAACAGCACATTTGCTAAGGGACAATCCGCCTTTGTCCCCTCACCCGGAACTGCCTGGAGTGCTGTGCTCATCATAATATGACCCCCAATAATCCATTCATCTAGGCTGAGCATCTGGAGTGGAGAGAGCCTGGTAAGAGCCCTGGCTGAGCTGTCCAATGCTCCTGCGATCACTTATAGACTTCGTTAATGGGTCGGGCAGAGGCAACACTTCCCAAGCCCAGCCTGGGTTGCCAGGCACCTTCATCCCCATGAGACAGCTTGTGTTTGTGGATTCTCAGACTAAACAGTGTGCACACTGTACAAACAGATTGGTCCTGTACAATAAATCTCAACGTATCGTCGTCCACTCGTAAAAACCAAAGCAAAACCAAACACGAGAGTGACTTCAAAGGAGTGATTCATAAAGCACAACCTTGTTAGAGTCTGCTGTAAACTGGAAAAACCCCCTCGAGAGCCATCAGCTCATTGTGTGTCTGCTCTTCAATGGGAGACCGGGTTTCCCCAGGAAAGAGCACTAGTCTATAGAGCTAGGAAGAGCCACGCAGCCAATGTCCACATCAGCACACTGACGCATGCTGAGCCGGGCAAGAGGGGATGGTGGTGGGGGGGGAACATGAGCACAGCTACTCCTCTGCTGTTGAACTCAATTCACGTGCTTTGGGTAGTACTCGGAACGGAACCGCTGGCCTTGCACTTACGAGGCAAATACTTCTCCATTTGAAATGTATCCATTGCCTTTCTCAACTGTTTGTTTTTTGCTAACTGCTCAGGCTTGTGTCAAGCACTCTATCTTCTTACCACAAAGGTAGACAGGATGACAAGAATATGCTTTGATTCCCTTCTGACCCGGAAGGAAAGGGTAGATACCAGGAGGGACAGGGGCTGCCACCTGTCACGGGAAAACTGCACGATTTCTAGAATGCCAGTTTCTTGAGTTTTTAAACTCCAACTCAGATGATACTTCTCTATACGTTTTTATCTGAGTTGGGGTCAAAAGGCCCGTTGTGAGATATTAACTTGAAAATTTCCTTAAGCACCCTTAGGAGCACCCTCGGGCTCGTAGGGATTTCCCAGAAAAAACAGAAATGAAAAACAGGTTAGTATATTGTTACCATTCCAGTTTCCTTTTATTGCAGAAAGAACCTGAAATTCTTGCGATGGAAAATAACTTATTTCCTTCCTTCCTTTCCTCCCTTCCTCCCTCCCTCCCTCCTTCCCTCCCTCCCTCTCTTCCCCCCTCTCTCCCTCCCTCCCTCCCTTCTTCCCTCCCTCCTTTCCTCCCTTCCCCCCTCTCTCCCTTCCTCTCTCTCTCCCTCCCTCCCTCTCTCCCTCCTTCCCTCCCTCCCTCCCTCCCTCCCTCCCTCCCTCCCTCCCTCCCTCCCTTCCTTCCTTCCTTCCTTCCTTCCTTCCTTCCTTCCTTCCTTCCTTCCTTCCTTCCTTTGTGCCAAGGGTGGAACCCAGACCCTTGTGCACATTACCCAAGTGCTCTACCATTTATCCAGGACGCCCACACATACCACACAGTATTCCGAATACCCCAGGAATGACTGCAGAGGCTGAGATTCCAAAGAGCTACAGTGAGCCATCTAGATACCAGGAATGCTGATTGTGTGGATTCTACTCTGTGCCCAAGTTCAAAGGCAGAGAAGACCAATGTCTAAGTTTAAAAGCAATCAGAAAGAGTGACTCCCCTTCCTGGGTCCTTCTTCTGGGGCCCCGTGTGGGTTTGCCTAGCCCCACTCACATGGGGAGAGGGGCGTCTCCCTTGCTTAGTCCACCAACGCAAACGTTAATTTTACTGACAAAGTCCCTCCCAGGCGAACCAAGAATAGCCACTAACCCCAGCCCAGCCAAGGACCTACACCATCATCACACGCTACGTGTCTCCTCCATCACCACCATCAGCTTTCTACAAAGACTGATCACAATTTTGGCTCACAAATAAAAATATGAATGCTAGAAAAATTTCTCCGTGCTTGGGTGTCTCTAATTGCTATTGAGATGCCTGCAAATGAAATTGAAGCCAAATGAATCCACAATGTAGATCTCTGACTTTTCTTGGATGGGTTACAGTAATGTGCTGAAAAAAAAGGGAAATTCTGTTTACAGATTAAGTTAAATCTGAATAATTTTTTTGATGCTGAGAGCAGTTAGCATGGAACAAATATTTTAGGAAAAAAGAACAAGCCATCAATGGCGTTCCTGTTGTTATCTCAGACTTTGTCATATATTTATTTCCCAGTCTCATTGTGTTGGACAGCCATTTTTTCTTATGATATCTACAGTGAATTAAGGAAATGAAGGCAACCAGTTACGGTTTTGTGCGGCATTTTGGTGGAGTCATTTTGGAAATTTCGTCATCGTGGGACAAACACAGGGTCCTCATACAGCAGAAGCCAGTGAAGGCATGGCAGGCAGACCCATCCTGCAGGACTGTCATATTCATGGTCTAGCACTGACAGAGCATCATTATGAGGTTCAGGACTGTGTCTATGTAATGAATGACAACTCAGAAGCAGAATGGCTAACTTAAAGGTCCCTGGTGAGCAGCGAGAATGAAGGCAGGACTTCTTATTCGCTTACTGGTAGATGCCAAGAGTCCTTTGTTTAATAATGAAACAGTTTGATATCCCCTTGTGACCAAACATCTCACTAGATAAAAGGCTGAGTGGTGAATTCTATTTAGTGCAGCCAATGTTCATGCAGGAAGATTAGTGTGCATACTACAATGTAATATTTACTGGCATATCAATATCTACATCATTATTTATTCGTGCATTATTTCTACGACATATATTGTACACCTACAATATGACAGATGTACTTCTGAGTATGGAAAATAGAACACAGAATATGAAATCTGGGATCTTTGCTTTCATCCTAGGAGAAAACACACGCAAAAACATCTATGTCTTAATCTGAAGACAGGTCTTATCGTATAGCTTAGGCTGGCCTTGAACTCATTATGTAGCCAAGACAGCTGCAATTTCCCAGGCTCTTCAAAACATAACACAGGTTCATTTTTTCCCTTGGTGTCACTGGGTTCTGCGCTCAGAGCTCCACCCTTGCCAGGAAGGTGCTCTACCACTTGAGCCATACACCTAGCCCTTTTGCTTTAGTTGATTTTCAGATAGGGTCTCATACTTTTGCTCAGGCTGCCTTGGCCCATGATCCTCCAATTTATGCCTCTCATATAGCTAGGATAACAGATGCGCACCACCACGCCTACTGTGTTCTCACTAACTTAGCCTGGACTGGAATGAAACAGTGATTTCCCAGTCTCTACCTTCAGAGTAGCAGGGATTACAAGTGTGAGCTATGGCCTTTGGCCTTCTTAAAGATGTCTCACAAGCAGGGTACCTGTAATCCTAGCTAATCAGGAGGCTGAGATCTGAGGATCATCCTCAGAACCAGCCCAGCGGAGGCTGGGAAGGTGGCTCAGTGGTAGAGTGTTTGCTTCACATGCATGAAGTCCTGGGTTCGATTCCTCAGCACCACATAAGCAGGAAAAAGCCAGAAGTGGTAGAGCTCAAGTGGTAGAGCACTAGCCTTGAGCTGAAGAACTGAGGAACAGCCCCACAACTGACAAAACAAAAAGATACATGCATAATTTCAGTCACCATAAGTATGAAGGAGAATAACTTCAGCTCTACAAGCCAGGGCACTCGCATGGTACTCCTGTCATTGCTGACAATGAACGCACAGTATCAGTGTTGGAATCACCTGCCCTGCCCTCTGCTGCGTGGAAGAGCTCTGCTGACCACAGGACAGTGATCTGAGAGCACAGGACCTCAGTGCTGGTCACTGCCTTAGGCAAGATCATCGTGTTGGACAAAATCACTAGAACAGGCTGGGCTTGCTCTAAGTAATTTCCTGCCCCCACAATTTCCATTTACTCTCTACATAACTATTTCCCGAGCATTCACACGCTCTTTACGTTTATGTTCTGAATTATGTCTGATCAACTCCTGAGCATGGAAGGAGAAGGCTGCTCTGTCCAACCTCGGGGACCCAGGAGATGTGCGTGAGTTTGTCTGTTTAAAAATATTCTCGTTATTATTCTCAATAGCAGGTTTCCCTGACTGAGCACTGGTGTGTGGAAGGGAAGCCTCCTGCTGAGGGTCATCTCCATGAGCCTCTGCCCCGCATCTTCCGCCCTTGGAATGCCATGTTTGCTATGGCCACCTGCCAGCTGGTGACTTGCTAGTGTAAAGTAACTACAAGGAGACTCTTTGATTAGCAGCCACTTAGTGAAGATGCAGACAGCCTCAAAAGAAAGGAGTCTGATGACAGTGAGCGACATTTCTACTTGTCCTCCTGCAGTGTTTCTTGCCTTGGTTAGCATTTGTAAAACCTTATTACCTGCCTTTGAAAGAATATTGGAACCGTGGGATTTATGCTTGGCATACATAAACATCTTTCACTAGCATTCCTATTTTTCTTCTAGTGTTTTAGTGTGCATTTGTCCTGACTCAATGCTCCATCAAACTGTGCCAGACCAGTTGTTCAATATACTTGATGACTGTGATCTGGGTAAGATAGAGAAGAATCTTCTGGAAGGCATCTCAAGGCAAGGTTGTAGAGCCCTGCCAGGAGTCTGTGTATCAGCTGATCTGGGGTGATTGACAGTTTCTAGGCACACACTAGAAGCCAGGTCTGGAGCATCTTCTGGGCTTGGGCTGCACTGCTGGCAGGTGTGAGGGATACACCACTGTCCCTCTAGCCAGATTTTCCTAAGCAGAGTCGCCGCCTAGCCCAACCAAGAACAGATGCCGAGGGAACAAGGCCCTCAGAATAGAAGCAATTATTTTTCTCTGTAATTAAATTTCAATTCTTAAAAAAATAAAATAATGCTTTGAGTTTTAGTTTGTGTTCAAGTAGATTATAGTGATATAGAAGAAGAAAAATTAATATTCACCATAGGCACTGCCCTCCATCAAATCATTGTCACATGGGCATTGGTGAGTTATTACTCAAGGTACCTCTCAGAGTCTCCGCTTAAACTTGAAGTGCAAGAAGACTCAAGTGGGTTGACCTGAGTAGCCTCCGTAAATCACCCGCACACCCTTCTGAAAAATGTGTGGGCTCGGGAGCTGGAGCGTGCATTACAGCAGACCGAAGGAATGCTGAAACAGGCCCAACTCCACCCAATTGCTCCTCCCTGTCCGCTTCCGCCTCGGCTTACAGGTGGCTGGCCAGAAGAACAGGAACAGATTACCAAGAAGATATTCCAAACAAATCAGGGTCTTGCAAAAGCAGCTGGCATCTGAAACACTCCTGGCACAGGCTCCTCTGAGAGACCCACGTCAGGCCCAAAAGGATCAGGCATGATAGGATTATTTGTGTTCAGCTAGCACACTTGCAACATGTTCACATTCATGCAAATGTGCTTCATTTACTAGCCATGGTGACTAGTATTTAATTGTTAAGTTTACATTTTGCAGTATAATCTATTAGAGCAATAAAGCAATTTACCCTCATAGATGTTATATTGGATTTCTTATAGTGTGATAAATTCAAATTTGGAAGATGTATTTTGTGTGCTCATCGCCTTTGGAGTGAAGTATGTTCTAGTCTTACAAATGGCTGAAAGCTCATTCTGCTAATTGTTCAGTGTTTATCGCTTTACTCTTGCTCACTACAACATTAAAGTGAGGACGGAGCGCCTTAGACTCCCCACCTACCAAAGCCAGAGAAATCCTGCAGGTCATTCTCAACCACCGGGCAGGACTAGTTCATACATGGAAGAGCCTGAGAAGTTCTGAGGGAGATTCGTGTGCTACGGGAGGGCAGAGAGAGAATATAGACTCTCTCCATGGCTCTTTTCTCGTCTCCTTTTTGAGGAGAAGGAAGTGTTTGGATGGAGTGGTTGAGGAGCACTGTTAGGGAAGGGCTGCTCCTGCAGGAGGGGAGGTGGGGGGGGGCAGCAAGCAGGCACAAACCCAAGCTCCAAGGCAGGCAAACCCCAGGCCCCCAGACCCCAGACTCACAGAGCAGGCAAGCCTGTATTTGCAGATAGGACGGACAAGCTACTCTTCCATGAGACATTTTTGACTGCTGAGAGACAAGCCCGATGAGTACAGGAGGCCAATATTTTTCCAGTTTCAAACTGGCAAAACCATGAATTCCAGAGCTGAGCAGTGCATCAGTTCAAAACCGAGAGCAATTAGGAAGGGCTTGTGCACAGACAGATGAGCCCTGGGTAACCAGGCCAAGATTGGTTTCACAAAAAGCAACAGGTGTTTCTTCCACATTTAATAAGTAAGTCCATGTGTCTGGATAATGACTATACAAATCAATAGCAAGGACCCCGGAATCCAAGCTGTCCCGAGTCAGTACCAGCCCTTCCTCGGGCTCTGAGCTTTGTCTGCCCCTCACATGAGCCTGTCTTTTAGACATTTCTATTTATTTATGAGACATCAGGAAAGCGGTCAGGACCACCTCCACAATATCAGAGCACATGGCTATGTCCTGATTTTTACCCATGACGGTGGTGTGGGTGGAGGTGCGAGGAACAAGCTTCCACAGCTGCACGTCACACAGAACTGGGGAGATGGCTGTTATAGCAGATGCACAGCTTTCAACCTCACAATGGTTTAAAAGGAAGAGATCCAGGACCAACCAGATGAGACGAAATTTAGGTGAAAGAGGTAATGTGAGGCATTTCTGAGACTTCCTGGGCTTGGTTTCATGATTGCCAGCAATCACAACCCCACTCTTTCTAGACTGAAGCCCAGGACCCCAGGGTGTGCATTTATGGAAGGCCTTGTCTGCTGATTTCAGGAGATGAAGCGGGTGAGGGGGTGGAGGGAGGAGGCCATGTGAGTCAGGACCGCGTGGCCCTGGCATCCAAAAGCAAGATGGCACAGACCATCGCCCAGCATGGGGTTTGAGGGTGAGTAGGGGACCATGCCCACGGAGGAACTAAGTTGACAGGATTCCAATAGAAGGGTGAAGCCCAGCAAGTCTGTTATGAGCTCAGGTAGAAAGTTCACAATGCATTCAGGGTTCGGATTGTAGGACTAGGGGCTGGCAAACCAGGCACCCCAGTGAGGACAAGCTGCTTCTCTTCGTAAGAGGAATTGTCTAAGGGACAGTGCAGAGTGAGTCATGCGTGCTTTGGGGAGGATGGTTGCTCCAGCTGATCCTCCAGACCTGGCTCTCTGTCCCTTCCTCCATGGCCACAGTCAGAGGGAAGGGGGCGGGGAGGGAGGAAGAGGACGAAGGAGGAGAAGGAGAAGAAGAGGAGGAGGAGAGGAGGAAGAAGAGGAAAAGGAGGAAGAACAGGAGGAGGAGGAGGAGAAAAAAGGAGGAGGAGGAGAAAGGAGGAGGAGGAGGAGGTGGGGGAAGAGAAGGGGGTGAGGAAGAGGAGGAGGAGGAGAGGGAGGGGAGGGGAGAGGATTCTGACTACCATGAGACAAAGATGCTCAGGCATGGTTCCTGTCTGTTCCTGCAGTCCTTTCTCCATGTCCAACGCTTTCCAGAGAGCATCCAGCCCCAGCATCTGCTCGGCATGTTTGTTGTTTACGTGTGCTGCAGCAGCGTGAAGCTTTGATGGGCACAATGAACTCTCTGTCGTGTTTTAATGAGGACCCTGTTCTCCCTAGCTTTCCCCACTTGCTTGTATTTGTTTCCTATGGCAGCACTCGGATGCTGAAGTCATATTTGTCCCATTTCCAGCTTCTGAGTGAGGATGGGCTCTGAAAGCCCGATGAAAATGCTACAGACCATGAATGAAGAAACTATGTCTTGTAGCTGTTGATTTTGAAAATTGCTTCCTCAAGAAAGGAATATCAATTTCTGTTGAATGAACAAATATGTAATAGAAGAAAGTGTGATATATACAGATTGGAAGATTAATTGGAAAAGACACAGGACTCATTTTTCTCTCTTGTTAATAAAGTCAGATAACAGTTGTGAAATATTTTGAAAAAGCATCAAGTGATAGCTGTGTTTTTAAAATATGTTGTGATACAGTAATTGGAGATGGGAGGCTCAGTAACCACCCACATTCTGCCTCTGAGGATTAAACTTGTACATGATGCCAGAATTCTTGGTGTGGGATTTGTCAGCATTCTCGTCTACTTCAGATTTCAACAGGTGGCCTAATTACAGACTTCTATAGTTATTTGGCTGTATCATCCATTGATCTATCCATCCATCCATTGATCTATACTTCCATCAATCCATCCATTTATCCATCAATCCATCCATTTATCCATCAATCCATCCATTTATCCATCTCTCCATCCATCCATCCATCCATCCATCCATCCATCCATTTAGCCATCTATCCAACTGCCCATTTGTCTAAGTTGTCCATCTACCCATCTATCCATTTATCTATCCAGCCATTCATCCATTGATCCATTTATCTATCTGCCCTTATGTCCTTCAATCTATTCATTCATCAATCCATCAATCCATCTATCCATCTGACCATCTGTCCTTCAATCCATCCATCCATCCATCCATCCATCCATCCATCCATCCATCCATCCATCCATCCATCCATCCATCCATCCATCCATCCATCCATCCATCCATTTAGCCATTTATCCACCTGGCCATCTATCTAACTTGTCTATCCATTCATCTATCCATTTATCCATTCATCCATTCATCCATCCATCCATCCATCTATCCATCCATCTATCCATCTGACCATCTGTCCTTCAATCCATCCATCCATCCATCCATCCATCCATCCATCCATCCATCCATCCATCCATCCATCCATCCATCCATCCATCCATTTAGCCATTTATCCACCCGGCCATCTATCTAACTTGTCTATCCATTCATCTATCCATTTATACATTAATCCATCCATCCATCCATCTATCCATCCATCTATCCATCTATCTACTCAACCATTTATACATTGATTTATCCATACATCCACCCACCCATCCAACAGCCCATCAATGCATTCATCTATTGAACCATCCATTCATCCATAGATTTTTAGTCCACTCCTCAGTTTTGTGTGAATTTTCTGGTAAGCCTTTATGACTTCTTTAGTTTCATTAGTGCAGATGTTAGGCCAAGTATCTAGGGGCAATCGACCTCTAAGCTTTACAGAAGCAGAATTCAAATCGTATGGCTACAACAGAGATAGTAAGTGGCAGCCTTTGTCTGCCAGGGCTGAGGGAACAGGGCTGAGCCATAGAGGGGTGAGAGGTGGATGATAAGGTCTGGGTGAGGAACATTTCACTATACCTCATCATGCACCTGCTTTGAACATTGAAAGAGCTAAGTTGGAAGGAAATGGGTCCTTCTGATGGCTTAAAGGGGCATTCTGTGGTACATTTGGTAGCATGTTCACCATTTGTATGAAAACCAGATGCTCTTAAAAATATACATATATATAGCTTCTAGAGAAATTTACAATTAGGTGGATATTTTCGTGCAGGCTTATTGGTACTGGGGGAATACAACTCAGCCCTGAACCAACTGTGGTTGTAAAGTATGGGTTTACACCAAGGAAATATATGAAGATGGAAATGCTTCATTCTTAATATTAGAAATGTGCTCTTTATTTGAACAACATCTGATCTAATGTGTGAAATAATACGAAAAGTACGGTTGAGCACGTTTTTATAGACCCAGTTATGTGAAGAATTCAGAATGGAATAAAATGAGAATTACCAGGGCTCTTGAGCATAGAAACAAGACATTTTTATACTGAAAATGACTGCACTTGTCCTATAATATGGAGCAACAATTTATAATGTAAAGCATGGAAAGTTATTAAATGTTCTCTTGGACTTCATCTTGCAGTTTTTTGGTGCAGGTTTGTACTTTTCTTAAAGCCAATTTGGCGATATGATGGCTTAATTTCAAGTGGGCCACTGTAAGCAATTAAATTGCTGAGATTGTGCAGAAAGAAGTTGGGAAAGGAACCTCATGGCGGTAAACCTCAGAGCATGTAAAATAAAACTGAAAGTCATTGCTACTGTAGACGAGGTACACAGGCAACTGTGTGTCAGGGCGTGCAGTAGGCAGAGGCTGGACGCCAGGAAGTACCCCAGGAAGCCTCAGGGTTCTGACACTGGCTCCTTTCTTCCACACATCAGCACTGGGTTCCCTGTATTTGCAGACCACCTCTGCTGGCCCACCATTGTCCCTGCTGTATCATCCACAGAAACATCTTTCATTCTCACCTACGTTCACAAAGGCTCCTTTAGTCCAAGTCTTTTCCAGGGCTGCTCGGCCCTCGACAGTTGACAGCATGTGTGCACGGTGCCTTTGGAAGCATGGAAAGTGCCAGGGGTGGGGCTCTTTGGATCTCTTCCTCTTTGTCTTCAGAGTTTAGTTTTGGTTTCACCCACAGTGTTTGTTCAGTCTTGGCAGCATGCTAGCTCCAGGATTGACTGGATCTAATAGTCCAATGGCCAGTGTCTCGTGGTGGACACCTGTGGCTGCTATTGGCTACAGGGGCCTCCTGCTTATTCGCAATTCCCTTCTACTTCCTGTGCTCAAGGCTGGGACTCTGCCTGGCTGGCGTCCTGCTGGTGCTCTCCAGCTGCCCTAGGGAGCACACCCCTGCTGCCAGGACGCTGATCAGCCTTCCCCGCATGTACTGTGTGTCTCTTCATTGTAGGCACAGGGGACCGAGGTGTGGCGGGGGAAGCCTGCTCCTAACGAAGGTGTTACCTTGCCCTGCAGTGCCAAGTAAGGAAAGACTGAGGGTGTCCAGTCAGGACTGAGGCAGTACTACCACAGCGCAGTGTCCTGTCACACAGTGATGTGTCCTGCCACACACTGAGGTGTCCTGCCACACACTGAGGTGTCCTGTCACACAGTGAGGTGTCCTGTCACACAGTGAGGTGTCCTGTCACACACGGGGGTGTCCTGTCACACACTGAGGTGTCCTGTCACACACTGAGGTGTCCTGTCACACACTCAGGTGTCCTGCCACACACTGAGGTGTCCTGTCACACAGTGAGGTGTCCTGTCACACAGTGAGGTGTCCTGTCACACACGGGGGTGTCCTGTCACACACTGAGGTGTCCTGTCACACACTGAGGTGTCCTGTCACACACTCAGGTGTCCTGTCACACACTGAGGTGTCCTGTCACACACTGGGGTGTCCTGTCACACACTGAGGTGTCCTGTCACACACTGGGGTGTCCTGTCACACACTGAGGTGTCCTGTCACACACTGGGGTGTCCTGTCACACACTGGGGTGTCCTGTCACACAGTGAGGTGTCCTGTCACACACTGGGGTGTCCTGTCACACACTCAGGTGTCCTGTCACACACTGAGGTGTCCTGTCACACACTGGGGTGTCCTGTCACACAGTGAGGTGTCCTGTCACACACTGGGGTGTCCTGTCACACAGTGAGGTGTCCTGTCACACAGTGAGGTGTCCTGTCACACACTGGGGTGTCCTGTCACACAGTGAGTGTCCTGTCACAGAGTGAGGTGTCCTGTCACACAGTGAGTGTCCTGTCACACAGTGAGTGTCCTGACACACAGTGAGGTGTCCTGTCACACACTGGGGTGTCCTGTCACAGAGTGAGGTGTCCTGTCACACACTCAGGTGTCCTGTCACACACTGGGGTGTCCTGTCACACACTCAGGTGTCCTGTCACACAGTGAGGTGTCCTGTCACACACTGGGGTGTCCTGTCACACACTCAGGTGTCCTGTCACACACTGGGGTGTCCTGTCACACACTGGGGTGTCCTGTCACACAGTGAGGTGTCCTGTCACACACTGAGGTGTCCTGTCACACAGTGAGGTGTCCTGTCACACACTGGGGTGTCCTGTCACACAGTGGGGTGTCCTGTCACACACTGAGGTGTCCTGTCACACACGGGGGTGTCCTGTCACACAGTGAGGTGTCCTGTCACACACTGAGGTGTCCTGTCACACACTGAGGTGTCCTGTCACACACTGGGGTGTCCTGTCACAGAGTGAGGTGTCCTGTCACACACTGGGGTGTCCTGTCACACACTGAGGTGTCCTGTCACACACTGAGGTGTCCTGTCACACACGGGGGTGTCCTGTCACACACTGAGGTGTCCTGTCACAGAGTGAGGTGTCCTGTCACACAGTGGAGTGTCCTGTCACACACTGAGGTGTCCTGTCACACACTGGGGTGTCCTGTCACACAGTGAGGTGTCCTGTCACAGAGTGAGGTGTCCTGTCACACACTGGGGTGTCCTGTCACACACTGAGGTGTCCTGTCACACACGGGGGTGTCCTGTCACAGAGTGAGGTGTCCTGTCACACACTGGGGTGTCCTGTCACACACTGAGGTGTCCTGTCACACACTGGGGTGTCCTGTCACACAGTGAGGTGTCCTGTCACACAGTGAGGTGTCCTGTCACACAGTGAGGTGTCCTGTCACACACTGAGGTGTCCTGTCACACAGTGAGGTGTCCTGTCACACACTGAGGTGTCCTGTCACACACTGGGGTGTCCTGTCACACACTGGGGTGTCCTGTCACAGAGTGAGGTGTCCTGTCACACACTCAGGTGCCCTGTCACACACTGAGGTGTCCTGTCACACACTCAGGTGTCCTGTCACACACTGGGGTGTCCTGTCACACACTCAGGTGTCCTGTCACACAGTGAGGTGTCCTGTCACACACTGGGGTGTCCTGTCACACACTCAGGTGTCCTGTCACACACTGGGGTGTCCTGTCACACACTGAGGTGTCCTGTCACACACTGAGGTGTCCTGTCACACACTGGGGTGTCCTGTCACACAGTGGGGTGTCCTGTCACACAGTGAGGTGTCCTGTCACACACTGAGGTGTCCTGTCACACAGTGAGGTGTCCTGTCACACAGTGAGGTGTCCTGTCACACACTGGGGTGTCCTGTCACACACTGGGGTGTCCTGTCACACAGTGAGGTGTCCTGTCACACAGTGAGGTGTCCTGTCACACACTGAGGTGTCCTGTCACACAGTGAGGTGTCCTGTCACACAGTGGAGTGTCCTGTCACACACTGAGGTGTCCTGTCACACACTGGGGTGTCCTGTCACACAGTGAGGTGTCCTGTCACACACTGAGGTGTCCTGTCACACACAGTGAGGTGTCCTGTCACACACTGGGGTGTCCTGTCACACAGTGGGGTGTCCTGTCACACAGTGAGGTGTCCTGTCACACACTGAGGTGTCCTGTCACACACGGGGGTGTCCTGTCACACAGTGAGGTGTCCTGTCACACACTGAGGTGTCCTGTCACACACTGGGGTGTCCTGTCACACACTGGGGTGTCCTGTCACAGAGTGAGGTGCCCTGTCACACACTGAGGTGTCCTGTCACACACTCAGGTGTCCTGTCACACACTGGGGTGCCTGTCACACACTGGGGTGTCCTGTCACACAGTGAGGTGTCCTGTCACACAGTGAGGTGTCCTGTCACACACTGGGGTGTCCTGTCACACACTGAGGTGTCCTGTCACACAGTGAGGTGTCCTGTCACACAGTGAGGTGTCCTGTCACACACTGAGGTGTCCTGTCACACAGTGAGGTGTCCTGTCACACACTGGGGTGTCCTGTCACACACTGGGGTGTCCTGTCACAGAGTGAGGTGCCCTGTCACACACTGAGGTGTCCTGTCACACACTCAGGTGTCCTGTCACACACTGGGGTGCCTGTCACACACTGGGGTGTCCTGTCACACAGTGAGGTGTCCTGTCACACAGTGAGGTGTCCTGTCACACACTCAGGTGTCCTGTCACACAGTGGGGTGTCCTGTCACACACTGGGGTGTCCTGTCACACAGTGAGGTGTCCTGTCACACAGTGAGGTGTCCTGTCACACACTGGGGTGTCCTGTCACACACTGAGGTGTCCTGTCACACAGTGAGGTGTCCTGTCACACACTGGGGTGTCCTGTCACACAGTGAGGTGTCCTGTCACACACTGAGGTGTCCTGTCACACAGTGAGGTGTCCTGTCACACACTGAGGTGTCCTGTCACACACTGAGGTGTCCTGTCACACACTGGGGTGTCCTGTCACACAGTGAGTGTCCTGTCACACAGTGAGGTGTCCTGTCACACACTGAGGTGTCCTGTCACACAGTGGGGTGTCCTGTCACACAGTGAGGTGTCCTGTCACACAGTGAGGTGTCCTGTCACACACGGGGGTGTCCTGTCACACAGTGAGGTGTCCTGTCACACACTGAGGTGTCCTGTCACACAGTGAGGTGTCCTGTCACACACTGAGGTGTCCTGTCACACACTCAGGTGTCCTGTCACACACTGAGGTGTCCTGTCACACACTGGGGTGTCCTGTCACACACTGGGGTGTCCTGTCACACAGTGGGGTGTCCTGTCACACAGTGAGGTGTCCTGTCACACAGTGAGGTGTCCTGTCACACACTGGGGTGTCCTGTCACACACTGGTGTGTCCTGTCACACAGTGAGGTGTCCTGTCACACAGTGAGGTGTCCTGTCACACACTGGGGTGTCCTGTCACACACTGAGGTGTCCTGTCACACAGTGAGGTGTCCTGTCACACAGTGAGGTGTCCTGTCACACACTGAGGTGTCCTGTCACACACTGGGGTGTCCTGTCACACAGTGAGTGTCCTGTCACACAGTGAGGTGTCCTGTCACACACTGAGGTGTCCTGTCACACAGTGGGGTGTCCTGTCACACAGTGAGGTGTCCTGTCACACAGTGAGGTGTCCTGTCACACACGGGGGTGTCCTGTCACACAGTGAGGTGTCCTGTCACACACTGAGGTGTCCTGTCACACACTGGGGTGTCCTGTCACACACTGAGGTGTCCTGTCACACAGTGAGGTGTCCTGTCACACAGTGAGGTGTCCTGTCACACACTGAGGTGTCCTGTCACACAGTGAGGTGTCCTGTCACACACTGGGGTGTCCTGTCACACACTGGGGTGTCCTGTCACAGAGTGAGGTGCCCTGTCACACACTGAGGTGTCCTGTCACACACTCAGGTGTCCTGTCACACACTGGGGTGCCTGTCACACACTGGGGTGTCCTGTCACACAGTGAGGTGTCCTGTCACACAGTGAGGTGTCCTGTCACACACTGGGGTGTCCTGTCACACACTGAGGTGTCCTGTCACACAGTGAGGTGTCCTGTCACACAGTGAGGTGTCCTGTCACACACTGAGGTGTCCTGTCACACAGTGAGGTGTCCTGTCACACACTGGGGTGTCCTGTCACACACTGGGGTGTCCTGTCACAGAGTGAGGTGCCCTGTCACACACTGAGGTGTCCTGTCACACACTCAGGTGTCCTGTCACACACTGGGGTGCCTGTCACACACTGGGGTGTCCTGTCACACAGTGAGGTGTCCTGTCACACAGTGAGGTGTCCTGTCACACACTCAGGTGTCCTGTCACACAGTGGGGTGTCCTGTCACACACTGGGGTGTCCTGTCACACAGTGAGGTGTCCTGTCACACAGTGAGGTGTCCTGTCACACACTGGGGTGTCCTGTCACACACTGAGGTGTCCTGTCACACAGTGAGGTGTCCTGTCACACACTGGGGTGTCCTGTCACACAGTGAGGTGTCCTGTCACACACTGAGGTGTCCTGTCACACAGTGAGGTGTCCTGTCACACACTGAGGTGTCCTGTCACACACTGGGGTGTCCTGTCACACAGTGAGTGTCCTGTCACACAGTGAGGTGTCCTGTCACACACTGAGGTGTCCTGTCACACACTGGGGTGTCCTGTCACACAGTGAGGTGTCCTGTCACACACTCAGGTGTCCTGTCACACACTGAGGTGTCCTGTCACACAGTGAGGTGTCCTGTCACAGAGTGAGGTGCCCTGTCACACACTGAGGTGTCCTGTCACACACTCAGGTGTCCTGTCACACACTGGGGTGCCTGTCACACACTGGGGTGTCCTGTCACACAGTGGGGTGTCCTGTCACACAGTGAGGTGTCCTGTCACACACTGAGGTGTCCTGTCACACAGTGAGGTGTCCTGTCACACAGTGAGTGTCCTGTCACACACTCAGGTGTCCTGTCACACAGTGGGGTGTCCTGTCACACACTGGGGTGTCCTGTCACACAGTGAGGTGTCCTGTCACACACTGAGGTGTCCTGTCACACAGTGAGGTGTCCTGTCACACACTGAGGTGTCCTGTCACACACTGAGTGTCCTGTCACACAGTGGGGTGTCCTGTCACACACTGAGGTGTCCTGTCACACACTGGGGTGTCCTGTCACACACTGAGGTGTCCTGTCACACACGGGGGTGTCCTGTCACACACTGGGGTGTCCTGTCACACAGTGAGGTGTCCTGTCACACACTGAGGTGTCCTGTCACACACTCAGGTGTCCTGTCACACAGTGAGGTGTCCTGTCACACACTGAGGTGTCCTGTCACACACTCAGGTGTCCTGTCACACAGTGAGGTGTCCTGTCACACACTGGGGTGTCCTGTCACACACTGGGGTGTCCTGTCACACAGTGAGGTGTCCTGTCACACACTGAGGTGTCCTGTCACACACGGGGGTGTCCTGTCACACAGTGAGGTGTCCTGTCACACACTGGGGTGTCCTGTCACACAGTGAGGTGTCCTGTCACACACTGGGGTGTCCTGTCACACACTGAGGTGTCCTGTCACACACTGGGGTGTCCTGTCACACACTGGGGTGTCCTGTCACACAGTGAGGTGTCCTGTCACACACTGAGGTGTCCTGTCACACACTGGGGTGTCCTGTCACACACTGGGGTGTCCTGTCACACAGTGAGGTGTCCTGTCACACAGTGAGGTGTCCTGTCACACACTGGGGTGTCCTGTCACACACTGAGGTGTCCTGTCACACAGTGAGGTGTCCTGTCACACACTGGGGTGTCCTGTCACACACTGAGGTGTCCTGTCACACACTGAGGTGTCCTGTCACACAGTGAGGTGTCCTGTCACAGAGTGAGGTGTCCTGTCACACACTGGGGTGTCCTGTCACACAGTGAGGTGTGCTGTCACACACTGAGGTGTCCTGTCACACAGTGAGGTGTCCTGTCACACACTGGGGTGTCCTGTCACACACTGAGGTGTCCTGTCACACACTGAGGTGTCCTGTCACACACTGGGGTGTCCTGTCACACAGTGAGGTGTCCTGTCACACAGTGAGGTGTCCTGTCACACAGTGAGGTGTCCTGTCACACACTCAGGTGTCCTGTCACACACTGGGGTGTCCTGTCACACACTGAGGTGTCCTGTCACACAGTGAGGTGTCCTGTCACACAGTGAGGTGTCCTGTCACACACTGGGGTGTCCTGTCACACACTCAGGTGTCCTGTCACACACTGGGGTGTCCTGTCACACACTGAGGTGTCCTGTCACACACTGAGGTGTCCTGTCACACACTGGGGTGTCCTGTCACACAGTGAGGTGTCCTGTCACACACTGGGGTGTCCTGTCACACACTCAGGTGTCCTGTCACACACTGGGGTGTCCTGTCACACACTGAGGTGTCCTGTCACACAGTGAGGTGTCCTGTCACACACTGAGGTGTCCTGTCACACACTGGGGTGTCCTGTCACACAGTGAGGTGTCCTGTCACACACTGGGGTGTCCTGTCACACAGTGAGGTGTCCTGTCACACAGTGGGGTGTCCTGTCACACACTGAGGTGTCCTGTCACACACTCAGGTGTCCTGTCACACACTGAGGTGTCCTGTCACACAGTGAGGTGTCCTGTCACACAGTGAGGTGTCCTGTCACACACTGAGGTGTCCTGTCACACAGTGGGGTGTCCTGTCACACAGTGAGGTGTCCTGTCACACACTGGGGTGTCCTGTCACACACTGAGGTGTCCTGTCACACACTGGGGTGTCCTGTCACACACTGAGGTGTCCTGTCACACACTGAGGTGTCCTGTCACACAGTGAGGTGTCCTGTCACACACTGAGGTGTCCTGTCACACAGTGAGGTGTCCTGTCACACAGTGAGGTGTCCTGTCACACACTGGGGTGTCCTGTCACACAGTGAGGTGTCCTGTCACACAGTGGGGTGTCCTGTCACACACTGAGGTGTCCTGTCACACACTGAGGTGTCCTGTCACACAGTGAGGTGTCCTGTCACACAGTGAGGTGTCCTGTCACACAGTGGGGTGTCCTGTCACACAGTGAGGTGTCCTGTCACACACTGGGGTGTCCTGTCACACAGTGAGGTGTCCTGTCACACAGTGAGGTGTCCTGTCACACACTGAGGTGTCCTGTCACACAGTGGGGTGTCCTGTCACACAGTGAGGTGTCCTGTCACACACTGAGCTGTCCTGTCACACACTGGGGTGTCCTGTCACACAGTGAGGTGTCCTGTCACAGAGTGAGGTGTCCTGTCACATACTGAGTGTCCTGTCACACAGTGAGTGTCCTGTCACACAGTGAGGTGTCCTGTCAGAGAGTGAGGTGTCCTGTCACAGAGTGAGGTGCCCTGTCACACACTGAGGTGTCCTGTCACACACTGGGGTGTCCTGTCACACACTGAGGTGTCCTGTCACAGAGTGAGGTGTCCTGTCACACAGTGAGGTGTCCTGTCACACAGTGAGGTGTCCTGTCACACACTGAGGTGTCCTGTCACACAGTGAGGTGTCCTGTCACACACTGGGGTGTCCTGTCACACAGTGAGGTGTCCTGTCACACAGTGAGGTGTCCTGTCACACACTGGGGTGTCCTGTCACACACTGGGGTGTCCTGTCACACAGTGAGGTGTCCTGTCACACACTGAGGTGTCCTGTCACACAGTGAGGTGTCCTGTCACACACTGAGGTGTCCTGTCACACAGTGAGGTGTCCTGTCACACAGTGGGGTGTCCTGTCACACAGTGAGGTGTCCTGTCACACACTGGGGTGTCCTGTCACACACTGAGGTGTCCTGTCACACACTGGGGTGTCCTGTCACACAGTGAGGTGTCCTGTCACACAGTGAGGTGTCCTGTCACACACTGGGGTGTCCTGTCACACAGTGAGGTGTCCTGTCACACAGTGAGGTGTCCTGTCACACAGTGGGGTGTCCTGTCACACACTGAGGTGTCCTGTCACACACTGAGGTGTCCTGTCACACACTGGGGTGTCCTGTCACACACTGGGGTGTCCTGTCACACACTGGGGTGTCCTGTCACACAGTGAGGTGTCCTGTCACACACTGGGGTGTCCTGTCACACAGTGAGGTGTCCTGTCACACACTGAGGTGTCCTGTCACACACTGGGGTGTCCTGTCACACACTGGGGTGTCCTGTCACACAGTGAGGTGTCCTGTCACACAGTGAGGTGTCCTGTCACACAGTGAGGTGTCCTGTCACACACTGAGGTGTCCTGTCACACAGTGAGGTGTCCTGTCACACACTGAGGTGTCCTGTCACACAGTGAGGTGTCCTGTCACACAGTGGGGTGTCCTGTCACACAGTGAGGTGTCCTGTCACACACTGGGGTGTCCTGTCACACACTGAGGTGTCCTGTCACACACTGGGGTGTCCTGTCACACACTGAGGTGTCCTGTCACACAGTGGAGTGTCCTGTCACACACTGAGGTGTCCTGTCACAGAGTGAGGTGTCCTGTCACACACTGAGTGTCCTGTCACACAGTGAGTGTCCTGTCACACAGTGAGGTGTCCTGTCACAGAGTGAGGTGTCCTGTCACACAGTGAGGTGTCCTGTCACACACTGAGGTGTCCTGTCACACAGTGAGGTGTCCTGTCACAGAGTGAGGTGCCCTGTCACACACTGAGGTGTCCTGTCACACACTGAGGTGTCCTGTCACACACTGGGGTGTCCTGTCACAGAGTGAGGTGTCCTGTCACACAGTGAGGTGTCCTGTCACACACTGGGGTGTCCTGTCACACACTGAGGTGTCCTGTCACACACTGAGGTGTCCTGTCACACAGTGAGGTGTCCTGTCACACAGTGAGGTGTCCTGTCACACACTGAGGTGTCCTGTCACACAGTGAGGTGTCCTGTCACACACTGGGGTGTCCTGTCACACACTGGGGTGTCCTGTCACACAGTGAGGTGTCCTGTCACACAGTGAGGTGTCCTGTCACACACTGGGGTGTCCTGTCACACACTGGGGTGTCCTGTCACACAGTGAGGTGTCCTGTCACACACTGAGGTGTCCTGTCACACACTGAGGTGTCCTGTCACACAGTGAGGTGTCCTGTCACACAGTGGGGTGTCCTGTCACACAGTGAGGTGTCCTGTCACACACTGGGGTGTCCTGTCACACACTGAGGTGTCCTGTCACACACTGGGGTGTCCTGTCACACAGTGAGGTGTCCTGTCACACAGTGAGGTGTCCTGTCACACAGTGACGTGTCCTGTCACACAGTGGGGTGTCCTGTCACACACTGAGGTGTCCTGTCACACAGTGAGGTGTCCTGTCACACACTGAGGTGTCCTGTCACACACTGGGGTGTCCTGTCACACAGTGAGGTGTCCTGTCACACACTGAGGTGTCCTGTCACACAGTGAGGTGTCCTGTCACACACTGAGGTGTCCTGTCACACAGTGAGGTGTCCTGTCACACACTGAGGTGTCCTGTCACACTCTCAGGTGTCCTGTCACACACTGAGGTGTCCTGTCACACACTGGGGTGTCCTGTCACACACTGGGGTGTCCTGTCACACACTGAGGTGTCCTGTCACACACTGAGGTGTCCTGTCACACAGTGAGGTGTCCTGTCACACACTCAGGTGTCCTGTCACACAGTGAGGTGTCCTGTCACACACTGAGGTGTCCTGTCACACAGTGAGGTGTCCTGTCACACACTGAGGTGTCCTGTCACACACTGGGGTGTCCTGTCACACAGTGAGGTGTCCTGTCACACACTGAGGTGTCCTGTCACACAGTGAGGTGTCCTGTCACACAGTGAGTGTCCTGTCACACAGTGAGGTGTCCTGTCACACACTGAGGTGTCCTGTCACACACTCAGGTGTCCTGTCACACACTGAGGTGTCCTGTCACACACTGGGGTGTCCTGTCACACACTGGGGTGTCCTGTCACACAGTGAGGTGTCCTGTCACACACTCAGGTGTCCTGTCACACAGTGAGGTGTCCTGTCACACACTGAGGTGTCCTGTCACACAGTGAGGTGTCCTGTCACACAGTGAGGTGTCCTGTCACACACTGGGGTGTCCTGTCACACACTGAGGTGTCCTGTCACACAGTGAGGTGTCCTGTCACACACTGAGGTGTCCTGTCACACACTGGGGTGTCCTGTCACACAGTGAGGTGTCCTGTCACACAGTGAGGTGTCCTGTCACACACTGGGGTGTCCTGTCACACAGTGAGTGTCCTGTCACAGAGTGAGGTGTCCTGTCACACACTGAGGTGTCCTGTCACACAGTGAGGTGTCCTGTCACACAGTGAGGTTTCCTGTCACACACTGAGGTGTCCTGTCACACAGTGAGGTGTCCTGTCACACACTGAGGTGTCCTGTCACACAGTGAGGTGTCCTGTCACACACTGGGGTGTCCTGTCACACACTTTGGTGTCCTGTCACACAGTGAGGTGCCCTGTCACACAGTGGGGTGTCCTGTCACACACTGAGGTGTCCTGTCACACACTGAGGTGTCCTGTCACACAGTGAGGTGTCCTGTCACACACTGGGGTGTCCTGTCACACACTGGGGTGTCCTGTCACACAGTGAGGTGTCCTGTCACACAGTGAGGTGTCCTGTCACACACTGGGGTGTCCTGTCACACAGTGAGGTGTCCTGTCACACACTGGGGTGTCCTGTCACACACTGAGGTGTCCTGTCACACACTGGGGTGTCCTGTCACACAGTGAGGTGTCCTGTCACACAGTGAGGTGTCCTGTCACACACTGGGGTGTCCTGTCACACACTGAGGTGTCCTGTCACACAGTGAGGTGTCCTGTCACACACTCAGGTGTCCTGTCACACACTGAGGTGTCCTGTCACACACTGGGGTGTCCTGTCACACACTGGGGTGTCCTGTCACACACTGAGGTGTCCTGTCACACACGGGGGTGTCCTGTCACACAGTGAGGTGTCCTGTCACACACTGGGGTGTCCTGTCACACACTGAGGTGTCCTGTCACACACTGGGGTGTCCTGTCACACACTCAGGTGTCCTGTCACACAGTGAGGTGTCCTGTCACACACTGGGGTGTCCTGTCACACAGTGAGGTGTGCTGTCACACACTGAGGTGTCCTGTCACACAGTGAGGTGTCCTGTCACACAGTGAGGTGTCCTGTCACACACTGAGGTGTCCTGTCACACACTCAGGTGTCCTGTCACACACTGGGGTGTCCTGTCACACACTGGGGTGTCCTGTCACACACTGGGGTGTCCTGTCACACAGTGAGGTGTCCTGTCACACAGTGAGGTGTCCTGTCACACACTGAGGTGTCCTGTCACACACTGGGGTGTCCTGTCACACAGTGAGGTGTCCTGTCACACACTCAGGTGTCCTGTCACACACTGAGGTGTCCTGTCACACACTCAGGTGTCCTGTCACACACTGAGGTGTCCTGTCACACACTGAGGTGTCCTGTCACACACTGAGGTGTCCTGTCACACACTGGGGTGTCCTGTCACACACGGGGGTGTCCTGTCACACACTGAGGTGTCCTGTCACACACTGAGGTGTCCTGTCACACACTGAGGTGTCCTGTCACACACTGGGGTGTCCTGTCACACACTGAGGTGTCCTGTCACACACTGAGGTGTCCTGTCACACAGTGGAATGTCCTGTCACACAGTTTGTTGTCCTCTCACATCATCAAGTTACTAGGATAAAACAGTGATCAGAATGGATTCAAACATGATTTTATTTATTGGTTGGTTCAGATTAGCAAACGGTCACTGCAAACTCCTTCTATGGCCCATTCTTCACAACATCCAAAAGTCTCTGCCAAGGGATGTGTATGCATCTACTCTGTCTTCCTGGGAGATCATTTAGAGCTAATGTCTATGGAGTACCTATGAGGCTTTCCTGGTTTTCTCTCTCACTAATCCTCAGAATAAACTCGGTCTGTAGATATAGTTTAGACCCATGTGAAGGTGGGCGCAACCAAGACCCACATAGAAGCATAGAGAGATGTGTGGGCGCAGGTGCAGGCAGCCCTGCACAGGCGATAATGGCAAGCACGGCAGCGGCACAGCACAGGTGCAAGTGTAGCCTAAGGCATGCGTAAGTATAGGTGTGGGTGTGGGTATAGTTCAGTACAGGTGCCGATGTGTGTGCATAAGTATAGGTGTGGGTATAGTGTTAGTACAGGTGCCAATGTGTGTATATAAATATAGATATGGGTGTGGGTATAGTTCAGTACAGGTGCCGATGTGTGTGCATAAGTATAGGTGTGGGTATAGTGTTAGTACAGGTGCCAATGTGTGTATATAAATATAGATATGGGTGTGGGTATAGTGTCAGTACAGGTGCTGAAGTGTGTATATAAGTATAGGTATGGGTGTGGGTATAGTGTCAGTACAGGTGCTGAAGTGTGTATATAAGTATAGGTGTGGGTGTGGGTATAGTGTTAGTACAGGTGCCGATGTGTGTGTGTAAGTATAGGTATGGGTGTGGGTATAGTGTTAGTACAGGTGCCGAAGTGTGTACATAAGTATAGGTATGGGTGTGGATATAGTGTCAGTACAGACCCGAAGTGTGTGCCTAAGTATAGGTGTGGGTGTGGGTATAGTGTTAGTATAGGTGCCGATGTGTGTGTGTAAGTATAGGTATGGGTGTGGGTATAGTGTCAGTACAGGTACCAATGTATGTATATAAATATAGGTATCGGTGTGGGTATAGTGTTAGTACACGTGCTGAAGTGTGTACATAAGTATAGGTATGGGTGTGGGTATAGTGTTAGTACAGGTACCGATGTGAATATGACTATAGTAATTGTGTAGGGACAGGCACAAGCATAGGTGTGACTGTAGTAGGCTTGGGTACCAGTGTAGGTACAAGGACAGACATTGAAGGGCTGCTGCAGGCACAGGTGTAGATATGGTACAGGAACAGACATGGTTAGAGGCACAGGTATTGTAGAGGTTCAGGGAGGCTCAGGTGGGGGTGTAAGTGTAGGTAGGATATAGGTACAGGCTCAGCTGCAAACTTAGGAGTGGCTTTGGTGTCGCTACAGGCACTGGTGCAGGTGTAGTGCAGGTGTGGACACTGCTGTGGGTAGGTTGCAGGCGGAGCCGTAGGCATAGATACGGGTACAAGGCAAGCAGGAATCCCCACAAGAAATGTTTGTGCAGGAGTGAGACTCCTGCCTCGACTCAGCCCAATACGTAGAACACAGAGGCATGGAGGTGTGGATCACCTCCTCGCTAATGGGAATCTGTCTTCTGTCCTGTTAAAGTACCCAGAATGCATGAGAAAGTGTGCCATTCACATAGGCCATATTTGCTCACATAAATGATCCGAGAGCAGGCAGAAACACAAAGCAATTTCCCTTGGTAGCAGAAAAGGCTTGTTCAGATTACCAGTCATTTTCTCTGAGTGGCTGAGAATGAGCTATCGCAGCTCTCTGAGTTTGCATGCTGGGATATCTCCACTCCAGGTCCACTCCAGGTCATCTGATGCCGTTGCCTTTGAAAAATGTTGTTACCACTCAGTGAAAGCTGTGGGCTAAGCATGCTTACTGGGCAGTTTAACATGAAAGTTTGAAATGATCGAAGTGGAGCCATAAATTTAGATGGCATCCAGGGTAAGAGGTGGAGGCAGGGGTTATTTCTTCTTGACTTACAACTTCTGTTATAAATACGAGCGTTTGACAAGCTCCTTATTATTTATATGGTAAAAACAAATCAGCTGAAGGAAGTGATATTATTTTGAAACCAACATTGTCTGAAAGCTTGGGACTATTCCTGTGTTCAGAATGAAAAATTACTGCTTTACTGGGCTACATGGGTGGGCAAAACTAAACATTCCAAAATATGAAGCCTAAAACTTCTAATATAACACTAAAACGCTATGTTACTAGAACTCAGTAGACAGCCATAACTTCTGCAATTTCTGTTTTAATATTTTTCAATAATGCATAGTTATTAACAGTTACAGAGCATCCCTCTTGTGGTATTTGAAGGTCAGAGTCAAGCAGTCTGTATTTAACCAAAGGCACATGATGACAATATCATGCTTTCAAAGCAGTGTCACCGGACTTACTTTTGATGCATATGGCTTATCTTTCCCATTTTGGTAAAGTGCAATTATAAAACTGGTTTCATGATGGGCTGGGAAGGTGGCTCAGTGGTAGAGCGCTTGCCTTGCATGCCTGAGGCCCTGGGTTCGATTCCTCAGCACCACATAAGCAAAAAGAAAAAAGCCAGAAGTGACACTGTGGCTCAAGTGGTAGAGCGCTAGCCTTGAGCTGAAGAGCTGAGGGACAGTGCACAGGCCCAGAGTTCAGGCTCCAAGACCAGACCCCCCCCTTCAAAAAAAAAAATGGTTTCATGAAATTACATGCGTGCTACTTTTCCTTGTTGGTACAACTTATCAGAGTAGGATATAAAATTGAAATGTTTTAGAAAGGGCTTGTTAAAAGGTCACTAAATGAGTATTGATTATAAGAAAACAAGGTGTAAGTAGGAGAGAAGCAGTGTCTCCTTCTGTGGTGAATAGGCCTTTTGCTTCCTTCTATGATTTTCAGTAGCCCCTCAGCACGCAGATGCATTACCCAGCAACTCTGCGATAGAAGGAAGGGACCGCTGAGCCTCTTAGAGCCTCCCGTGTGACTGGATGTGACTGTGGCTCTGGTGCAGTCTTCATCTTTGACTCAAGGATGTTTTCCATGTTTCTGCTTGCTCTTTGGCTCTGCCATGGCCATCAGAGAAACCTGCCTGGTCTGGCCCACACATCCCAGGATGGAGACTCCAGAGGGATGGAGTGGATCCTTGTTGAGGTTAGCTAGTTCTCAGATCAGTGATATGCCTGGCAAAGCCATTCACCCAGGCCCAGTCCTGTTCAACAGATCAACGTGGTAGGACCTTTAGACTTGGGGATAAATCAATGCTGATTGTTACATTCTGCCTAGATTTGGGTCATTGTTTGCTACCTACAATTATTGTGGCAGTTGATGCCTAACACAGCACCTAAGGAGATTCACCCTTTATCCACACATATATTGAATGATAACCAGGCCCTACAGACTTAATTTATTATCTTTATCCTACAAGTTTTCTTTGTTTCTTTGCTTCTAAAACATTATACAATTAGAAGAAAAGTGTGCTGATTTTCTATTGCTTGCTTACAAATTTGCAGAAACATAGCAGCTCAAAACAGCTCACAGTTATCTCGACCAGAAGTCTGACATGCGGTGCTTAGATCCTGTGCCCAGGGTTGCGTGAGGCTTGGGTGAAGGCATCCTCTCTGTCTTTCCCTTCTGCATTCTCTAGGAAAGGTATCTTCTAGCATGTCCTGCTTGCTGGCGAGATTCCAGGCAATGTGATCTCAGAACTGAGGTTTCTGGTTCTATGCTGGTGGCCAAGGGTGGGGACCTGGGACACCCTGAGCTCCATGTTCTTCAGCCCTGCTCTTAGCTTCAAAGGGAAGAAAAACAGAAAGTCTCTGACTCATCAAATCACTCTTTTTTTTTTGTCAGACATGGGGCTTGAACTCTGGGCCTGGGCGCTGTCCCTCAGCTCTTCAGCTCAAGGCAAATGCTCTACCACTTGAGCCACAGCACCATTTCCTGTTTTTTGGTGTTTATTGGAGATAAGAGTCTCACGGACTTTCCTGCCTGAGCTGGCTTTGAACCATGATCCTTGGATCTCAGCCTCCTCAGTAGTAGCTAGGATTAGATGCATGAGCCACTGGCATCCACTTTCTCCCATTCTTTGAAATCTGTTCTGCTAGTAAGTTTTTTACGATGACTCACCTATATATGGTTACCTCTACAAAGTTAATCTTCCTGATAGTCCATTGATTAGAGATCTTAGTTACAAATTAAAAAACATTCCTTCGCCAGAGTGCTCAGTCATTTCTTGATTGAGAGACTGGGAGATTTTAAGTCTTGCAGAAAGACGCTGGGGACCATTTAAGAATTCTACCTAACACAGTAAAGTAAAAGTGATCACATGATTTACCATGGTCATTTCTTTGACTTAGTACATGCTGACAAATCACAATACCCATAAGGCAAAATGGTTAGGAGCGGATTTCATTAACAAAGGCCACAAACACACTGCCCACATGCCGAACACCGCCGCCTTCTAACGCTCCTGTGCAGCTCCTGGTACTTGCTGCACAGACACATGTGCTCCTCTGCGAGCCATCCAGGTGGGTGACAAAAACGGATGAGGGAATTAATGAGAAGTCAAATGGCGCTATGGTTTTGAGAATCAAGTTGGACCATTATTTGAGATTAAGTTGTTAAGTAGGAAGAATGTTGCAAGAGAAAGGGAAAATCTGGGGGAAAGTCCACCCACAGTTTTATATGTTGAATTCGAAATCCCACAGAGGGCTTTGGGAAGGTTTTATCCAGTGGAACGAAGCCTCAACATACAAGTTTGGATGACACACTGTTGGTGTTGCTATGGTCAAACTATGGACAGAACCATGGGTAAGAGGAAGGTGCCACTGGGGGGCAGGGGTGGGAGGTGAGGAAGGGGGCAGCCAACTGAAGGAAGTCAAGGACAGTATTTTTCTTGAAACCTGAATATTCACGGATGTGCGCTCTGTCCTTGGCTTTGAAGTAACTCCAGGCATGTGCTGTTGTGCTATAGCGTAGGTTTTGCTTCTTTTCCAACTTCCCACAGGTGACACCAAGCCCGATGTGGCAGCTGCCTACAGTAGCTACTCTGTGAGTGTCTGTTGGTGGATTAATGATAGACTTATAAATCAGGGTTCCCCAGACGGCTGCTTATGCCTAACGACTGTGCCAAATCCTTAGGCCAGATGAGATAATATGTTTGAGAGCATTAAGAACTCAAAGGCCTCTAATCATATAAGTTATTACAAACAGTGGAAGCAAGCTGACCCAGTCCAGACAAAACAGTAGAAAAGGGAAGGCTCTGGCTGGCTCTGGGTAGTGAGAGTTTCCGGCCCCAGTGGCAAGTCAACGGAAGGTGGAGAAATAGATGCCAACCAGTGGGAGACAGTGGACGTTGCAGACATTCAGCATGAAGCCAGCAGTCATGATCCCATCAGCAGGAGAGCCGCTGGGGAGGCCTTCCTGCCCTCTCCTTGGGAGAGGCTCTGTAGCACTCTAGGGAGGCTGGAAGTTGAACAGGAATTTTCAAATGCCACAACCACCCTTGCTAGACCCTGGAATTACTCCCTCTCTTAGGAATATTCTAGTACTAGCTGTAATCAAAACCCAGGTCTGAGATCCCCAAGCCCTCCAGGCTCACGAGCTCTGTCCCTTAGAGGCGAGTCTCACCCTGTCCAGCACCGTGGGAAGACGGGTGCATTGGAGCTCCTCTGAGGGGTTTTGCGTCGTTTTGATGACCCACAAGCAGATCTTTAGCCAGCCTGCTCAGCAGCAAGGATTTTACTATCTCCTGGGCTCACATCTTTTGTCCTGAGAGCATGTTCCCACCCTATTTTTGCTCTCATAGAACAGATAACTCAGTCAATTAAGTGTTGACCATGTTCTTGATGTATGTGTTTCCTTCTGTTTTATTTTAATCTCATCACCAGCTTCTGTACTCTTAAAAACCTGAAAGGTAGTTGCCAAGACAATGGACACTTTGAACAGGAAGTCACCTCTGACTCTGAAGGTGGACTTCCGGCGATTCTCCATGCAGGAAGGGAATTTTAGCACAGGGGTTCACCATGTCCATCTTCCCGGTCATTGTACAACGAGAAGAACTGTAGGGGTAAGGAATGTGCTGGATGGTCCATTTACTTACATTTTACATGAGTTTCGTACTGGGATTATTCTGTATGTTTATGATGGGTGTGTGTGGTTGTGTGTGTGTGTGTGTGTGTGTGAGACTCCAGATTAATTGATTTAAACTTGGAAAAATCAAAATCTCCAAATCTTATCTAATGGTGAAGAGCAATTGTCCTTCCAAAGTCATGAGTACAGGTGAGTACCGGTGCTGTCCAGGACAGAGTGTTCGGTTTCCTCTTACTTCATTGCTAGGTTCTGCCCTCACCTGCTGTTATTTATTCCACCCAAACTCTTGCACACTTGTCTCTGTTACCACTGCCCTTGTCTGAGGTCACACTCACCGCCCTGTGTCTGCTCAGAACATCTTCATAGAGATGTACAAATCTTGGGACAGCAGGCTGGAGGTTTTCTCCAGGAGAAGTCCCACCCCTCAGTGGAGCCTCTAGTTCACGTTCTGCCACCATGCCGGATGGCGTAGGGCTCACTGATGGTAAAGAGATGATGCATTTTATATCTAGGGGACCTGCAATGGCAGAACTGACTCACAGGGAGAGGAAATTTAATCGCTGTATCAAATAATGGTAAAGACTAGTTGAGATGTAACCTACCCCTTTTCCCTTTTATCCTTCCTTCTTGTAGCACACATGCACTACCATGTTTAAGTCACGTTCAGGTTCAAGTTCCTAGAGCCATAGTACAATTCTCATCCTTGAAGGGGTTAACTATAATGCATTGACATAAAATGTCACCGTAGAAAAAGGGAGGGTGCTGTCCCCATGGTACTAGGGCTTTGTGCATGGCTGTCTGCACCAGAACTTTCCATCTAAGCTGTTTAAAAAACAAGTCACTGGTGTCCAGTGAAGACCTTCCAGTCCTAGTGGTAGCAGAGACAAGAGAAAGCTGACAGGGGACAAGCAGAACACCACAGAACACGTGCCTTTCAAAATGACAGGAGCACTGGACGAGAGAGAGAGAGAGAGAGAGAGAGAGAGAGAGAGACAGAGACAGAGACAGAGACAGAGACAGAGAGACAGAGAGAGAGACAGAGAGACAGAGAGAGACAGAGAAGAGGAGGTGGCTGAGAGAGAGGAAGGGTCGGATCTCCATGGAAGTTCCATGCCATCCTGCAGGGTTTAGAACTCTTTAGACTCTTCAAAGTATAAACGCAAGTGGGCGGAAGGTTTATATAAGGAGATTCATGAATGAATGTGTCCTGTCTTGTTTGGTCACCCCTCCCAAATGCAGGTTGCTAATGAGGGATAGTAGATTTATCAGTTTCCTAGAAGCAAGTGGTAAGTCTGGTAAGTACCAGACATGAAAATTTTTTAAATAAAGTGATGTTAAAAACTGCATTTCCTTCCTTTTTTCCTTTTTAATTTCCTTCTTTCTTCCTTCTTTCCTTGCTTTTTTCTTTCTTTATATTGGGGGCATAAAGGAGTTTGAACTCAAAGCCTTTTGCTAGGCAGGCACTCTACCATTTGAGTAATGCCTCAGGTCTTGGTGGGTTTTTCGTTATTTCCTTTTTTTTTTTTTTTGCTTTGGTTATTTTCTTCATAAGATTTTCTGCTTTTCCATTGGCCCAGACTCAGACCACATTCAGTTATTGAGTTTATAGGAATGTGCCACTATGTTCAGTTAATTTGTTGAAAAGAGATCTCACTAAGAATGTATATTCCTACACTGGACTTGAAATGTGATTCTCTTGATCTCCACTTCTCAAGTAGCTAGGATTATAGATATGTGCTGCCATACCTGACCAGGAAAAATGCATTTTCAATCAATGCATGGGTGCATTTTACAAAATTATGGAATTAATTTGGTATTTAAGGTGATGGAGTTAATGGCAGGATATGTTGCATGAGAATGCTCTGCTCTAGACACTAATGGCATATTTTCTTAGACATTTGGATGGTTCCTGGAGTGACATCACTTCTGAGATGTAAAATGCTCCCGCACTATAAAGGAAGGAAGGAAGGCATGGAAACTGAGGATGACTGTGCAGACTCGAAACTATGGTAGGCCTGAGTTTCCCAGCAGTGTTATCGGCAGTGGGAAAGGAGAGCTCAGCTCTTGGGCCGCAGTGGATGTCAGCAGACCAGTCCACTGCAATAGTCCCCAAAGATGTCTTTCTAGTTCTCCTCTCCACTCCCACTCTTCTCTTCCAACCAACCTGCACTCTGTCAGACGAATACTCCCCAGACACCCATTTCATCATGACATTGCCTGGGTCAGGCAGTTACAACTTAGACAGCGTTCATCTCGCAAGTATTTATGATTTGGCAGCTGGGACGCTGGGCTACAGCAAAGGCACTGGGAGCGAGTCCTGCCTCAGAGGGCTCAGAACCTGGCAAGATGCTGAGGCCAGAGAGCACTGTGCAGAGGCCACCAGGCCCTGCTCGGAGCAGGGCTGAGGCACCATGGTCTCCAGCGGGGTCTTAGGCAGGTGGTCTTAATCTGTGGCGCTTCCTTTTCTTCATCTGCCAGATGAAAATGGTCAGTTCCTCTCTCGTGGTGTAATTGTACACAAAGCCAGGTAAAAGAAGAAGAGTTCAGCAGATGTCAGTGTCAGTCATAATCCCATGATCCAGAGGACTGGTGTATCTTTTCCTTCTTCTTGCGGCTTTTGCTTATCATGAAAATATGTGGTGATTATATGAAGCTATTGTAGATGGCGCTTCCCATCTTCTCTAATTACTTTCAAATTGCCTGAAGAGTAAGAGGATCTACCCAGAGTAAGAGAAGAAGGTTACTGACAGCCAATCGATTGGGTTGTTGTGAAATCTTCCTCCTCAAACACTGATTCTTAGTGACACGGATCTATGACTAATGCACAACTAGATCAGATTCCCTCTCAGTTATGTGGAGGTATGAAATGGAAGGCAATGTGGAGCTCAGTAAGCTGGATTTTTCTCTGCTGAGTATTTTGTTACCATGGCTGAGTATCCTGAGTCATAGGGATGGTACCATGACCCTACAGAGTATCAGTTACCGTACCACATTTTTGGATAAGATAATGGTACTCGTGGAAGTGAAATGACTCATCACTCGAGTTTATGCTCTAGAGTTGCCATTCGCACCTTTTGTCCAAAATCCAAATCTTCCTTCTTATACTACCTCACTTTTGACAATGAGGAAATCTTGTCTAGTGTCATTATAGAAGGTTGGTTCTTTCACAATGGGCAGGGATTTGGGGAATGGACTGATGAAATCAACCTTCCCTAGCCAGCTGATTGTCAGTCTAGAAGAGCGTTCATCTACCCGCCATACCTAGGCCTGCAGGGTGGCAGGCACTGCTTCAAAGGTCATTTCAAGTAGAACCATTCTGCTAGTTATTAAGTATCTGGAAGCTATTTCCCTGTTTTAAGTAGCCAACGTTTGCTGCTGATACAGTCAGCGTCAGCATTTCACCCACTGCTCATAAATGGCTTATTTAGAAAGAGCAAGCCATGTTGTGACTTGGCTGTCTCCTGGTCTTTGGAGATAAGGTACAAGTTTCTTGTAACGCAATATGAAAACAAACATATTACAGTTATTGAACACATGTTACAAGGGAAGAGCTGGAGAACACACATCTGCCTTGTTTACCCCGCTTTTCATTCTTTCCTTTGAACTCACACGTTCTCCCAGATGCCAGCCACATGTTTCTCGGGTCATGGGCTCCTTGGGAGGAGGAGCCCGGGCAGATTCCCTCCTGCCCCTCCCTGCTGCACCAGCACTGTCCCTGTGAGATGGAATGGAGGTGTCTCCTGTGGGCAGCCAAGACCCTCCACGGTCACATGCCCATCCAGGTCAAGATGTTCAGGTTTGCTAGTTGCCACGGCACAGTGAAATGTGCTCTCTCCCGATTGGCCCATGGTAGAGAAAAGTAGTGGTGGGCCTTTCCCGTGCCTGGAGGTTGGTATAGTGTCATTTTGCTCCACATACCACGAGAAGAGCAGTTTTGCTCTCCCACAAACTCTCTGCCAGTCCCCAGAGCAAGGGATCAGCTACTTGTGTACTGAAACCTCCGTGGCTGTGGGTCATACTAACTCTCACCTCGCTTGGAGAGCTTTGTCACGGAGAGGGAAGACATCGCACTCCCTGAGCACAGTGTAGGATGCATGTAGGCCTTGTGTGCGTGACAGTGACGGCCAGGACGGTGGGGACAGAGATGACGTCAATGGTCAGATGATGCAGACATCTTCACAGGAAGATGAGAAGCGCACTACAGCAGTTCTGTAAACAGCTAGTAGAAAGGCACAGTCACTTTCAGGATTTATTTTCTATAAACACTTCGTTTACTGTTATTATTTATGTACTATTATAAGTAAATGGGCAATTTCTAAATGGTATGCACAAAGGATATTTATAAAATACTACCTCTCTGTATGTTGCCTCATTTCAGAAACAAGGTATTTTGTGAGTTAAATTTATTTTGTGTTTTTTTCAAAATTAAATACTATTATTCACTCATGAAACCTCTCTCTCTCTCTTTCTCTCTGTTATACTATTATTCACTCATGAAACCTCTCTCTCTCTCTTTCTCTCTGTCTCCTTTTAAACAAGGCTCTGCTCAGTGGAATACATATTTGAAGTAACATTAATTGTTGATAAAAGTTTTTTCAGTTTTCTTGTTCTCTTTGGGAAAATATTCAGCTTTTCAAAAGTGCTTTTTTCATTTATATGTAATATATATTACTAATATATGTAATTATAAATATATCATTAATTATAAATATATACAATGTATATATACATTAGAAACATAATAACACTATAAGTGTGTTTATACATTTCATATGTACTATTTTATATGTATATATACACATAATTTATATACACCTATAATGGATATTATACATATATACTTGTTATACATATACATTATATACACACACACACACACATATGCATTTTTTGAAGTTTTAGGTCTAGAATCTGTATAAGAAGAAAAAAGGTGTCATTTGTATTTCAAAATCTGGTTTAATCTACTTAATTTGAGTATTTCTAGTTTCGTCCATCTTTTGTGCGAGGTGTGATTCTGGGATTCTCTCACTATCTGAGCAAAACCCTTTGTAAGGCAATTTAATGAACATCCTCAGCCTTCTATATCCAACCATACTTAACATGGTCTCAAGTCATTTTAGCCAGAACTCACCTATCCCTAATGTTTCTGCCCTGTAGTAATACATTTCCAACTGTCCTTGTTTTAGATGGAATTGGTTCCAGTCTCTCTTCTTGACGGGACTAAGACCCGTGAGCTCTTCCTCCAAGCACGTCAGCTTCACTGCCTTTGGTATGTGCCGGGAGTCAGGATTTTACTTTCTTTAAGAGAATTGGATTCCAATAACAGCCAGAATCAGCTCACAAGCTGATGCCTAAGCAACAAAAGAAAAAAGCAAACAAGTAAACAAACAATGCTGCCAGCCAAGCCCCACATTCTTAGAATAGAAGAAACAGCTTCATACCTTTTCTACCCTGAAGAAGCTAAGCCACTGTAATTGTGGTTGATCCTGAAAGAGAAAGCCTTGGTTGTGTGTAGGATTAAAAACCAGCAGAACTAAACCTGTGATCAAGGAGACTCTGTGAACTCTGAAGGGTAAGAAGGGGGTTTTGTGTAAGAAGTCGGGAAGAGAATGTGCGAAGCCTCAGGGAAGGCTGGAGGAAGGAGACAGGCTGACCACAGAGGCAGCAGCCACGTGGTGTAAGTCACTGACACTGCAGGCTCCTCCAAATCTCATTTCCCCTACTTAGTTTGTGCTTGTTACAGAAGAGTATCAGGCAGGGTCTCCGGGAGGAATGCTACACATCCTGACTGTATTTCTATAACCTCCTGAAGAACTTTTGGTGCTTTGCTACGAAACGCATTTGCTAGAACTGCTCAGGTTCCAAGTATTTAAGTCTCATGTCACAGCCTGAGTCAGGATCTGTGAGCCAGGAGAGGCTTTCCTCTCACAGAGGCCCGTGGGCTGCCCGTGTGTCGCTGCTTGGCTGAGCAGGTTGTAGGTGCATGGGAAAGAACCAGCAGCCGTGTGGACCCTGGGTTGGGCAGCAACCACCTCTGCAGGAGACAACAGGAGCTGAGCTAGGAGCTGGTCAGCCTCAGACGGAAGCTCCATCCTGAAATCACTTCTTCATCAGCGGGTGGATGGTGGAGATGCTGGATGGGATTTCCTTCAGTGTGTTTCCTGGTGTGCACACTGGGAAGTATGCTAAATGGACTGGGCCGCCACTGTACACCCACACACCGCTGCCCACTTCCAGCGGCTCCCATCATACCACGAAGCCGGAGGAGTCCCTCCTGGCCATATTCATGACAGCATCCCACAGCAGCAGCTTTCCGCCAAACCTTCACTGCACCTACTGACATCAACGTGGGAATGAAAATAACAAATCACCTAAATGTAAGCACTGATTTTTCTTTTTGTTCTGCAATACTGGGGCTCAAGTTCTCAGAGACTCAAGCATCGTAGATAAGCACTTTACCACATAAGCCCTGCCTGACCACTTTACATCACCTCCTGCCGTATCTGCCTGTGTGCCCTGAAATTCTGACCCTCATAGTCTTGCTTGTGTCATACGCACACACTTGTGTCACAGGCATGCGCCTGTGATGTGGGATTATAGGTATTTACACCACACTCATATTTTTGTTTACACTGGTATATTCTAATTTTACAAAGAGATGCACATGCATGCACATAATAATGAGCTTTGATTAAATTTACGTCCTCTACTTCTATTTCTGTTTCTTCTGCTCTCCTGCCATGCTTTGGTCATTTTAATTGATTTCGTTATTCTGTTTTCATATGTCCATATAAACAACTTCTGTCGTACTGACCATGTTTCTCTCTCCTCACTACCTCCACCTCCCTCTTCACATGCATATGTGTAGTTTTTTAAAAATGGGCTTGGATTCTTATTATGATATTTGTCTTTCTTCACCTGGTTTATGTCACTTAATGTGATGATTGTCATTTTCCTAATTTCATAAAACTCAGTTTTCTTCATATGTATATTTAAAATATATTCATCAGTTATTGGGCCCCTGCATTGACTCCACAGCTTTATTGTTATGAATAGCACTGCTGTAAATTCGATGTGCTGGCGTCTCTGTTGTATTCTGGCTTATATTCCTCTCAGCCCAGGAGTTAAGTCAGAACTTACAATAGTTCTATTTTCAGATTAAAAGAACCTCCAAATTGATTTCTGTAGTCACTGCATTACCTTACAATCCCAGCAGCAGTGTTTACGGACCGCTTTCCTCCTGTATCACCAGGGTTTCGTCCCTGCTTTCTTGATGATAGCTATTCTGACAGGAGTGAGACTGAATCTTCTCAGTATTTTGTATTTGCGTTTCATTCATGGCTCAAGACAATGGACATTTCCCCATGCGCTTATTACACCTTCACTCTCTTGTGACAACTGTAGGTTCAATTCAATTTCCCTTACTAATTGGCTTACTTGTTCTTTTGGTATTTATTTTTTTGAGCTGTTTATGTATTTTGGATATTAATCTCTTGTCTGATGAATAGCTGACAGTTTTCCTGTTTTGTAGGGTAGCTCTTTATTCTTGTGATTGTTTCCTCTGATGTGAAGGAACTTTTTAATTTTATGCAAAAGCATTTGCCATTTCTTGTTCTTATTTGCTATGCAAATGCATTCCTATTCAGAAAGCCATAGCTTTTGACTGGGTCTTCAAGAGCTTCCCATGTTCTTTTAGCAATTTTGAGGTCTCAGGTCTTACATGAATACTTGTAAACTTGTGACATGATCTTATTGCAAGATAAGATATTGGGATCTCATATTTAGTCTTCTACATGTAGATATTTATTTCTGTTTGAAGAGGCTGTCTTTTCTTCAACTTACATTTTTGTCTAAAATCAGATGGCAGCAGTTTGTGAAATTACTTCTGGATCTTCTAGCCTATTGAAGCGATCTTTGTGTTCATTTTTGTATTAGTACCAAGCTGTTTTTCTTACTATGACTCTGTGATATAGTAAAAGTTACATATGCTGTTGTCAGAATGCCAGTATTACACTTTTCCTTAGGATTTCTTTTTGTCTCTTCAGGATTCTTTGTGCTTCCATGTGACTTTCTGGACTGAATTTTCTATGAAAACTTTCTGTACAAATTGACTTTGGAGTGTTGATGGAGATCACCTTGACCTCCTATACTTCTCTCGGTAGTATGGCTATGGATTCTGTTGATCCAATTCATAATCATGACAAGTTTTCATATCTTCTTAAATGTTTATCTTCAATGTTTATCATATAGTTTTCATTGTCTTTGCTTAATTGGATTTATTTCTATTTCTTTTGTAACTAAGGTTATTGAGTTCTCGAGAAAGAGATTGTTTTCCTGATTACTTTCTCACTTTCTCTATACGAATAGTATGGGAGCAATCCCTCATCTTTGTATGATCCTGCTACCTTGCTAACAGTATTTATTTGATCTGAGACTGTTTTTGTTGGAATCTTAGGGCATTTCAAGTATATGATCATATCATCTGCAGATAGAATAACTTGACTTCTTTCTTTTCTGTTTGTAGCACTTTCATTTCTTTATCTTCCTTTAGTGCTCTATCTAAGAATTCAAGCACAATATTGAGCAAGATTAGAGAGAATGGACTTCCTTTTTTAAAAAAATCCTAGCTTTAGAGGAAATGGGTTCAAATTTCCCTGGTTTAGTATATACGTTGGGTATCTGTTTATAATATATATAGCCTTCATTACATTGAGCCAGTCCTCTTATTCAGAGATTTTGTTGTGAAGAAGTGTTGAGTTGTGTCAAAGACCTTTTCTAAATTTATGGAGATGATCACTTGATTTTGCTGTTTGTTTATGTGTTTATGGTAATTGAGTCACATACGTTGATTCTTGCATGCAAGTAGCAAAACCAGCTTGATCATGTTGTATGATTCATGAGCTATGGAGTTCCATTTGCAAATGCTCTATTGAGAATTTTGTGTCTATTTATCAAGGAAACTGGCTTAATTTTTCCCTCTAATTTTGGCATCAGGGTAGAATAGTTATATCAAATTAGTTTTGAAGCATTCTTTCTGTTCTATTTTGTCAGTGAGTTTGAGAAGCCTTGGTATTAATTCTTGATCCTTTTCAGATCTTATTCTGAGACTTCTGCTGTATACCTGATGTGTTTGCCTTCTAAGGGGTTTATATTTGCTTGTGACTTAGTACTTCTTTCTTATAGTTCACAATATTCTTTTCTTGTGAATATTTAATATTCTCTGATATTGTATACCTGGTATCCTAAAGGTCTCTTGATAGCTAGATGATTGCTTTTCTCCCAAGATATGAATTTTTTTTATTTTAGTGAATATACTTTCTATGCCTTTAGATGGCAGAGTCTCTTACCCTTCTTCTATTCCTATCGTGTTTACTTTTGGTTTTTTAATGATCCTCCAAAGGTCTTTCATATTGTTTCTACTCTTTCAGTACCAACATCTTTTTGATTTTCCTACCTTTAAATACTCCATTGCCAGAGCAGGGAAGGTGGCTCAATGGTAGAGTGCTTGCCTTGCATGGATGAAGCCCTGGGTTCCTCAGCACCACATAAGCAGAAAAAGCTGGAAATGGTGCTGTGGCTAGAGCAAGTGGTAGAGCTCTAGCCTTGAGCTGAAGAACTGAGGGACAGCGCCTGGGCTCAGAGTTCAGGCCCCATGACCACCACCACCAACAAAAAAGACTCCATTGCTCATTACAGCAAATCTGAAGAATTATGGCTTCATAGAAACACAGCCCACACATAAAATGACTCAAAGACTCCTATGAAAAATATACACAAAAATAAGCAAGCAATACCAATAAATAAAATTCTAGACAATTCCAAACCACATACAGACTTCTTCTCTCAGCTTCCACGTGAGGACTCGGGGCCTTACTAAGCCCAGAAGCTCCTGTCTCTCAAGGCCCTGAGGCTGTCATAGACTCTCGTCACCTCTCATTTCCAGGGTAAGAGTCTTCTCTCTGGAGAGAGTACTCTTTGTATTCTGAGCAAAGCAAAGGCCATGACCAGTTTCCCTCACAGAGGTGTTCCCTGGGGAGCCACACTCCTACGATCACTCTGTCACTCAAGACCACGCCCGCCCCCAAGTTTCTGGTGAAGATGTGGCACTTCACATATTAGATGAACATTTTTTTTGAATCTCTTCTCTAACAATGTCCTCTTTCTTAATGTTCTCCCCAATTGCTACTTTGGATCCAACTTTAGGCATTGCTTTCCAATCAACTCCCAAAGGACTCATTCTCTGTAATGCATTTTCTACACAGCCAGATTAAATCTGTGTTTCAAGATCTGCTGAAGAGTAAATTCTGACCTCAAATGTCCTATGTTCTCAGCAGATAGAACTTGCATCCTTGGACGTTAGATCTAGATAGGTCAGTTGTAGGTTTCCATCACCAATTTACATTAAATCACACATGGCAATCTTGCCATGACACGGTGCGATTGAGCAGCCAGTAAGAATTTTTTAAAGTGCTCTGAACATTTAAAAGTGTTTTTCTGCATCTGGATTTTCACTTTGAAGCATCTGGCTGCACTTTATCAGATTAGGTAATGCTGAAGAAGAAAATCATCTCCACCTCTGAAAGCATACCTCAAGGGCTTTGCTTGTGGTGAAAGAAGCATTTGTTAAATCAAATACATTTGTGAATTTTGACCAACAACTGCATTAAAGTTTAGAAATTAGAGGAATCAGCGTGAAAAATTGTGCATCATGCAATCCAATGTCCCCTGTGAATTTAAGTAACTGGAATTGCATCAAGCAAGTTGATTAATTGAATAAAATGGATACACCAGGGCTATTAGTGTTATCAGTGATTTATGCTTAAAGTAGCAAAATATTGCATATGACCTTTGGGATCAGTTTAAGAAACTAAAAGCAAGTAGAACTACATCTGGTCAGGCAGCATATTGCTCTAGGAACTGTTTCTCTCACCCATGATAAAAGACATGCTCATATTATCACATGACTCAGTAACATCTCATCTCTTTTTTTCCTAGAAGAGAATAAAAGCCCATTAAGTTTTTTTATTTAAAAAAACCACATTTCTAAAGAAGTGTTTTTGTAATCCCATTGTTGTTTTCGTTTAGTTTTCACCTGCCAGTTGTATGCCAGTGTTTATATTGCACTGATTTTTTTTTGTGGCATATTCTTTATATTCTATTAAGTCCAGGTTAATTAAGTCATTTAACTACAGTAAGTCCAGGTTAATTAAGTCATTTAACTACAGTGTGATATTCTGTTTAAAATGATGGCTGAATTTGAACCATAGTGTTCAATACTATACAATTTTTTCCAGTTTGTAATAAAATGGGCCTGTATTTTGTGGCCCATTATCTGACCTCATTCATATTTGTGCATATAGACAGTTGTGAGGGTTTGATGAGTTCCCCTGAAGGATGGAAGGAGGATGATGGCGCACACCCTTCAGAGACAGCTGTGCTGGTTTTTCTTCCTTGAGTCCATCTCAAAACAGGGGCCACATGATATTCTGTTTTGAGCTTGTAGTTCATATAGGATCCACCATGCACTCTTTCCTCAACAAATGTACACCTACTGTGAACAACTCAAGCTCAACCAGGCATACAAAAACACAATGAGGTGACAGCAACATTCTAATGGTATATGCATTTCTTGACCCTCTGGCATCTGCCTACTGGGGAATGACTGGTCTCTGCACACTCTGATTATTTGCAGATAGAGTGGCATCTGTGACACAGATGGAATCAGCAAATCCACTTACAAGAAGGGGTTTTCAGTTCTCGTGATCAAGTAGGTAAAGCATGAGTGTTGAGTATGCTTGTTTTATGATCTTCTTAGACATAATGAGATCGATGATTAAAACAGTTCAAAAGTAAGTATACTTTAACTATTTTAATTTAACAAATTATGTCTCTTCATGTAAACAATAAAGCTAACGATGGCTGTCAAATTCACTGCCACATTGAATATGACAAAGTAAAGTGTTTTCCAGAACTTCTCATGCATACAGTACTGGATCAATCGCCATTGTTTTCTGAACTTTTGAATGTGAAAATTTATGTTTAATATCACTAGGGTTTGAAGAACTTTTATGGAAAAAATATCAGCATTATGATTGTTATTTACCCCAGTGTAGTAGCTGCTCCTTTTTAAAATGAGCTGTGGACATTTTGAATCATCTAATTTCCAATTACCACATTTTTCTCTGTCAGTTACACCTCATAGACTGCTCTACCACAGTCCTGCAATGCATGATTTAAACACAGGATTCAGTGCTTGCTCCTGATTTATTCAGTTTTTTAATCGACATCAAATTCTACTTCCTATAGGGGCAGCATTTGAGTATTTCATCCTAGGTGAATTTGGATGCCAGGGTGAATGTCCCACATTTCTGTCCAGGACCATGAGTAGTTAGTTCATGCCCTGCCTCTGACTTAAGTCCAGTTCAAGGCCTAAAGGAAGTATGAAAGAGGATTGGTATCACATCTCCTCAGAGATGCCCAAGAGACATCACAGCATCACTGGGTTCAAGGAACAGGCAACTTGGGACTACAGTGAAAGAAATCCATACTGAGCACAGTGATTCTCAAGAGCATGTCGACTATAGACCACATCCACACATGCATATTCTTTTGTCCTACTTGCTAACATCGAGTAAAACCCCACTTCTTTAACAACATTTTAATAGGGAATATAATTTAACCACAGACTTGAAGAATTTATTGCAAAAATTAGTGGCAGTAAAATGGTCAGAGAGAGGAGCAACGTTGCCTCCTTAATCACCATCCAATCCTCAGAAGAACTTTAATCACCCTGAAACACAGAACACAGTCAAATCTGCATTCTCAAAAGATGGAGTAAACACCTGCGACTTCATCATCATAGTGTTTGGGTTTAAGTAAGCCCCAGATGTAGCAAAACGATGGCAAGAATTCTGGACATATTTTATTTCTCCATCCCAGGGCACAAAATGACACACATATCCAGAGTTATAATTTTTCTATTTTACTAAATGCTATTAGAAAGTCTAGACCAATTTAAATATACATACCATGTCTATCATATATTTTGATAATTTTATACATATTTTGTTAGTGTATGTTAATTTGACAAAATAATAGGTTTCATTATGACATTTTCATGCATATCTTACAATATTTTGACAATAAATGACAATATTATAGTCATCTATCATGATACTGCTTCATTCTCTTTCCTGATTCCCACTGTTTTCTTTCCTTTAGACCCAAAGAGTCTACTTTTGTGACTTAAAAAAATTAGACTCTACCTATGAGAGAAAATGTGATCTCTGCTTTATTTTCCTTAACTTGATGATCTCCAGTTTCATCTATTTTCCTGTAAGAATGCATTCCCTTTTCATAGCCAATACAGCTGGATTCCTTTGTGTTCCTGCGTTGTAGATGGAGAGCTCCAGATTGCTGTCATACGTATGTTGTCAGAGAAGAGCCTCATTCCCTTAGTCCCTTATTTATTTAGTATATTAAGTAATTCTACAAAGGGGTTTCAATTCCAGAAGGCAAGTTATGAGTACAACACATCCTGACCAGTGTGCATTCACTTTAGAAGCTTGCTTTCTTTGTGTACCAGGAGCCACTTCAGGGCCGGCAACGTGTGGACCACACACGTTGGCACACGCTCCTGAGGTCTCCCAGTGTGTTCACCCACCATCGGCACATGTTGGAGCCTGAGGTGTGGAAGGGGCAGAGCTCTGAGTTCTGCAGGACTAGAGATGGCGCTCTCCTGGCTGTGCTCGGTGTTTTCAGGCACTTAACCACCCTGGGGTCTGAGTGAGCCACTGCGCTGTGCCTGGGATCAGTGTTTTCAGTCCCACCTCCAGGAAACCACACACCAGCCTAAGGCCCATCTCTGGCCGGGGGTTCAGAGCCCAGTCCCTGCAGTGAGCGCATGCCCTGGGGTCATGCCTCCCACGGTTGCCCGCGGCCTGAGCTCCCTACGGCCAAGCTCTCAGGATTCACGGGGACCACCAGTGTCCCCCTGTGGCCACCTCCCACGGGAGGCTGTAACATGGTCTCTTGCGATCGCTCCTTGTTTTCATGATGCCACGGTGGCTCAGGCTCAAACCATGGTCCTCCTCTCATACATCTGGCTGTGGCACTCCGGGTTAGAAGGAGGGTGCTTCTTCCTCACTCTTCCACCTGACCCCCGAGCTACTTTTGAAGCTTTTGAGAATCGTGGGTTTCTCAGAGGGCTGTTTTATGGGGTACCTGGGTTGTGACCGCAACTTGTCCTTTGCAAGGTGGGATTGGATTTGTGGGCTGTTTGCTCTTTTCTCTGCAACTCTTTCCAGTTCTCGGTGCCTTTTAGCTCTCCTTTCACTTCTTTCTTAAGTCTGAATCTTCTTTGTCTACTCATTACACTTTCTCTTCGTTATGCCCGTCTCTACTTATTCGCAGACTCACATAAAGGAAACTTCCGACCTATCTGACCCAGAACCCTAGGCTTAGTGTATAGTCAAAGCGAACGGTGGTTCTTCTGGCTTGGAGCCATGTCTTCCACCTTTACTGTCTGTACAATACACCATCAGCCGGGCTAGCAAAGGCCTCATCCTTGTGAGCAGTGTTGTCACTTCCTTACCCTTCAATTCCTCTAAACACATGACTCTTCTTAATGCTGAAATAGTTAACAAAAACATACTAAATACAAAGAGGGTTGTTTTTGCTTGTTTTGTGCAAAGAAAATGAGCAATCAAGATGGCATACCAAGAAGAGCTATGCTAATCAACCGTGTTGGCTAAAACAAAACAATAGCAACAAAAACCCAGAAATCCTCTGGCTCAAATACCAGGCCTTTGTTTGCTCACTGTTGAGAAAAACTGCAAGTCCACACCAGATGCCAGCTGAACTGGGTATTGGTGAAGGCTCTTCCCAGTACTGTAGAGATCTACCTCCTCCCTTTTCCCTCCCCAGCTTAACTAGAAACAGATTCTCAGGCTCCGTCTCCAATGATTCCACCTCCAATGCTTCCTGGTGTGTATAACCTCAGGAAGGAGACAGCTTCTGGAGACCTCAGGTCCTTCTCTATTCATATTCATTCATATGTATGGGGTTAAACTATAGCCCTCGATGGGACCACACCTGGAGAAATAGCATTTTGGTCAGGCGGGGATCCTAAACCTATAAGACTGTCCCCTTATAAAAAGAAGCAGAGAAACCATGATCGCTCTTCCCCAGAAGCCAGGCCATGAAAAGTCGGGGCACAAAGGCGGCTGCCTTCAATCAAGGAAAGGGTCTCAGGAGAGCCCAAGCCTGCCAGGACCTCAACCATGGTCTTCCAGCTTCCAGAGCTAAAAGTAAGTAAGTAACTAAAAATTAAGTGTCCTTTTGTTATGTCTTAGTAGCCCAGGTATTTGGCTATAGCAGCCTCCGTAGACGGAAGGGTCCATCATCAATGAACACGTTGTGCACACTGGAAGGATGGTCCTTCGGTCTCTTCTAGCTAGGTTTGTGGCTGCCCCATACTTGCTTCCAGAGGATAGCCCCAGTGGGATCAGCTACCACCTGATGAAGGCTGACACCCCGACTCCCACCTGTGAGTAGCAGTGCTATGTTGCTAGCTACAGGATGTGTGGCATCATGTCTGCAACCAAAGAGCATCTGCCAACTAGGCCCGTGGTTTTTGTGCTAAGCAATATACATACACCAGAAAAAGAGAACTACGTTTTCCTCTAAGGAGCCTGTAGTGAAATCTAACAACAGATTTCAACAAGTTGATGTACTGCTTCAAGATCCGGAGGCCACAGGAATGGAGCGACACAGGGTGAACAAATGCAGCAATGGTACTCACTGGACACTATGTTGAAAATGAACTCTGTAACTTGTGGGGAAGTATGGGAGGGAAAAAACGGGGAAGAGGGCGTGATATTGTCCAAAAAGAAATGTGTTCTTTATTTGACTTATGTAAGTAAAACCCCTCTGTACATCACCTTTATAATGGCAATAAAAATTTTAAGACTATATCTCAGAGCTTATCTAGCACTATTTCTCAAACAACAGAAACATCGAGAAATGCCTCGAGCCAGGGGGCTGGAAGCATGCCCCTTGACACAGCTTGCTGCGTGAGCTCCTTCCTGCAGCTTAAACATCAGTGCCTGTGTCTTCTGACAGGTCTCTCAGGATGGAAGTCCCCTGCTCCTACCTGTGAAGAGATCAATAAAGTCAATACTGGGCATGCAGGTTAAGAGCCCGCTCCATGAATACCTCCTCTGGCTGCCTGCGTACATGTGAGTCGCATGTACAGTTTTAGGCTGCCCGGCTCCCCGCCACAGGAAATCATGCCTCGCCATGCTGACTGGCTTCTCTGCTGCACGCCAGACATCAGCCCACGATGCGCATGAGGGACATCCCACAGACGCTTGCGTCTTCTTACTTAGCACGCTTCCATTGTTGCCTGGTAAGCCACGCATCCAGCCTCTTAACAGAGCTCATTGTGCCCAGGCTGGGCCTCACTGGGAAGGTTGTGCCGAGCCCTAAGGAGACGGCGTCCTTTTGGAAGAGGAGTTGCGTGCTCGTGGCACACGAGCCTACACACCCCGGCGGCCCCGTCACACCAGAAAGTCGTCTTCCTCCTCAGTTTCATACGCCAAAGCACGGACTCTCTTCATGCCTACTTTCATCCATGAAAATGTTCTGGAAGGTGCAACTGAGGCAGCTGGGTTTTAACCAGGCTTCTACTCCTCTAAGGAGAATCACTGGTAGGTCCAGAGTGGCATCATGTGGTAATGGATGAGAAGGAATGAGGGCGTCCCACAGCGTGGAGACAGCATGACTTGCTCACGAATTTTCCGCTGTGCGCTTGGGGGTCCTGAATAGAGCGTTTGAAGGCAGTGCTATGAGGTATACCCAGCGAGGGCGTGATCCAGCCTCTCTTGTTCCAGGAGTGCCTACTAGACATGGTGGACAGAATGACTGCCAACAGAACATTTTCTACTCCTCTGGAGAAGCCAGGGTGTTTCCGTTGAGTTATAGACTTCTGTGAGATTATTGCCACTTGCTTTATGTTAGCACAATTTAAGGATGATATCAACATCGTTTCTGGATGCTAAAAGGCTTGCTGTGTGGTGGAATATATTGCAATTCGGAGCCAATAGAGGTAATGCTTCCCACTGTGGCTTTGTATTTTGATAACATAGAAACCACATCATTGCTTAATTCAGTGGGGAATACTTAAGATTGTGGATTCTGAGTCAAGGGAAAGTTGATGTTGATCATTAAGGATGTTCATTCTCTTCATGTGCATATTCCCTTTTCATCCTCTAGTTTGGGCCACCCACTTGACATTCTCCAGAGTATCCTCTAAGGAGCAAGAGAGGGTTATATGAACCCCAAAGGCATTGTGAGAAGAGGGAACTGAGAGCTAATGTATTCCAGAAGAATTCAATAACCCAGGGCCCAGCATGATGAGGGGGGAAATAGCAGCCTCACATTCTATCACAAGTCTGTATTGAATTCATGACAAGTGAGTAAATGAAGTCTTTGACTCACTGCTGGCAAATTAAATTGTTTTACAAAGCAGCACCTCTCCACGCCAAATCCATTACTTTCCGTGGTAAGCAAATGGTTTATGTTTTCAGGAACGGAGGATTCAGGGTCGCTGTGGGTGCTGCGAAGGTGGTGGGCCACTACGGAACATTCTGGTCACCTCACAACACTGGTACTCGTGAAGCTAAAATGAGCTCTCCCTTCTTTCATCTGCAGATGAAGTGATCATTTTAAAACTATGTTTTGGAGTTGAAATGTGTTCTTCTCCTCCTGGGAGCTCAGGGAGATGAGTCTGCCGTCTGGAGCCTGGGGACACCAGAATAAAAGTGCGATTTTGGCTCTTGGTCTCTCAGAAGTCAGAGTACAAACAGTAAAATGGAGAGGAGCAAATTGTTCCCTAAAAAATAGTATTTTTAAAATCAGATTATTCAGAGCCAAAGTAAGTGCATCATATCGAGGGTAAGAAATAACAGGATTCTTTCCGCTGCCATGTTGTTCTGGCAGGGTAAGGTTACAGCTGTCTTGGGATGTGGGGGTGTGGCCACTGCACATGACAGATACACACGGATGAACATGGGCCTTGTGTCTCCTCAGTGGTAATGTGGAAGTCTTGTCATGTAACTCTCCATAGTGTGGTGGGGGCAAAGATTCCAGTGTAACAAAGGCCCAGCTTCCGGCCCACATGCCTGGTCTGAGCACATCCATGAAGTCTGGACAGAGCAAGAGATGTGTTTAACTGCAGATAATGTAGAAGATTCACAGCTGCAGTATGGCTGGGACGCTCTCCCTCATTGCTGCTTCCATTCTGATTCATTTGCCCCTCTCTCCGGGGCCTTGATCAGGAGAGGCTGAGACGGGCGTGTACTGCTGGCCTCTGCCTGCTAGAGGAGGGGCTTCTCTGGCAGCAGATGCTGGGCTGAGGTCTGACATTCAGACTGCAGAAGTGGGTGAGATCCCACCTGTCAGCTGGGGACGGAGGACTGGCCGGGACAGGGCCACCGTGGAAAGGGTAGGACGCAGTAAAGGAAAGAGAGCAGCAAGGAGATGGGGTATGTGGACTTCTGCAAAGAAGGGAGCATGCAAAGGTGAGCGGCAGCCAGGCGCTGTCCCAGTGAAGGAGACTAGCACTGGTCCCTCAGGACTTGCAAGTGTCGGGGTTGGAGCTGCTCTCGGGCAGTGTTGTGGGGAGAATGTGCCCTCCTGCTCCAGTGGGGGCTGATGTGCGTTTCAACTCCCCAGCTGGAGGACAGCAGCCCCGGTGGTCCTGCCCTCTCTTCCCCTGCCCGGGGACGCGGCCTTGACGTCAGGCTGAAGTGAGAGGCAGGTTGGGGTCAGGCCAGGCCAAGAGTCACAGTGGAGGGAGGTCTCGAACAGCCAACCCTTCCGTGTCGCCTGGAGCAGGAAAGATGGAAAGAGAATTCCAAGAAAAGGAAACCAGAAGCTACCCAGTGAGTGCACAAAACCGGCTGAAGATCTCTGCCGATAAAATGAAGACACGCCCGTGAACAATGGCTCACGTGATAGATGCACATGCCGTGCAATTTTGAACTTTTATGAAGTATTTATTCACTTAATTCTCACAAACATTTTTATGGACTGAATTCCATCCTTTATTTTGCCAAAGTGAAAAATTAGGCACTGAAAGGGGGATTTGCCTAAATTCCCACAGTGCGTGAAATAGCTAAGATGTGGTCTTATCTACAAAAGATGGAGCTACTCCACACCACAGGGCAGCAAGGTCTGGAAATGTTTTCTGTAGAAGTAGAAACAACTGGCCACCAACTAAGTAGTTTTCATAAGACAAATCAACTCACAGCCTCTGCACACAGTGTGAACAATCAAAATGGCCACATTCACCCAAGGCTAGGATAGACCTAACCAGAAGTTTCCATGGCTCAGGTTAGTGATTAAACACCTAGACTTGATGTCAGTACTGGGCGGTACCTTTCAGTTCCCCGGTGGCCTTTGGAGTCCCACAGAAAGTCTACAGCTCAGCTTAAGTCAGAGGCAGACCTGTACCTCACGTTCACAGCACCCCAGATCCGGACCTAAGCTTAGACACAAACACCCTGGAGGCTTGTCATTGTGAGAACAGGCACGAATTCAGGAGCAGCTGCTAAGGAGCTCATGCCATAAAGGAACAGGCAGGTGTGTTCGTGTGAGGCTCCAAGTGCTGTGCACATCCTCCTGTCTGGAATGTGAACAAGAGGACAGTGCAGAGAGGGAGATGTGGATCATGAACGCTGGAGCAAGACATAGAGGAGATATTATTGACCAAAGGGCTCCTTCACACCATAGAGAGAAACCTTGCCCAGATAAAGATCTAAATATAATGCAGAAATGCTACCCCTCCAAAAAAAAGTTGTTTATGATTGGTAATTTTGGAGTAAGAATGAATCTCCTTGGAAAGAAAGAAAAACAAAACCACACCAGGAAGAGGACTAAAATAAAGGTTATAAATGTCAACATCTTGAGGACACCATTTTCCAGGGAATCCGTGAGCTAGAAAGAGAACCACGAACCAAACTCACAACCAACGACGTCCAGGGGAAAGAGGCTCAACGCAGAGACAGGGGGCCATGGGAGCTGTAGCAGGTGGTGAGTTGTACAGCCCAGAAGACGCTCCTCCTTTGAGATCCAGGAGGAGGCAGGAAATCACAGTGCCCTGGCTTCCCAGTGGTGTGGTAGGGAAGGTTAGGTTGCCAGCTTTCAGAGACAGCGACCAGCCACGGAGGCCCTGTGTGGTCAGATATGAGTAAAATTTTTCACAGACGTTGGAAAGATTATTTGTAATGAACCCTTGAAGGTTGGTAGCAAGCCAGGGATTGTAGCTGACACTTGTAATCCTGGCTATGTGGAGGTAGAGATCAGGAGGATCACAGTGTGAAGACAGGCGCTGCAGAGAAAACCCGCAGGCCGGAGCTGAAGGCTCTCCACGCACACACGGTGCCCTCAGCCAGTGCTTATGGGCGCTTGTGATGAGTGGTGAGTCAGCAGAGCACCCTTCCCAGTTCCTAGGCCGCAGGGTCAGCGTTTTGGGACTGCTGCCCTGTGGACCTGCGGAGTGTACAGCGGCCTCCAGGTGGCAGCATCGCACAGTCAGCCAGGCAGACAAGCGGACGGATACTGACAGGAGGATGGGAGGCCCTGCAGGCCGGGTAGGCATGAGCAGAGTCCCTAGACCGTCCAAGGACTGAGCCACTGCCCAGGAGGAAGGCAAGGCCACTCATGAGGAATCTCAGGAAAGGAGGCTCTGCAGCGGGAGCCAGAGGAGAGGCTGGACAGACACAGGGAAATCAGGGGCCCTCTAAGCAGATGAGGCCGGCGATGGAGATGCAGCCATCAGCTTGCCTGGGGACGTCCTCAGGTGGGAGACTGTCTGTGGGAGGTGCCAGGCCGGCTTCGGGCTGGGTGGCCGTCCTCCCAGGTTCTGGGGAAGGCAGGAGAGAGCAGGTGTCGCCTGGTGCTCCACCCATGATCGGGGCAGGACCTGCTGTGGGAGGAAGGGGCTCTGGGCAGTGGCCAGTCCTGCAGGAGGGGAGGAGCCAATGATGCAGCCTGACTCCACTTCCCCCATCTCCACCTTCAAAGGGAGAAGCGTCGGTGATTTGTTCACATGGAAAACAATGACTCATTCTGTGCAATGTCAAAAATTTCAGCCCACTATGGAACCGGCCATGTGGGATGCCGTCGCTTTGAAGGTGCAGGCCGAGCTTTTAAAGAGCAGTAGGAGAAAACAAATTATCGCCAATGAAAGGCGATGTGGCATCTGTGTGGATACCATTCAATTCAGGCTTAGCGTTATGGATTTGGAGTGGGTTGCCTGCCTCCGCTCAGCCAGCTGCCTGGAAAGCCTGGGACTTGGCAGGGCCCTGTACTCACCCAAGGAAGCCTATGAATAGTTATTAAATTGACTTCAGACTGCGTATGGAAATCAATTACTATTCAAATACCCAGAGCAGCAATGAATCCGAGACGCCATTGCAGATCTTCACACACAGTCCCCAGTGTGGCACTCAGCCCTGGCGCAGAGGAAATCTCAGGAGACGAGGCAGAGCTGCATTGGGGAGGGTGGATGTCCCCGGGGCTGTGGCCTTTGCTGTGGATGGATTAGCGAGACCATCAGGCCCAGAAGTCACACCTCTCCTCTTTGTCTCAGTTTCTTTGTTTGTGTAAAGTATAGCAACTGGGGGATTTTGGATAATTCTGCCCCAGATGGAACTCCATCTCTCACCTGAGATGTACTTATAATAACGTCTTTCCTCAAACCCCTAATCTGGAAGTCCTGGAGGTGTTGTGAAGATTCTCCTACTTAGCCACCAGGAGATGCGCATGGTGTTCGGCTCTGAGCGCTGGGTCCTGCCCAGGGTCCAGTCTCTGCTTGGCTCTGAGTTCATGAGCTTCCTCACTTGTAAACAACTTCTTTTCACTAAACATCAGCTTCTGACGGATCAAAAGATTGGATTGCTTTATGCCGCCAACTGCGAATCTATTGTTATGTTCAAGCAGATTAAATCACTAATTATTAGATTTTACCCATAAAATACAAGTTAGAAAATGTAGCAGAAACACGAAACTGCTTTTCAGACATATGTAGTAGTTACAGCACAATGCTTGTGGCTATAAATGAACGTGGCGATGTGGCACACACGAGTCACTGCTTTGGACCAGCACGTGCCCACTGGGAATACGAGTGTGTGCATGAACACGCTTGTGTGCCCACCTGTCTGGTCTCACACACTTGCCTCTGTACCAAGGAGAAAATAGTATTCCTCAGAACTAGAAGGAAGTAACGTTTGTGACCAACAGACATATTTGTAATCAACTTATTTTCTGTAAATAGTTGTTTCAGTTCACCATGTCAATGTGTGCATACAATGAATCCCAATCAATGTGACTGCGTTCACCAACTCCCCAATTCCTATCTATCTCAACTCTTCCCAAGGCTGTATGCACCTGTCGTTCCTCGCCCCATCAACCCAGCCCTCTTCCTCTGACCACTTAGTACTTGTTATTTATTTATCGGGGGTTAGTTTCTGAAGCTCCCTGTGTGTTCTGGACACTAAGACCTTGATGGTCACAGTTCTTCTGCACTCTGTTTTCTCGCTGTGAGATTGTTGACTATGTCCTTGTTGGTACAGCAACTTTTTAGCTTAATGAAATCTCATTTGCCAATTCTCTCTCCTATTTACTGAACTCTGAAACTCTACTTAGAAGGTTCCTGCCTGTCCCAAGGAGTTCTAGTGTTTCTTCTCCTTGCCATAGTATTTTAACTCACATTGAGGTCTTTAATCCATTGAACGGCTATCAATACAAGGTGACAGACAGAAATTCAGTTTTTGCTGTAAAATGTGTCCAGGTTTCCCAACACTGATTCTTGAAGTTTATCTTTTTTCCAATACTTATTTTTCATTCCTCTGTCAAAAATTACATGGCCTTAAGTGCATGAGGCTTATTTTTGGATATTCTAGTTGGCTCCATTGGGCTTCAGATTTTTGTGCCTCAAAAATAAAATACCTATGAATAAAACCAACCTAGAGACAAAGTATTCCTGTAACCAAAACTATAAAACTTTGAATAGAAAAATTAAAGAAGACACCAGGAAGTGAAAAGACTTCCTACATTCATGGATTGGGAGAATTAATTTTGTGAAAATGTCCATGCTGCCAAAAGCAGTCTGTGAATCCAATGGAGATCTAAAAGATAACCAAAAATTCACATGGAACCACAAACGGCCTTGGATAACCATAGCACTTCTTAACAAGGAAAGCAATGCAGGAGGTATCACAAGTCCAGACTTGAAATTCTATAGAGTCATAGCAATGAAACAGCTTGCTACTGGCAGCAAATAGATATGAATTGCATCCAATTTTAGTGCATCAGAGAAAGGTGTGATGGGGCCTGTAATCCTGGCACTGAAGAGGCCCAGGCCCGAGGAGTATGAATTTGATGTCAGCCTGGGATACATAGTAAGCTGAACAACAAAAAAATATAGGTAAGAAAGAATTTGATTCATGGATTGCCTTGTCCATTTTGCTGAGAGAAGCATTGTTCTTTTATCCTGGGCAGCATGAGGCACACCCTCTCCTCTTTCAGACCACTCATCCGCAGATACCCTGCACAGAGAGCCAGGGATTGATGCATTTGGGGCCTCTGCTCACGTGTGGAAACTTGAGCAACCAGGAAGAATCGTCATCTCCCAGCTCTCCTTTCACAACCGAGGCCTGTGAGAACACCGGCGCCCGGGAGCTGTTTGTGAAAGAATTTCGAGCGACCCCATAAACGAATGGGAAGCTAGATGCCAAGGTTTGCTGTGGCAGCCTGTCAGGTAGGCCGGGTCTCCAGGCACCTGCCAGAGGTTTGCTGTGGCAGGCTGTCAGGTAGGCCGGGTCTCCAGGCAACCCCCCCCCCCTTCTGAGAACTCTAGTCTCACACTGAGAGCCATTTGTGAGGCAGCTGCCTGGACATCTGGCTACTTGCAGACACGTGGCGTTTATGAGGGGAACGCAAGGCACGAAGGGCCAAGATATTTTTAGCCTCAGCTGGAGGTCTCACCTCATCCATCCCTTCCCTTCCCTCCAGGCCACACCAGCTGCAGAGGGATCTTGCCATGTGAAAGGCTCTCACACTAAGGCCCTTCCTTTGACTCCACAGTGATAAAGAATTTCCAAGACAAAGTAGAAGAAATGCAGTGGGTGCTTTGGAAAGAGCAAGCCATCTATACGCCTCTGTGGTCCTAGTGTTAGATACAGGGGCATGGTGAACTGATGCTTCTCCATGCTGGCGTGGACGCTATGCCTTCCATCATACTGACTTTCCCTCACAAACCCTAGGGTTTCTGTTGCTGCTCCTTAAGCCACTTATGCTAATGGAGAGACAGTCCCACATGAGCCCTGGCAGAACTGAGCCTTGTGATTTCAGAGTGCCAGATCCAGCCAGACTGGGCAAAGTGTCTTCAACAGCAAAGACTTTTATATTTTAGAATGATATCAATTACGTGGGAAACCTCCCCAGAAAGTGCTTCATACACCACTGAATCTGTCACTTTGAATACAATTTTTTTTTGCCCTTCCTGGGTCTTGAACTCAGGGCCTGGGCACTGTCTCTGAGCTTCTTTTGCTCAAAGCTTAGCTCTCTTCACTTGAGCCACAGCACCATTTCCAGCTTTTTCTGTGTATGTGGTAGTAAGGAATCAAACCCAGGGCTTCATGCATACTAGGCAAGCATGCTACCACTGAGCCACCTTCCCAGCCCACTTTGAATACTCTTAAAGTGGGTTTTTTAGAAATTCATAGGAGTTGGCTGTTGGTCTCTTCATTTAGCGATGTTCCAAAAGTGTGCCTGGCACCGGTAGCTTATGCTTATAATCCTGGCTACTTAGGAGGCTGAGACCTGGAAGATCAAGATCCAAAACTAGCCCCGAGAGGAGCATCAAAGAGACATCATCTCCAATTAACCAATAAAAAGCCAGACTGGAGACGTGGCTCTCGTGGCACAGGATGTGGCTGAATGAGGATGAAGCCTCTGAACTCAAGCCTCTTTGCGCTAAAAGGGAAGAGAGTTTTCATTTTCGCTTTCCCAGCACCTCATGAGTAGAAATCACTGTTTGAGTAAAACAATAGTTAGAAACCTAGTTAGACAATTCTATTCAGACTTTTAAGGAATTTAATGACCCAGGGGTCCAAACAGCACAGCCTGCTTTCTCTCACAAACCAATCCAACCAAGCCTGTGGCTAGTCTGAAGCAGTTTTAACATACATCCCTCCCCACTCTACAAAATGACATGGAGTCATGATTTAGGTCATTTGGGGAGAGTGGTGCCAGGAATCTACATGTTAGGAGATGACTCGACTCACTCACGGAGAAGGGCCTAGAGCCCAGGCACTGGCATAGCACTGTCCCCGTGACGAACAGAGCTCTTCTCTGAGGCTGCAGCTCAGCCAGGACCCAGGAAGCTACGGGTGACTCTGAAGCAGGTCTAGACCGAGGGTAAAGGTGGCTAGCACAGCTCTGTGCTCTGGATGAGGCTCACTGGTGGGTGGTATTCATGCCAGTGAGAGAGAGAGAAAAGCAGGTGCTGGGGAGGAGACGGTATAGATGTCCCTCAGATGCCCTCATGTCACGAACACACAGAATACCCTAAGATACCTACATGTCATGAACACACAGAATACCCTCAGATACTTACATATCAGGAACACACAGAATACCCTCAGATACCTACATGTCACGAACACACAGAATAACCTCAGATACCTACATGTCATGAATACACAGAATACCCTCAGATACCTACATGGCATGAACACACAGAATACACTCAGATACCCTCATGTCATGAACACACAGAATACCCTCAGATACCTACATGTCATGAACACACAGAATACCCTCAGATACCGACATGTCATGAACACACAGAATACCCTCAGATACTTACATGTCACGAACACACAGAATACACTCAGAAACAATCATGTCACGAACACACAGAATACCCTCAGATACCCTCATGTCACGAACACACAGAATACCCTTAGAAACCCTCATGTCACGAACACACAGAATACCCTCAGATACCTACATGTCACGAACACACAGAATACCCTCAGATACCCTCATGTCAGGAACACACAGAATGCCCTCAGATACCTACATGTCATGAACACACAGAACACCCTCAGATACCTACATGTCAGGAACACACAGAATACGCTCAGATAGCTACATGTCAGGAACACACAGAATACCCTCAGATACCCTCATGTCATGAACACACAGAATACCCTCAGATACCCAAATGACATGAAAACAGAGAATATCCTCAGATACCCACATGTCATGAACACAGAGAATACCTTCAGATACACTCATGTCATGAACACACAGAATACCCTCAGATACCTACATGTCACGAACACACAGAATACCCTCAGATACCCTCATGTAATGAACACACAGAATACCCTCAGATACCTACATGTCAGGAACACACAGAATACCCTCAGATACCTAGATGTCATGAACACACAGAATACCCTCAGATACCCTCATGTCAGGAACACACAAAATACCCTCAGATACCGTCATGTCACGAACACACAGAATACCCTCAGATACCTACATGTCATGAAAACACAGAATACGCTCAGATACCTACATATCACGAACACACAGAATAACCTCAGATACCCTCATGTCACGAACACACAGAATACCCTCAGATACCCACATGACACGAACACACAGAATACCCTCAGATACCCTCATGTCAGGAACACACAGAATACCCTCAGATACCTACATGTCACGAAAACACAGAATGCCCTCAGATACCTACATGACATGAACACACAGAATACCCTCAGATACCTACATGTCACGAAAAGACAGAATACCCTCAGATACCCTCATGTCAGGAACACACAGAATACCCTCAGATACCCTCATGTCACGAACACACAGAATACGCTCAGATACCCTCATGTCACGAACACACAGAATACGCTCAGATACCTACATGTCACAACACACAGAATACCCTCATATACCTACATGTCACGAACACACAGAATACCCTCAGATACCTACATGTCACGAAAACACAGAATACCCTCAGATACCCTCATGTCATGAACACACAGAATACCCTCAGATACCTACATGTCACAAACACACAGAATACCCTCAGATACCTACATGTCAGGAACACACAGAATACCCTCAGATACCTACATGTCATGAACACACAGAATACCCTCAGATACCTACATGACAGGAACACACAGAATACCCTCAGAAACCCACATGTCATGAACACACAAAATACCCTGAGATACCCTCATATCATGAACACACAGCATACCCTCAGATACCTACATGTCACGAACACACAGAATACCCTCAGATACCCTCATGTCATGAACACACAGAATACCCTCAGATACCCACATGACAGGAACACACAGAATACCCTCAGATACCCACATGTCATGAACACACAGAATACCATGAGATACCCTCATATCATGAACACACAGCATACCCTCAGATACCTACAAGTCACGAACACACAGAATGCCCTCAGATACCTACATGTCATGAACACACAGAATGCCCTCAGATACCCTCATGTCATGAACACACAGAATACCCTCAGATACGCTCATGTCACGAACACACAGTATAACCTCAGATACCGACATGTCATGAACACACAGAATACCCTTAGATACCGACATGTCATGAACACACAGAATACCCACAGATACTTACATGTCACGAACACACAGAATACACTCAGAAACAATCATGTCACGAACACACAGAATACCCTCAGATACCCTCATGTCACGAACACACAGAATACCCTTAGAAACCCTCATGTCACGAACACACAGAATGCCCTCAGATACCTACATGTCACGAACACACAGAATACCCTCAGATACCCTCATGTCAGGAACACACAGAATGCCCTCAGATACCTACATGTCATGAACACACAGAATACCCTCAGATACCTACATGTCAGGAACACACAGAATACGCTCAGATAACTACATGTCAGGAACACACAGAATACCCTCAGATACCCTCATGTCATGAACACACAGAATACCCTCAGATACCCAAATGACATGAAAACAGAGAATATCCGCAGATACCCACATGTCATGAACACAGAGAATACCTTCAGATAACCTCATGTCATGAACACACAGAATACCCTCAGATACCTACATGTCACGAACACACAGAATACCCTCAGATACTCTCATGTAATGAACACACAGAATACCCTCAGATACCTACATGTCAGGAACACACAGAATACCCTCAGATACCTAGATGTCATGAACACACAGAATACCCTCAGATACCCTCATGTCAGGAACACACAAAATACCCTCAGATACAGGTCATGTCACGAACACACAGAATACCCTCAGATACCTACATGTCATGAAAACACAGAATACGCTCAGATACCTACATATCACGAACACACAGAATAACCTCAGATACCCTCATGTCACGAACACACAGAATACCCTCAGATATCCACATGACACGAACACACAGAATACCCTCAGATACCCTCATGTCAGTAACACACAGAATACCCTCAGATACCTACATGTCACGAAAACACAGAATGCCCTCAGATACCTACATGACATGAACACACAGAATACCCTCAGATACCTACATGTCACGAACACACAGAATACCCTCAGATACCCTCATGTGAGGAACACACAGAATACCCTCAGATACCCTCATGTCACGAACACACAGAATACCCTCAGATACCCTCATGTCACGAACACACAGAATACGCTCAGATACCCTCATGTCACGAACACACAGAATACGCTCAGATACCTACATGTCACAACACACAGAATACCCTCATATACCTACATATCACGAACACACAGAATACCCTCAGATACCTACATGTCATGAAAACACAGAATACCCTCAGATACCCTCATGTCATGAACACACAGAATACCCTCAGATACCTACATGTCACAAACACACAGAATACCCTCAGATACCTACATGTCAGGAACACACAATACCCTCAGATACCTACATGTCATGAACACACAGAATACCCTCAGATACCTACATGACAGGAACACACAGAATACCCTCAGAAACCCACATGTCATGAACACACAGAAAACCCTGAGATACCCTCATATCATGAACACACAGCATACCCTCAGATACCTACATGTCACGAACACACAGAATACCCTCAGATACCCTCATGTCATGAACACACAGAATACCCTCAGATACCCACATGACACGAACACACAGAATACCCTCAGATACCCTCATGTCAGGAAAACACAGAATACCCTCAGATACCTACATGTCATGAACACACAGAATACCCTCAGATACCCTCATGTCAGGAACACACAAAATACCCTCAGATACGCTCATGTCACGAAAACACAGAATACCCTCAGATACCTACATGTCATGAAAACACAGAATACCCTCAGACACCTACATGTCACGAACACACAGAATACCCTCAGATACCCTCATGTCACGAACACACAGAATACCCTCAGATACCCTCATGTCACGAACACACAGAATACCCTCAGATACCCTCATGTCACAAACACACAGAATACCCTCAGATACCTACATGTCAGGAACACACAGAATACCCTCAGATAACTACATGTCAGGAATACACAGAATACCCTCAGATACCTACATGTCAGGAACACACAGAATACCCCCAGATACCTACATCTCAGGAAAACACAGAATACCCTCAGATACCGACATGTCATGAACACACAGAATACCCTCAGATACCTACATGTCAAGAACACACAGAATACACTCAGAAACAATCATGTCACGAACACACAGAATACCCTCAGATACCCTCATGTCACGAACACACAGAATACCCTCAGATACCCTCATGTCACGAACACACAGAATACACTCAGATACCCTCATGTCACGAACACACAGAACACCCTCAGATACCTACATGTCATGAACACACAGAATACCCTCAGATACCTACATGTCAGGAAAACACAGAATACCCTCAGAAACCTACATGTCATGAACACACAGAATACCCTCAGATACCTACATGTCAGGAACACACAGAATACGCTCAGATACCTACATGTCAGGAACACACAGAATACCCTCAGATACCCTCATGTCATGAACACACAGAATACCCTCAGATACCCAAATGACATGAACACAGAGAATACCCTCAGATACCCACATGTCATGAACACAGAGAATATCCTGAGATACCCTAATGTCATGAACACACAGAATAAACTCAGATACCTACATGTCACGAACACACAGAATACCCTCAGATACCCTCATGTAATGAACACACAGATTACCCTCAGATACCTACATGTCAGGAACACATAGAATACCCTCAGATACATACATGTCATGAACACACAGAATACCCTCAGATACCCTCATGTCAGGAACACACAAAATACCCTCAGATACCATCATGTCAGGAACACACAGAATACCTCAGATACCTACATGTCACGAACACACAGAATACCCTCAGATACGCTCATGTCACGAACACACAGAATACCCTCAGATACCCTCATGTTACGAACACACAGAATACGCTCAGATATCTTCATGTCACGAACACACAGAATACCCTCAAATACTTACATGTCACAACACACAGAATACCCTCAGATACCTACATGTCACAAACACACAGAATACCCTCAGATACCCTCATGTCATGAACACACAGGATACCCTCAGATACCTACATGTCACGAACACACAGAATACCCTCAGATACCCTCATGTCACGAACACTCAGAATACCCTCAGATACCTACATGTCAGGAACACACAGAATACCCTCAGATACCTACATGTCATAAACACACAGAATACCCTCAGATACCCACATGACAGGAACACACAGATAACCCTCAGATACCCACATGTCATGAACACACAGAATACCCTCAGATACCCTCATATTATGAACACAAAGCAAACACTCAGATACCTGCATGTCACGAACACACAGAATACCCTCAGATACCCTCATGTCATGAACACACAGAATAGCCTCAGATACCCACATGACAGGAACACACAGAATACCCTCAGATACCCACATGTCATGAACACATAGGATACCCTGAGATACCCTCATATCATGAACACACAGCATACCCTCAGATACCTACATGTCACGAACACACAGAATACTCTCAGATACCCTCATGTCATGAACACACAGAATACCCTCAGATACCTACATGTCAGGAACACACAGAATACCCTCAGATACCTACATGTCATGAACACACAGAATGCCCTCAGATACCCTCATGTCAGGAACACACAGAATACCCTCAGATACGCTCATGTCACGAACACACAGAATAACCTCAGATACCTACATGTCATGAACACACAGAATACCCTCAGATACCTACATGTCAAGAACACACAGAATACACTCAGATACCCTCATGTCACGAACCCACAGAATACCCTCAGATACCCACATGACACGAACACACAGAATACCCTCAGATACCCTCATGTCAGGAACACACAGAATACCCTCAGATACCTACATGTCACGAACACACAGAATACCCTCAGAAAACTACATGTCATGAACACACAGAATACCCTCAGATACCTACATGTCAGGAACACACAAAATACCCTCAGATACGCTCATGTCACGAAAACACAGAATACCCTCAGATACCTACATGTCATGAAAACACAGAATACCCTCAGACACCTACATGTCACGAACACACAGAATACCCTCAGATACCCTCATGTCACGAACACACAGAATACCCTCAGATACCCAGATGACACGAACACACAGAATACCTTCAGATACCCTCATGTTAGGAACACACAGAATACCCTAGGATACCTACATGTCACGAACACACAGAATGCCCTCAGACACTTACATGTCATGAACTCACAGAATACCCTCAGATACCTACATGTCACGAACAAACAGAATACCCTCAGATACCCTGATGTCAGGAACACACAGAATACCCTCAGATAACCTCATGTCACGAACACACAGAATACTCTCAGATACCCTCATGTCACGAACACACAGAATAGCCTCAGATACCCTCATGTCACGAACACACAGAATACCCTCAGATAACTACATGTCACAACACACAGAATACCCTCAGATACCTACATGTCACGAACACACAGAATAGCCTCAGATACCCTCATGTCACGAACACACAGAATAACCTCAGATACCCACATGAAACGAACACACAGAATACCCTCAGATACCCTCATGTCAGGAACACACAGAATTCCCTCAGATACCTACATGTCACGAACACACAGAATACCCTGAGATACCTACATGTCATGAACACACAGAATACCGTCAGATACCTACATGTCAGGAACACACAGAATACCCTCAGATACCTACATGTCATGAACACACAGAATACCCTCAGATACCCTCATGTCATGAACACACAGAACACCCTCAGATACCCATATGACAGGAACACACAGAATACCCTTAGATACCCACATGTCATGAACACACAGAATACCCTGAGATACCCTCATATCATGAACACAGAGCATACCCTCAGATACCTACATGTCACGAACACACAGAATACCCTGAGATACCCTCATGTCATGAACACACAGAATACCCTCAGATACCTACATGTCAGGAACACACAGAATACCCTCAGATCCCTACATGTCAGGAACACACAGAATACCCTCAGATACCTACATGTCATGAACACACAGAATACCCTCAGATACCCTCATGTCACGAACACACAGAATACCCTCAGATACCCTCATGTCATGAACAAACAGAATACCCTCAGATACCGACATGTCATGAACACACAGAATACCCTGAGATACCTACATGTCATGAACACACAGAATACCCTCAGATAGCTACATGTCATGAACACACAGAATACCCTCAGATACCTACATGTCATGAACACACAGAATACCCTCAGATACCCGCATGTCATGAACACACAGAATAGCCTCAGATACCCACATGACAGGAACACACAGAATACCCTCAGATACCCACATGTCATGAACACACCGAATACCCTGAGATACCCTCATATCATGAACACACAGCATACCCTCAGATACCTACATGTCACGAACACACAGAATACCCTCAGATACCCTCATGTCATGAACACACAGAATACCCTCAGATACCTACATGTCAGGAACACACAGAATACCCTCAGATACCTACATGTCATGAACACACAGAATGCCCTCAGATACCCTCATGTCAGGAACACACAGAATACCCTCAGATACGCTCATGTCACGAACACACAGAATAACCTCAGATAACCTCATGTCACGAACACACAGAATAACCTCAGATAACCTCATGTCACGAACACACAGAATACCCTCAGATACCCTCATGTCACAAACACACAGAATACCCTCAGATACCTACATGTCAGGAACACACAGAATACCCTCAGATAACCACATGTCAGGAATACACAGAATACCCTCAGACACCTACATGTCAGGAACACACAGAATACCCTCCAATACCTACATGTCAGGAACACACAGAATACCCTCAGATACCTACATGTCAGGAACACACAGAATACCCTCAGATGCCCTCATGTCACGAACACACAGAATACCCTCAGATACCTACATGTCAGGAATACACAGAATACTCTCAGATACCTACATGTCATGAACACACAGAATACCCTCCGATACCTACATGTCAGGAACACACAGAATACCCTCAGATGCCTACATGTCAGGAATACACAGAATACCCTCAGATACCCTCATGTCATGAACACACAGAATACCCTCAGATACCCACATGACATGAACACAGAGACTACGCTAAGATACCCACATGTCATGAACACACAGAATACCCTGAGATACCCTCATTTCATGAACACACAGAATACCCTCAGATACCTACATGTCAAGAACACGCAGAATACCCTCAGATACCATCATGTCACGAACACACAGAATACCCTCAGATACCTACATGTCACGAACACACATTATACCCTCAGATACCTACATGTCACGAACACACAGAATACAATCAGATACCCTCATGTCATGAACACACAGAATACCCTCTGATACCCACATGACATGAACACACAGAATACCCTCAGATACCCACATGTCATGAACACACAGAATACCCTCAGATCCCTACATGTAGGAACACACAGAGTACCCTCAGATACCCTCATATCACGAACACACAGAATACCCTCAGATACCCTCATGTCATGAACACACAGAATACCCTCAGATACCTACATGTCAGGAACACACAGAATACCCTCAGAAACCTACATGTCAGGAACACACAGAATACCCTCAGATAACTACATGTCACGAACACACAGAATGCCCTCACATACCTACATGTCATGAACACACAGAATACCATCAGATACCCACATATCAGGAACACACAGAATACCCTCAGATACCTACATGTCACGAACACCCAGAATACCCTCAGATACCCTCATGTCACGAACACACAGAATACACTCAGATACCTACATGTCACGAACACACAGAATATCCTAAGATACCGACATGTCATGAACACACAGAATACCCTCAGATAACTACATGTCAGGAACACACAGAATACCCTCAGATACCCTCATGTCATGAACACACAGAATACCCTCAGATACCCACATGACATGAACACACAGAATACCCTCAGATACCCACATGGCATGAACACAGAGAATACCCTGAGATACCCTCATGTCATGAACACACAGAAAACCCTCAGATACCTTCATGTCACGAAAACACAGAATACCCTCAGATACCCTCATGTCACGAACACACAGAATACCCTCAGATACCCACATGTCAGGGACACACAGAATACCCTCAGATCCCTACATGTCAGAAACACACAGAATACCCTCAGATACCTACATGTCACGAACACACAGAACGCCCTCAGATACCCACATGTCAGGAACACGCAGAATACCCTCAGATACCCACAAGTCATGAACACACAGAATACCCTCAGATACCTACATGTCAGGAACACACAGAATGCCCTCAGATAACTACATGTCAGGAACACACAGAATGCCCTCAGATACCTACATGTCATGAACACACAAATTACCCTCAGATATCCACATATCAGGAACACACAGAATATCCTCAGATACCCTCATGTCACGAACACACAGAATACCCTCAGATACCCACATGACATGAACACACAGAATACCCTCAGATACCCACATGTCATGAACACACAGAATACCCTCAGATACCTATATGTAGGAACACACAGAATACCCTCAGATACCCTCATGTCACGAACACACAGAATACCCTCAGATACCCTCATGTCATGAACACACAGAATACCCTCAGATACCTACATGTCAGGAACACACAGAATACCCTCAGATACCTACATTTCATGAACACACAGAATACCCTCAAATACCCACATGTCAGGAACACACAGAACACCCTCAGATACCCACATGTCATGAACACACAGAATACCCTCAGATACCTACATGTCAGGAACACACAGAATACCCGCAGATACCTCCATGTAACGAACACACAGAATGCCCTCAGATACCTACATGTCATGAACACACAGAATACCATCAGATACCCACATGTCAGGAACACACAGAATACCCTCAGATACCTACATATCACGAACACACAGAATACCCTCAGATACCCTCAGGTCACGAACACACAGAATACACTCAGATACCTACATGTCATGAACACACAGAATATCCTAAGATACCGACATGTCATGAACACACAGAATACCCTCAGATAACTACATGTCAGGAACACACAGAATACCCTCAGATACCCACATGACATGAACACACAGAATACCCTCAGATACCCACATGTCATGAACACACAGAATACCCTGAGATACCCTCATGTCATGAACACACAGAAAACCCTCAGATACCTACATGTCACGAAAACACAGAATACCCTCAGATACCTACATGTCATGAAAACACAGAATACCCTCAGATACCTACATGTCACGAACACACAGAATACCCTCAGATACCCTCATGTCACGAACACACAGAATACCCTCAGATACTAATATGACACGAACACACAGAATACCCTCAGATACCCTCATGTCAGGAACACACAGATTACCCTCAGATACCTCCATGTCACGAATACACAGAATGCCCTCAGATACCTACATGTCACGAACACACAGAATACCCTCAGATACCCTCATGTCACGTACACACACAATACCCGCAGATACCCTCATGTTACAAACACACAGAATACCCTCAGATACCTACATGTAAGGAACACACAGAATACCCTCAGATACCCACATGTCACGAACACACAAAATACCCTCAGATACCCTCATGTCACGAACACACAGAATACCCTCAGATTGCCTTATGTCACGAACACACAGAATACCCTCACATACCTACATGTCACAAACACACAGAATACCCTCAGATACACTCATGTCATGAGCACACAGAATACCCTCAGATACCTACATGTCAGGATCACACAGAATACCCTCAGATACCTACATATCATGAACACACCGAATACCCTCAGATACCCTCACATCATGAACACACAGTACACCCTCAGATACCTACATGTCAGGAAAACACCGAATACCCTCATTACCTACATGTCAGGAGCACACAAAATACCCTCAGATACCTACATGTCAGGAACACACAGAATGCCCTCAGATACCTACATGTCAGGAACACACAGAATACCCTCAGATACCCTCATGTCACGAACAAACAGAATACCCTCAGATACCTACATGTCTGGAACACACACAATACCCTCAGATACCCTCAAGTCACGAACACACAGAATAGCCTCAGATAATTACATGTCACGAACACACAGAATACCCTCAGATACCTACATGTCAGGAACACACAGAATGCCCTCAGATACCTACATGTCATGAACACACAGAATACCCTCAGATACCTACATGTCATGAACACACAGAATAGCATCTGATACCTACATGTCAGGAACATACAGAATGCCCTCAGATACCTACATGACATGAACACACAGAATACCCTCAGATACCCGCATGTCAGAAACAGACAGAATACCCTCAGATACCCTCATGTCAGAAACACACAGAATACCCTCTGATACCTACATGTCACGAACACAGAGAATGCCCTCAGATACTTACATGTCATGAACACACAGAATACCCTCAGATACCTACATGTCACGAACACACAGAAGACCCTCAGATACAATGATGTCAGGAACACAAAGAATACCCTCAGATACCTACATGTCACGAACACACAGAATACAATGAGATACCTACATGTCATGAACACACAGAATACCCTCTGATACCTACATGTCAGGAACACACAGAATACCCTCAGATACCTACATGTCATGAACACACAGAATACCCTCAGATAACCTCATGTCATGAACACACAGAATACACTCAGATACCCACATGACAGGAACACACAGAATACCCTCAGATACCCACATGGCATGAACACACAGAATACCCTGAGATACCCTCATATCATGAACACACAGCATACCCTCAGATACCTACATGTCATGAACACACAGAATACCCTCAGATAACCTCATGTCATGAACACACAGAATACACTCAGATACCCTCATGTCAAGAACACACTGAATGCCCTCAGATACCTACATGTCATGAACACACAGTATACAATCAGATACCCTCATGTCATGAACACACAGAATACCCTCTGATACCCACATGACATGAACACACAGAATACCCTCAGATACCCTCATGTCACAAACACACAGAATACACTCAGATACCTACATGTCAGGAACACACAGAATACCCTCAGATACCCTCATGTCAGGAACACACAGGTTACCCTCAGATACCTACATGTCACGAATACACAGAATGCCCTCAGATACCTGCATGTCATGAACACACAGAATACCCTCAGACACCTACATGTCACGAACACACAGAATACCCGCACATACCCTCATGTCACGAACACACAGAATACCCTCAGATACCCTCATGTCACAAACACACAGAATACCCTCAGATACCTACATGTCAGGAACACACAGAATACCCTCAGATGCCCACATGTCACGAACACACAAAATACCCTCGGATACCCTCATGTCACGAACACACATAATACCCTCAGATTGCCTTATGTCACGAACACACAGAATACCCTCACATACCTACATGTCACAAACACACAGAATACCCTCAGACACCCTCATGTCATGAACACACAGAATACCTTCAGATACCTACATGTCAGGATCACACAGAATACCCTCAGATACCTAGATATCATGAACACACAGAATACCCTCAGATACCCTCACATCATGAACACACAGTATACCCTCAGATACCTACATGTCAGGAACACACAGAATAACCTCAGATACCTACATGTCAGGAGCACACAAAATACCCTCAGATACCTACATGTCAGGAACACACAGAATGCCCTCAGATACCTACATGTCACAACACACAGAATACCCTCAGATACCTACATGTCACGAACACACAGAATGCCCTCAGATACTTACATGTCATGAACACACAGAATACCCTCAGATACCTTCATGTCACGAACACACAGAATACCCTCAGATACCCTGATATCAGGAACACACAGAATACCCTCAGATAACCTCATGTCACGAACACACAGAATACCGTCAGATACCTACATGTCAGGAACACACAGAATACCCTCAGATACCTACATGTCATGAACACACAGAATACCCTCAGATACCCTCATGTCATGAACACACAGAATACCCTCAGATACCCACATGACAGGAACACACAGAATACCCTCAGATACCCACATGTCATGAACACACAGAATACCCTGAGATACCCTGATATCATGAACACACAGCATACCCTCAGATACCTACATGTCACGAACACACAGAACACCCTCAGATACCCTCATGTCATGAACACACAGAATACCCTCAGATACCTACATGTCAGGAACACACAGAATACCCTCAGATACCTACATGTCATGAACACACAGAATGCCCTCAGATACCCTCATCTCAGGAACACAGAGAATACCCTCAGATACGCTCATGTCACGAACACACAGAATAACCTCAGATAACCTCATGTCACGAACACACAGAAAACCCTCAGATACCCTCATGTCACGAACACACAGAATACCCACAGATACCCTCATGTCACAAACACACAAAATACCCTCAGATACCTACATGTCAGGAACACACAGAATACAGTCAGATAACTACATGTCAGGAATACACAGAATACCCTCAGACACCTACATGTCAGGAACACACAGAATACCCTCAGATACCTACATGTCAGGAACACACAGAATACCCTCAGATACCTACATTTCATGAACACACAGAATACCCTCAGATAACTACATGTCACGAACACACAGAATGCCCTCAGATACCTACATGTCATGAACACACAGAATACCATCAGATACCCACATATCAGGAACACACAGAATACCCTCAGATACGTACATGTCACGAACACACAGAATACCCTCAGATACCCTCATTTCACGAACACACAGAATACACTCAGATACCTACATGTCACGAACACACAGAATATCCTAAGATACCGACATGTCATGAACACACAGAATACCCTCAGATAACTACATGTCAGGAACACACAGAATACCCTCAGATACCCTCATGTCATGAACACACAGAACACACTCAGATACCCACATGACATGAACACACAGAATACCCTCAGATACCCACATGGCATGAACACACAGAATACCCTGAGATACCCTCATGTCATGAACACACAGAAAACCCTCAGATACCCACATGTCAGGAACACACAGAATACCCTCAGATCCCTACATGTCAGGAACACACAGAATACCCTCAGATACCTACATGTCATGAACACACAGAATACCCTCAGATACCCTCATGTCACGAACACACAGAATACCCTCAGATACCCTCATGTCATGAACACACAGAATACCCTCGGATACCTACATGTCACGAACACACAGAATACCCTGAGATACCTACATGTCATGAACACACAGAATACCCTCAGATACCTACATGTCAGGAACACACAGAATACCCTCAGATACCTACATGTCATGAACACACAGAATACCCTCAGATACCCTCATGTCATGAACACACAGAATACCCTCAGATACCCACATGACAGGAACACACAGAGTACCCTCAGATACCCACATGTCATGAACACACAGAATACCCTGAGATACCCTCATATCATGAACACACAGCATACCCTCAGATACCTACATGTCACGAACACACAGAATATCCTCAGATACCCTCATGTCATGAACACACAGAATACCCTCAGTTACCTACATGTCAGGAACACACAGAATACCCTCAGATCCCTAAATGTCAGGAACACACAGAATACCCTCAGATACCTACATGTCATGAACACACAGATTAGGCTGAGATACCCTCATGTCACGAACACACAGAATACCCTCAGATACCCTCATGTCATGAACAAACAGAATACCCTCAGATACCTACATGTCACGAACACACAGAATACCCTGAGATACCTACTTGTCATGAACACACAGAATACCCTCAGAAAGCTACATGTCAGGAACACACAGAATACCCTCAGATACCTACATGTCATGAACACACAGAATACCCTCAGATACCCACATGACAGAAAAACACAGAATACCCTAAGATACCCACATGTCATGAACACACAGAATACCCTGAGATACCCTCATATCATGAACACACAGCATACCCTCAGATACCTACATGTCACGAACACACAGAATACCCTCAGATACCCTCATGTCATGAACACACAGAATACGCTCAGATACCTACATGTCAGGAACACACAGAATACCCTCAGATACCTACATGTCATGAACACACTGAATGCCCTCAGATACCCTCATGTCAGGAACACACAGAATACCCTCAGATACGCTCATGTCACGAACACACAGAATAACCTCAGATAACCTCATGTCACGAACACACAGAATAACCTCAGATAACCTCATGTCACGAACACACAGAATACCCTCAGATACCCTCATGTCACAAACACACAGAATACCCTCAGATACCTACATGTCAGGAACACACAGAATACCCTCAGATAACCACATGTCAGGAATACACAGAATACCCTCAGACACCTACATGTCAGGAACACACAGAATACCCTCAAATACCTACATGTCAGGACCTCACAGAATACCCTCAGATACCTACATGTCAGGAACACACAGAATACCCTCAGATGCCCTCATGTCACGAACACACAGAATACCCTCCGATACCCACATGACATGAACACATAGACTACCCTAAGATACCCACATGTCATGAACACACAGAATACCCTGAGATACCCTCATTTCATGAACACACAGAATACCCTCAGATACCTACATGTCACGAACACACAGAATACCCTCAGATACCCTCATGTCACGAACACACAGAATACCCTCAGATACCTACATGTCACGAACACACAGAATACCCTCAGATACCTACATGTCACGAACACACAGAATACAATCAGATACCCTCATGTCATGAACACACAGAATACCCTCTGATACCCACATGACATGAACACACAGAATACCCTCACATACCCACATGTCATGAACACACAGAATACCCTCAGATACCTACATGTAGGAACACACAGAATACCCTCAGATACCCTCATGTCACGAACACACAGAATACCCTCAGATACCCTCATGTCATGAACACACAGAATACCCTCAGATACCTACATGTCAGGAACACACAGAATACCCTCAGAAACCTACATGTCAGGAACACACAGAATACCCTCAGATAACTACATGTCACGAACACACAGAATGCCCTCAGATACCTACATGTCATGAACACACAGAATACCATCAGATACCCACATATCAGGAACACACAGAATACCCTCAGATACCTACATGTCACGAACACCCAGAATACCCTTAGATACCCTCATGTCACGAACACACAGAATACACTCAGATACCTACATGTCACGAACACACAGAATATCCTAAGATACCGAAATGTCATGAACACACAGAATACCCTCAGATAACTACATGTCAGGAACACACAGAATACCCTCAGATACCCTCATGTCATGAACACACAGAATACCCTCAGATACACACATGACATGAACACACAGAATACCCTCAGATACCCACATGGCATGAACACACAGAATACCCTGAGATACCCTCATGTCATGAACACACAGAAAACCCTCAGATACCTACATGTCACGAAAACACAGAATACCCTCAGATACCCTCATGTAATGAACACAAAGAATACCCTCAGATACCTACATGTCACGAACACACAGAATAGCCTCAGATACCTACATGTCATGAACACACAGAATACCCTCTGATACCTTCATGTCACGAACACACAGAATACCCTCAGATACCCACATGTCAGGGACACACAGAATACCCTCAGATCCCTACATGTCAGAAACACACAAAATACCCTCAGATACCTACATGTCAGGAACACACAGAACGCCCTCAGATACCCACATGTCAGGAACACGCAGAATACCCTCAGATACCCACAAGTCATGAACACACAGAATACCCTCAGATACCTACATGTCAGGAACACACAGAATGCCCTCAGATAACTACATGTCAGGAACACACAGAATGCCCTCAGATAGCTACATGTCATGAACACACAAATTACCCTCAGATATCCACATATCAGGAACACACAGAATATCCTCAGATACCCTCATGTCACGAACACACAGAATACCCCCAGATACCCTCATGTCACGAACACACAGAATACCCTCAGATACCCACATGTCATGAACACACAGAATACCCTGAGATACCCTCATATCATGAACACACAGCATACCCTCAGATACCTGCATGTGACGAACACACAGAATACCCTCAGATGCCCTCATGTCATGAACACACAGAATACCCTCAGATACCTACATGTCAGGAACACACAGAATACCCTCAGATGCCCTCATGTCACGAACACACAGAATACCCTCCGATACCCACATGACATGAACACATAGACTACCCTAAGATACCCACATGTCATGAACACACAGAATACCCTGAGATACCCTCATTTCATGAACACACAGAATACCCTCAGATACCTACATGTCACGAACACACAGAATACCCTCAGATACCCTCATGTCACGAACACACAGAATACCCTCAGATACCTACATGTCACGAACACACAGAATACCCTCAGATACCTACATGTCACGAACACACAGAATACAATCAGATACCCTCATGTCATGAACACACAGAATACCCTCTGATACCCACATGACATGAACACACAGAATACCCTCACATACCCACATGTCATGAACACACAGAATACCCTCAGATACCTACATGTAGGAACACACAGAATACCCTCAGATACCCTCATGTCACGAACACACAGAATACCCTCAGATACCCTCATGTCATGAACACACAGAATACCCTCAGATACCTACATGTCAGGAACACACAGAATACCCTCAGAAACCTACATGTCAGGAACACACAGAATACCCTCAGATAACTACATGTCACGAACACACAGAATGCCCTCAGATACCTACATGTCATGAACACACAGAATACCATCAGATACCCACATATCAGGAACACACAGAATACCCTCAGATACCTACATGTCACGAACACCCAGAATACCCTTAGATACCCTCATGTCACGAACACACAGAATACACTCAGATACCTACATGTCACGAACACACAGAATATCCTAAGATACCGAAATGTCATGAACACACAGAATACCCTCAGATAACTACATGTCAGGAACACACAGAATACCCTCAGATACCCTCATGTCATGAACACACAGAATACCCTCAGATACACACATGACATGAACACACAGAATACCCTCAGATACCCACATGGCATGAACACACAGAATACCCTGAGATACCCTCATGTCATGAACACACAGAAAACCCTCAGATACCTACATGTCACGAAAACACAGAATACCCTCAGATACCCTCATGTAATGAACACAAAGAATACCCTCAGATACCTACATGTCACGAACACACAGAATAGCCTCAGATACCTACATGTCATGAACACACAGAATACCCTCTGATACCTTCATGTCACGAACACACAGAATACCCTCAGATACCCACATGTCAGGGACACACAGAATACCCTCAGATCCCTACATGTCAGAAACACACAAAATACCCTCAGATACCTACATGTCAGGAACACACAGAACGCCCTCAGATACCCACATGTCAGGAACACGCAGAATACCCTCAGATACCCACAAGTCATGAACACACAGAATACCCTCAGATACCTACATGTCAGGAACACACAGAATGCCCTCAGATAACTACATGTCAGGAACACACAGAATGCCCTCAGATAGCTACATGTCATGAACACACAAATTACCCTCAGATATCCACATATCAGGAACACACAGAATATCCTCAGATACCCTCATGTCACGAACACACAGAATACCCCCAGATACCCTCATGTCACGAACACACAGAATACCCTCAGATACCCACATGTCATGAACACACAGAATACCCTGAGATACCCTCATATCATGAACACACAGCATACCCTCAGATACCTGCATGTGACGAACACACAGAATACCCTCAGATGCCCTCATGTCATGAACACACAGAATACCCTCAGATACCTACATGTCAGGAACACACAGAATACCCTCAGATACCTACATGTCATGAACACACTGAATGCCCTCAGATAGCCTCATGTCAGGAACACACAGAATACCCTCAGATACGCACATGTCACGAACACACAGAATAACCTCAGATAACCTCATGTCACGAACACACAGAATAACCTCAGATAACCGCATGTCACAAACACACAGAATACCCTCAGATACCCTCATGTCACAAACACACAGAATACCCTCAGATACCTACATGTCAGGAACACACAGAATACCCTCAGATAACCACATGTCAGGCATACACAGAATACCCTCAGACACCTACATGTTAGGAACACACAGAATACCCTCCAATACCTACATGTCAGGAACACACAGATTACCCTCAGATGCCCTCATGTCACGAACACACAGAATACCCTCCGATACCTACATGTCACGAACACACAAAATACCCTCAGATACCTACATGTCAGGAACACACAGAATACCCTCAGATACCTACATGTCAGGAATACACAGAATACTCTCAGATACCTACATGTCATGAACACACAGAATACCCTCCGATAAATACATGTCAGGAACACACAGAATACCCTCAGATACCTACATGTCAGGAATACACAGAATACCCTCAGATACCCTCATGTCATGAACACACAGAATACCCTCAGATACCCACATGACATGAACACAGAGACTACCCTAAGATACCCACATGTCATGAACACACAGAATACCCTGAGATACCCTCATTTCAAGAACACACAGAATACCCTCAGATATCTACATGTCACGAACACACAGAATACACTCAGATACCCTCATGTCATGAACACACAGAATACCCTCAGATACCCACATGACATGAACACACAGAATACCCTCAGATACCCACATGGCATGAACACACAGAATACCCTGAGATACCCTCATGTCATGAACACACAGAAAACCCTCAGATACCTACATGTCACGAAAACACAGAATACCCTCAGATACCCTCTTGTAATGAACACACAGAATACCCTCAGATACCTAGATGTCACGAACACACAGAATACCCTCAGATACCCTCATGTCACGAACACACAGAATACCCTCAGATACCCACATGTAAGGGACACACAGAATACCCTCAGATCCCTACATGTCAGAAACACACAGAATACCCTCAGATACCTACATGTCAGGAACACACAGAACGCCCTCAGATACCCACAGGTCAGGAACACGCAGAATACCCTCAGATACCCACAAGTCATGAACACACAGAATACCCTCAGATACCTACATGTCAGGAACACACAGAATGCCCTCAGATAACTACATGTCAGGAACACACAGAATGCCCTCAGATACCTACATGTCATGAACACACAGAATACCCTGAGGTACCCTCATATCATGAACACACAGCATACCCTCAGATACCTACATGTCACGAACACACAGAATACCCTCAGATGCATTCATGTCATGAACACACAGAATACCCTCAGATACCTACATGTCAGGAACACACAGAATACCCTCAGATACCTACATGTCATGAACACACTGAATGCCCTCAGATACCCTCATGTCAGGAACACACAGAATACCCTCAGATACGCTTATGTCACGAACACACAGAATAACCACAGATAACCTCATGTCATGAACACAAAGAATAACCTCAGATAACCTCATGTCACGAACACACAGAATACCCTCAGATACCCTCATGTCACAAACACACAGAATACCCTCAGATACCTACATGTCAGGAACACACAGAATACCCTCAGATAACCACATGTCAGGAATACACAGAATACCCTCAGACACCTACATGTCAGGAACACACAGAATACCCTCCAATACCTACATGTCACGAACACACAGAATACCCTCCGATACCTACATGTCACGAACACACAGAATACCCTCAGATACCTACATATCACAACACACAGAATACCCTCAGATACCTACATGTCATGAACACACAGAATACCATCAGATACCCACATATCAGGAACACACAGAATACCCTCAGATACCTACATGTCACGAACACCCAGAATACCCTCAAATACCCTCATGTCACGAACACACAGAATACACTCATATACCTACATGTCACGAACACACAGAATATCCTAAGATACCGACATGTCATGAACCCACAGAATACCCTCAGATAACTACATGTCAGGAACACACAGAATACCCTCAGATACCCTCATGTCATGAACACACAGAATACCCTCAGATACCCACATGACATGAACACACAGAATACCCTCAGATACCCACATGGCATGAACACACAGAATACCCTGAGATACCCTCATGTCATGAACACACAGAAAACCCTCAGATACCTACATGTCACGAAAACACAGAATACCCTCAGATACCCTCATGTAATGAACACACAGAATACCCTCAGATACCTAGATGTGACGAACACACAGAATACCCTCAGATACCCTCATGTCACGAACACACAGAATACCCTCAGATACCCACATGTAAGGGACACACAGAATACCCTCAGATCCCTACATGTCAGAAACACACAGAATACCCTCAGATACCTACATGTCAGGAACACACAGAACGCCCTCAGATACCCACATGTCAGGAACACGCAGAATACCCTCAGATACCCACAAGTCATGAACACACAGAATACCCTCAGATACCTACATGTCAGGAACACACAGAATGCCCTCAGATAACTACATGTCAGGAACACACAGAATGCCCTCAGATACCTACATGTCATGAACACACAGAATACCCTTAGGTACCCTCATATCATGAACACACAGCATACCCTCAGATACCTACATGTCACGAACACACAGAATACCCTCAGATGCATTCATGTCATGAACACACAGAATACCCTCAGATACCTACATGTCAGGAACACACAGAATACCCTCAGATACCTACATGTCATGAACACACTGAATGCCCTCAGATACCCTCATGTCAGGAACACACAGAATACCCTCAGATACGCTTATGTCACGAACACACAGAATAACCTCAGATAACCTCATGTCATGAACACAAAGAATAACCTCAGATAACCTCATGTCACGAACACACAGAATACCCTCAGATACCCTCATGTCACAAACACACAGAATACCCTCAGATACCTACATGTCAGGAACACACAGAATACCCTCAGATAACTACATGTCAGGAATACACAGAATACCCTCAGACACCTACATGTCAGGAACACACAGAATACCCTCAAATACCTACATGTCACGAACACACAGAATACCCTCCGATACCTACATGTCACGAACACACAGAATACCCTCAGATACCTACATGTCAGGAACACACGGAATACCCTCAGATACCTACATGTCAGGAATACACAGAATACTCTCAGATACCTACATGTCATGAACACACAGAATACCCTCCGATACCTACATGTCAGGAACACACAGAATACCCTCAGATACCTACATGTCAGGAATACACAGAATATCCTCAGATACCCTCATGTCATGAACACACAGAATACCCTCAGATACCCACATGACATGAACACAGAGACTACCCTAAGATACCCACATGTCATGAACACACAGAATACCCTGAGATACCCTCATTTCCTGAACACACAGAATACCCTCAGATACCTACATGTCAGAAACACACAGAATACACTCAGATACCCTCATGTCACGAACACACAGAATACCCTCAGATACCTACATGTCAGGAACACACAGAATACCGTCAGATACCTACATGTCAGGAGCACACAAAATACCCTCAGATACCTACATGTCAGGAACACACAGAATGCCCTCAGATACCTACATGTCAGGAACACACAGAATACCCTCAGATACCCTCATGTCAGAAACACACAGAATACCCTCAGATACCCTCATGTCAGAAACACACAGAATACCCTCAGATACCTACAAATCACGAACACACAGAATGCCCTCAGATACTTACATGTCATGAACACACAGAATACCCTCAGATACCTTCATGTCATGAACACACAGAATACCCTCAGATACCTACATGTCACGAACACACAGAATGCCCTCAGATACTTACGTGTCATGAACACACAGAATACCCTCAGATACCTTCATGTCATGAACACACAGAATACCCTCAGATACCTACATATCACAACACACAGAATACCCTCAGATACCTACATGTCACGAACACACAGAATGCCCTCAGATACCTACATGTCATGAACACACAGAATGCCCTCAGATTCCCTCATCTCAGGAACACAGAGAATACCCTCAGATACGCTCATGTCAAGAACACACAGAATACCCTCAGATACCTACATGTCACGAACACACAGAGTACAATCAGATACCATCATGTCATGAACACACAGAATACCCTCTGATACCCACATGACATGAACACACAGAATACCCTCCGATACCCACATGTCATGAACACACAGAATACCCTCAGATACCTACATGTCAGGAACACACAGAATACCCTCAGATACCTACATATCAGGAACACACAGAATACCCTCAGATACGTACATGTCACGAACACAAAGAATACCCTCAGATACCCTCATTTCACGAACACACAGAATACACTCAGATACCTACATGTCACGAACACACAGAATATCCTAAGATACCGACATGTCATGAACACACAGAATACCCTCAGATAACTACATGTCAGGAACACACAGAATACGGTCAGATACCCTCATGTCATGAACACACAGAACACACTCAGATACCCACATGACATGAACACACAGAATACCCTCAGATACCCACATGGCATGAACACACAGAATACCCTGAGATACCCTCATGTCATGAACACACAGAAAACCCTCAGATACCCACATGTCAGGAACACACAGAATACCCTCAGATCACTACATGTCAGGAACACACAGAATACCCTCAGATACCTACATGTCATGAACACACAGAATACCCTCAGATACCCTCATGTCACGAACACACAGAATACCCTCAGATACCCTCATGTCAGGAACACACAGAATACCCTCAGATACCTACATGTCACGAACACACAGAATACCCTGAGATACCTACATGTCATGAACACACAGAATACCCTCAGATACCTACATGTCAGGAACACACAGAATACCCTCAGATACCTACATGTCATGAACACACAGAATACCCTCAGATACCCTCATGTTATGAACACACAGAATACCCTCAGATACCCACATGACAGGAACACGCAGAGTACCCTCAGATACCCACATGTCATGAACACACAGAATACCCTGAGATACCCTCATATCATGAACACACAGCATACCCTCAGATACCTACATGTCACGAACACACAGAATATCCTCAGATACCCTCATGTCATGAACACACAGAATACCGTCAGATACCTACATGTCAGGAACACACAGAATACCCTCAGATCCCTAAATGTCAGGAACACACAGAATACCCTCAGATACCTACATGTCATGAACACACAGAATACCCTCAGATACCCTCATGTCACGAACACACAGAATACCCTCAGATACCCTCATGTCATGAACAAACAGAATACCCTCAGATACCTACATATCACGAACACACAGAATACCCTGAGATACCTACTTGTCATGAACACACAGAATACCCTCAGATAGCTACATGTCAGGAACACACAGAATACCCTCAGATACCTACATGTCATGAACACACAGAATACCCTCAGATACCCGCATGTCATGAACACACAGAATACCCGCAGATACCCACATGACAGAAACACACAGAATACCCTCAGATACCCACATGTCATGAACACACAGAAAACCCTCAGATACCTACATGTCACGAAAACACAGAATACCCTCAGATACCCTCATGTAACGAACACACAGAATACGCTCAGATACCTACATGTCAGGAACACACAGAATACCCTCAGATACCTACATGTCATGAACACACTGAATGCCCTCAGATACCCTCATGTCAGGAACACAGAGAATACCCTCAGATACGCTCATGTCACGAACACACAGAATAACCTCAGATAACCTCATGTCACGAACACACAGAATAACCTCAGATAACCTCATGTCACGAACACACAGAATACCCTCAGATACCCTCATGTCACAAACACACAGAATACCCTCAGATACCTACATGTCAGGAACACACAGAATACCCTCAGATAACCACATGTCAGGAATACACAGAATACCCTCAGACACCTACATGTCAGGAACACACAGAATACCCTCCAATACCTACATGTCAGGAACACACAGAATACCCTCAGATACCTACATGTCAGGAACACACAGAATACCCTCAGATGCCCTCATGTCACGAACACACAGAATACCCTCCGATACCCACATGACATGAACACAGAGACTACCCTAAGATACCCACATGTCATGAACACACAGAATACCCTGAGATACCCTCATTTCATGAACACACAGAATACCCTCAGATACCTACATGTCACGAACACACAGAATACCCTCAGATACCCTCATGTCACGAACACACAGAATACCCTCAGATACCTACATGTCACGAACACACAGAATACCCTCAGATAACTACATGTCACGAACACACAGAATACAATCAGATACCCTCATGTCATGAACACACAGAATACCCTCTGATACCCACATGACATGAACACACAGAATACCCTCAGATACCCACATGTCATGAACACACAGAATACCCTCAGATACCTACATGTAGGAACACAGAGAATACCCTCAGATACCCTCAGGTCACGAACACACAGAATACCCTCAGATACCCTCATGTCATGAACACACAGAAGACCCTCAGATACCTACATGTCAGGAACACACAGAACACCCTCAGAAACCTACATGTCAGGAACACACAGAATACCCTCAGATAACTACATGTCAGGAACACACAGAATGCCCTCAGATACCTACATGTCATGAACACACAGAATACCATCAGATACCCACATATCAGGAACACACAGAATACCCTCAGATACCTACATGTCACGAACACCCAGAATACCCTTAGATACCCTCATGTCACGAACACACAGAATACACTCAGATACCTACATGTCACGAACACACAGAATATCCTAAGATACCGACATGTCATGAACACACAGAATACCCTCAGATAACTACATGTCAGGAACACACAGAATACCCTCAGATACCCTCATGTCATGAACACACAGAATACCCTCAGATACCCACATGACATGAACACACAGAATACCCTCAGATACCCACATGGCAGGAACACACTGAATACCCTGAGATACCCTCATGTCATGAACACACAGAAAACCCTCAGATACCTACATGTCACGAAAACACAGAATACCCTCAGATACCCTCATGTAACGAACACACAGAATACCCTCAGATACCTACATGTCACGAACACACAGAATAGCCTCAGATACCTACATGTCATGAACACACAGAATACCCTCAGATACCCTCATGTCACGAACACACAGAATACCCTCAGATACCCACATGTCAGGGACACACAGAATACCCTCAGATCCCTACATGTCAGAAACACACAGAATACCCTCAGATACCTACATGTCAGGAACACACAGAACGCCCTCAGATACCCACATGTCAGGAACACGCAGAATACCCTCAGATACCCACAAGTCATGAACACACAGAATACCCTCAGATACCTACATGTCAGGAACACACAGCATGCCCTCAGATAATTACATGTCAGGAACACACAGAATGCCCTCAGATACCGACATGTCATGAACACACAAATTACCCTCAGATATCCACATATCAGGAACACACAGAATATCCTCAGATACCCTCATGTCACGAACACACAGAATACCCTCAGATACCCTCATGTCACGAACACACAGAATACCCTCAGATACCCACATGTCATGAACACACAGAATACCCTGAGATACCCTCATATCATGAACACACAGCATACCCTCAGATACCTACATGTCAGGAACACACAGAATACCCTCAGATACCTACATGTCATGAACACACTGAATGCCCTCAGATACCCTCATGTCAGGAACACACAGAATACCCTCAGATACGCTCATGTCACGAACACACAGAATAACCTCAGATAACCTCATGTCACGAACACACAGAATAACCTCAGATAACCGCATGTCACAAACACACAGAATACCCTCAGATACCCTCATGTCACAAACACACAGAATACCCTCAGATACCTACATGTCAGGAACACACAGAATACCCTCAGATACCCTCATGTCATGAACACACAGAATACCCTCAGATACCCACATGACATGAACACAGAGACTACCCTAAGATACCCACATGTCATGAACACACAGAATACCCTGAGATACCCTCATTTCATGAACACACAGAATACCCTCAGATACCTACATGTCAGAAACACACAGAATACACTCAGATACCCTCATGTCACGAACACACAGAATACCCTCAGATACCTACATGTCAGGAACACACAGAATACCGTCAGATACCTACATGTCAGGAGCACACAAAATACCCTCAGATACCTACATGTCAGGAACACACAGAATGCCCTCAGATACCTACATGTCAGGAACACACAGAATACCCTCAGATACCCTCATGTCAGAAACACACAGAATACCCTCAGATACCCTCATGTCAGAAACACACAGAATACCCTCAGATACCTACAAATCACGAACACACAGAATGCCCTCAGACACTTACATGTCATGAACACACAGAATACCCTCAGATACCTTCATGTCATGAAAACACAGAATACCCTCAGATACCAACATGTCACGAACACACAGAATGCCCTCAGATACTTACGTGTCATGAACACACAGAATACCCTCAGATACCTTCATGTCATGAACACACAGAATACCCTCAGATACCTACATATCACAACACACAGAATACCCTCAGATACCTACATGTCACGAACACACAGAATGCCCTCAGATACCTACATGTCATGAACACACAGAATGCCCTCAGATACCCTCATCTCAGGAACACAGAGAATACCCTCAGATACGCTCATGTCACGAACACACAGAATACCCTCAGATACCTACATGTCACGAACACACAGAGTACAATCAGATACCATCATGTCATGAACACACAGAATACCCTCTGATACCCACATGACATGAACACACAGAATACCCTCAGATACCCACATGTCATGAACACACAGAATACCCTCAGATACCTACATGTCAGGAACACACAGAATACCCTCAGATACCTACCTTTCATGAACACACAGAATACCCTCAGATAACTACATGTCACGAACACACAGAATGCCCTCAGATACCTACATGTCATGAACACACAGAATACCATCAGATACCCACATATCAGGAACACACAGAATACCCTCAGATACGTACATGTCACGAACACACAGAATACCCTCAGATACCCTCATTTCACGAACACACAGAATACACTCAGATACCTACATGTCACGAACACACAGAATATCCTAAGATACCGACATGTCATGAACACACAGAATACCCTCAGATAACTACATGTCAGGAACACACAGAATACCCTCAGATACCCTCATGTCATGAACACACAGAACACACTCAGATACCCACATGACATGAACACACAGAATACCCTCAGATACCCACATGGCATGAACACACAGAATACCCTGAGATACCCTCATGTCATGAACACACAGAAAACCCTCAGATACCCACATGTCAGGAACACACAGAATACCCTCAGATCACTACATGTCAGGAACACACAGAATACCCTCAGATACCTACATGTCATGAACACACAGAATACCCTCAGATACCCTCATGTCACGAACACACAGAATACCCTCAGGTACCCTCATGTCAGGAACACACAGAATACCCTCAGATACCTACATGTCACGAACACACAGAATACCCTGAGATACCTACATGTCATGAACACACAGAATACCCTCAGATACCTACATGTCAGGAACACACAGAATACCCTCAGATACCTACATGTCATGAACACACAGAATACCCTCAGATACCCTCATGTCATGAACACACAGAATACCCTCAGATACCCACATGACAGGAACACACAGAGTACCCTCAGATACCCACATGTCATGAACACACAGAATACCCTGAGATACCCTCATATCATGAACACACAGCATACCCTCAGATACCTACATGTCACGAACACACAGAATATCCTCAGATACCCTCATGTCATGAACACACAGAATACCCTCAGATACCTACATGTCAGGAACACACAGAATACCCTCAGATCCCTAAATGTCAGGAACACACAGAATACCCTCAGATACCTACATGTCATGAACACACAGAATACCCTCAGATACCCTCATGTCACGAACACACAGAATACCCTCAGATACCCTCATGTCATGAACAAACAGAATACCCTCAGATACCTACATATCACGAACACACAGAATACCCTGAGATACCTACTTGTCATGAACACACAGAATACCCTCAGATAGCTACATGTCAGGAACACACAGAATACCCTCAGATACCTACATGTCATGAACACACAGAATACCCTCAGATACCCGCATGTCATGAACACCCAGAATACCCGCAGATACCCACATGACAGAAACACACAGAATACCCTCAGATACCCACATGTCATGAACACACAGAATACACTGAGATACCCTCATATCATGAACACACAGCATACCCTCAGATACCTACCTGTCACGAACACACAGAATACCCTCAGATACCCTCATGTCATGAACACACAGAATACGCTCAGATACCTACATGTCAGGAACACACAGAATACCCTCAGATACCTACATGTCATGAACACACTGAATGCCCTCAGATACCCTCATGTCAGGAACACAGAGAATACCCTCAGATACGCTCATGTCACGAACACACAGAATAACCTCAGATAACCTCATGTCACGAACACACAGAATAACCTCAGATAACCTCATGTCACGAACACACAGAATACCCTCAGATACCTACATGTCACAAACACACAGAATACCCTCAGATACCTACATGTCAGGAACACACAGAATACCCTCAGATAACCACATGTCAGGAATACACAGAATACCCTCAGACACCTACATGTCAGGAACACACAGAATACCCTCAAATACCTACATGTCAGGAACACACAGAATACCCTCAGATACCTACATGTCAGGAACACACAGAATACCCTCAGATGCCCTCATGTCACGAACACACAGAATACCCTCCGATACCCACATGACATGAACACAGAGACTACCCTAAGATACCCACATGTCATGAACACACAGAATACCCTGAGATACCCTCATTTCATGAACACACAGAATATCCTCAGATACCTACATGTCACGAACACACAGAATACCCTCAGATACCCTCATGTCACGAACACACAGAATACCCTCAGATACCTACATGTCACGAACACACAGAATACCCTCAGATAACTACATGTCACGAACACACAGAATACAATCAGATACCCTCATGTCATGAACACACAGAATACCCTCTGATACCCACATGACATGAACACACAGAATACCCTCAGATACCCACATGTCATGAACACACAGAATACCCTCAGATACCTACATGTAGGAACACAGAGAATACCCTCAGATACCCTCAGGTCACGAACACACAGAATACCCTCAGATACCCTCATGTCATGAACACACAGAAGACCCTCAGATACCTACATGTCAGGAACACACAGAACACCCTCAGAAACCTACATGTCAGGAACACACAGAATACCCTCAGATAACTACATGTCAGGAACACACAGAATGCCCTCAGATACCTACATGTCATGAACACACAGAATACCATCAGATACCCACATATCAGGAACACACAGAATACCCTCAGATACCTACATGTCACGAACACCCAGAATACCCTTAGATACCCTCATGTCACGAACACACAGAATACACTCAGATACCTACATGTCACGAACACACAGAATATCCTAAGATACCGACCTGTCATGAACACACAGAATACCCTCAGATAACTACATGTCAGGAACACACAGAATACCCTCAGATACCCTCATGTCATGAACACACAGAATACCCTCAGATACCCACATGACATGAACACACAGAATACCCTCAGATACCCACATGGCAGGAACACACTGAATACCCTGAGATACCCTCATGTCATGAACACACAGAAAACCCTCAGATACCTACATGTCACGAAAACACAGAATACCCTCAGATACCCTCATGTAACGAACACACAGAATACCCTCAGATACCTACATGTCACGAACACACAGAATAGCCTCAGATACCTACATGTCATGAACACACAGAATACCCTCAGATACCCTCATGTCACGAACACACAGAATACCCTCAGATACCCACATGTCAGGGACACACAGAATACCCTCAGATCCCTACATGTCAGAAACACACAGAATACCCTCAGATACCTACATGTCAGGAACACACAGAACGCCCTCAGATACCCACATGTCAGGAACACGCAGAATTCCCTCAGATACCCACAAGTCATGAACACACAGAATACCCTCAGATACCTACATATCAGGAACACACAGCATGCCCTCAGATAATTACATGTCAGGAACACACAGAAAGCCTTCAGATACCGACATGTCATGAACACACAAATTACCCTCAGATATCCACATATCAGGAACACACAGAATATCCTCAGATACCCTCATGTCACGAACACACAGAATACCCTCAGATACCCTCATGTCACGAACACACAGAATACCCTCAGATACCCACATGTCATGAACACACAGAATACCCTGAGATACCCTCATATCATGAACACACAGCATACCCTCAGATACCTACATGTCAGGAACACACAGAATACCCTCAGATACCTACATGTCATGAACACACTGAATGCCCTCAGATACCCTCATGTCAGGAACACACAGAATACCCTCAGATACGCTCATGTCACGAACACACAGAATAACCTCAGATAACCTCATGTCACGAACACACAGAATAACCTCAGATAACCGCATGTCACAAACACACAGAATACCCTCAGATACCCTCATGTCACAAACACACAGAATACCCTCAGATACCTACATGTCAGGAACACACAGAATACCCTCAGATAACCACATGTCAGGAATACACAGAATACCCTCAGACACCTACATGTTAGGAACACACAGAATACCCTCCAATACCTACATGTCAGGAACACACAGAATACCCTCAGATGCCCTCATGTCACGAACACACAGAATACCCTCCGATACCTACATGTCACGAACACACAGAATACCCTCAGATAACTACATGTCACGAACACACAGAATGCCCTCAGATACCTACATGTCATGAACACACAGAATACCATCAGATACCCACATATCAGGAACACACAGAATACCCTCAGATACCTACATGTCACGAACACCCAGAATACCCTCAAATACCCTCATGTCACGAACACACAGAATACACTCAGATACCTACATGTCAGGAACACACAGAATGCCCTCAGATAACTACATGTCAGGAACACACAGAATGCCCTCAGATACCTACATGTCATGAACACACAAATTACCCTCAGATATCCACATATCAGGAACACACAGAATATCCTCAGATACCCTCATGTCATGAACACACAGAATACCCTCAGATACCCTCATGTCACGAACACACAGAATACACTCAGATACCCTCTTGTCACGAACACACAGAATACCCTCAGATACCCTCATGTCACGAACACACAGAATAGCCTCAGATACCTACATGTCACGAACACACAGAATACCCTCAGATACCTACATGTGAAGAACACACAGAATGCCCTCAGATACCTACATGTCATGAACACACAGAATACAATCAGATACCCTCATGTCATGAACACACAGAATACCCTCTGATACCCACATGACATGAACACACAGAATACCCTCAGATACCCACATGTCATGAACACACAGAATACCCTCAGATACCTACATGTAGGAACACACAGAATACAATCAGATACCCTCATGTCACAAACACACAGAATACCCTCAGATATCCTCATGTCATGAACACACAGAATACCCTCAGATACCTACATGTCAGGAACACACAGTATACCCTCAGATACCTACATTTCATGAACACACAGAATACCCTCAAATACCCACATGTCAGGAACACACAGAACACCCTCAGATACCCACATGTCATGAACACACAGAATACCATCAGATACCTACATGTCAGGAACACACAGAATACCCTCAGATACCTACATGTCACGAACACACAGAATGCCCTCAGATACCTACATGTCATGAACACACAGAATACCATCAGATACCCACATGTCAGGAACACACAGAATACCCTCAGATACCTACATGTCACGAACACAAAGAATACCCTCAGATTCCCTCATGTCACGAACACACAGAATACACTCAGATACCTACATGTCACGAACACACAGAATATCCTAAGATACCGACATGTCATGAACACACAGATTACCCTCAGATAACTACATGTCAGGAACACACATAATACCCTCAGATACCCTCATGTCATGAACACACAGAATACCCTCAGATACCCACATGACATGGACACACAGAATACCCTCAGATACCCACATGTCATGAACTCACAGAATACCCTGAGATACCCTCATGTCATGAACACACAGAAAACCCTCAGATACCTACATGTCACGAAAACACAGAATACCCTCAGATACCCTCATGTAATGAACACACAGAATACCCTCAGATACCTACATGTCAGGAGCACACAGAATACCCTCAGATACCCACATGTCACGAACACACAGAATACCCTCAGATACCCTCATGTCACGAACACACAGGATACCCTCAGATTGCCTTATGTCACGAACACGCAGAATACCCTCAGATACCCTCATGTCACAAACACACAGAATACCCTCAGATACCCTCATGTCATGAACACACAGAATACCCTCAGATACCTACATGTCAGGATCACACAGAATACCCTCAGATACCTACATATCATGAACACACAGAATACCCTCAGATACCCTCACATCATGAACACACAGTATACCCTCAGATACCTACATGTCAGGAACACACAGAATACCCTCAGATACCTACATGTCAGGAGCACACAAAATACCCTCAGATACCTACATGTCAGGAACACACAGAATGCCCTCAGATACCTACATGTCAGGAACACACAGAACGCCCTCAGATACCCACATGTCAGGAACACGCAGAATACCCTCAGATACCCACAAGTCATGAACACACAGAATACCCTCAGATACCTACATGTCAGGAACACACAGAATGCCCTCAGATAACTACATGTCAGGAACACACAGAATGCCCTCAGATACCTACATGTCAGGATCACACAGAATACCCTCAGATACCTACATATCATGAACACACAGAATACCCTCAGATACCCTCACATCATGAACACACAGAATACCCTCAGATACCCTCATGTCACGAACAAACAGAATACCCTCAAATACCTACATGTCTGGAACACACACAATACCCTCAGATACCCTCAAGTCACGAACACACAGAATAGCCTCAGATACCTACATGTCACGAACACACAGAATACCCTCAGATACCTACATGTCACGAACACACACAATACCCTCAGATACCTACATGTCATGAACACACAGAATACCCTCAGACCCTCATGTCACGAACACACAGAATACCCTCAGATACCCACATGTCAGGGACACACAGAATACCCTCAGATCCCTACATGTCAGAAACACACAGAATACCCTCAGATACGTACATGTCAGGAACACACAGAACGCCCTCAGATACCCACATGTCAGGAACACGCAGAATACCCTCAGATACCCACAAGTCATGAACACACAGAATACCCTCAGATACCTACATGTCAGGAACACACAGAATGCCCTCAGATAACTACATGTCAGGAACACACAGAATGCCCTCAGATACCTACATGTCATGAACAAACAAATTACCCTCAGATATCCACATGACAGGAGCACACAGAATACCCTCAGATACCTACATGACATGAACCCACAGAATACCCTTTGATACCAACATGTCAGGAACACACAGAATACCCTCAGATACCTACATGTCAGGAACACACAGAATGCCTCAGATACCTACATGACATGAACACACAGAATACCCTCAGATACCTACATGTCATGAACACACAGAATACCCTCAGATACCTACATGTCAGGAACACACAGAATACCCTCAGATACCTACATGTCAGGAACACACAGAATGCCCTCAGATACCTACATGACATGAACACACAGAATACCCTCAGATACCTACATGTCATGAACACACAGAATACCCTCAGATACCTACATGTCAGGAACTCACAGAATACCCTCAGATACCCTCATGTCATGAACACACAGAATACCCTCAGATACCCACATGACATGAACATACAGAATGCCCTCCGATACCCTCATGTCATGAACACACAGATGCCCTCAGATACCTACATGTCATGAACACACAGAATACCCTCAGATACCTACATGTCAGGAACACACAGAATACCCCCAGATACCCTCATGTCAGGAACACACAGAATACCCTCAGATACCCTCATATCATGAACACACAGAATACCCTCAGATACCCACATGACATGAATACACAGAATACCCTCAGATACCCTCATGTCACGAACACACAGAATACCCTCAGATACCTACATGCCACGAACACACAGAATACCCTCAGATACCTACATGTCACGAACACACAGAATACCCTCAGATACCTACATGACATGAACACACAGAATAACCCCAGATACCCTCATGTCACGAACACACAGAATACCCTCAGATACCTACATGTCACGAACACACAGAATACCCTCAGTTACCTACATGTCAGGAACACACAGAATACCCTCAGATAACCTCATGTCAGGAACACACAGAATACCCTCAGATACCTACATGACATGAACACACAGAATACCCTCAGATACCCTCATGTCACAAACACACAGAATACCCTCAGATACCTACATGTCATGAACACACAGAATACCCTCAGATACCTACATGTCAGGAGCACACAGAATGCCCTCAGATACCTACATGTCCAGAATGCACAGAATGCCCTCAGATACCTACATGTCAGGAACACACAGAATACCCTCAGATACCCACATGTCATGCACACACAGAATACCCTCAGATACCCACATGTCATGAACACACAGAATACCCTCAGATACCTACATGACATGAACCCACAGAATACCCTCAGATACCAACATGTCAGGAACACACAGAATACCCTCAGATACCCTCATGTCAGGAACACACAGAATACCCTCAGATACCCTTATGTCATGAACACACAGAATACCCTCAGAGTCCCACATGACATGAACACACACAAGTGACCCACTACAGTGTTCGCCAACTCCACATGCTCCGCAATGAAAGTAAAAGAATACAGGGAATACTTCACTTGCACCTACTGAACACAAGGGACTGAAGAGAGCATACGAAGGCCTCCTCTCACTGGATCATCACGCTGTGTTCCTACGTTAACAGTCATAGCGTCACTGCTGTGCTGGCCATGACAGGTTAAGCCCCTTCCTGGGACCCATGTCTGGCTGGCTGTCATTGAGCTCAAGCACACATTGCTAACAACAAGACTTGGGCACTCGCGTGTTCAGGACACTGAGTCTGGTTTGGAAAGTCAGATTGGATCTCATCTTACAAATAGCATGCGTTTCTCTTACTCAGGGCTGACAAGGGTAAATGAAGAGAGTGCAAACACCACCAGTCTGGCTCCTGGTGGGCCAGAATTTTCTCCTTGGTGAGAGAATGCAAGGGAGTGTGCAGACAGAGGCCTTGCTTAGTGAGAAGGAGACAGGAGCGGTGCTGAACACTCACCAGATCCATAGGAGACATGGCAGGAAAGGACTGACCCAGGGCGTTTCACACATCCAGCTGGTGGTGAGAGGCAGCGGGGCGGGGCTGTGTGGCCTGCCGACCAGTCAGGCTGACTGTGAGTTACAGAACGCATCCTTTCCACGGATATAACCATTCAAAATGGAAGAAAACGAAGTGAGGTTGCTAAATAGATTCCCAACAATTAAAAGGGGTGTGCTGTGAATTCTGTCATGAAAGCACATGTTTTGCCAGCCAATGAATGAATTGTTCTGTGGTGACCATGAACCGGCATGAAACATGAGTTCCTAGAAAACACAGGCAGATAGAAACTCAGAAGCCCATCTGTCTCTACTCGGGTATGTTATTAAATCCACACATTTTTTATTACATTTTTCCTGAAAAAAAAAAAGAAGAAGAAACACACACAGATGTGAGGAATGACTTTTGCCATGTTTTTCAAGGTATTTACAATGTCAGCTTCACATGGAGAAATCCAGCCAAGGCTGCTTCTCAGAATGACACGTCTTTCAGGGCCTAGAGGCCTGGTGGAGAGGCGGGGGCTCATTCAGGCTCTCTTCGAGGCTCCAGTGAAGCTCCAGGCTCAGGAGCAGGAGGAAAAGGCAAGCAGAAGGCCGGCGGCGATACTCACTAATTCAAAAGAAGACGGGAGTATGTAGGGGCTGCACTGATGTACAAAGACAATTAAGTAAAAAATGGGTAAGGATGGGGGAAATGATTCATGTTGTGATGTTCGGCTCTCAGGATCTGTCAGGATGGAGCACTGCCCTGGGCTCTGCGGCGGTCAGCCTTGGGCTCCCGGAGGGGCCATCACATGCTACCGTGGGCACTAATCTAGGGAGTACAAAGCTGCCTAGGCTTCTCCCAGGTGCCAGAGCCATAGGTACCGCTTGACACTTCTGCACTCAAACTCTCTTGATGGCTGAAGAGAGAAAGAGACAGACAGACAGACAGAGACAGAGAGAGATAGAGACAGAGAGAGAGACAGACAGAGACAGAGAGAGACAGACAGAGACAGAGAGAGAAAGAGAGAGAGAGACAGACAGAGACAGAGAGAGACAGACAGAGACAGAGACAGAGAGAGAAAGAAAAGAGAGAGAAAGGGGGGCCTCAGGAACCCTCCTTCCCGGACAGTGGGGAATCCTCCGTCACGAACCCTCTGAACGCACTCTCGTGTCAAAAAGCTGGTGCTTTATCGTGTTTAATTCTGGGGACAAGCCCATGGCCGTCACTGATGGACTTGAAATTGAAGCAGGTCAATGGGGAATGATTTCATCACGATGCTAACTTATTTATGTGTCAAAGAGGAAGCCTACAAGCCCGAGGCACCTCAAAACTACCCATGAGCATACGACATCTACGTTGAAATTTGTCTCCTTGTTAGCATCACAGCCAATTCTTTCCAGAAACTCTGAATTAACATGATACAATTACTTACAGCTGTATAGCCACATATAATTTTAGAAATGTGCATAAAAATCTTATTAAGATTATTAGAAGTTGCAGGAGTGCATTTTAAAAGGTGTGTGTATTTAAAGGTGTATGCATTTAAAGATGTGTGTATTTAAATGTACGTGTATTTAAGGAGGGAATTCAGAAACATTTTACATACAAATGAGATCCCCATGTGTTTTCTTTCTGGGTCTGGCTTACTGTACTTACTGTAATGTCTTCCAGAGTCATCCACATTTTCACTGAAGGCAGCATCTCCTTGGATGAATTACATTGTGAGTATGTGACTTGACACAGTATAGTTCTCTCTCTCTTTCTCTTTCATATATATGTATATATACATATTAGCTGCCAGTAGCTACTAGCACTCTACCACTTTGAGCCACAGTACCACTTCCTATTTTCTGGCAGTTAATTGGAAATAAAAGTCTTACGATGTTCCTGCTTGGGCTGGCTTTGAACCATGATCCTCAAATCCCAGCCTCCTGAGTAGTTAGGATTATAGACATCAGCCACCAAGGTCCGGCTGCATTGTAAATATATACTATATTTTAAATGTTAAATAGTGACACAGCCAGATAATGATATTACAAGTGTAATATTTATTCTTCATATATATTTATCTTCATAATATACAAAGATTATGATATATATCATATTTATGTGCATAAGGATAGTGTTACATATCAACTTATGTATCAAACATATATAAGATGTAATTCATGAACTCCTCATCAGCCTACACACGCTCAAGTTCTTTTCATCTCTGGCTGGTGTGCTCCATGCTGCAGAGGGTGTGGCTGCTCAGACAGTGCTGTGTGGCTCGCTGAGCAGCTTGTGAGAAATCTTCCGTCTCCTCCAGATTCCAGCAGTGGCAGCAATGCTTCTAGGGCAGAACAGAGAAAGCAGGTAGAGGATCTCCGGCTCTTCCCTTCTCCATGGTGCACACAGACCTTGCTGCGCTATGAAGAAGAGTGTTAGCCCTGTGAAATAGCCGAATTGCATCACTAGTGTCCCGACATTGAACTGCCATCAAGTTCCTTTGCTTTCTCCTGAGATGTCCCAGTTCAACCCTTTGCTTGGACTCTTCCACACGTGGCTCACACCATCATCCTTTTAAAGTCAAGTTGGGGCAGGAATGGGAGGGGGGTGGGGACTTACAGGATGGTACATTTTATATGTGGACTTGGCTAGGTCCTGCTTCCCAGTTGACTGGTCAAACACTGCCCTCAATGTTACCATGAAGATTAACCTTTAAGCCAGCCTATTCTAAATAAACTAGTCATAGTCCATCGTGCGGTAAGCCTTATGGAGTCAGATGAAGGACTTAAGAGAAAAAAGGCTGACGTTTCTGAACAAGCACAGACACCCACTGATTTCCAGGGTATCTGAGGACGTCCACAACCATTCTTCACGGAGAGCCTGGCTTGTTGGCCTTCTCCTGGATTCCAGGCTTGCAGTCTGCAGCTGCGTGAGCAAGGCCTTAAAGCAAGCTGTCCTTCTGCGTCCTTGTGCCTTCTTCTCTGTCCACTTACAGCCTATTCGTCCTATCTCTTTGGGAAACTCTGACTAATGTATTCCACAGGGCCAACTGACGGATTGTGTTGCTGTTTCTCAGAGGGGAACACAACACTCAGCGCCAAAGCATCACGTCTCTGATTGTGGTACTCTGTTTCCATGGGCCCCTGCACCTGCTTCTTGCTGACTGAAGAGGAAGCATGACAGGACCGGCTGGGCTGTGAGGGAGGCACATCTCCACGTTGGGTTCTGTGAGGGACATTCCTTGCTCTGGGTTGAATTGTAGCCTGGGTAGAGAGGGACTTGCCCTCTTCTGGCTTCCGTTCCCGCCAGGCTGGCCCCTGGGTGCACCCTATGCTTCTCAGAGGCAAGTTCCTCTCCTGTGTCCACAGGGCAGCCTGGCCCCGCCCACCGGAGGAAGTGGTCACCCGCTGAGCCCTCCTCCCACTGGCAAGCTGGGCAGTGCCCCCTTGTTGGACCCCCGGCTCACCTGGCTTTATCATTAGATGGCAGGAGAAATGCTTGATGGAGTTCTACATTTCTTTGGCTTGAGAAGAAACCCATACGTCCCATGAGAAAATGCTGCAAGCTACTGACGCCCAGTGGGTGCCAGCCGGAGACTCGGGCACTGGGAGCTCCACAGGGTAAGGGCTTTCCAGAAGACTCTGCCGAGGCAGAAAGGGCCGGTTGTTGTCTGCTGTCTGAGCTGCTTCCCCCTCAGGAAGGGCTGTGTCTCCTCCGATGGCTGCGGGGCCGAACTCAATACAGTTTAAAATACAATGTGCAGAGCCTATCTAAGAGAGGCATGCCAATTTAAGTGGGTGTTGTGTGACCAGCAGTCGTACATCCACAGGCTCACGGTATGGTGCGATCTGCCCACTCTGCAGGGCCTGCCCAGCACGGCGTGGGACCCGCAGTGCACGCATTCTAGGTTTGTATGCCGCAGATACCTTACCACAGGAAGCTACCAAGCTGCTCTGTGACTCGGTGCGTCGGGTGTGAAGTAGAAATGATCAGGACTCCACGTTCTGTGCCTGTGAGCGTCTATTCAGAGCTGAGGATCAAACCCGGGGCCTTGCACACTCAGGGAAGTTGCTCCACTTCTCGATCCACACTTCTAGCACTTCTATTTCCACGTTGCTATGGAGATAGATTTTCATGCCAGCTTTGCCCCAGCTACTGTACAACTCACAACCGTCCTGCTTAGACCTCCTGCAAATGAAGGCATGAGTTAGGAGGTCCTGGTCACATGCCGTGATTCATCATGACAGATGCAACAGGCGCTGCCCAAACAGGAGAATCTTTACAATTTACTGCACCATGTAAAGTAAAACCCTAACTTAAAGGTCGCCGTTAGCAGCCAGTCTTTGCCAAGCCATCCTGTCCCTTGAATGAGCATGTGTTAACATAGACCAAAATGACAAGCCACCAGCCCACAGGCCTCAGTGCTCCAGAACTCCCTGGAAACCACCGTGGGTGGTGCGGCTGAAGTCACGTCCTGCTGAGGTCTGAGCCAAGGCCTGGATGGTTCCAGCGCTCTGCCCCCCAGCGGCGAGTCAGGCATCTATGTCTACAGCTGGGATATTGCTCTGCACTCTGAGATCTATCGGCCTCCCGCTGCGGCCGATCATTGTAGCTGCACATCACTGCAATCCCAGGGCCAGCGCACTGGGACAGGAATGGGCTCCCGGGACCCATCCCCCTTGGAGCTTGCCTCTCACTCTTCCCAACTTCTCTTTGTCACGTGGTCAGAATGCAGTTCTTGATGTGTTGCCACCCACAGAAGGTCTCTACCCTGAGGCCTCCTCTGCTTGGAGGCCCAGGCCCTGAGCTTTGGGGCCTATCTGCCCTCTGGTCCCCATTCAGTGCCCATTTGTGTCTTCTGACCCAGCAACTCGGAGTAAGCGTCAACCCACACTGGCTAGTTGTGTCCTGGCACAATCCTCGCCCAACATTAGACGCCTAAGGGTCAGCAGAGGCACTGAGTGCCAAGGGAAAAAAAGGCCACATTTCCCCGCATGTGGCCTGGCACAGAGATTGAAATCTCCTCTCCTCTTCTCAGGCCATTTGTCAGTCAGCTGGACAAACCCGCCCGCACCAGAAGGAGTATGTTGGTTTGTTTAGTTCACAGACTCAAATTCTAATCATATGTAGAAGTGCCTTCCCTGACACACGCCAAGTACTGTTTGGTGCACTTCACGACCCAGGGAAGCTGACACAAAATTAGCCATCATGAACGTGTGTGGGCTGACCTGAGCTCATTCTCCAGCCTCCGAGAAGCTCGGCTTGCTCTTCAGTTTCCCTGTGTCTCCTCTGCTAGGCCCCGGGTCTCCACTCTTCCAGGAAGATCAGCTCTTTAATGTCTACCATGCTTTGTTCTCAGGTGAAATTTCCACATTTGCTCCTGTGTTGACTTGTGTATTTTCTTCTCTATACTAGGCCAGAAGATCTTTTAATGTGTTACTTTCTACAGAACCCTGGTCACCAGCGAAAACAGCCCAACAGCCTCAGGAGACAGGAGGTATGTGAAGCTTCCTCCAGCAGCTTCCTCCAGAGCAGCGCCGTCTCAAAATTCCATGTTTTGTTCTCTTGAGGTGAATGGAGCCAAGGTTCAAGGATGGCTTTTCCTCTACTGATTATCTATCCCTCCATGCGGTCTAGAATCTGAAGAGCATCTTCCTGGCCCACATGCATGTTTCTGTTGTAGAAGTTTCTGCTCTCTTGATGGCTGCCGGCCAAGAGTGTCTCTGTGCGTGTGACAGCCCACAGATGCCTGACTCAGGTCATTCCCACCACAGGGAATGCACTTCTGCAAGGGCAGCCTGAGGACCGCCTGGCTTTAGTCCACTGGGAGAGCTCTGTGCATAATGGAACAGAATCATTAGTTCATAGTGTTTCCTTGGGCGTAGCCTGTGGATGAGTGTCAAGTTGTGTCCTCCACACACATTTCAGGAGAAAGGATTGCTGCTTGCATGTGCTCCTGTCAGGAGTGCTCGGCCTGAGTCCCCCGAGGGTGTAGCTGGCTCCACCGTCTCCAAGGTCTGAGCTCAGTCGTTACCTCCCGATTGTTCGGTAGGAAGGGTGGAGCTACCCAGCTGCCTCATCCTTACAAACCACTCTCATCCCAAGCCTGCGATGATCGTACGTACGCGGTCTCTCTTCTCACGGTAGTGGGAACTCCAGGAGGGGAGCATTTACCCCTCAGCCGTGTTCAACCTGCATCCCAGGGACGGGTACGTGGTTGGTATAACAAGACAGTCACCTGAAGGCTGCACAAGTGAAGCCGTGCTCTAGTGACACTCAGTCCTGGGCACTGGAAGAGCCATCGTGGGCTGGAGTGCTCCTGGACCGTCCCTGTCTCAGAAACAGGGTCTCTGAATGGGTTAGCAATAAACAAGAGTGATTCAGCAGCAGCAGCAGCTCAGGTATTCCACAGGTAGCAGCACATCTTGCTGTACTGTACAGGGCAGTTGTGAAAAACATTACTTGGCAGAGAAAGAGGTTAGGTGAGTGTCATATTTCTCAACATCTCTAACCTCTCTCTGTCTTGTCTCTGTCTGTCTGTCTGTCTCTGTCTCTCTCTCTCACACACACATACAATAAGGAAACCACCAGTGTTTATTCTATTGCTAAGTCCATCGGTTTACTAAGGTGTTCCTAGCACAAACCTGGCCTTGTCTCTGGGGTTAGGGCAGGGGTCATGAGTTCAGGACTGAGGAAGTTGCCCCACTGTCTGATCAAGTCAGAGAAAAGGAGTTGAGGAGGGGAGCCGCTCCTTCCTAACTCCACGGCACGCATTGTAGCATTGACAGAAAAACTCTGGTTTCAATAACGCCTTTTGGTTTGGGGAAGAACTTAGAAAAACAAAAATGTGAATCCAGTCCTGATTATCAAAGCTTGGCTAATCTTTCTGATGATAGATGCGCCAGTTTATCTAATAACTTGGAAGTTTCTCACAGACTCTGGCACCGTTTTATCAGAGCAATTCATGGATAGTACAGGCCGTTTGTCTTGGTCTCCCCCCTCCAGCAGTTTTCAGTACATTACCAGACACTTCCAAGATGGCAGATCTCGACTCGGAGCTCACGGTGATATTGCTCCCAGCGGAATGCTTTGGCCATCCCAGCTGGCCAGCAACTTAGATCCTGCCTGCGATGGCTAATAGGCCTTGACACTTGACCACATTTAGAGCAACCACAGATGCTGCTCTGAGTCTTGTGCTGCGTATGTGATCCAACGTTTACCGGTTCTAAGGAATGTACATTCATCTGTTATTATGATGTAAACAGCTACAGTGAATTTCCCACAGCCTACACAGCAACCCTAAGAAGGAATCTATCTTCTTTATATCATCCGATCCCTCAACCCAGAGCCGTGTTTACAGTTGAAGAGCTATGAACCCTTAATTGGCTGGCTTACTCTCTGCTGACTTCGTAATCTCAGCACTGCCCATCTCCTTGGCTGTGCACAGAGGAGTGGACGGCTCTGTTGCATAGCATCAGCGTGGGCGGAGAGGCCTCCAACTTAGTTCTAGGGAATTAACATGAACTTACAATTCACATTTTGTAAGATGCGTTAGATTGTGCATTTACTGCACGACCTTACTTTGTGTCAAGTTATATTTTTACGCAGTGGTGCAAAGGAGTGATCATTCAGCAAAGAACAACCTTGCTTGAAGCGGAAGCCACTCTGCCACCCAGGGCATCCCGGATGAGCCCCACCCCATGGCTCCACGGCTCTGCAGTGCCCAAGCTAGAGCATCAGCATGCTGTCCAAATGCGAGCACTTAAAGTGGCACCCACACTTCCCAGTCACTCCCAAGAAGAAGTTGGGATTTTACACACAAAAGTAAAAGAGTTTGCTTCCCTTTCTCCCTTTCTTTCTTCCTCCCAGAAGGCAGCGGCTGTGGGAAGCACTGATCGCTATAAGCTGTTCAAGGCTCTCTTCACCACCCTGTCTCCAGACCCCAGAAAACCCCACCAAGTTTTTGTCACCATGCATTAGTGAGTGTGCCTTCTCTGGGATTTATGGACATGGGATGACATGCTACGTACTTGCTTTTGACTTTCTTAGGTCTTTCATTTTGCAAAATGGCTTTGAGAGCCATCAGGGTCATAGCATGGTCAAGCATGGTATATTCTTTTCCATTGCTGGGTACTATTTGACTGCATTCATGGAAGATGACTGTCCTTTAGCCTTTTGAAGGATGATTCCATTGTTTCCACTTTGAATCTAGAACAGGCTTTAGCTGTGTGTGTGGACAGATATAAAAGTGTATATAGAAAAGCATTTCACAAATACTTTGGAGTGGACAACTGCATTATAATAGGGATGTGGGTTTAACTCTGTAAGATAGAGATGCAACTTCCCCAAAGTTCTTGGGTCACTTTGTATTTGAACCAGCTGTATAGTATGCCCATGTCACTTCTGGTCCTACAGAATTTCCATCCTCTGCCTCGCTTTCTCCCCAGGGTAATAGGAGCTGCTGTCGTTGTTGGTGAGGAAGCTGGCCACTCTGCTTCAGGATTGCTGCAGCTGTTATGAAAAATGAATGCTGTTTAATTAAGTGCTTCTTTTGTTTGCACTGGGACATTCATGTGGTTTTCACTTTGGTTTTTACACTGATGGATTATGGCATGCAATCCTGACACAGCCTCGCCTGGCTGTGATCCACTGTTGATTGCTGAGTTAATTTAATTGGTAAACTTCCACTTAGAATTTCAGTTCTGCCATGCTCAGGAACTCTGTAGCTTTCTCCCCTAGTGATATCTTTTTAAAGTTTTTTAATTATATTTTATTTTGTTGGAAAAGTGCTGTACAGAAGTAAAGTAATGAATACATTTCTTGTCGAACATTGTTATCGTTTTTCTCCCAATCTCTTCCCCACCCCCTGCCCCAGATTTGTAAAGTTCATTTCCAACCTAGTGTCTTGTGAGTATCATACCTGCTTTTTATGTTTTTGTTTTTTGGTCCCTCGTGGGCCTTGAACTCTGGGCTTGGGCATTGTCCTTGCGCTCTTCAGCTCAAGGCGAGTGCTCTACCACTTGAGCTACAACACTACCTCTGGTTTTTGAGTGGTTTATTGGAGATAAGAGTTTCACAGACTTTCCTGCCCGGGCTGGCTTTGAACTGTGGTCCTCAGATCTCAGCCTCCTGAGTAGCCAGGATGACAGGCGTGAGCCACAGGCGCGCGGCTTATCATAGCTGTTTTGTCATCCTTTCTCCTTGCTTCCCCATTTTGTCATTCTCCTTCCCTTCCCCAAATCAGATAAACATATATACAAGACGCAGGGTATCAGAATCAAAAAGAGTGACTACTGGGGATAAACCAAAGGGAAAAATAAAGCAAAATAGAAAGAAGTTGAAACAGTACACTGATGACAAGAGGGTCTACAACAAAGAAAAACCTCTTGTTTCCATATCTTGGAGTTCATTTTGATTAGCATCATTATATATGGTCATATGTACACAGCTATTGAGCTATTGTGATCCTGTGCTAGGACTATCCTAGACATACACTAATTATACTGATATCTTTAACACTTGTTTTTCCATTCGGATCCTTGCTGCCTCCTTTTCAGTTTTCCACTGAATTTCTGCAGAGTTGGGAGGATTCATCAGTGGGGCTTATCTGCTCCCAGAGTCAGTGAAACACCAACCTCAGACCCACCAGTCTAGTAAACACAGTCACTCAGGTGTTTCCAGCTAGGTGTTGGCAATTTCTCTCTTCCAGGGAATTTGACCATCTAAAACTATGATCGGTTGGCTGTGATAAAGTTATCCATAGCATTTCTTTGTTATATTTAAATATTTTGGAGTTTTCTGATATGCAACAAAAAAGTCGATCATCTTAACATTTAAAAATATTTAGCTATTTATTATACGTGTATATATTTATTTATTTACATTTGTACACAACTAATCTTCAGAACTCTTAATTTTGTAAAATGGAAATTCTATCCTTTAAAAACAACTCCCTCTCCTTCCTCTCCGGGAAGCCGGCATTGGCCTCCCGTCTCCATGGGTTTGACTATTATAAATATGTCACACAGTTGAATCGCACACTGCTGTTTTCTTCTGGGATGGGCTTATCCCCTCAGACTCATATCCCCAAGGTTCACTCAACATTGCCATGTGTCAGAATCTCCAAATTCTACTCTATGATGACACCTCATGTCTTTAAGCTTTTCTCCACCCAGAGAAAGTTGGGTTTCTTCCATTTCAGAGCTAGGCTGGATGATGCATTTATGAACACGAGTATGCAGATTACTTTTTGATGCTGTAGTTATATTCCCTTGGGTATCTTCCCAGTGGGATTGGCAGAGCATTGCTATGGTAGCTGCCCCTTTGTTGACACAGAACAGATTGTATCTAGTAAGGATTACATGGTGACACTGCCCTGCATACATCCAAGATCGACATCTTGTCTACCTCTCTGCTCCGGTCTGAGCATTTAATAATAGAAATTGTGTAATCATTTCAGTAGCCCCCATAAGATGAATAAGTTGTGTTTTATATCTGTATTTGAATAAATGTATTTTCTTCCTTTCATTTTTTCTTGGGCCCATGGTTTATTTAGAAGTGGATTGTTTACTTTTTAAGTATTTCAGAATTTTCTGGAGGTACTGACATTATTCATTTACAGAAAGGTTTTAATTGACTTTTTCTCCTTACAGAATTTGTTTTTCCTTTTCTTAACAATACTGGTGACCTTCCCTTTTGGTATCTTATACAAGATACTACTGTGGTTTGATTTTTCTCCTGTTCTAGGTGTTTTTGTTTTGCTAGAACTATCTCTGAGGTTTGTGTTGTATGAAAGGAGAGAAAGTTAGAACTATCTCTGAGCTTTGTCTTGGGATGGCATTCATTTATTTGAAAACGATTTTATCATCTCATGTCTGGCTTTTAAATGCTTGTGCAGAACAAACACAGGGATCTGCCTAAGGTGATCTTTTCCTGAAGACCTTTGGAAAGACTCTGCTGGGGTTGTGATTTTAGGATTTAACGGGGTGCTGCTGAGCGCCCCACCCCAGCAGAGGACGCGCGCTCGGGCCCCGGCGAGGCCGTGCTGTGCGCGGCCCCCAGAGGCTCTCCTCTCCGGTGGGTGATAGAGACCCTGCCCGGGGCATCTGGGAACCGCTGGGCACCTTGCCTCCCTTGCGGCCTCGTGGTTTCTGCGCATGCTCAGCTCGGCAGTGCTCTGCAGGGACCTGGCGGCCGGAGTCCCCGGTCTCGGAGGCCCCCGGCTGAGGTTCTCCAGGACGCCTGTCACTGCCTGCTGCCTGCGATCCCCGCCGAGGTCAGACTCTCCAGCCCCAGCTGGCTCTACCCGCATCTCCACTCCTTCCTGGAGCGAGCCTGCAGCCGCCATCTCTGGGCACGGGGCTCTTGATTGGTTCATCATCTCTCAGGAAGCCTAGCCTTTGGGAGAAGACTACTCGGGACCATGTGTGTCCTGTTTACTTTGTGATTTTCTGATTGCTTCAGAGAGAAAAGTACATATAGTCCTCTTCTTTGACAAGAAACAAATGGTATTCTCAAATACTCACCCATGGTAATAATCTCACTAGGGAGAGCACGACTGGGAGGCCGCTGTCCCCTGTGCGCATGTGCAGCACATCTGGAAGGACCCTGTCCTCTGTGAGCGTGAACACCATGGCTGGGAGGCTGCTGTCCCCTGTGCGCATGTGCAGCACGTCTGGAAGGACCCTGTCCCCTGTGAGCGTGAACACCATGGCTGGGAGGCCGCTGTCCCCTGTGCGCGTGCGCAGCATGTCTGGAAAGACCCTGTCCTTTGTTAGTGTGCACAGCACGGCTGGGAGGCTGCTGTCCCCTGTGCGCATGCGCAGCACGTCTGGAAGGACCCTGTCTTCTGTGAGCGCGCGCAACACAGCTGGGAGGCTGCTGTCCTCAGTGCGCATGTGCAGCATGGCTGGGAGGATGCTGTCCCATGTGCGCGTGTGCAGCATGGCTGGAAGGATGTTCGCTGTCCTCGGTGCATGTGAGCAGCACAACTGGGAAGTTGCTGTCCCTGGTGCCCATGTGCAGCACCACTGGGCAGATGCTGTCCCAGATGTGCAAGCGCAGCATGGCTGGGGGGATGCCGTGCGCATGCGCAGCATGGCTAGGTGGCTACTGTCCCCGGTACGCATGCGCAGCACGGCTGGGAGGATGCCGTGCGTGTGGGCAGCATGGCCGAGCAGACGCTGTCCCAGGTGCGCGTGCGCAGCACGGCTAGGCAGATGCTGTGCCGGTGCACAGCACAGCTGGACGCCCTGGCTGAGTGAGCTGGGCAAGGCGCACTGCTCCGATCGCGACGCCCCAGAATCAGTCCAAGAACTCATGGCCCGTGGTCCGGGGAGCCCGGGCCCACCCCCATACCTGGTCACTCCCTCGAGTCCTGGTTCCCGCCATCTCTCAGGAGCCCGAGCCTGGGGAAGGACTCACGGGGCCCCTCCCCACGCATGTTCATCAAACGACGAGGCATCGCTGCCCTCGAAGGGGTGGAGGAAGCCCAGGTCAGAGGTCACCCGTGGGCCCTGCTGCTCGGGAGGCGGGGGTCTGAGGACTGAGGACGGGAGCCAGCCTGGGCAGCCAAAAGCCAGGAGGGAGCTGTGGCTGGAGGGTGGAGGGCCAGCCCTGAGGCCCGAGGTCAGGCCCACGTGCCGCACCCAGGCTCGGGCCTTTCCAGCCTTTGCTTTTGCTTCTGTAAAGGTCTGCTCTGGGTGCTGTGTGCATCCTGGGTTGGCCAGGGCCGTCAGGAGAACGTCCCGGGGGCCTTCAAGGCTTCCAGCTGCTGTCATCGTGGGGACGCAGACCAGAGGAGAAGCCTGACCATGACCCATGGCGACAGCCGTCTTCCTGCCCAAGCGCCGAGTCTGACCTCCCTTTCTAGCATCCAGCTGTTAACTTAGATGCTTTCTTCCCGAATGTCACAGCAGAACAACTGGTTTCCAAAGGAAAGTTTGCACCTATAGAAAGCCCTTAGTGATGGGGTAATCATTCTCTTCACAATGGGAGACCTTGAAGAGGCTCCACCACACAATTCTGTCTGTCTGTGCACTCACGCATAGTCACATACCTCTTCTTCTTGATATTATGGAAAGGTTTGATGGATAACCGAGTCTTCCCATGAAACTACTCAAGGATTCCCTTTTGAGAATTTCAGGTTGGAAACCTGTTCCAAGTGTGTGATGTCCAAGCCCTTAAACCCACCGCTCCTAGTGCTGTTTGGCAGCCTGGAGTAGGTAGGGCTGGCAGGAGAGGGTCACCAGCTCGTGTCTCCATATGCTGCTGTGGGCAGGGAGGTGTGGAGTAGGGATCTCAGTGTTATCTCTGCTTGGCCCTTTCCACTTGACTACTTATCAGAGGAAAGTGATGTAACTCCAAGGGAGCCTCGGGGGCTAAGAGGTATTCCAGAGAGCCGGGGGGCCGATGGGTCCATGCTTGTGTGCACATGGGTATCTGTAGAGGAAACCAAGGCTTCAGGCCAGAATGGCAGGCCGAAGCCACCATGTTCAACCTGTTAGGAGCTCAGGCTCCCAGGTGGCACTGATCTTGATGATTTCGTGTCCCACATCGACCTCCCGTCTCCATTCACACTGTGCCTGGACACAGCACTATGCCTTGCTGTCGCCACTGTGTTTACATCTGTCTTTCCACATCAAAGAACAGATCGCAGTGAGGAGCTGCTGCTGGCTGGCCCAGTGCGCGGGCCTCCCGGCCTCTCCCAGCAACTGAATTGAAAGTCACCATCACCCTTTCACATTAAACACAGCCCCGATGCCCATGAGAGGCTGGCACTCTGGTGGAGAGCAGTTTCCTGGAGACTGCCACACGGTAAGGGGGAGGTGAGCCCTCACTGCATGCAGCGGAGACCTCGGGTCATCATCAAGGAAGGAGATGGAGGCCCTGGAAACCAGCGGGGGGGGGGGGGGGGGGGAGGGGGGCTGGCTGCCCCTCCTGGGGAGAAGTGGAAAAGTGATGGCAGCAAAGCAAACAAAACCAGTGCCCTGGCCCAGGACACCTGCACAGACCCAGCCTCTAACTGAGAGAGAAACAGCAAGCAGTCATGCTGAGTCCAGGCAGAGAAGCATCTCCCAGGTCATGCCAGAGACTGAGTAGGTGAGTTCATGCTACATTTGCGACTTTATGGTGTAAAGAAATGCAATATTGAGAGGGACATGAGGTACCTGGCTCCAACCAAATCCTAATTACTATAGTCAGAACAAGTGGTTCTGGGACTACAGAACCTTCCCCTTTTGGCCTGTCTCTCTCTCTTGTACACAACCAGGAACATTCCTTGTCCAAGCACATTTCAAAGTGAGCACAGCACCTCAATGCACTAGTCCTCTCCAAATTTCTTCTCCATTTAGTACAGAGTATCACAGAGAATTGGTGAAGCCCTGGTCTTTCCTCCTCAGCAGATGTGTAGGAGTTGGGGAGAGCATCATTGTGGGTGCAGAGCCCCCTTCCTGACTCCCCAGGAGAAAGCGCTTCCTGCAGCTCCCCTCCCCTCCCTGGCCCACACCTGCCTTCTTTCCCTCATCTCAGACCCACAGTTCATCCTCCTCTTGAGCACAGCACCACAACTGGCTCTTCTTTCCCTCTGCCCCTTCAACACATACAGGCGGCTTCTTCGCTGCCCCCGCTCCCAGGCACAGAGCGGCTGATGGCAGCCATGAGAACACCGGCTCCCAGACTCACCTCCTCCTCTGGTCCTCGGCGCCATCTTCTTCTCCAGATTCAAAGATGCACCGAACAACCTCCTCCTCGGAAAGTCTGTGCGCAACTGCTAGGGGATGCCCAAGTCACGTGACTGCTGGATGTCTCACCTAAGAAATGTAAGAGCAAAGTCTGGTCTTTTCCCCCTCTCCTTTTGCCACAGTGTTGTCAGTTGAGACACGTGTGCAGATGTACGTGTGACAGGCAGGCGGGAGCTGCCATCGGCTGCCTGGGCTGCGGGTCAGGGATGCCGGCCGGCCAGGACTGGCGGGTTGGAAGCGTGGACTGCAGAGGCAGTCTGCGGGCTCCCGGGAGGCACGGGACAAGTTCTAATGGACATCTGATGAACAGTGTTCCTTCTCTCAAGGTGCCGTCCGGGTCGATGGTCCCCACCTGAGCCACCGTGTCATTTGCCCACACAGAGCGGTGCGGTAGCACTGGTGGCCAAGAGCGCATATGTCCAGCCTTACCCTGCTATTCCCAGGGACCTCCAAGGGAGCACTCCTGTGGCTTCTCATATTTAATAAGTAGTTGGTATTCATGGCCTCACGTGTCCCTCCGAATCTGCTCCCTTCAGGTGAACTGGTTTGTTCCATGATACATGCATGACCTTGCAAATGTTCTGCTTCTAACTGCAATTTCATCCCAATGTGTTAGTTTTCCCTTTCTACCTGGAAAACTGACTTATAACGAGGAAAGCTCGTTTTGCCTCATGGTTAAGAGGTTTGGTGGGAGGAGAGGACCAGGAAGTACTGGATCATGAATATGACTCAACAGTTCAGGGGCTGTACACATGCTGGCTGCTCTTAGATGGGGTTTGAATGAAGATGACATTCCTGACTTGGACTTGGGTAGGGTCACTACTTACGAGACCAGGTGACAAGCTGGGTGCTGGTGGCTCCTACCTGTAATCCTAGCTACTCAGGAAGGTGAGATTTGAGAATCATGATTCAAAGCCAGTCCGAGCAGGAAAGTCCTGTGAGACTCTTACTTCCAATTAGCTATCTGGAACCCCAAAGTTCCAGTGGCTCAAGTAGTAGAGCATTAACCTTGAGCCAAAAAGCTAAAGGACAGCAACCAGAGCCTGAATTCAGCTCAAGCCCAGGACTGGTGCGTGCACACACACACACACACACACACACACACACACACACACACAACAGTGACAGATGCCACCTGGTTTTCTTCTCTATGATGCTTGGACCTTGTGCCCTGGCCCAGCACCCCAAGCCTCCAGCCCAGGCATAGATGTTGGTAGGAAGTGTGAATGGCCAGCCTCTCTACTCCTGATGCAGCCATTGGGCCGGGGTCATGCCACGTGACCTTAGAGGGCCACATGATGGTTATTCTCAGATTCCTGGGCATCATGGTGTCTGCTACCACCAGCCTGCTGTGCCTGCATTGTGGCCGCTGCAGCAGGACATACAAGAGGAGTGGGTGTGGCTGGATCCCAGTGACCAGTTGCTTTTAGATTCTGAAATCCAAATTTCATATAACTTCCACGTGTCACAAAACAGCTCATCAGAAGATTTTTAAAAAGGAAGCATTAAATAAAGTGAAAGTAATGCCCAATGTGTGGGTCCGAGAAACACAGTTCTTCCTGCCGTGCAGAAAGTGGCTGTGTGTGCGCATACATCTTCGTGAACTCACCTTTCCCCATTTCAGATCGGGCTCCAGCTACCCCCTTCAGGCTCCGAGACAAAGCCACTGGGATGCCGTGGGTGACAGTGCTCACCTGTGACAACAGCGAATGTGAGCACGTTTGTCTACGCAATGATCTGAATGTTTGCCTTGAAAATCAGCCAAGTTTTCCAAACCTTGGCAAACAGCAGATGCTTTTATTCATGACTTCTGTTTTAGTTGTTGCTGCTTTTGATGACGAACTTGTTACATTGTTCAACCAGGTCAAGTTAGGTTGAGACAATGAAAGAGCACCTTAAACATTGTAAAGCCCTGAATTTATGTGAGACTATCTTTTCATTGGCAATCTGTTGTTTCATTTCCCTATCTTTTATATAACATAAATCTCACATATTTTGGTGTGCTGTTGCTAATCTCAGGCCTTGGCAAATCCCTGCCTTGGCCCTTCTCCATGGTTCTTTGCGGGGAATATATATTCATAAAATAACTCACTACTTTGAGAATAGTCCAGCATGAAGAAGGGGAGAGTGTTCTATTAAATTTAGCATGAAGACTATTCTGATCTCACCAAGTCCTTTGGATGTGTGCAACCATCTGCTCTTCATACCCTAGAAATTTGGGTTTCCCACTAATGTACAGGAAATGCCAAATTGTAGTTTTAATTTAGCCTGCTACAGTGCTTGAAAAGCTACCCTTTGTGTCGCTTCATGGCTCGACTTGTTTGGGAATTACTATGGCATTACGTTTTGTTTAGCTGCCTTTACGAAGCACAGTTTTCATTCATGGAAATGTTGGGAAGAGAATGCATTTTAATCAAAGATTTTGACCTTTTTCTGTGTCTGTTCAGGCTTCTGAGAAAGCAGACCAAGCAGAAGTTAGCTTTTGTTTTAGGGCTCTGCTACGGAGACTTCCGACTTCCCTTGCTCTGAATCTGTTGCTGTCCTTGTTTCCCTGAGAACACACTTATGGACTCTGCCAAGAACCCCAGGCCGTGGCTGCTGCAGCTGTGCTCATGCCAGTGGCTGGTGTGGTATCCTCTTTCTCGGGCTACAGGAAACTTGGTTGTTTTGGACACAGCCTGTGACTGGGGAATCACCGATGTCGCCCCTGACAACATTGTGCTTCGCACAAACACAGGCCTTTGCTCACAAACGGATGAGGTGTGGGGGAGGGAGGGGAGAGAGACTGTGCCTGGACCGGTCCAGATCCATTGCCCCTGTTGGAAACAGCTCAAAACATGTGTCCTGGTGACTTGGAGCCACCTGGGCCCTACGTGGACAGAGTCAGCAAGCGCTCACAACCCGTGGGCTGCCAGGGTATTTTGGGTCAATGAGTTTGGAGTCACAGGTATATTCCCCCACTCCTGCATTGCTTTTGCATCATTTTAGGTATCATTGTAAGCACCATCAAAGAAATGGGGAAAATCCATTTACCATTTGAAAATGCTGAGCAATGAAGCTATCAGCATTCTGGAGAAGTTAAAACACAATTATGCTAATCAGGAATCAGCCCAACTCATAATGCATTTGTTCTGCAACGAGTGATCCCTATAAATAGCTAGAGTCTTTGTGGGGGGTGGAGGAAAGCCAAATGATTATTTATTAAACAGAATACTTTGTGAATCATAGTGTACAAAGTTGGAAAAATTGTCTATCTTTAGCTATCCATCCACAACAAAAGAAGATCAAGCCATGGGACCCTAACTTGATACTGCCCAAGGATCTTTGTTACTGTTTTCCTTTTGTTACTGTTTCTGTTTTTTCCCCAAGTGTCTTTTTATTCGGAGCCCATCATGTTTTCAATTACCTACAGTGTATCAGTTTCCGTCAACATCTTCACTTCCTTTCTTCCCTTGGTCTCTTCAGGGTCATATCCCTCCGAAATGAGAGGAGCAGGAGCGGGACTCTGTGCTTGGCTAGACAGGGCTGTTTCCCGTTTGCTGTGTCTCCACGGCACTGTCCCCTGGCGGCCAGCACTCTCCAGCTGCTGAGTGGGTCAGGGTGGCCCTTGTGGTGGGATGTGGCCACCAGGTGGACGCTCGGCTCAAGGGTTTCCAACCCTCCCTGTGCCTCCTCCTCCTCGGCATATGCATCTGTAGGGTCCAGCGTACCCTGGAGAGGGGCCATCAAGACAGAAAGATACTAGCTTCTGAACACAGCGGGCGGCCATTTGCCCACCATTATCCGACCTGATGAGTTTCTAGGTCGTCTCTGCATCCTCTGCTTGGGGAGGGCAGGCATCTTGCAGCTCCCTGCGGGCACACACTGCTCCTGCTCCTGGGGAGAAGGCTAGAGCACAGCCCTGCGGGGTGCACTGAGCCCTCGGTGCCCAGCACCAGGAGGGGGCGCTCAGCCCCTGTGCACAGGGAAGCCTGGCCCTCCTCGAACCCCAGCCAGGCCCCCACGCCCTCTTGTCCCGTTGCCCCCTCTCCCTCCCGAGCCTCTATGCTGAGCCTCCTCAGCCAGAGTCCAACCACCAGCTCCCAGCCCAGGACATGCTCGCATGGGTCCTCACGACTCTCCTTTCTGTTACAAAGTCATCTGAAGGCCCTGACCATCGCTGCCCTTTCCTTTTCTTTCTTGAAGGTCAATGTGGAGATAAAAGGCAGCAAACACCCAAACATTTCCTGGTTCTTTCCTTTGCCTGCAATTGCAAATCTACCACAACCCTGGGTCTGCTCAACGCCCAAGGCAGGCTACCAGAAGCAGAGGTGCTGGGTTGACTGAGCTTTGTTCTCTCCAGAGACCCATGGGCGTCACATGAAAGGAGCTGGCCCTGCTTCTGTTCCCACAGAACAGCACTTCTGAGCCCCTGCGGCCCTGTGTCTACCTCCTGCCCTGCCCGCCTCTGCCCTCCACGTGCCCACGGCCAGCCCTGCCGCCTCTGCCTTCCACGTGCCCATGGCTGGCCCTGCCTGCCTCTGCCCTCCATGTGCCCACAGCCATCCCTGCCCGCCTCTGCCCTCCCCGTGCCCACAGCCAGCCCTGCCGCCTCTGCCCTCCACGTGTGGTGGTGAGGACGGCAAGGAAGCAAGCTGATAGGTGAGGCTGGCACGAGGTGAGCTGCTCAGTCTGTGCGTGGCCCCAGGGCGTAGCCGGGAGAGGAGGAGGCAAAGCTGGAGACGGCACAGCTCGTGCACTGTGTGACAGGCAGAAGTGGAACCCTTGTCCCGAGCCTGGTCTAGTGCACGTGTGTGGGAGGTGTGGTGGAAGTATGGATGAGTTTTAATTCAGACGAGGTGATTGTGACAATACAAAGAAGACTTCGCAAAGACCCTAGCTATGGTGAATGAAAGTTCAGACCATGGGGACACAGACGCACTGGAGAGAGCAAGTTTCAATCAGCTCAACTGGGCTACTGATCAGAGGAACCGACTACAACATTGTCCCCACTGACTCCTGGGACAATGCCCAATACCCAACAGGAAATTGCTATATATATATTTGTGTGTGTGTATGTAATATATATATAGTGTGTGTATAATATATGGTGTGTGTGTGTGTGGGGGGGGTATATGGTGTGTTTGTAGTATATGGTATGTGTGTATGTAGTACATGGTATGTGTGTGTGGGGGTAGTATAAGGTGTGTGTGTAGTATGTGGTGTGTGTGTGTGTGTGTGTGGTATGTGGTGTGTGTTTAGTATATGGTATGTGTGTATGTGTGTGTGTGTGGTATGTGGTGTGTGTTTAGTATATGGTATGTGTGTATGTGTGTGTGTGTGGTATGTGGTGTGTGTTTAGTATATGGTATGTGTGTATGTAGTATATGGTATGTGTGTGTGGTAGTATAAGGTGTGTGTGTAGTATGTGGTGTGTGTGTGTGTGTGTGTGTGGTATGTGGTGTGTGTTTAGTATATGGTATGTGTGTATGTAGTACATGGTATGTGTGTGCGTGTGGGTAGTATAAGGTGTGTATGTAGTATGTGGTGTGTGTGTGTGTGTGTGTGTGTGTGTGTGTGATGTGGTGTGTGTTTAGTATATGGTATGTGTGTATGTAGTACATGGTATGTGTGTGTGTGGGTAGTATAAGGTGTGTGTGTAGTATGTGGTGTGTGTGTGTGTATGTGTGTGCATTCATGTGGTATTCAGCATCGAGCTCAGGGCCTCATGCTTTCTAAGCAGACACTCTACCACTCTAGCCACACATCCAGCCCCTTCTGACACTGGTCATTTTTGAGGCAAGGTCTTACTCTATTCCCAAGACTCCTTGATTTTTTTTATCTTCCTGCTGTGCTTCCCTGTGTCTCTGGGGACAGGTATATGCCCCCCGCCCCCATGCTCTCCCCAGAGCTGGGATTACAGGTACATGATGCTGTGTCTACTCATAGTTGAGATAGAGTCTTATGAGCTAAGCTTCCTCTCAGGCTGGCCGTACACCACAGGATTCCTCCATCTCTACCTCTTACATCGCTGGGATTCAAGTTTGGGCCTCCAGGCTTGTGGGGCACACAAGTGTTCAGCTGAGGAAAGAGTGTATCAGGCTGCATTGCAATAAAACATGGCCTTTCCACTAGGCTGCTTTTGTGGAACCAATTGAAGTGCTGCCCATCTTTTCTCCGTAAGGTCTGGCACCTGTGTTCCACACTCCGTGTTTCCTGGCTTCTCCGGGTAGTGGCAGCAGCGTCCCCGCGCTATGCTCACTGTGAAGGTATGTGAAGGGCACGCCGTGCTCTTCCTTTTCATGTCACTTCTGCAGAGCTTCCCAGATATGCCATCCTTGGTAGCGTGCATCTGAAACTCTAGGCTCAGGTCTCCCACCAGCTTCTTTCTGGACACCATTTTGTGCTCAGAATTACATGGTTGACAAAGGCATCTGTCTCAACATACCTTCTCATCCCCAGTCTTTCTAAATCCTCTTGGGGCTTGAGCCTGATCCCAGAATAAAACCTCCCACTTCGTGCAACCTGGGCCTTGGTCTTTCAGAAAGGGCAGTTTGTATTGTCCCGAGGCTTGTGCCTGATGCCTATGGAAGAGGATGCCAGTTAGCAGTGGATGTGAGCAAGTACCGGGGTTGGGGGGGGGGGGTTGGGTGTGTCATCGGTGTCCTGGTGGAGGACGCTGGGGCTGTCTCAGTCTGGACATGGTCATGTTTATTGTACCATGTGCTCTAGGAGCTCCTGGGAGGAGGCATGCTGTGTTTTGCTCTGGGTGTGGTGCAGTCTGTCTGTGCCACATGGGACAAGGAAGGTCTGCATGGTAGAGACACAAGGTCTGTACGCTCAGAAACAGGAACCTGAGAAGTCTGGAAAGCAGATCCCGTGTGGGGAGGCTGCGTAGCCTGGAGGGGCTATGAGATTGCAGCGTGGGTGAGTACGCTGGGAACAATAACCCAGGCGGCCCAGGCTTTCCAAGCCCAGCAGATCTGTTCCCCCAGCCGTGGTCAGTGCTTTGTGGAAATAGCACCCCTTGCCCCAGCTTCGGGGATGGGTGGGGAGGTAACACATCTCTTCTTACTCCATGCATCACTACCTGATCACAGTTCAAGAAAAGAAAGCCTAGTGTTAAATTTGCAAATGAGAGGCACTTGTTGATTCACGGGCACAAATCCATTCATTCTACCTGTTCTAATGGCCAAGTTCAAGCTCCCGTTTCTATCTTGGAGATCTGTGCTGACGTGTCGTGTGAGGACTGTCCTGGGATACAGATCGAGAGGCAGCAGTGATGGGAGCAGCCAGGCCTGGAGGCGCAGAGGGGACAGAGTCCTCCTGAGGCGGAGGGACTGGGGGCCGGGCTGCGTCAGGACCCAGAGCGCTCACCTCCCTTCGTGGGAACAGGAGTGAGGATCCTGCCAAATGTGCATGTGGAAGATGTCATAAGAACGCAGGGAGTGAACCAGGGTGAAGGCTCCGGTGAGCCTGCCAGCGGTCAGAGATGGAGACCAAGTGCAGAAACAAACCCGGGAGGAGGAGGGCCTTGGACACCAGACCAGGGACTGGAAATGTGCTTGAAGACATAAGAGCAGAAAATGAGAGCGGAAGCCCTGAAGAGCTTGAACCTGCCAGTGGAGGCGGGAATCAGACAAGACCAATTATGGATGGGCACTAAGGGACTCCGGGAGCAAGCAGACCTACAGGCCAGTCCTCAGGGGACCTGAGGGCTGGGCTTCAGGAGGGCTGCGGTGTTCACCCTACCTTCCTCTTGGTGCCACCTGAGGCTGGTTTTAGATATGCAAGATGGCAGACAATGTATTTCATTTGAATGAGAAATAAATGATAATGAATTATTATTTAAAAGGAAGTGCACCTAAATAAACAGTCAAGGAACACCTAGACATCTGTTCGACTAGCACGAAGGTTTGAGTTTGTCATACTTTACTAATTTTTTTAATAACAGCAATTTCCCAATTTATTTTCTATAGTAAAACTAGAAAGAGAATTTACAATTTTCCTCAACTTGCTAAAAATCCTTTTTTAAAAAAAATCATTGATGACAAAAATACACAAAACACAGTTGCAGTAGTGTTGTTCCTGGTTTAATGATGGAATATTGCTCTGGTCAGGGATTGTGGCTGTAGGCTTGACTAGGTTTAAATAATGCTCCCTCTCGGTTTCTACTTTGTTAGTGCCTAGAGATAGTGCATATATCTTACCGTTTGTGCTATGGAGGCTGAAAACTTCCAGCCACAAACATGCCTTTGTTGGGTAGAAATTTTTCTCAGCCACAACCAGGTGCACATATATGACCCAGAATATTTCCTTAGAGGCTGATGCTTAAGCTCTCACCAATAAACTTAGCCATAGGAGGCATCTACAAGAGACCCAGTTCCCTAACAAAATGGACTGCAACTTATCGGTTAGGTGCAGTGTAATTGAAATAATCTGTGCTCAGCGATTGCATTTCCAAATTAAATAAATAACCATTGCTATGGAAGTGTGTATAGCCGTTTTATTTTAAACAATAGACCTAGAACAGTCACAATCATTTGGGATGAACTAATCCTTTTCTGAAAAGGAAACCAAAGGGAATTATTTATAACAGATTTGTAAGACTCCTGGGAGCGTCTATACTTCCAATGATCTAAATCTCATTTCTTCCAACCTACAAACCACCCCACAGGCAATATTATAGTTGAATCTTCCCCACAGGGAACTCAGAAGGAAGATGGAAAGTTCTGGAAAGCCCATAGAGGTAATGAAGGTACCATGGATAGTAATGAGTCAGTGGGAAAATAGTTTGCTTTTATTTCCCTGGGGTGACTTAATTTAACCAAGATAATTTGGAAAAAAAATTATGTGTGTATGTTTGTATGCATGTGAGTTTTATGAACTATCACTGATGGAAAATATTGTCTGAAATTATTACCACTCATATTTCACACTGTTGAAGAGGATGAAAGTGTGAGAATGTATTGGAAAGATTAGAAATTAGTCAGCAGTGGCTGACTAAATTACTGAGCTCTGAGGGGGAAAATATCAAAGTGAGCTGGTTGTTTTGCATGGTGAGCCTGGTGAATCCCACAGGGAGAAAGTGAATGAATTATTATATGGGAATTCGATCACGAGATATGGAGAAGCCACACTGAATTGGAAGTCTTTATTAGAAAACTGGCAATTGCAAGTGGACACATGTCCTCTGGGCCTTGCCGCCTCGAATACACTTAATACTGTTAGGAAACTGAGCCACGCGGGCAGGAGAGTAGAAAAACGATCTCAACAACAGGTCAGCTCTATGGGGAGCTGAAGAGGGATGCCATGGTGGCCAGAGGAGAGTCAGGAGACACGAGGCATGGCGCAAAATGATGACTGAGGGGTCAGGGCCTCAATGGGGTCGTGGTCAAGGAGCAGGGCCGCAGGGAGCTTGATCTGAGGGACACAGTTCAAATCCAGCCCAGGCAGGAAAGCTCATGAGACTCAGCTCCAATGAACCGCCAGAAAACTGGAAGTGGAGCTGTGGCTCAAAATAAAGCACTAACCTTGGAAAAAAGAGCTCAAGGACAGCACCCAAGCCCTGAGTCCAAGCCCCATGATTGACAGCGAGAAGGGGGGGGGGGTGGAGGGAGCAGGAGTTCATGGTACAAGTCTGGCAGGTCCAGTAACCGTTGTCCAAGTCCCCGCCCCTGACTCTAGGAATTCAGGCACACCCATCACTTGGGGCGAGGGGGGGGGGGGCGGTGTGAGGCTTCATCTCTTAAGAGTTTTCAGAAAGTCCTCATCATCCACCAAGATGCCAAGACAGCACCAGTTAGACCCAGTGTCCATATTTCAGAAGGAAAGAGCACCACGAAGAAGCCACGGATATCAGAATGAAAAGACGACTTAGAAGTCACATGGACGGAGGAAGACTTGACTGGTCAGCTGGTATCCCTGAGAATAAAGAAATCTATCTGAGCCGGGCACCGTGACTCATGCTTACAATCCTGGCTGCTCAGGAGGCTCAGATCCAGCCTTGAAAGCAGCCAGTGAGCTGGAGGCTTAGCTCAGGTGGTAGAGTACCTGCTGAGCAAGCAAGCAGAGAGAGTGTGTCTCTGAGATCTAACTCCAAACTGGGAGGGAGGGAGGAAGGAAGGGAGGGAGGGAGGGAGGGGAATTTCTCTGTGTGCTGCCTATTTGAAATATGTTATTCTGAGGGTTTTCACTTGGGCCCTCCCCCCCCCCCCACCCGCCCCTGGAACTTTCCTTCATGGAAGGAAATGTCCTCAAGGACACGGTAGCCACACTCCCAGAGGCCTGAGGTGACGCGGGGGGGGGAGGGGGGGAGGGCTGGTGTGACCTGCAGAGTGGCTCATGCAGAGGCAACATTCACAGAGAACGCAAGCGGCACACATCCCCGTAGCCTCCACCGGAGGAAAAAGGCAGAGAACTTCCAGGGGACGAGGGTGGGAGGCGGCAGCTGAAATCTATCTGCAGTGGCCCCTGACACGTGGGCTTACTAAATTAAAAGCGTTGGCACAGTAGTGCGGGTAAATGTCAATGTCACGTTTACACATCCTGACTCTGGCGGTTGCGCCTCCTGCTTGCCCCAGGTGACAGCCGGCGATCGCACCGACCTCTGGCTCCGTGTGGAGAGGGGAGCTCGCCCTTCGGCTTGTGCGCTGCAGATTTATCTCCCTCACCTCCCGGACCGCCTTGCAGGACGGCAGTGACTTGTGTCTCCATGTGTGTTTAGAAAATTTGCCAGAAGGCAATCCCCACCCCTCCAGAGCCACTAATCTTTCCCACGGGTTTTAAAAAGCTCTGCCCAAAGTGAGTCGGGGGGGGGGCGGTACTACAGGGTGCCCCGAGCCTACGGTCTAGAGGAGTCACCATGCCTGGAGTCGACAATTCAGACAGTCTCAACGGCGCCATTTTCTGATGACCAGGAAGACCAGGCCGTACCTCAGCTGAAGGCTGGCTGCCCAGGCCCAGGGCTTCTCTGTCACTTTCTGGAAACCTCTTGGATGCTCTTCCAGCCACGTACCGGTCGTGACCTGAGTTTGCATTTTCCCACGTGGCCTGCGCTGCGGGTGCGGCTGGAGTGAGCTCGGAGGAGGTCCAGCCTCAGGAGTCAGCACGGCGGCCATCCTCAGCTGCCTCTAGGAGTCACACCCACGCGTGCCTTTTCCTGGGGACGCGGGCATCTTCTGACCCGCTCTCCAGCCCTGTGTCTGTGCACGAGCCCCTCCTGTTCCCCAATACACAGCTCAAGTTGCCTGTCTCCCCTAAGCGCTGCTCGGGGAAGAGCTGGCTTCTCGGGGACAGTGGGCTGCGGATGGTGGTGCTGTGCGGCTGTCTCAGTTTCCTCGTGGTGTTGGAGATGATGGATAGACATGTCTGTCTCTCTGGGGGCAGGGACGCTTCAGGGCCCTGTTGCTGTGTTGTGTCACATAGACTCACCCCCTAGGGAGAAGACACGTGCAGGGACCCTCAGGTCATGCTGGGAAACAGAGGGCAGTGGAAGGAAGCTTTGCCCCAGGAGGCCGGTGGCCAGTGACCCTCCAACAAGCCCAAGTCACCCCATGCACTGGCGGGCAGCTGAGGGCCTCTGGCTGGTCCCTTGTGGAGTCGGAGGTCCTGGTCGGTGACTGCAGAGATGCGGCCAGGCCATTCTAGATGCTCATGGTGGATGCTGATGAGTAGGGAGCAGAAAGCACGGCTCCAGCTCTGCTATAAGCACCCATGGGTGCTGTGGCTTGGTACAGTGGGTGGAGCTTGAATCTCTTGAGGTGGGAAGTTCCCCCCTTCCTTCTCCCCACCCCTCTGCCACCTGGAGGAGCTGCTGTCCCCTTTCCCTGCCATCCTGGGTGGAAGAGCGGGGATGAAGGTAGGCTCAGGCTGGTCCAGGGTCTGGTGGAGCGGGCTTATTAAGTAGCATCTGAACAAGAGCATTTAACCTTCTCCTTATTCTCCAAATAGATTGCAAAAGGTGGAGCATTGTTTTTTGTTTTTTGTCGGTTATGGGGCCTGAACTCTGGGCCTGGGCTCTGTCCCTCAGCTCTTCAGATCAAGGCCAGTGCTCTACCACTTGAGTCACAGAATCACTTCTGACTTTTTTCTGCTTATGGGGGTGCCGAGGAATCGAACTCAGGGCCTCATGCATGCAAGGCAAGCACTCTACCACTGAGCCACCTTCCCAGTGCCTGTAGCATTGTTTTTTTTTAAACTTGTTTTCAACATTTAAATTTCCACTTTCGTTATCTAAAATAAGCCTTCATCCTTTACGCAATATAAACAAACAGTGAACGCTTTTGAAGACTTTTGAATTTGGCCAGGACCTGGTAAAGTGGTTGCTCACATTATACAATGTTAACTACCTCAGGAGGCTGAGATGGAAGGATCATGCTAGCCCTAGCAGGAAAGTCTGTGAGCCTCTAATAACTAACTCCCAAAACTCCGGGGAGAGCTGTGCCCAAGTGGTAGTGTGGTGCACTGGCCTTGAGTAGCTCAGGGACAGTGCCCAAGCCCAGAGTCCAAGCCACAGGAGGGGAAAAACAATAAACAACAATAATGTTATTAATAATAAAGGTATTAATAAAGTTTGAATTTACTTATGGTGCAGGCATTGAAGACCTTCAAAACCCAGTATCTGAAAACCCAGCGGGGTTCCTGGACAGAGGTTCCCTCTGCCCACTCAAAGAACGTCCCCTGGTGGAGGGTCTGGGAGAGGAAGGGCACTCTGGGATTTTCCTGATATTAACAAAGCTTTCTGACAGCTATGATCCTGTGCTGTCCTCTGGTGGCTGAGTCTGGAACAGCTTGAGCAAGATGTCCTGTAAACGGGCCGAAAGAACCAATAGAAGGTTGGTCTCCAAGTCCTTAACCTCCGGAAGCTCCTGTGGGAGGTTCTAGTATTATCTGCAAGTCAGGTGGGCTCCTTTCTGGCCCGGCCTGCGTGAAGCATGGGAGAGTGAGTTTTAGCACTGAAGTTTCCTGGGTGGACCGTGTCTAGGCTTACATGAACTCTGTCAGAAGGTCTTCTATGTCCCTGAAACCCCTCCTCAACTGGAGTTTGCGTTTCACATGCAATTCAATTCCTTGCTTGGCCAAGCAGTGATTTAATGACCAGCAATAAAATCAGGAGCCTGGATAATAATAATAATAATAATAATGAGGCATTGGAAACCAGCTTTAAGAGGGCCTGGCCCAGGCTTGCCAGACTCTGAATGGCTTTGATTTCCATCTTATATACCAGCTGTCAGTTCACCTGGCCAGTTCTGGGGCAGGGGTGCTTGTTCAGGGGAATCAAGGCACCCTGAGGGCAGGTGCTGTCCAAGTCTGGGCTTGGTGGTCTCACACCTAGCGGATGCTCAGCTTCAGTTCTCGAAGGGCAGACTGCCTGAGTCTGCGCCCTCCCCTCTCCCCCTCCCTGACAACCTGGGGTCCAGCTGTCCTTCTTGGCCCAGTTACAGATCCCTTCCAAGCCTGGTTCTAGAATCCCACCATAGTCCACTCCTCAGTCCCAGGTCCTGTCTGCCCTTGATAGGCGGAAGGCCTGCAGATGTGTTCTTTGCAGCGAGGTCACGTGCCTGTCTGAGGGCGTGGGCCCGGGGTCACCGTAGAGTGACTTCTCAGGGGAAATCCACTCCACTGCCCATGGCCGAGGGCAGGCCACTCGCAGAGTACATGGATACGTGCCTCTCGGGCCACCTGGCCCCGCAGGCTGAGCCCAGTCGGGGTCTCAGCCAGGCACAAGCCTTGCCTGACTCTGGAAGGAGCTGCCCAAAGCCTCTCTCCTCAGCACGGCTGTCCCTGGGCCTGTGGCGGAGATCAGAGAGTAACACAGAGACGAATGGCAGGTGCCTGCTGAGGGCGGGAGGAAAAGGCTGCCGGCCGGCCGAGGCCCATCTGCCGTTCACCTGCGGAGCACTGACCCCAGCCTGCCCTGGCACCGCCCTCCACACCGGCCCTGCTGGGTGGCCCAGCCCCCTGTGGCCCCATATTCATTCTCAGCCCATCACAAAATGCTCCTCTGTGGGAAGTGTCCAGGCCCACCCCAGACTCTGCTTTTCAACCCTTGCCAAATAAAAACACAAAGAAGGAAAAGGCTATTTATGAACACGAATAGAAATAGAACCAGGAAATCAGTTGGAATTGTTTGAGCAGAGGAAGCCGGGCAGGCAGAGGGATGAAGAGGTGGAGGGTGATTGGGATGTATTGCTTCCAAGTAATGACTGGGGTGCTCTCCATCAGGATGCCTCGGCTTCATCAACAGACTTGTTAAATGGTCAGTAACTATTTGTACAACTACTTAAAGGTAATAATAACAATAATAAAGATGCACTGTATTTATACTGATTTATTGAATGGTAGAACTACTTAAAGATTGAAAGAAAGAAAGAAAAAAATTCCCCTTGTACAACCAATGTATGCTAATAAGAACATAAGTTGACTTTTTAAGTGAGAATGCTGAAAAGTGAGATAGTATAAGCTGTTTTTGTAGCAGGCCAAGGTCTCTTTCAGTCACACTGTTCATGGCACGTCCTCTAAATGAAGCTTCTCTTGGAACTAGAGCCTTTGTCTTTGAATCCACTGAGAGGCTGGTGGATGAACTAACAGGTGACTCTCCACTGAGGATCGTCAAATTCCAAAGGAGGGAGCCTGGCTCTTCTCTAGGAGAAATGGGAGTCAGAGGGCCAGGATGCCACAGGACCTTGTTCTCTGCTGTGTGAGGAGCCACGTGCCTTCCCCATCCTTCCATCTGCTGACAGGCCTATGTCTGCATGATCTCAAAGGGGAAAGAAGAGAAGTCTCCAGATGCCCGTGCTGGAGACTGGTGAGACGAGCCCAGGGAGGGCGCGGCGTCTCGGCCCAGCGTTTCTCCGCACAGAGCAGCGCGGGAGGAGCATGTGTGAGCTCCGCTGGCTGCGGCCGTCTAGTCCTCATGAGGACAGCAGCTCCTCCACAGGAGCTCTCCCCAGTGCTGTAACTAACAACTCCCAGGGTCTTTCATCTGAGCAGATGAAGAGTGAAGAGTGCCAGCCGGGCCCAGGCGGTGGGCGTGGGCAGGGCCACGTCTTCTAACTAAAACAAGCGTTTCAGAGCTCCCTTTGCAAACAGGACCTTTCACAGAAAGGTGAAGGCTGGAGCAAGAGCAAGCAAATACTGGCCCGTGTGAAGCCAAAGAGGAAGAAAGGGAATTTGCCCGTACCTCACGGTGAAGCCTGGGCCTCGGTGGCTGGGTCACGGCTGTGGGCAGTTGCTGGGGAGACCAGCCCCCCGGAACCCCGCCCTGGATCCTGGAAGTGGGTACTGCCCTTCCCCACGTGGGAACTCACAGGCTCATGACACGAACAAAGCAAGAAAAAACAGAGAAAGATAGAAAAAGAAGTCACTTACTACAAACAGCTATGATAGTGTGATTAAGGGGAGGGAGCTAAACATGATAAAAAAGCACCAAAATATTGTTGACTCACAGGCAGCCATGAGGTTTAAAATCCTTCCACTCTTCCCCCACCGTCTAATTCCTAGACAGTTGTCAGAATTTTTCCCAGTGGCCTTGGGGGACTGATGCCCGTCCTTTTTTTCCAGGTGCATATGGATGCCAGGTGAACCCCTGGTGTACGCGGGCGTGCTTGACCTGCAGACAGGTCTGTCCACCCAAGCCTGGCTGTCATCACTCCAGTGAGCCTGGCTGAAGGCCCCACCTCCCCAGCTCTCAGAGCCTGTCTGATGACCTCTGTCCCTTGCCTAGACCCCATAAAAACCCAACTCCAACCCCACCTCCTTGCACAACCTCCAACCCCCGGGGAAGATTTGCTGCCCCTTTCTGGGCCTTGATAAACAGTCCTAGCCAGTTGAGAATCACGTCTGGCCAATCCCAGTTCCTGTCCCTTTTTCTTTTTATTCTTTCTTTCTTTCTTTTTTTTGTCAGTTGTGGGGCTTGAATTCTGGGCCTGGGCACTGTCCCTCAGCTCTTTGGTTCAAGGTGAGCGTGCTACCACTTGAGCCACAGCACCACTTCCAGTTTTCTGGTGGTTTATTGGAGATAAGAGTCTCACAGACTTTCCTGCCCGGGCTGGCTTTGAACCGTGATCCTCAGATCTCAGCCTCCTGAGTAGCTAGGACGACAGGTGTGAGCCACAGAGCCCTGCTCCTGTCCCTTTTCCCTCCATGTTCCTAACCTGTGGTGTGAAGACCCAGGAGAGGAAATGCTCCAGGAGCAGCTGGGTCCCCTCCACTCAGGGGCTGCCCTTCTCCTGGCTGCCCCTCATCTCACCTTCTGTGACCTGCCCTCGCTTTCCAAGGCCTCCCTCACCGGAGCACAAAGCCACCTGGGTTCACTGTTCCCTTCTCTCTTCTGTTCCCTCTGATCTGCAGGCTGGAGGCCCTTCACTGTTTTATCGACCCCATCCATCACCCGAAGCCTTCAGGGCAAGGGAAGCATCTGCAGTTCATGGAGGAGGCTCCCTGACACCGACCAGAAGTCTCAGGAAATCCCTCCCTTCCTGTCTGTGGGGTCCCTGGAGACTTCAGGAGTCTCTCCCTTGCTGGGCCCCCCTGGCACCCTTTAGTTGGGACTTGGGGGACACCCTCCCTTAATTATTGGGATCAATCCATTTGTCTTCCCAAAGCCTTGGGGATGCATGGAGCAGCTGGAAAAATCCCATAGATCTACCAACTTTTCTAACATGGGCTCCAAATTGTCTGTTCCCAGAGACACCCATCAGCATGCCTGCCATCCAACCTTAAGATTCTTGGACTGAAGGATTTGCAGTCAAAAACACCGAATCATTTGTCTACTGAAATGTGGCCTCACTCACATTTAGACAATGGCCACCACTGGCTTGAATTCAGAACTTTACTGATTTAAACAACTCTCTCCAACCAATAGGCGAGGGGTCTGAGGTCGTCAAACCCAGCCCCAGCTCTACCTCTGCTTCAGAGCCCCTATCATGTTCTGCCTGCCAAGGCCTTCTCTGACTGTCAGCCTAGAGAGCCCTCTCCTCATACTCCCTGCTCACCAAGACCTTGGCAGAAAGCCTCTCAGTAACTTTGCTTGTTTGGTAGAAGCCCAATCTGTTTCTCCCCTCCCTCCCACCTTCCTGCCCTCCCTTCCTCCTAACTTCTCTGTCTCTCTCTGTCTGTCTCTCTCTCTGTCTGTCTCTCTCTCTCTGATGACCCCCAGACTGGAGATCATTTGCCATTGGATTGCCTCCATTCTAGCCAACAGCCCTTCCTTCAACTTGTGCTCTTGAGAGCAAGGCTGGGACCCAGGGACCCCTCTAGGCTCCCTCTTGAAAGCTACCCATCCTAGACCAGAGGTTCCCTAAGCACAAGTCTTTTTCTCCTTCCTTACTCTTGCAATTGGGCCAGATTCTCCAAGCCAAAACTGTCTGTCCTTTAAGCAAACTCCCTCTCTTGACCTTTAACACTGTGCCTGCCTGCCTGGGTGCCTGACCCCAGGTAAGGGTGGGCATAGCCTAAAAGGTAGAGCAACTTCCTTATAAATGCAGTCACAGCAATCTGCTTAAACTCTAAAAGCTAAGCAGGACTCCCAAACCTCCTATCAAGAGTTACTTAAAGGGACTGGGAAGGTGGCTCAGTGGTAGAGCATTTGCCTAGCATGCATGAGGCCCTGGGTTTGATTCCTCAGCACCACATAAGCAGAAAAAGCTGGAAGTGGTGCTGTGGCTCAAGTGGTAGAGCGCTTGCCTTGAGCTGAAGAGCTGAGGGACAGTGCCCAGGCCCAGAGTTCAGGCCCCACGACCGACAAAAATAGAAAAGAGTTACTTAAAAGTGGCCTTCATAGGGGAGCTCTATGTGGAGTCTTTTGAGGAATTTCCATACTGCTTTCCAAAGTGGTTGAACAAGTTTACACTCGCACCAACTTACTGCATTCAGTAAGGTTCCCTTCTGTCCACATCCCCTCCAGCATCTGTTGTTATTAGCATTCTTGATTATAGCCATTCTAACTGGGATGAGGTGGTATCTCAATGTTGTTTTGATTTGCATTTCTTTTATGGCTAGGGAGGTTGAGCATTTCTTCATGTGTCTATTGGCCATCCTTCTTTCCTCTTCAGAGAAGTTTCTCTTTACGTCTTTAGCCCACTTATTTATTGGGCAGTTGTTTCTTTGAAGATTTGTTGTTGGTGGATTTAATTTTTTGAGTTCCAGGTATATTTTAGATATGAGACCCTTGTCCATTGTATGGCTAGTGAAGATCTTCTCCCAATCCGTAGGCTTTCTATTGATCTTGCTAGCTATGTCCTTTGCCAATCCCACTTTTGGGCATTTACCAAATGTTCACAAACAAGGCCACACTAAAGCTATCAGCATGACTATGTTTATTGAAGCCTTATTTACCATTGCTAAGATATGGAACCAACCCAGATGCCCCTCAGTAGATTAATGGATCAAGAAAATGTGGTATATATACACAATGGAATTCAATGCCTCCATCAGAAAGAATGTCATTGCTCCATTTGTTAGGAAATGGAAAGACTTGGAAAAAAATTATATTAAGTGAAGTAAGCCAGGCCCAAAGAAACATAGGTCCCATGGTTTCCCTTATTTGCAATAACTAGTATATATCTGAGTCAAGCAGAAAAGGTCAGATACGTTGATGTTAGGGAAATGAACCCTAAGATATGTATTCAAATGTTTTTTTCTTTCATGGGATTGTTTCTAACACATTTATAGGATTATTTCTTTGTTGCTTTGTATGTCCCTCCCCCATGGTATAACCCCTGCTTTCACTGTATTTGATGTTGATATAATTTGTGGAGGGGAAGGGAAAAACAAATCGTTTAAATAGGGATACAGGGGGGGCCATTGCAACAATGAGATGTACAAGTCGTTATGTCGAAAACGAACTTTACAACTTTGGTGGGGGGAGGGTTGGATGAGGCGGGGAAGGATGGGATGGGAAGGGGAAACAAAGGAGGAGGCTACAATGCTTGGTAAGAAATGTACTCATTATCTTGCTCATGTAATTGTACAGTATTTTCTGTACAGTACTGTAATTATACAGTATTTTCTCTGTACAGTATTTACACAATAAAAAAAGTGGCCTTCAACATTTTTAACAGGATGAAGAAGCTGAGAGAGAGAGAGAGAGAGAGAGGCTTCCTAAAGTTAGATATCAATTCTTGGCCACTGCTAAACAGTTCCTAGATGGGCCGCAGTATGCCAGGCCACTGCCAAAATGGGCCTCTGTTCTTGGCTCCTTCACTAATTCATCACTGATAGTGGCTGGCCGGCAAACACACTGGTGAGGCCAGCTTCTCTCTCGCACTTCTCTCTCCTTTTTTCCATCCAAAATCCCGTAATGGAAACAGCTAGATAGATACCCACAGCAAGCTCAATCCTTTTTAGTCTTTGGGACTCAGACAATAATCCATTCTTTTTCTCTTCCTTGAATCCATTCACTTCAAAATCTGGATTCTTAATTTCTCTAGGAGGCTGCTAAGAGGCCTCCTGGACAAATCCCTCCCTCTCACCTCTTCCCTATCTGATACAACTATTCAGCCGCTCAAACATTCACTCTTTAAGCCTTCCTTTCTGTTTCTTCTTTGTGTTTCCTCCTCCCCTTAAAAAATGTCTATGGGAATTTAGAAGGGCCAGTTTCTCCCCTTGAAAATCTGGTTTGGGCACTCCCCTGTCCCCAATTCTCTCTGCGGGACCTGACGTGATACCTAGGAAGAGATAAAGACCATGTGTTGGTCATGGGCGCTATCCCTCAGCTCTTCAACTCAAGGCGAGCGCTCTACCACGTAAGCCATAGTGCTACTTCCAGTGTTCTGGTGGTTTATTGGAGATAAGAGTCTCACGGACTTTTCTGTCCAGGCTGGCTTTGAACCAGAATCCTCAGATCCCAGCATCTTGGATAGCTAGGATGACAGGTGTGAGCCACTGGTGCCCAGCAAGTTTGTCAAGTTTTAATGACATAAAAATAAGCAACAACTAAACCACAGTTCACTTAATGTGTATGTCAAGGTTTTCAAATGAACAAGCTTTAACTCAAATGCCATTTTTTGGTGTCTAATATGTGTTTCCCAAGGATGTGAGCAGCTCTGGATACAGAGCCGTTTTCCTGAGTTTTTCATTGTAATCACAAAGGTTTGACTTGGTAACGGTGGTTTCTATTAGTACCCTGAAGTGCCATATTCAATTAAACAGCAGCTATATTGTTTAATCAGTTGCTGTTTTACAGATTTATCCTCTGTAGCGTTAATGGTGGGATAAATACCTCTTACAAGTATTTAGTGGTCAAACCTAACTTCTATTCTTAACAAGTTCCAGGTAAGCCCTGCTTAAAAACTATTTCAACTGATCTCCTTGTTGCTTCAATTGGAGCAAAGAGGCTGTTGACAAAGACTCATTTGATCTGAGGACTGCAGTATGAATCCAGCCAGGCAGAAAAGTCCTTCTGAGACTCTTATCTCTAACCAGCAGAATGCTGGAAGTGCTGTTGTGGCTTAAAGTGGTAGAGTGAAAAAGCTCAGGGATAGCACCCAAGCTCTGAGTTCAAGCCCTGTGACTGACCAAAGAATTTCCAACAAGAAGCAGATACCCCTGAGACAAAGCTTTGTCCTGGTGATGAGAGTCCATGCAGAGGTAGGTAAGAGGGAATGGTGTCACATCCTAAATGGAGTCACTTTGCATTCACCCTTCCAAAACTAGCCAGAGCCAGAAGATCAAGAAAAAATAGTTAATAAGCATGCCTATCTAATGTCAATTCCCGTCTTTCTTCTAACTGGACAGGAACTTACATTCTTGCCTTTGTTACCTGCCATTGCCAGTTGTAGTGAGTCTTGGGTTCGGTATAGTTTGCCTTGGCACTTTCCTGCATCTCCCATCTGTAGTCCAGTCGCACGTTTATTGTCTAGTTACAGGAAATCATCAAGGCTGCCCACCAGGCCCTTTACCACTTCAATCCAGTCTTGGCTTCTTAACCAGTCCTCCATGCTCTCCCATAACCAATCACCAGCAACCCTAGGCATTTCCTTCCTGTCCCCAGTCCAGTTATATGGAAATTCCTCCTTCCCTGTAATGGGTACAGCTGGGCTTAAATTCCAAATGGAACTTTTCTGACTATGCCCAGAGTGTGTTCTCTTGTGTCATTCATGCCGGTCCTGCCACTTGTCAGCCTTTTGCCTGATCTCAGCTCAGCTGCAGGAGCGTCTCAGTGGACAGTGGGAATCACTCCCATGGTGGCCATCCTGGTGGGTCCCTCCATGGTGGACATCTTGGTGGGTCCCTTTCTTACTCCTCTTACTCCCCCTTTTTGGACTCTGTTTTCTAAACCTTTTCCAAAAGTTTCTCTTTAAATAAAGGCCATCCTATTACTGCAGGCAACTGGAGGCTTCGTTTATATCTCTCTGCCCTGCCCTGCACAGACCTGGACCCTGAAGACCCCAGCCCCAGTGAATCTTTGATACGCCCAGGTCAGCAGGAAGTATCCAGAAAAGGCCATGATGTCCTCCACCTTTTATACCCTTCAGGGTTTCAAATGATGGGAATCTGCTTTATTGTCATGACTCCACATTACTCCCATGGCCCACAGACCACCCTATCTTAGGAACCCCTCCTGGCTCTCAGGAAAACTTCACCTCTGACCTTACCTGAAAGTACAAGACCACCGGCATCAGGATGATACTCTTACCATAAAACCTGCCAAGCAGGGCTGCTTTTATACTACAAACCCCAAACATGGCAGTTTGGATAATAAATCCCCAACAAGACGGGCAAAGAAATTCCAAAGAAGTGTCCTACCTCTTTCCTGGTCTCCTCTTCCAGCCCAATCTTTTCATCTATCCAAAAACCCTGTATGAGGGACTGACCTACCTCTTCCCTCTTGACCTGATCTTTTATGTATCTAAAGATAGAATGTGAAGGATCGACCCACCCTATTTTCTCAGCTGCATGAGGACACCAGGCAAAACCCCAGGTAAGTCTGTATATACTCGATGCAGGCAGGACAATCCACCTAAGATGGCTACCAACATTGAGTTGTGCGCCTTCCATCCCTAATAGCCTTTCCCATAAGCTGTCTCCTCGTTCAGACCCCCACCTTCTCGCATAACCCCTGTTCCCATGGGAAGGTTTGTGGTGCCTCACAGTGCCTCAATAAACAGTCCTCTCTTGTTGAGACTCAAGTCTGGCCTATTCCTGTCCCTGTCCCTTTTTCCTCCATTTTTCTCACAGGCATGACATATAATTATGATAAAGCAGAAGATGCAGATGGACACTCATACAAATTCATCTGTAGTTGTTTGCACACAAGCTCACACAGGTGGGTGTTGATAATGCAAGCCCGAGACACTGCATGTAAGCTAAGATTTAGTGGTGAGAGTGGTCTAGTGCACACTTCCTGTGTAAGGAGCCAACAAGACTGATCACTTGTGAGCAATATGGGGCCTGGGCTGCTCACCCCAGCAACTCCACACCACACTCTTTTCTTCCTCTCCCCTTGGGGAAGGTTTGCAGTGGGGTTGGGTTGATTTCCAGTAGGAATATTATTAATTCCTGCCCACAAGGTGCAGGGATGATTTTCCTGTGATTCTGGAAACGGCTGGACTATCTTCATTCTCTGAGAGGCTAGGAGGGGTAACCATTCCCTTTGAGCCACCCTTAATTTATGATTGCTATGTGTCACAACCACATACTTTTCCCAGAGAAGAAGTTTGGTCCAAGAGTAGTTCAGTAACTCAAAAGACTTCAGTATTCCATATGCTATAATTCCACTAAGAAATCACCTATGAGAGGAGTTATATATAAAATCTGTTTGAATAAAAAATTTAAGTTGTAAGACTTTGAAGACTACATTTGATATGATTGTTACAAATTCATGTTTTTATGTTTGGAGATGGAAACTGACATTCTGGTTTGATCATTACACATTGTGTCCATGCATCATATGATACATTGTGTCCCATGGATATTTTAAATAAAAATTATGAGTACTGAAAATAAAATGTAATATAATAATAGCAAACAAATGTCACTTATAAGTGACATGTCCTGTATTGTATTAGTTTCATGTTCATGACCAGCAGAGGGCACTTCAGGCTAAATTTTGGAAAGCATTGCTGTTGATGGAAGTAAGAGGCCCATTTGTATATATTAACAATATCTACAATGCCTTCTAAAGAAAAGCAAATGAATATGCTCTGTAAACAAAAATGCAAATTTAAGGTACAGTATTAGTTCAGCTTTACCTCCAGTTATCTTTTTTTCCTGGTAATCTTTAATAAAGATTTTTTTTTAATCATGTAAACGCTGGAAGCAGACATTACCTTAATATTTTAGGGAGAAACAGGTGTATTTGTCATGGTTGCTGGATGAGCTTTTTTATTTCTTTTTTGGGTCAGATCGTGGGGCCTGAACATTGGGCCTGGGCGCTGTCTCTCAGCTCTTCAGCTCAAGGCTAGCGCTCTACCACTTGAGCCACAGCACCACTTCCGGCTTTTTTCTTTTTGCTTATGTGGTGCTGAGGAATCGAACCCAGGGCCTCATGCATGCAAGGCAAGCGCTCTACCACTGAGCCACCTTCCCAGCCCCTGGATGAGCTTTTTGAAATAGGTTCCCCCTCATTCAAAGAAGGGACATTTTCAAGGATCCGCACGTAATCGATATTAATTCATGATTTCATTTAAAGTACTCAGAAGTAACGTGAAAGGAGGGTAGATACGTATTTCTCAGAGGACCTTCTGAGTTCCCAGCTAAACGCATGTGAGTAAAGAGTGAATCAGAGCACATTTCCATGGAGGGACGTGTCCATTTGCAGCCCCAGCGTCCGGCTGCCTGCCAGAGCCCCTCTCCGGCTTCCGTGTGCTGGACCTGAGATGGCCAGGGCAGGGCAGAGCACAGGCACCGCTGAGGACTGGAGAAGGGTTCTCATTTGTTAGTTAATTCCTCATTTAGCTCAACTATGCAATATGAATTGTCCAGTTGAGAGCTCTCAAAGAGACAGATAAACTTATCTGAAATTGTCTTTAAAAAGATTCATGAATTTAAATTACCTGCCCTCTGGGAGTAGCTACAATGGACCCAGAGACACCTTATAACTTTGATAAATCACTCACAAATTGAATTTTATTTAAAATGACTAGTACTTTCACATTATTAAATTAATTTTATTTTCCAAATTGTTCACTAAAAATGAGACCCCATTCTTTAATAGGATCAGATTCAAGGAAACGAAATTGAAGCCCAGAAGAGAGGAAAGATATACTGGGTATAAAATTTGTTTGTTGTCATGAAAAACACCCAACAGCTCACTTGAACCTATTTCAAAGAGAAGCTATTCAGATTTAATTAAAAATTAATGTTTGTCTTGATTTTTATAAATAATCAAATGACATTAGTGGAAGAAGATGTGAACCGGAAAGTGGTTGAATGAAGACAAAACACCAGAGGGGAAAGTCTCTGCTCTTATTTAGTTCTCAGTTAGATATTTACTTTAGATATTCTAATTTAGATAGTTAGCTCAAACTAATCCACCGTCCCTGAGCTGATAAAACTACGTCTGTGGACTGTCACCTCTGCCTCCCTTCTTGGACATTACCCTCTGCTTCTTTGAAATCCTGCGTGTGTGAGCTCACTGCTCACTTATCCATTCCTCTGATGGTGGCCAAGATGGGGTTTGCTCTAGACATCAGTGCTCAGCTCATTGCAAGAGATACCAGCCAAAAGCCAGTGGAGGGGCTGTCTTGTGACTCAAAGCTGGTCCATGATGCTCAGGCACCTTGCTTGGAAATCCTAGGTAAGATGCACCTGTTTTGAGAAGTTAATGTACAAACTCTTCGGAAAAGCAGACATTAGAGGTATGAGGAGAAGCTGCCTTGACTAACACTAGTTCGTAGAAATGACTGGAAACATTGGTTGCCACAGATCACGATGAGGTGTTAGGAGCCGTCTGTGAAGTGGGAGTGAAATGCATCCATCTCGAAGTCTTTTTACTGCAAGCAATCGTGTGGATAAAATACTTTCCTCCTCACCTCCCGCTTCCGAGACTCACTGGCAGGTGTGGGAGGCGTGCGGGGCTGGGGGCTTCCTATGTAGGCGGGTCAGGCCGGGAACTCCTCTGGGTCATCTTTCTGTCTTTGTTTCCATCCCCTCATTGTCTGTTTCCTAGAGAGAGCTGGTGTGAGCCCTGATTTGCTCAAGTCCCTGGACTTGCTCAGACCATCCTGTCCTGGGCAGGGTGCTGTCTGCATTATGTTTCTAATGTACATTCCCCTTGCTCTTCCTCCCTTGTGCTCTGGCTGCTCCTGGGTAAAAAGAAAGGATTCCGAGACAGAATTACTCAACCGAAAGAAATCGCTCACATTTGCAAGGAGAGGATGTTCATTTAACTACATTTTGATGTTTTGGAAAACATTTCTTTGTGTGTTCATCTTAAAACTACTTTCATTTGATCAGAAATTGATGTTAATTTTCACTACATAGTGCATTAGTGGCAACTGTGATTATATCACTTAAAGTCAACCTGTGGTTGGTTAGCCAATAAATAAACTTGCCGAACATAGGCCTATAATCCTAGCTCAAGAGGCTGAGATCTGATTAACGTGGTTCAAAGCCAGCCTAGGCAGAAAAGTCCATGAGGCTCTTATCTCCAATAAACTACTCAGAAAAAGCTGGAAGTAGCCTTGTGGCTCAAGTGGTAGAAGATGGGCCTTGAGCAAAAAAGAAGCTCAAGGGCATCAACCAGGCCTTGTGTTCAAGCCCTAAAGACCAGTACACACACACACACACACACACACACACACACACACACACACACACACACACACACACACTCACACCCACACATACACATCTCCACACCCCCCCCCACACTCACACACCACACCCCCCCCCACACACACACACTCACACACCACACCCCACACACACATACACATCCCCACACCCCCCCCACACACTCACACACCACACCCCCCACACACATACACACACACACATACACACACATACCACACACACACACTCACACACCACACACACACACCACACCCACACCCACACATACACACCCACACACACCCCCCACACACACTCACACACCACACACCCCCACACACATACACACACACACACACATACCACACACACACACTCACACACCACACCCCACACACACATACACACCCACACATACACACACATACCACACACACACACTCACACACCACACACACTCACACACACACACTCACACACCACACCCACACATACACATCCCCACACCCCCCCCCACACTCACACACCACACCCCCCACACACATACACACACACACACACACACACTCACACACACACTCACACACCACACCCACACCCACACATACACATCCCCACACCCCCCACACACACTCACACACCACACCCCCCACACACATACACACACACACACACACTCACACACCACACCCACACCCACACATACACATCCCCACATCCCCCCCACACACTCACACACCACACCCCCCACACACATACACACCCACACATACACACACATACCACACACACACACTCACACACCACACACACACACACACACTCACACACACACACTCACACACCACACCCACACCCACACATACACATCCCCACACCCCCCCCACACACTCACACACCACACCCCCCACACACATACACACCCACACATACACACACATACCACACACACACACTCACACACCACACACACACACACCACACCCACACATACACACCCACATACACCCCCCACACTCACACACCACACCCCACACACACATACACATCCACACATACACACACATACCACACACACACTCACACCACACACACACACACACACACACTCACACACACACACACACACTCACACACCACACCCACACCCACACATACACATCCCCACACCCCCCCCACACACTCACACACCACACCCCCCACACACATACACACCCACACATACACACACATACCACACACACACACTCACACACCACACACACACACCACACACACACCCCCACATACACACCCACACACCCCTCCCACACACTCACACACCACACCCCACACACACATACACACCCACACATACACACACATACCACACACACACACTCACACACCACACACACACTCACACACCACACACACACATACACACCCACACACCCCCCCCCACACTCACACACCACACCCTCCACACACATACACACCCACACATACACACACATACCACACACACACACTCACACACCACACACACACACCACACCCACACCCACACATACACATCCCCACACCCCCCCCACACACTCACACACCACACCCCACACACACATACACACCCACACATACACACACATACCACACACACACACTCACACACCACACACACACACACCACACCCACACCCACACATACACACCCACACACACCCCCCCCACACACTCACACACCACATACCCCCATACACATACACACACACACCACACACACACACTCACACCACACACACACACATACACACGCACACACACACACACACACACACATACCACACCACACATTAGTGATCTTTTCTTTTTTTTTTTCCTTTTTTGGCCGGGCCCCAGGACCTGGACACTTCTCTCAGTCTGTTTGTGACTTGAGCCACAGTGCTAATTCTGGCTTGTTTTGTAGTTTATTGGAGATAAGAGTCTCATGGATTTTCCTACCTGGGTTGACTTCTAGCAGTGAACCTGAGATCTCAGTCTCCTGAGCATCTAGGATTACAGGCGTGAGCCACTGGTGCCCAGCTACATTATTGATCTTTTGATGTCTATGAACCTTGTTGATTATGAAACATTGCTTAATTTGCTTTTATACTTTAGAATTTAACATTATATTAGAAACCACTGATGTGTCTGCCTGCGTGTCTTTAACAGACACGTTGGCTTCATGGAGTGTGACACCAGTATCCAGTCCAACTGGAATGGAATCTATAATTTTTGAAGACCCGTTTGTTCTCCCCCTCCTCATTCTGTCACCTTCATGAATTGTTAGCTGTGATATTCTTTTCAGGGCCTCTAATGCCAGCTGTTATGAGAGAATCCCAGCTCAGTGTCATCTACAGCTTGATTTATCATACATAGATAAAAGACATTGAATCTGCTTTGACTTCATTGTAATTAATTTCCCTCATATTCCTGGTGTTCAATTCATCATTTTAGCATTTCATTTTATAAATCTTGGAAGATGTTTTTTCAGATCTATTTCTGTGTACACATAGTGCTGTAAATACTCAGTTGTGGCTGCTAAGACTTTTTGTTCTAAAACTGTTACTGCTGTGTGTGTGTATTTGTGTGTGCCACTCCTAGGATTTGAAATCTGAGTCTGGTACTTTATATGAGCTTTTTTTTTTTTGCTCGAGACTAGTGCTCTACCACTTGAGCCACAGCTCCACTTCTAGATTTTTGGTAGCTAATTTGAGATAAGAGTCTTACGGACTTTCCTGCCTGGGCTGGCTTTGACCCAGGATCCTCAGATCTCAGCCTCCTTAGTAACTAGAATTATAGATGTGAGACACTGGCACCCAGCTAGCTTTGTTCTCCCTTTCAATTGCTTTATTTCTTCTTCCTCCTCTCTCACTTTCTTTCCTTCCTCTCTCTCTGTCTTTCTTTCTCTCTCTTCTTATACCCACTCAATTCTGACCATCATGTTTTCCTGGTTTTGAACGAGGGGCGTGTCCAGATGCTTTCTGAGAAGGGTGGATGGATGGAAAGTGAGGAGGGCCAGGCTGGGGTGTAGACCCACATCACCTCCTCAGACAGGAAGTTCACGGCCGTCTTGTTTTGCTTTACGCACATGCATTAGTTGTGTAGTGGACTTCATTGTGATATTTCTATACATTCACACTATATGCCTGTATAGACTTCTCACTTTTCCTCCTCCCCCTCACACTTCTTAAAACAGCTTCAGCAGGTTTCTCTTTCCTGTTTTCATAACTGTATAAACCCTTCGACCATATTTGTGCTCATTTACTCTCTCCAATAGTCATCTCCCCCTCACTAGCACATTTCCCCAAGTAGGAACTACTCTCCTTGCTGTAGTGTGTGTTAATTGTTCAGGTAGTTACACGCTGTTATTACACACAGGCATATATTTATAGTGCTTTAATCCGAGTCTTTCTAGCTCTTGTATCCCCCACGCCTCTCACATCACTGTTTCCTCCTGGTGGAAGGATGATCCCGTTGAGTGTCTACCTCACGGAACCGCTGCACGGAGAGACGGGAGCGAGGCAGCATCTGCTCCGGGGCCGGGCACTTCTCCCCCACCAGCACTGGTCAAGCGCAGTGGCCTCTGCCTTCTTGTTTATCTGCAGAGTGATCGTGCTGCCAGTAGCTGAAGCTGAGGGTTGGGAACAGAGCGTTCACTTTCCCTAAAACGCTTCCCAATGTTGCCTCTTATGTGATGCGCGTGGTTATGTGAGCAGCAAGCGCATTACTCACCACATGGACACCAGTGGCTCACTACGCATGGTCACGCAGGGCCTTCGCTCTACTAACCATCCTCACGGAAGCTCACTCACGTGCTGGACAGCCGTCCACCACTCAGACCTGTATCTGAAGTGATGGATCTTGTGGTCATACGGCCTGTCAAACCAGCTTGTGAAGTCACTTGGTGTAATGAGATGTGACCCACTAGAGAGCATCAATTACTAGAGAGATTTATTGTGACAGACATTGGTAGAATGTGTGGTGTTCCCACTGGACGCCACTGATTAGTATAAAGAGGATCAGGTTCCATCTCCATAAGGAGAGACCGGAGCTTGTGTAATGATAAATAAGAAAAAAAACACAAAAAACGAGTGCACCATAAATCAGAGAGAGCACACACCATGCATGCATGCACACACACATGCACACACGTATACAATTCTCTACTGTGGGACTCAAGGTAGATGCTCCTGCCGACGGTCACACACAGTGTGGTTGATTCCATGTGGAGCGGAATTTGCACCTTTCTCAGTGGTGACACATCGTTAAATGTGCCACGTTGCTACTTAGAGACATTTCCACATCTTTTTGAGAGCTGTGCCTGAGGCAGACTGGAGGTAAAATGCCACTCAGTGGAACCCAGGCTCAGAGATGGGCAGCTATGAGGTCTTCCCACTGTCTCAGAATCCAGTACCATCTGAGGAGACAGAAAGCCAGTTCTCTGTATCCTGCAAGAGGTGCGATACAAAATCCACAGCCTCTTTAGACTCTGATGGTAACACGTTAGGATAATGTGGATGGCTCTGGAAGTCATGGAGCTCACCAGTGACAGGATAAGAAGCTGATGCCCCAAGGCACCCTCTCAGAACCCCACACTCTGGAGCCGGGCTTGATCCCATCAAAGTCAGGTCAGACGTGGCTGGGCTGAGTTTGCACAGTGGATCGCACACTCTTGTCCAGAGATGGCTTCTTTGAGAGCAGGTGAGAGTAAGGCATGTGCTTCTACTCGAAGCCCTGTAACAGATTTTTGACAGGAGAGTTGAAGGAAAGGAGTGATCAACTCTCCTTTCAACTAATGGTGCTGTCGCCATAGAAGACTTGTAGAAATCAACTTGTAAAAAAATACTGGAGTAAAAATATATAAATAACAACTCCTTAAACTGTATGCCTAAGCAAACGTATTTTTAATAAGGATGACACATTCACCTGTAAAATATAAAAGTAAAAAACTTGCAGACAGATCAAAATAAATCTGAATTTGAGATTAAGTGAATAATTCTTAGAGATGAGAGTAAAATCATGATCTACTAAAAATTTAATTTGGACACCATCACAATCTAATATTTTTGTTCTTTGAATGTTCAAAGCAATCTTAGTTTGGAGACAACATTTGTAAACCGTGTATCTGGTAAAGAACTTAAATATATATAAATAACTTTCAAAATTACATTAATTTTATATTTAACAGAACTTCAAGATCCACCTAGAAAACTCTTAGTTCTTACATACACTCTCAAGAAAGTAGTGGAATAAAAAAACAGCATACAAATAAATATATTAGTAGCTTTTCTACTCTTTCTAGAAAAAGAAGTCAGAATAGCAATACCGCAGCATTAACCTCATTAAACTAAAACACTTAAGCATATGTGTGCCCAAAGTTGTAAAGACTTCTACAGTGAAAACTATAAAACCCTGAAGAAAGAAATTAAAGAAGACATTAAACGACAGGAAATGTCCCATGTCCCTGAGAAACCATACACATGATTGTTAAAATGGTTAAAGTTTCAAAACGCGCATACAAATCCAATGCAATTTCTATCAAAATTCCAATGACATCTTTTGTGGAAATATGAAGAACAATATTAAAACTCACATGGCATTGCAAAAGACCGAAGAGCCAATGTGATCCTTAACAAATTGAACAATGCTTGAACTATCCCAATACCTGGCTTCAGACTATACCACAGAGCCATGGTAACAAAACCAGCAGGATACTGGAACAAAAGCAAACAAAAATGGAGATAAGAGTCCTTCCAATGAATGGTGCTGAGAAAATAGAAATCTACATGTCGATAACTAAAACTAGATCTTTCTCTCTCACCCAATACAAAGACTCCAAATGGATTCAAGACCTTAATCTCTGACTTGAAATGCCGAAACTACTGGAGGGAAGGTACGTGAGGATGCGGGCACAGGCAGGGAGCAGCGAGGGCAGGAAGGCAGTCATGGGGAAGGGGCTTGAGAAAGCAAGCAGATCGTGGCAGTTGTATATTTTTAAGAGTTAAGAGAGAAATGAAATCTGGCCTTGGAGCTCATCCCTGAAAATTCTAGCTACAGAGATCCAGAGGATCACAATTTGAAGCAACTCCAGACAGAACAGCCTTTAAGACTCCATCTCCAAAATAACAAGCAAAAGCTTACTGCAAGCATGGCTCTGGTGGTAGAGTGCTAGCCTAGGGTACTCGGAGACCCTGAGTCCATACAGTGGCACAAGCAAAGCAAATGGGTTAATAAATAAAACCAAGACAAAGGGAGCTGCAAGACCTAGAGTTCAATTCTCAGAAAGAGAGAAGGGGGAGAGAGAGAGAGAGAAGGGAGAGAGAGAGACAGAGAGAAAGAGAGACAGAGACAGACAGAGACAGAGAGAGACAGAGAGAGATAGAGAGACAGAGAGACAGAGAGAGAAAGAGGAAAAGAGACAGAGAGACAGAGACAGAGACAGACAAAGACAGAGAGACAGAGACGGAGACAGACAGAGAGAGACAGAGAGACAGACAGAGACAGAGAGGGAAAGAGGGAAAGAGACAGAGAGACAGAGACAGAGACAGACAGAGACAGAGAGAGATAGAGAGACAGAGAGACAGAGAGAGAAAGAGGAAAAGAGACAGAGAGACAGAGACAGAGACAGAGAGACAGAGACGGAGACAGACAGAGAGAGACAGAGAGACAGAGAGACAGACTGAGACAGAGAGGGAAAGAGGGAAAGAGACAGAGAGACAGAGAGACAGGGAGACAGGGAGACAGGGAGAAAGGGAGGAAGGGAAGGAAAAAGGAAGGAAAGAGGAAAGAAGGAAGAAAGCAAGGAAGGAAGGAAGGAAGAGGGGAAGGGAGGGAGGGAAGGAGGGAGGAATAGGTTAGCTTGCTTACTTGTAGGAGACGTTTTTGCATATGTATATATCAAAGTAGCATGCTGTAACTCTCAAGTACACACAGTAAGAAAAGGGTCTGAATCTTAGTTTCTGTTGGACATTGCGGCGCCTTCGCCTATTACCAAACAACAATATTCTCGCTGCATTGCTATCTTCTTGGTAAAGCTGTACCTATTGTGTGGTTTGTATTTTGATTTCTGGAATGAAATGTTGGGCTCAAAAGTTTATTGACAAGGATCGTAGAATTGACCGCAGACCTGTGTGTGTGGCAAATACGTGCTTGTGTTTTTTGTGTGTGCACATCAGGGAAGCCAGGTTCTTAGATAATTTATAGTAGGGTTCTAGAGACTCTGGCTAAGTTATTGCCTAGTGTTACTTAGAATTCAAGCGCTGAGTTCAAGAAACAGTGCTATGTCTATACCATGCCTATCATTCTAGGTCTAGATCATACAGTGGACTTTGCTATTGGATTGTTCTATGTCCTTAAATACACTGCAGCTGGCATCTTCATCAGGACCACCATGACTACCACCATCATCATCACCACTACCACCACCACTCCATCACCACCACCATTACCAATCTCCACTATCACCATCATCACCACCACCACCACCATCGTCACTAATATCACCATTGCCACACCGCTATCCCTACTACCATCACCCTCGCCAGGATCACTGCCTAAAGACCCCTTGCTTCACCCTGCTCTGTGTCCCTTCTCTCCATCACACATGCATGTCTTCTCTGAAGTACATACTTCAATGTCTCTTCCACACTTACAAAAATCCGCTGCAACAGATTCTCCCACTCAGAAACCTAGGTGTTGTTTCCATTTCCAAATTTATCTACGTAGACATTGCCTGAGGAATAAAAGAAAACAAGTAGAACAACGGGAAAGAACATCAAGGCATGTGTAAAAGTCCATGTCGATACATTCCTCTTCGCTGGTTGAAATAGTCTCTTACTGACAGGAAGCCACATTGAGGCAAACGTAGGGATTGTGGACAGTTGGGGTCCAGATGTTAAGATTGTGACGCAATATTCACGATTTTAGGATGGTCAGAGTGGAAGCCTCCTCCTTGTGTGCAAAGGGCAAATACTAGCTCTTAGATGCTGCCACTTCAGAGTTTCCCTCGAATTTAAATATACACTGACGTCTGTTTTCTACAGTTTCATGAAAATATTCCCTAATGGAATGCCCTGTCACCATTCCTTCTACCATGTTTTATCTTCTTCCTTTTCCTTGTCTTCTACTCTGTGGGAAAAACTCGAAGCTCTCCCTCCTAGCAGTGACCTCATCACTAAGTGTGCTGCACCATGAAAGCAGAAACTCGAAACCCCCTTGATTGAAGGAGAGGTTGCTTCATGGTGTGTGAAGTTGAACAGAAGCTGGTTTAAAAGTGAAGCTTGGCTGCCTAACTGGTCTGAAGGCAGCATTCATGCGAATAAACCTGGAAACTCTTAACAAAAGTAGCTATGAATGTTCTTGAATATTGAGCTGTTTATTCTTTAATGATGCACACACACATACACATAAACACTTTCTCTTAAATGTCCTTTTGTAAAAATGATGTTCAAAATATACTGAAGAAAACTAAGAACCACATTTTGATAGATGAGAATGAACACTTCAAGCAGCAAGTGGCTTTCCAACGGAGGCTTTCTCTTGAGTGCCTGTTTGAATCCACCTACAGCTACAGCTGAAGTCTTACATTGCTTTGTAAGAATCAACTTGGCTTGACTGAAAGGGAGAAAGCTCGGGATGGGTCAGCATCCACAGGGGACAGCAGGCCAGGGCGGGGCCTTCCCCGAAGCTGTAGGCCAGGCTGGAGGCTCCCGTGCTCGGGGGCAGCTTCCTGACTTCCTGGGGTTTGAAAAGGATCACAGCAAAGGTGACAGGAGACAAGACTGAAGTCACACTGGGTGGTTTTGAGCAAGGGCTGGGCGCTGAGCAGAATACCAAGAGTCCCTCATTTGTCAGGATTCACATCTTTAAATCAACGTTACAGCTAATTCATACGGTGTCCTCTGAGTGCCCTGGTAGACTGTTCCAGAAAATTCATGCAAGATTCCTGCCACACAGTCATTAAAAAGACACATATCCCCTCCCCCCATTCTCTGCTAACTTTCCAAACTGAAATCCAGTGACTTACAACTTCCATTCCTGGGGCAACAGCAGTGTTTGTCAGAGCTTACAACTGGACTTAGGAGGTTCTCCCTTTACAATATCTGTAGTGGAGGAAAATTGAATGAACATCTGTACCTGTGCTCAGATACTATGTCAGGAGATAGGAAATTAGCTGTCACGACAAGTCCATAAAGCCTTAACACACTATTTATCATGCCGAGTTTATACAGCACATAAACCGTGGGAAGATGATCTAAGCCAGGACTCTCTGGAGGACAGCGTGCGCGGCGGTGGTGAGCGGTGGGTGGGTTCAACCATTTCCCTGTCAGGCACCTGGCTGTCCATGCACACGACCTGACCATCCAGTCACACGCTCACTTTCAGGAAAGAGGACCTTCTCTTTAGTTTTTCATCTTTTTATTTTATCTTCTATTAAAGGTTCATTGACAAATGTTTCAGTGAAAACTGTATTTTCTTAGCAACCTCTAATTTGAACATGATAAAGGGCACTTTCGATGAAGGGCTACATTGGTGGAAAAATGTGAGAGCAAATAAAACCTCCCACTCCCCAAAGATCTTCAAGCTATTGTCCACCATTTCCCCATTGCTTGAGAGTTGTGTGGATTCCCACGGAGTCCAAATCTCTAGGCTAGGGTTGATAAATGTGAGAGCTTTTTTTCACCGTAAGGATTAATGAAGATACTAGGTCACACATCGAAAGATTCTCTTTGCTCTCTTCAGAGCTGGGTGCATACGTCCCTTGAATTTCAAGATCCACCAGGATACTGGAAGAAAAGGTAAGTTCTGTACTTGAAACTTAAAAACAAGTATCCGGCTGGGTGCTGGTGGCTCATGAGTGTAGTGGAGAGTATACACTGAGATCTGTAGGATCAGGGTTTAAAGCCAGCCCAGGCAGAAGACACTGCTTGACTCCATATTAATTAACCGGCAAAAGGCTGGTTTGGAGGTATGTCTCAAGGGTAGCATGAAGTTGGGAGCAAGCAAGTTGAGCACATGGGAGGTCCTGAGTTCCAGCCCAGGATTGGCTAGATAAGCAAGCATTCTGTGTATTGATTACGGGACAAACTCTTGGGTCTGTCATTTTTCAGGTCAGATTCTCATCTATTATGAGCATGACTCGGGGTCCTGAGGCATGGTCTGGGGGAGGAGGGTGGCAATTGGTTTGCAGACATCCATTAGAAGTCAGGCTTGCAGATATTCCTAATAAAGAATCCAGGGCAAAAATATATGTCTCCATATAAATCCTTTACCAACTAATTTGTAGCAGTACGATGACTTGACTTATAGTTATTAAAGAGGTGACTTACACTATGACCTAAGGTTATAAAGTAGACTATTTGAAATATGGACATTAAAGCCACTGCTATAGATAATACTGCTCACTGTCAATTAATATCATGTCATGAGCAGCTATTTATCCACAACATGAGATGATCCCAAAGAACCAGAGGGTTCAAAATGGAGCTACTGTTTCACCATGGCTGCCTCTTCCTCCCCTCAGCCTTGGGATTCTCTGCAGGATCCTTCCCTGCGATTCTGCCTCCGACACAGAGGACAGGAACAGCTCCATTGCTCTTTCTGTGTGTTTGCTTTCACCACCAAGCCAGCAAGTGGTGCTCACTCTCCTATGATGTGGAAATGCGGGTCTCATACTACTTTAGATGTTTCTATGTGTTGCACTAATGCGGTAGGCAGAGCTAGGTTTGGATGCCCGTTGATGGCTTCTAAACTCAGCTCTGAGGATGTTCTTTTCCAATGATTCTCATTTTTTTTGCTTTATTTTAATTTTTTATTTTTTGTGAACATACTGTACAGAGGGGTTACAATTACATAGGCAAGATAATGAGTACATTTCTTATCAAGCATTGCAGCCTCCTCCTTTTTCCTCCTTTGTTTACCCTTCACATCCGTTCCCAGCCTACCCCCACTCCCCCACCCAATCCCCCCCCACCACCAAAGTTGTAAAGTTCGTTTTCGACACGACAACTTGTACTTCTCATTGTTGCAACAGGTCCACCTGTATCCTTAAATGACTTGTTTTTCCCCATCTCCTCCTCAAATTATACCGACATCAAATATAGTGAAAGCAGGGGTTATACTGTGGGGGAGGGACATACAAAGCAACAAAGAAATAATCTTATAAATGCGTTAGAAACAAATGCATGAAAGGAAAAAAAATTTGAATACTTATCTTAGGGTTCATTTCCCTAACATCAATTTAACTGACCTTTTCTGCTTGACTCAGACATGTACTAGTTATTGCAAATAAGGGAAACGATGGGATCTATGTTTCTTTGGGCTTGGCTTACTTCACTTAATATAATTTTTTCCAAGCCTTTCCATTTCCTAACAAATGGGGCAATGTCATTCTTTCTGATGGAAGCATAGAATTCCATTGTGTATATATACCACATTTTCTTGATCCATTCATCTACTGAGGGGCATCTGGGTTGGTTCCATATCTTAGCTATGGTAAATAATGCTGCAATAAACATAGTTGTGCTGGTAGCTTTAGTGTGGTCTTGTTTGTAAACATTTGGGTAAATGCCCAAAAGTGGGATTGCTGGGTCATAGGGGAGCTCTATGTGAAGTCTTTTGAGGAACATCCATACTGCTTTCCAAAGTGCTTGAACAACTTTACACTCCCACCAGCAATGAAGTAAGGTTCCCTTCTGTCCACATCCCCTCCAGCATCTGTTGTTATTAGCATTCTTGATTATAGCCATTCTAACTGGGGTGAGGTGGTATTTCAATGTTGTTTTGATTTGCATTTCTTTTATGGCTAGGGAGGTTGAGCATTTCTTCATGCGTCTATTGGCCATCCTTCTTTCTTCTTCAGAGAAGTTTCTCTTTAAGTCTTTAGCCCACTTATTTATTGGGCAGTTGTTTCTTTGAGGATTTGTTGTTGGGGGATTTAATTTTTTGAGTTCCAAGTATATTTCAGATATGAGAGCCTTGTCCGTTGTATGGCTAGTGACGATCTTTTCCCACCAATGGTTATCATTTTAACTGTACAAATTTATGGATTTTATAAATTTCAAAAATGTGTTCCAATGTGCTAATATGATTGCTTCCTACCTCATGTAATGCTCAAATCAGGGTCCTTAGCATTTCTATGAAAAAATATTTCAATTTTTGCTGAATGTAACTGTCATATATAATGATGTCATCATAAATGATGCAAACATGACCCTTTGAAATTTCCTATAACTAAACAAAAAATCTCAACTAACTTTCCAATACCTTTCACAAGCAAGCTTACTAGAGATGATTTTTCTCCCTCTAAAATAATCAATAAGTAACACAGGAAAGAGAAAATAGTCAATTCAACATAAAGTAGTAGACTATGTGGCTGGAATTTCTTTGTTGTTAGTAAATATAATCATGAATAGGTTGATTGCATCTAAATCTAGTCACCTCCAAGTGTCATGAACCAGCTGTAATGAGATATTGAAGTCAAGGGCCAGAAAAAAGGGAGACAAGAAGCCAACTTTGAAATTATTCAATCCCAAAATGAAGCCACAGTACAAAAACTGTATCAATCACATTATTCATCAAAAAATGAAGTCACTTTCTCATGATGCAAAAGTCCTTTCTACCACTGGCAGATAAAATAAATTGATCTGAAAATACATTTGTTTTCAGTGTGTGTAATATAGGTAATGAATTTTAGAATCTGCACAATGCTTGGAAGTTTGTGCTTATGTTTGGAAATCACCTTTGAGTACAAAACAATGATTGCACAGGGTGTGATGGTACCTGCCTTTGATCCTAACCCTTGAGGGCCTGAGAACAGAGAATCTGAGCCACGCTGGGCTACATAGCAAGACCTGCCTCGAGAAATACATGCAGACTCTGTCAGTATTTATTGACTTCGGTAGGTAAGTGCATGATTGAAAACTTATATACACACATGCACAGCATTCATGAGATGTATAGTTGTGGTTCTTAAGTTCAACCCTTTCTCAGTCAAAATAATCTGGACCTTGGTCTTTCCTTCTTAGCCTCTAATATCTGTCTCTAGAGCAAGGAAGGAAAACCCACCAGGAGCTCCACACCCAGCCCACATGTTCTCACACACCTCCACACGCTGCCTGCAGCCAGGCGCTCTTCTGCATGAGTGGCTGCTCATTGTCTTGTAAAATGTGACAGAAGACAGAGCCAGCCATTAGAGAGGTGGGTGAATGGATCTGAGCATTCAGCTTTGCCTGCTGATGTCCCCTTCCTTTGGGGTGAGGATTCCCTGTTAGAGCACTCCTGGGGCTAACACTACCCAGACCCTCCGCGATCACTCACATGAAGAGTGCCTCCTTGGCTATTAACTCCATGGGGTTCAGCTGGAAGGTCCCTCCTGGAGTCTGCCCACGCAGTGCCACTTAAGGAGATGTGGAGGATGGAAGGGAACAATGTGGAGGATGCGAAGGAGAGCAGCGGGAAGGGGACTGGCCTCGCAGCTCTGGCTCTGGCTCTACCAGGCATCTAGAGGGATTTCCCTTTACAATCCTCAGACCTGGCTCTGTGTTCCATGCCATGTTTCCCTTGTGTTCTCTGGAAACGGACAAAATGGCCTAATCTGTTACATTCTCTCATTTTCATGGGCCTGTAACATAATAGTCAGTTTTCAGTGTACTCAAACTGAGTGTTGACTCTTTGTGGTGTTGGATAACGCTTCCATAAACATCATCATGCTTTTGACCCCACTAACAGCTGCCTTATTATGGCTCGAGAGAAATACCGGTTTCCCAGGGCCAGGGCTGAACGGTATCTATCTACCCTCTACCCGTGCACTGCCTTCCTCCAAGGTGACATGCTTGCTTCCAGCCTCTCCTAACTCTAGGGAGATCTGATGGTTCGTCCTTGGCTTGGTTCAATTTGGTTTGAGATCAGAAACTGGCATAGGAAAAAATGAGTCACTGTTTAGGAAATCCGGAAACATATCCCAGATTGTCTCCTCTGTATAATCTAGACCTAAGTAAGAAAATGAATGATGTGAGTGCATGTAAAAGCAGGGTGTTGGTGAGGGGAGAAGGTGGCACAAACAGTGGAACTCTTTTCACCAGCAATTCTTGTTCTAGAGTCTACTTTACGGGCCCAGTGTCAAACGTGACGTTACAGTGGAGACTGCCCCTCTGGAGGGCGAGCCTACCATTGATCAGGCCGCAGGTGACTCGTGGTAGAGTCTTGACTGCTCCGCTTCAATGACATCAGCTACTTTTATAAACTATATAAAATATGCGAAGGAAAACATTTATGTGATGTTATGCTATACTCGATGGAGTATTATGCAGCCATGAGGAATATGAAATCATGCCCTCTGCAGGAAGAAGGATGAAGGTTAGAGGTCTGGTTTTCCAGTTCATCGGTAAACATCTCTGATTCGATGAACCGAGGATATGAAAACACCAGAGGCAAAGTTGTTTCTTCAACCCAGTTAAACTTTATCAAGAAGGCGTTCTCCCCAACCGCATTTTCTCAGCACACACGGGCCCTCATCCGTGCTGTATTCAAGGAAGGCCTGCTGCTCTTCTTTCTGTCCCCAGCCATGTACTTGTGGTACCGCCTGCTGGTCGGTCCTCTCCTTCTTCACTATGGTCACCTCTGGAGAGCACTTGGACCATGAATACACGCTGGAGCTCCTCCCACAGAGCAGCTGTGCAGGCATTGCCAGCAGCCATGGGAAGGCACAATTCTGGATGCATCCTTGCAGCACTCGCACACTTGCAAGGCCCCACAAGAACCAGGCCTTGTTTCCTCTGCATTGATGACTCACAAATGGAGGTAGACATCCCCCTCCTTAGGACTCCTACGGCCACAGGGGAAACACTTACTTTGGGCTAGAAAACCTGGATTTTTTTCTTAAGTGTCTGGTAATCTTATTGGAAACATCTCTCTCACCTGGCTTTGTGTCTGGTGATCTTATTGGAAACATCTCTCTCACCTGGCTTTGTGTCTGGTGATCTTATTGGAAACATCTCTCTCACCTGGCTTTGCGTTCGGTGTTCTCGAACTTCATAACTTTATCACAGCACAAGCTGTGTCCTCCTTTGCTATTGCAGTGATTTTTTCCATGTGTTTTGCTCACACGCTAACAGAGGGAGATAGCCCTTCCTGACGACAGCTGAGATCTCTGGATAAAAGTACATTCTCATCCGCTTTAGATAAAAGGGAAGGGGCAGGGGTAGTCAGAAATCTTCTGGTTGCCAATCAGAAAATCCGATGTGGAAGAAAGCGTGGAAGGCGTGCATGGGGTCACACAGGTAAGGGTGGAGGGTTAGTTGCCTGGAGGTAAACAGGGGACCGGCTCCTGTGTCCTCGGTCTGTTTCCCGGCATCTTCCCATGTGGAGACAACGCTGGATTCAGGCTGTCGCAGAGTTCTCTCTCTTCATTGTCGTCTCTTACTCCAGCCCCTTCTTGGGCTTCCCTTCATGTGCTCTCTATGTAGTCCTTGGAGGTGTGGTGGGAGAGCTCTCGAGTCCTTGGAGGTGTGGTGGGAGAGCTCTCGAGTCCTTGGAGGTGTGGTGGGAGAGCTCTCGAGTCCTTGGAGGTGTGGTGGGAGAGCTCTCGTTGGTGAGACTAGAACTGGTCCCTAAAGCCTTCAACGTTGGCTGGATTTACCATTCCCAATCCACCCTAATGCAGGGAGGGTAAAGTGCAAAACAACAACAACAACACATACACACTCCTGTATGCACACACTGTACACACTCATGTACACACACACCCATACAAACAGGTGCACACACTTATGTAAACACACTGCATACTCGCATGCATACCCTCAGATAAACATTAAATACAAATATAAATATTACTGTCTGTTATGATTAAGTGTCACGGTTATTAAATTTTGCATTTAGCCACTCTTACTAGTTTTCAATTTTCTACAAAGACTGATTCATTCAAAAATACTGAATTTGGGGACCTCATTAAGACTTGATGCGTTAATTTTATATGTACAAGTGACAGTGTATTTCAAAGTAATCCGAATTCCAACTTTCATGCGTACCGATCATTTTATCATCTACATTTGAACACGAAGGAAAGGCACCAAAGACTGATCCTTCACTCACCTAAACCATGATTACAAATTGGCCACTGCCGCCTTGTTGTGTCTCTCCATCTTTGCCTTTCTCCAATGCACAGTGGTTTGTAACATTGTGTGGGGGGAGGGGGATGGGGTGTGTCACACAGACCTGATCAGTCAGAGCATTTAAGCTGGGGGAAGTGGAGAGATCTCCACAAACCACTTAAGCACGCTCATTATTATGGCTATTGCTACCTCCGGCCACTGGAGACTTTATAATTTAGTCAACATTATGCAGTTTGAAGTGTTTCATGTTCTGCATGGGAGCAAGCTGCAATTCAAATATCAGTGGCCATGAAAAATATGCACATACGTTTAGTAGGGAAATCTCCAGCGGGACAGCCCAGGAGATGGGCATATGTCGGCACCGTGTGATGGAGACTTTCGGTGAATTAATCATCCGGACATAGTTTATCACCATTTTCCATTTTGCCAGCAACATCGTCCCTTCATTTGTTGGAGATGCTTATTATACATGCAGGTCCTGGAAAGAGAGTAAGGCCATCATGGCCTCCGATGCTTAAATGCAACAGGGCTTCTTTCTTGTGTTTGGATGGAGACGGAGTCCACACGGTGCAGCCATTCTGATTGCAAGAGAAATTGCTTAGTTTATCTAGTTTAGGGAATTGTGCCTCCTTCTCCCAGCTACTTTATTACATCAATTACCACAAACCACCCTCTTGTATAATTTATGGGGGAGAATCCAATTTCACTGAGATCATCTTTTAACTGGAAGACATTCTTTGTTCATATGCATCCACATGTTAAAATGTTTATTGCATTTTGGAGGAACACTTCATTTTCTGTGCAAATTTAAACATCTGGCTCCACATGCAACCTGTGTGATTTGTTTGCTTGCTTCAGTGTTGCAGGGTCTGCATGCCATCCAGACAGGGCGCTGGTGAGTGGAATGGCTCACCTTCAAAGCACGGGGAGCAAAAATGCCATTTTGGAAATGGATTCCTAACACCTTAGCGCTGTGGGTGAAGGTGCCTGTCAGACTCCCGGCCATGGTCACGCCATTGGTGGTTGTGTGGGTTAGAAGCCCCGACATGTAGGGCTATTGGTAGCAGTAGGGGTGTAAACCAGACCAATTGCTTCTGACACTTAAAAAGGATTTTATTGACAGTTGGAAGCACGTTGGGAATTTGAACAGAGTGCTTTTCCATCTGTAATACTTGGTGTGATCAAAGATCACAGGGCAGCCCCAGATTAGCAGGAAGGAGGCTGCAGTTGAGGCTGGCACTCCGCACAGAGTGAGGGCTCGGCTTTGAGCCCCACTAATCCGCATCTCGATCTAAGTGGAATTTACTGTAATGGGGGTAGACTACTGCCAATGTGTGCTTTAAAGACTCCTAAAATAGATAATAGTATAGCATGGCTTTAAATTTCCTTCTACAGTTAAATCTTACTTTCTCTTTTTTCCATTCATAGGTTGCTTTACTGTTCCCTCACAGTCCTTTGAACTCTCTGCATTTACAGACGTCATGCATGGCGATGTTGGACAAGGGAGGTCACTCTGCCTTCCTTCCCCGAGTGTGCCAGGCACAGGTGTCTCAGATCAAATCACAATGCTGCAGGTTCAAGTGGAGAGTTCCAGACCCAGGTCTCTCTCAGGCTCCAGCCCTGCTCCTGTCCCTTACCTGCCTCCCTCTCTTCCTTCCCCTTGAGACTGTGAATGCTTTATATCCACATGTACACCCGTACATTTATTTATAAAATGCTAATCATGTCTTTTATATGCCATTAGCCTGTTCAATAAACCTTCATTTCTACCTCTGTTAAATTCATCTCTCTCTCATGCAGTATGTAAAAACTGCAGACTCAATAGAAAGCAGAGTACTGACGGTATGCATTTTGCTTTTATTGTAGGGGAAGCAGAAACTACAAAAGGAAGGACATTTGGGTTCTCTTTGGGGACACTGAGGCAAAGTAGGGAAAAGAGGTTTCCCCTAATAGCAGATGAAAGAGATATATGAACCACAAACTAGACCAAATGCTTGGCCCAAGTCTGGTACTTGCATAGTACAGGGAGTTCCTCCAACTGGGGAAGCTGGGAAGGGGACAGGGAGAGGTTTAGATTAAGGAGCTATTGCTGCACTCACAATTCATTTTCCTGTGGGTAACTGGACTGCCTGCATGCCACCCTGAGTCTCAACTTGGACTTGAACCTGCCCATGGCATGAGCTACGCATCCAGGCCTGATCCAACTCTCTTTCCCACAACAAACTCAAATCACACACTGTCAATATACAGAACCCACACAGATGCCTTTGACTTTGGAAGAAATGCATCCACAAACCACACACGCACAGAAGATTTTGTCTTAGGAAACATGCTCTTGAATATTTCTAAGGCCTCTGAGGAAATAGAATGCAAAGAAGGATTTAAAAACAATCGAAGGAAAACACACACACACACACACACACACACACACACACACACACACACACACACACAAATTACCTGTATGTGTCCCTAGACTTTATTTGTACTATTAATAAAGAAAATCCTAGGATTTAACTTTTTATAGTCTAAAGTATCCTTTATAATACTCAAATACTTTCCAATGTACAGACAAATGAAGCTGAAGACATGAATATAAATAAAACAATTAAGAAATTATTTTTCATCCGGGAAGGAAAGTCCATATGACTCTTGTCTCCAATTAACCACAAGAAAGCCTGAAGCAGCAGTGTAGCTCAAGTGGTAGAGCGCTTCCCTGGAGCTGAAGAGCTGAGGGACAGTGCCCAGGCCCAGAGTTCAAGCCCCATGACCGACAAAACAAAAACAACAACAACAAAAACAAGAGAAATTATTTTTCTAAAAGCTAAACATTTTCCTGGAATCTTGTTAGTTTGGAAGGGACATGGTCCTCGATCCTCTGAACCCATTGCTCCAGGGCTCTCCCTGGCTTTGGCTTCAGTTCCCTATGAGGGTCATGTCTCAGAGCCAGCAGATGCTCTCCTGAGAGGTCTTCCAAATGGAGTCTGATCTGACATAGCACTTTCTGGATGTGTACTCTACTGTGCTTCTTTCAGATGGAATTTCTCCAAGAAGCTGGTGTTTCTAGCAAGCACTAAGTCTCACCTTTACTCTTGGCCAAATTTTATTTGACTTCATGTCCCAAAGAAAAATCCCATGAAACTCCTTCACACACACACACACACACACACACACACACACACACACACACACATGTCCTATCAATGTATTTCACAACAATTTCATTGTTGTGAAGGCATTTAAAAATATTTTTATTGTAAAGATACTGTGCAGAGGGATTACAGTTACACCAATAAGGTTTCCTATTGAGCATCATTACACCCTCCTTTGTTTTCCCCCTACCATTCCTTCCCTCCCCACCCCCCAGTTCCTCCCCTCCCACCACCACCCTGAAGCTGTAAAGTTTGTTTTCAACTTAGTGTCTTGTACGTTTCATGAAGGCATTTTAAAGGAGAATGAACTAGAGATGTGTGAAGACATCAATATCCTCATAATGAATTTGGAACCTTTCTCTTTAGTAAGGGAGCAAATAGTTTTATTTGAAATGATAAGAGTGTTATTCCAAACATCTTTGCTTTCAGAATTTGAAAGCAAATTTCAGGATTTTTTTCCTCACTATTTAAAACTTTAGGTATCTGTATTTTCTTGCCTGCTTTTGTCTTCTGGTGATTTTATCAGAGAAAATTAAAACTCTTGACAAAGGAAGGGAAGGAAGAAGAGAGAATGAAGTTCTCAAATCAGGAAGGGAAAGCAGAGGGAAAGGAACAAGGGAGGGGTGAGGGCAGGCAGGAAGAGGAGGTTGGCAGTCCGTCCGTCTAGATCGTGTTTAGACGAGTAGGGATTTGGTTTGAGAGGTGACTTGGTATGAATGTTCTTGTCAATACATCTGGGAGCTCCTGTCCCTCAAAATCAGGCCTAGAATTTCCTAACTAGGTGACCAAAGCCAGGAAGCAGAAGGGAGCCGTGCAGTACTGCTGGAGGAACAGACAAGATGCAGTTTCCACCCACTTCTGAGTGGGAAGCCCACCCTTGACCCCGTCTTTGTGGTTATGGGTAACTCTGAGAAAGTGATGAGGATATTAACCTGTGAAACAAACGAGGAAGCCAGCCAAAACTTTGAAGGGTATTTACTGCCAACTCCTGTGTACAATTTCTCAAGATTAAATTTCACAACTGTTTGTCACTCCGTTTCCAGCCCTTATTGTTTGTGAAATAGAGCTTTCTCCTCCTCCAGAGCACGTAGCCATGATCTCCTACTCCTTCATTTTCATGGGGAGGGGGAGTCCACAGCAGTACTCCTCACTGTGGCTCTCAGAGCATGCATGCTCTGAATCACAGCTCGTAAGCCTCAAACCAGGGCAGCAATGCTTACTATGATGGGCTGAGCTGACATTCTCTCTCACAAAGCAGTGTTCAGATATTTGACAGAGGAAGACTGCAGCTTGTTGTGACTTTTGTTAGAAATCATTAGCAGGAAGACATTTATAGCTGATTAACCTCTACTGCATAAAGGCCTCTGCATGAGTTCAAGCGCATGGATAGGCACAAAGCTCCCTGGCTATAAGAAATCATCCCTGGGCTGCATACTCTGTCTACCTGATCATGATTTGGGAGCTGGACGCCAGTGGTGCATGCCTACAATCCTAGCTACTCAGGAGGCTGAGATCTGAGGATTGTAGTTTGAAGCCAGCCCAGGCAGAAAAGTCCATGAGATTCTTATCTCTAATAACAGAACAATCTGGAAGTGGCTCTGTGGCTCAAGTGTTAGAGTGGTAGCCTTGAACACAAAATGGCTCAGGGTTAGGCCCTGAGTTCAAGCCCCAGGACCAGACAAAAAAATAGCAGCAACAACAACAACAACGATGATGACGATGATGATGATGATGATGATGATGATGATGATGATGATGATGATTTGGGGTGGCATTTTAATTTGTGAAGATATATCAACTATTTGACTATATAACATGATAGAAAGAAATGAAGGAGGAGGGGAAAGGTAGGAAAAAAAGGAGGAGGATGAAGAGGATCTACATAAGAAGAGGATTGGGGGGGAGGAGGAGGAGGGGACAAGTAGAAGGAAGAGAAGTGTGAGGAAGAGGAAGAGGAGAGAAGAAGGAAGAGGAGATGGATAAGAAGGAGGATGAGGAGGATGAAGAGTCTGAAAGAGTAAAAGTAATGAGGAGGGATAAAGGGAGGAGAAAGAGAAGTAAGAGGAGGAGGTGAGAAGGAGGTTGAAGAAGAGATGACTGAAGAGGATGAGAAAAGAAGAAGAAAGAGAAGGGGAAGGAGGAGGAGATGAGGAAAAGAAAAGGGAAGAGGAGAGGAAGGAGGAAGTGAAAGAGGAAGAGGAGTATGAGGAGGAGGAAGAATGGGGAGGAGAAAAGGAGGATGGGGCTGACCGTAGGATGAGTAAGAGGGCAATAAGAAGGGGAAGTGTGAAGAAGAGAAGGAAGGAAGGGGTGAGGTGGGAGAGGAGGAGGAGTGGTGAAAAGAGTCGAGAAAGATGACTTAGAGCGCAGTGTGATCACTCTCCCACGGAATGAGCACCTCATCATTCAAAGCCTTAATTGTGTGTTGACGACCCCTTAGCGCTCTGTGTTGATGACCCCTTAGTGCTCTCTGTCCAAGCTTATTTAAATAACATTAGGTATGCATGTAGTCTGTAACCACCAGAGAAAGTTAATGAGGTGACTTATGGAGATGCTAAAAAGTAAGCTTTGCCAGAGGTGGAGAAAGCCACTGTGTGTAAGGATTTTGTAACCACAGTCTGCGCCTTACTGTCTACTGTGTAAAGCTCTTACTAAGACATAAGGATGCTTCATCAACTGAATAATCCAATTATTTAAAAATACAGCATGGAAAAAAGCCACAGCATGCTTTTGGTTCAATTAAAGATTCATTCATTCAGTACATTTATTCTGCAATGAAAAGACTGTATTGTTCCCAGGGGATATCTGCCTAACAGAAGAACTTGCAGCTGTTTGAGCATGAATAAGACAATTCAAGTTAGAACTACTAAAAACATGAAAGGTCGGGAAAGCATCTCTCATTGCATGAAGGCAGGAAAGAAGAGATTGGAGCTGAGGGAATCTCAGAGCCCCAGCCGTGGCAAGCCTTTAAAGTCCTTCCTTCCCTGCTTTGAGTTAGAGAGAGTCCCTGTGTGCAACAAGCCAGCTGCCAGATGCCACAGCAAAGCAGAGGTGCAATCCCAGCACCTGCCGTGGCCCGCTGGATCCTGCGGCCTTGAGGAGGACGGGAGGTTCCCAGGGCTAGCTATCGGGATGGTCGGTCTTGGAAGTCCGAAGCTCACTCTCTCTCAGAAGACGAGAAGCTGCCAACAACACTCAGTGTCTCAGAGACAGAGATTTGGGCTCTCTGGAGGTAGGCTTCTGATTTTGCAACCTCTGGGCATGTTCCAAAAAATACATGCCAGGACCATTACAGGTAGGATTACTTCCAGAACAGGAAGATGAACAGAGATTAACAGCTGACCAAAGGGTTGGGAAACACCTGGGGGACTCAAATGACTTCCAGTCAGTACTGCACAGGCTCAGAGGCCTTATAAAGCACACAGACAACCGCTGGATGTCTGTCCCTCCTGACAATGCATAGTTCAAGAGTGACAGAGAGGCAGGCCTGGCCGTTAGCACAAACCATCTTCAGTGCATTGAAATCCCTCTGAGTACAGAAGGTTAAATACAAACATTGCTCTGTCTCACTGCACATTTTTTTTCTGGAATGCAGTATATGAAAGCCATTCTCATTTTGTGAGAAACCTTTCTCATAAAATATAAAAAATATTGGGGCTGAGAAGGTGGCTCAGTGGTAGAGAACTTGCCTTGCATGCACGAGGCCCTGGGTTCGATTCCTCAGCACCACATAAGCAGAAAAAGCCAGAATTGGAGCTGAAGAGCTGAGGGACAGCTCCCAGCTCCAGAGTTCAGGCCCCATGACCAGACCAAAAAAATACATTGAAAATAGTTAACTCATTAATACACATGACATAAGAGCAGTGATGTTTTAGTTGTTGTCAGCTTGTATCAAGACACCTTGCAACAGCAAAACTCCTCATGCTCCTTGTGCTTTCTTCCATACACACACACACACACACACACACACACACACACACGACCAGACCCCCCTCAAAAATATATATATACATCACATATTCACATGTATATCATATATCACACACACACATTTGCTTTCCTGCTTGCCATTGATCTTAGAGTCCCACACATAGTCTCAGTGTCTCAATGAAAAGACAGACTGGTTGGCCTGATTAAAAACTCAGACTACTTTTTTTTTGCCTATGAGATATCTCATTGACAAAGATAACACAAACTTAAAGTGAAAAGAAGATATTTTCCAACCAAATGCAGCCTACAAGCAAACAGTTATCCATATAGCATATAATTTAAAGCAGACCACACAGAAACTAATCAGAAGAGACAAAGAAAAGTTGTATTATATTTATAATGGAAACAACCTTTCAAGGTGATTTGCTATTATCAACATATGTGTATCAAGATTAAGTCCATTCAATTTCGTCATGAAAGCAATTCTGGACATAAAAGCCCAGACAGATGATGTCATAATATGGTTATGTTAACATTCCATTTTCACCATCAGATAGATCATTCAGTCAAAAACTAGCAAGGAAACTTTAGAATTAATTAAAATAGATAAAATGGGCTTAACAGTCATTCGGAAAATATCCCATCCAACAGCTACAGAATACACCATTCACAACAACATGGAACTTTCTCCAAAATAGATCATGTTATAGAAATTGAGAGGTGCTCTGCTATTACGTTATTGACTATGGTAAGCCTTTAGCAGCCTCATCTACTTCTGCTATGCCCGTAATATGTACATTTGGTCTCTTCATCGAGTCCCAGAGTTCCTACTCCATTCAAATTTCCTCATCCTTCGGTTTCCTTTTAATACATTGTTATTGTATTGTAAAAGTGATGTACATAGGGGGCTGCTGTCACGTAAGTCAGGCAATGAGTGCATTTCTTTTTGAAAAGTGTCACCCCTTCCCTTGTTTTCTCCCAGTTTTCCCCTCCTGACCCCCTTCCCCCACAAATTGTTCTCATTTTTTTATTGTAAAGATATTGTGCAGAGCAGTTACAGTTACCTGCGCAAGATAGTGAGTCCATTTCCTATTGAGCACTGTTCCCCCTCCATTTTCAGCAGTGTCTGGTGAGCACCACCGCGGCCTTTGCTCACCTTTGTCCCACCACTGCTGTGCTCCCCTTACATTCCCCAAACATACAAACTTACACAGAAGACCAAAGACACAGAAAGCTCAAGCAGCCACAAAGGAGAAAATAATAACCACAAAGCAAAATGACAAAATAGCCCTCGCTTCCATTTGTTGGAGTTCATTTCAATAAACATCATTGTAGATAAGGATCACAAAGGTGCAATAACTGGACATTTCTTTTATCTTTAAGTAGTTGTATAAAGTAGTTGCCACTCATCATTCTGAATGCAGTGAATCTTGATCAATTTCACCCCTTTCAATATTTTCATTACCCCTGCCAACCTACCCCTTCCCTTACTTATCTTAATTTTAGGTTATGTATTGATTTTTTTTTGCAATTTAACAAATCAGTTTATGTGTATAATAAATTTTGATCTGTGTCACCACTCCAACACCCTCAACCCCTTCCCCCATCCTTCCCTTATATTTCTCGAGTCTGTGGTATATACAATATTCTCGACTGTATATCCATTTCCTGTTCCTTATTTTGCTAGGCTTTGACCTAGTCTTTTAACAGAATTATACTATTTGTTCTCTCCATAGAGTTTATTACACTTCAGTTAATTCATTTGTAACCCCTTGCTAATCACCCAGTGTGCTTACTTGTAGATTTATGGGCACATTCTAGCTACCACAAATGAGGGAAATCATGTAACCTATGTTTCTCTGGATCTGGCTTACTTTTCTTGATACAATTTTTTCCAAGTCTTTCCATTTCTTTATGAATGTTACAATATCATTCTTTTGATGGATGAATAGAATTCCATTGTGTATATATACCACATTTTCTTGATCCATTCATTCACTGAGGGGCACCTGGGAAGATTCAATATCTTGCCTATGGTAAATAATGCGGCAATGAACATGGTTGTGCTGAAAGCTTCAGGGTGGCCTTATTTGTGTTCTATTGGATGAATGCCCAGGAATAGAACTGCTGTGTCATGGGGGAGCTCTATGCTTAGTTGTCTGAGGAACCTCCAAACTGCTTTGTAGAGTGCTCAAACAAGCTCACGTTCCCACCAACAGTATAATAGAGTTTCCTTTTTGCCACATCTACGTCAGCATCTCTTACTGTTAGTTTTCTTGATATTGCCAGCCCTTCGACTTGAGCCAGGGCCTTAGCAGCTGAGTAACTTCATCTGATCACAGACTGCAGCTAAACGTGGGGACCTTTCCACTTTATAAGACTTTTGTCAAAGAAATATTACAAGCAACTTTTACAAGCATATTTTGTAATTTTAGTAGCAAGTAAAACAGGTATAGCCCTTAATTATAGGTGGAGAATGATAAGAAGAAAGTAAATGCAGGCAAGGATGATAAGTAGCCCCAAGTACTATTAAAAAAACTAGTAGCATACATCACAGGCTAAAGGTCAATCCTTTCAAGTGGGTAAAGTTTTGCCTTGAAATAGAGTTTTAGATAAATTAGCCCAGACTACAGAATATCGTATGCCACAGGGGGGTATAGAAAACAGCCAGAAAATGCATAGCAATTAAATGGGTTTTATGATACACTAGTAAAACTAGAAAATCCAGAATCTTCCAAAGGAAGATTATGTAAGGTGCCCGCCAAGTTGATCACAGAGAACCAAGGACACACCCACTGAGGAACGTCAGGACTTTTCCACTGTAGAATAGCCCACAAATAGCCAGAAAGGAAATAACAGCAAGAATAGAAGTTACTAGGGAACTTACTCTCAGGGAAGTTACTCTTCAGTGGATTAGGTAAGATGCCCAGGTTTTAACAAAAGAAATCACATGACATGCAAAGAAACAATAATGTTTGTTCTGTTCTGTACAAAGAGGGCAAACAGTGAACACTGCCCTTGTGAAGGCATTGCTGGACTTAGCAAAGATTTCACTGGTGTGCTCACAAGTATGTTCAGAGAACTAGAGGAGCTCATATTTTAATTAGAAAATTAAAAAAGAAATGTTTTGATAATGCCTTAATAAATAACACATTCACAAAAGAGTGAAAGATGAAACATGAAATTCTTACTTAAAAAGTTCAGCTGACATAAAAATTTAGTCACTAGACATAGCAGTAGTGGTTAGCTCACCGAAGAAAGAATCATAAAACTTAAAGGGAGATTGAGAAGATCATTCAAGCTGAGAAAACAGAGATGTGAGAATGAAGAAATCTGAATGGTCTGAGAAGAATGAGAGGCAGTAAATATTCCAACAGATGTAGGAAGTGCATACCAGAGAGAAGAAAGAAAAGGGCATTGAAAAGTAATCTCAAGAAACTAGATTAAAAATACTTCTAACACAAAGGAACTTTAATCTATACAGCCAAACAGTCCAATACACTTGAAGGTAAACACAAAATACCAGGTAATATGCTACCAATATGTCTCTATGACTTGGCCTAATCCAGATCTCTCGTAGCTTTGAGTGAAGGCAAATATTTCTTATGTTTCAAGTTGGGCTGATTTCACTGAGAAAGTCTTCCTCAAGGTCGAGATTCCATATGATTTTATCATAAATATATTTATACCATGCAGGAAGTATCACTTGGAGCTGTATAACTCCCTATTACCAAAACAAACGAAAATTACCACTGTGTAACTTTTAGTAAACACTGTAGCAGAGAAGGAAATGAAAGGGAAGGTAATAAAAATATTTCTGTGGTAGAGGAAGGAAGTTGTGTCTATCCACTGGTGGGTGGACGGTGCGTACACACTGAGGAGCACTTGGAAATCAGACGAATCCTGACAGGCATTGGCGTGCAGGGGCACCTTGAAAACTCAATGCCACATGAGCTAGCAGATCATGAAGATGAGCGTACAACTTCCCACTGGTATGGAAAATAGTGTTGGTCATTTTCTAGAATTTTCTTCTCATCAGTAATTTCTTTTCTTATTTTTTCACTATTTATTTAACTTAGTCTCATTTTCCCAAGTAAAAATCTTACTGTTCTTTTTTCCATCCAGATATTTCACTTACCCCCAAACTGCTGAGTGCCTAGAATACAGTTCTCTCCTGTTCTTACTGGATATAAGTTACATAGAAAGTTCTACAAGTATGTAGTTCACTTGTAGAACTATTAATAAACAAGTGTGCAGTTAGTTTTATACTATTAATAAACAGGTGATGCTCGAGGCTCTGCTCTTCCCCCATGTGTGACGCAATATCTCAGCACACAGGTAGAACTCACTGACCCATTGGCAGTCACTTGCTTTTGCATAAATTCAGTGGACCGAGGAAGGCCTGTAGAGACGTTTGCCTCACTGAGTGAAGCTCTTCTTATTCACTAACTCTTTGACTTGATAATAGCCCAGTTTTCCAACTGCAATGCCACAATTCACAAGAGACATATTTTTTTTTGTCGGCCATGGGGCTTGAACTCAGAGCCTGGGTGTTCTTCCTCAGCTCTTCAGCTCAAGGTGAGTGCTCTATTGCCTGAGCCACAGGGCCACTTCCGGTTTTCTGGTTTTCTGGTGGTTGACTGGAGATTAGAGTCTCATGGACTTTCCTACCTGGGGTGGCTTTGAACTGTGATCCTCAGATCTCAGCCTTCTGAGTAGCTGGGATTACAAGTGTGAGCCACCAGCATCTGGCAAGAGCTATTTTTCCTTTGATGGAATCTGGTTAAGTTACCTGAGTGAGCATAAAGTGCTCAGCATGCCTCGATTCAAAGATACACTTCAAGGTGAGTCTGAGACTTTGTCAAGCGCTGGGTTATCAAAGCCCTTGTATCTACCACTGTCCTGCAACTTAAGGAGTTTATATCAACAACTTAAAACAATGCTTAAAATCCTTAGATCAGTCCCCTTGTTCTCTCCGTGATCTGTTCAACACCCATGATGCTTTTCTTTTTCTTTTCCTTGTGATTGTTTTTGTTGTAAAGGTGATATACAGAGGGGGATAGTTACATAAGTCAGGGAATAAGTATATTTGTTTTTGAATAGTGTCACCCCCCTCCCTCATTTTCTCCCAGTTTTTCCCCTCCCAACCCCCCTCTCCCAAACTTGTGTAGTTCATTTCCAGCACAGTGTCTAATGGGCATCACTGCAGAATTGGTTCATCCTTTCTCCCACCATTTCTGTACTTCCCCTTCCCCTCCTCAAATCAGACAAACTTATGTACAAGACAAAGGGTAAAGAAATTAAAAAAGGGATAAAACCAAAGCAAAGGAAAAAACAAACTGCAAAGACTGCAATAAAAGAAAGCAAACTCTTGTTCTATTTCTTAGAGTTCATTTTGATGAGCATTGTTTCATATGGTCATATGCACATAGCTATTGAGCCCTTGGGATCCTCTCCTAAGAATATCCTCCTTTGGTCTCACTGTGTGAATGTTTAGAGTCCAGTAAAGCCAAGGTATATTTTTACACTTTTTTTTTTGGTCGGTCATGGGGCCTGAACTCTGGGCCTGGGCGCTGTCTCTCAGCTCTTCAGCTCAAGGCTAGCACTCTACCACTTGAGCCACAGCACCACTTCTGGCTTTTTTCTACTTATGTGGTGCTGAGGAATCAAACCCAGCGCCTCATGCATGCAAGGCAAGCGTTCTACCACTGAGCCACCTTCCCAGCCCACATTTATCAAGTTTTTAGGGAACTTGAACTAGTCTAACCACTGCTGATTGCCTGGACCATATCTCTTTCCTATGTTCATCTAATGCAATTTATATAGCAAGCTACACAATTAGGTTATTACTTTGTGTAACTAATTTCTCACTTTGTATATAAGTACAAAGTGCACCAGTAGCTAATTCTTGCACATACCAAGTTCTGATGTCTCTGCCATGCACTGTCTGCAGAGCAGCCCAGAATTCTCCATAGGAATGTATTATTACAAGATTTCCCTGTTGCAAACACAGCCGTAATAACCGCTGATGAAATCAAGCTGTATTAAAATGTGTTTTGAGGGCCACAGTTTAGATTTCAAATTTTATAGAAAAACTTTCAACTCATGTTAGTCATGAAATTGGTGAAATGATGGATGTTGTACCTTCATCAAGATTGCTTGATAAAGTTATTAGAAAACCCTATTTCTCAGTATGTCTTGAATATTTGTGGTACTCAATCTTAAGCAAACAGTGGTTGAAGAGTCCAAGCTACTTCATGGCTATCTTGGACTAAGCACACTTTTAATATGACTCTAGCTATTTATTAAATCAATCTATCAATCAATCTATCTATCTATCTATCTATCTATCTATCTATCTATCTATCTATCTATCTATCTATCTTTTTAAGGTGCCCCTTATTGTGTTTATAACTCACTCAAGTTTTATAGGTCTACAAGTCACTGGGAGTTAATATTTGCCACATTTTAGAGGAGTTTGCAGCACTTAGAGCCAGCCAGCCATACAGAATAAAGTATGGTACGCTCCACTTAGAGACATGTAGGTAATCACACAGAATGAGGCATGGCAGGCTTCATTCAGCAGATATGCCAAGGACAGGCAGAGAAGGAAAGAAAGTAAGTAAAACAGATAGCAAACAGATCAGAGGATAGCAGTAAAGATGTGGGAAAGAGGCATTCTGGTAATTTTTAATATGAGAATATAGGATGGAATCCCATATCTGAAGCCTTTTCCATTAAAATTTGAAACAAGATATACAACATTATTTACAAGTTCACTTAAAATGAAGGAGTTGGATATAAATCTATAAAATATATGCAGGTTAGATGTGTGCGAAAAACAATAAAATTCTGCTAAAGAACTGAAAGAGTAGACTGTAGTATAGCTCAATGGTAGAACATCTTTTTCCTTATTCATGTATAAGATTTAAGGTCCAACTTACAGTACACATACTTTAAAACCCAAGGTAACAGAAAGATGGTCTGTGTCCATACCTTGTAAACTGGGCCTCTGAGATATTAATTTTATGCATCTTGAAATACAGATTCAATTCAACCTAATCAAAACAATAGCAAGTCTTTTAAGGTGCATGGAGCAATTCGCTATAATTTTCTAAGTATACATGGAATTGAAAAAGGCCAAGAATGGCCTAACTACTCAAGGAGCAAAGGTAGAAAAACTTACAAGGACTATAAGGTTTACCCTAAAACTACAAAAATCGAAACAGGGAAGTATAATAGTAACAAAAAGCATATGGATTATTGAAACACAGGCATATGGATTACTGAAACATAGGAAGATCCATTCAGACTCATAAAATTATACTAAATGGTTCTATGACAATGAAGAAAGTAAAACTTAGGGAATTATGACCTGACTAGAAATGACATTGGAACAGTTGGACTTACATATTAATAGATACAAAATGCACCTTCATAAAAATTAACCCAAAATTCATCAGAGACAAGCATAAAACAATAAATAGTCTTAGGAGAGGATCACAAAGACTCCAAAACCACGTGCTTATAATCATACGAAATGATGTTTGTCAAAATAAACTCCAGGAAATGGAGAGAAGAGGGCTTTTTATTTTTGTTATTTTGCTTTTTATTTCCTTTGTAGCTGTTTTTTCTTTTCTGTACCTGTTGTCTTGTATATAAGTTTATCTGCTTTAGGTAGGGTAAGGGGAACACAAAAATGGTGGGTCAAAGGGTGAGCAAATGCACAGTGATACTCACTGGACACTATGCTGAAAATGAATTCTACAACTTGTGGGGGAGGGGAGTCTGAAGGGAAAACCTGGGGAAAAATGGAGAAAGAAATGTACCCATTACCTGACTTACGTAACTATTACCCCTCTGTAGATCACTTCTACAATAACAATAGTTTGTTTCAAAAGTTCTAGAATTTAACAAAGGAGAACACGAAGGTCATTAGATTTGTGAAAGATTAAATAAAGTAACAAATGCATGAAATGATTTGGAACTTTAAACAATGCTTTTTAAGTCATAATTTTTTGGGGGGGATCCGGTCGTAGGGCCTGAACTCTGGGCCTGGGCGCTGTCCCTCAGCTCTTCAGCTCAAGGCTAGTGCTCTACCACTTGAGCCTCAGTGCCACTTCCAGCTTTTTTTTCTTTTTGCTTATGTGGTGCTGAGGAATCGAACCCAGGGCCTCATGCATGCAAGGCAAGTGCTCTACCACTGAGCCACCCTCCCAGCCCCTTAAGTCATAATTTTAAGAGATTGAAAAAGTTGAAGAATACTATTTACAAAATTCATATTTATAAAAGGTTGTATTCAAAATATTCAAATAAGTTCCTACAATAAGAAACAGCCCAACTGAAAATGAGCAAAAGATCAGACTAGACTCCCCACTAAAGAATATATGTACATAGGAGAAATAGACAGAGGAAATCATACTCGGTGAAGTTTTTCTTCTGGGAATTTCACACGCTTTCTCCAGTTCCATGGGCAACTATCTGTTCTGCTGACTCTTGTCCTTACTGTGAACAAACAGTTTTGTTTCTGTCTGCAGTTCTTCTTGATTCATTTTGCTTTTGTTGCTTGAGTTTTGGGACCACATCTTCAAGACCAAGGTTGTGAAGTTCTCTCTCTATATACAGAACAGATTTACAGTTTCGGCCCTTACACTTCAGCTACTCATCCAAATTGTAGGTTGGCACTGGTGAGGCAGGCTCCGCTGTGACTCTTTGGAATGTGGCTATCTAGTGGTGAGTGTTGAGGAGACCACCCTTCACCCATTCTTGCCATCAGATGAAAGGGCAGTTTCACACGCCCGCAGGGATTTTTTTCTGGGGTCTCTATTCTCTTACTTTGGTCTGTCTCCAGGCCAAAGGGCTTTACTTTGCAATTAAGACAATGACGCAGGCTTTGCTCTGCTTTATTTAGAGCTCTTCAGCTATCACAGTTCCTTAGGATTTAGGGATTAACCATTTTCATGCTAAAGCCACCGCAATTTTGATAGTGACAGCATGAATCCACAGATCACTATGGCCAGCAGGAACCTGTAAGAGTCACTACATTTTCAACAAGTGTGAGATGTCAACCTGCTTTCATTGGCTTATTTTATTTACTTGTTTGCTTTGAATATCTTTTTTTGCTAGTCCAGGGCTTGAACTCAGGGCCTGGGCACTGTCTCTGAGCTTCTTTGTACTCAAGGCTAGCACTCTACCACTTGAGCCACAGTGCCACTGCTGACTTTTGTTGGGTAGTTTATTCAGGGACTTTTCTGCATGGGTTGGCTTCGAATCAAATCCTCAGATCTCAGCCTTCTGAGTAGCTAGGATTGCAGGCCTGAGCCATGGGCACCTGGCTTTTACTACCTTTAAGTAGTTGTAAATAGGGATTTCAATTCAGCCTGTCAGATTATGAAAATAATGTAACCAATGTTACTGCTTTCATATTCTCCCCCGTCTCTTCCAACACCAGTCATCCCGACTTTACCTAGTTTTGTTTTCGCCTATGTACATTGAGTATGATGACTGCATCCTCCTTTCCCTTAACCTCACACGCACAGTCTAGGCTACTGTAGAGACTCATGTCCATTGCTGCATTATTTACTATAGCCAATTCATGGGAACTGACCCGATGCCCTTCAATGGATGAATGGGTCAAGAAGAAGAATAGATAGTAGATAGATATAGACACACACGTGTGTGTATGTGTGTGTGTGTGTATATATGTGTATATATATATATATGTGTGTGTGTATATATATATATATATATATATATATACATTGCATGTTTTCTCTATCATGTGAAGGTTAGAACTAAATTATAAATATGTATAAACATATACATGGTCATATACACATATCACAAACATATTAACTAAGATATTGTGTATGCAGGAGAGGATTCCAACAGTTTCTTCCCAGTGCATTCTTTAGCAGAAGGATGAAATTTCCCAGAGAAATAAGAGCTTTTCCTTCATTTTCTTGGTGTGTGCTTGTATATTTCTTTCACTGAGAGCCCACTGTTAGTGTCTAGAAATGTTTTGTGGGGTGTTTGCCAGTTCTGGGGCTTGAACTCAAGACCTGGGCACTGTCCTTGAGCTTCTTTTGCTGATGGCCAGCCCTCTACTACTTGAGCCACAGCACCATTTCCAGCTTTTTCTGTTTATGTGGTACTGAAGAATCAAATCCAGGGCTTCATGCGTGCTAGGTAAACATTCTACCTCTAAGCCACATTTCCAGCCCAGCATCTAGTGTAACAGATTGTTGCTCGTTTGTTTCTTAGTTTGCGACTTTAACAAATTTGGCACTAGCTTTGAACGGGCCATGTGGATTTGAGGAATTTTTGCATATGAAATGATGGCATCTCAAAGAGAGATAGTATGATTGCTAATATAATCCTGTTAAAATGGTGGAATCCATAGAAAAGGACAATAACAATTGCTGTTAACCGTGAAGAGTGACAGAGCTGCTCCTTCGTTTCTAGCATGAACACACATGATGCCGTCCTTTACAAGATGGATGTCAGGCGGACAGAGCTGAGCATCATTTTACGCTCCCATTCTACCATCACACTCCTGGATATTCACCAACTGGCTTGAAAACATATGCACACATAAAATCCTGAAGGGACTGTTTATTACATTTGCTTTGCCCATAATGTAGCCAAAGAAAAAGCAATCAATATATCTTTTGATAGGTAATTGCATAATCATACTCTGGCTCATCCTTAGGAAGGAATAATATTGAGTAATAAAAATAAATTATCAAGTCAAGAAAAGAGATGGAAAATTACAAATGCACATTACTAAGTAAGTGAAACATATCTGAAAGAGATGATGTGAGTTACATGGTGATAGAAAAGGCAAAAATCGTATGTAAAAGGGGTCAGAGTTTGGCAAGGGTTTGGTTATAGAAGAGGGAATGAAGTATGTGAAATGATATTTCTGGCTTTGACATGATTGGTGTGACATTGTGCACTATCTAAGTCTCAGAGAATTACTGCACAGAGAATAATACATGCAAATTTCCCAAATTTCACCTAACAGGTAGGTGCAAGCCAAGATGGACTGTAGAGGTAATGAAAGAAAACAACGTCCATGTATTACACATAAGCTCATAAAGGAAGGCTTGTTAGAAAAGTAATAACCTGCTAATTCTACAAATGACTGAAAGCTCCAACTCAGAGGCAAAAAAATCACACACCCATCACTCAGTACGTGATGAGCCTCGCCAAGCATGAACACTTCTTCACACACACACACACACACACACACACACACACACACACACACACACACACTTTCAGTAATGGCCTTCCAGACAAAGCTGAATGAAAAGTAATTGGCTCACATCATTAGAGAAACAGAAATAAACAAAACCTTTCATTGGCATTTAGGACGGGGACTATATTTCTACCAAAAAAGCAGTAAGAATGAAAGCTGATGTCTGGAGAGAAGCATTGGAATTCAGAAGACAAGAGAATAACATTTTTTGTAATGCTGAAAGAAATAATGGTGTAAATTTCTACCCCTAAAACACTTCCTTCAAGATGGCCAATAGACACATGAAGAAATGCTCAACCTCACTCGCCATAAAAGAAATGCAAATCAAAACAACATTGAGATACCATCTCACCCCAGTTAGAATGGCTATAATCAAGAACTCTAATAACAACAGATGCTGGAGGGGATGTGGACAGAAGGGAACCTTACTGCATTGTTGGTGGGAGTGTAAACTTGTTCAACCACTTTGGCAAGTAGTATGGAGTCCGGTCATGGGGCCTGCCTGAACTCTGGGCCTAGGTGCTGTCCCTCAGCTCTTCAGCTCAAGGCTAGCGCTCTACCACTTGTGCCACAGCACCACTTCCAGCTTTTATTTTTCCTGCTTATGTGGTGCTGAGGAATCGAACCCAGGGCCTCATGCATGCAAGGCAAGTGCTCTACCACTGAGCCACCTTCCCAGGCCGCCATAATATTTTTGATAAATTTGATGGCATTCCACTTGCAGCACAGATGATAGATAACTCTAGCTGCGGGGGAGGGCTGTATATAAATACAGGGAAAGGTAATGGACATAGGTGACTGTTACATACACGGAGAGACAGGAAAATGATAAATGATAGCCATAGTGAGTGCCAGAAATGGAGCGAAAAGAAAAAAGAAGGAAGGGAAGGGAAGAGCAGACAGGAATGGAGACAGTCAGAGAGAACCAAAGAGACAAAAAGAAAGATGTCCGCTCATAAATTTCACACATTTTCTATGTTACTTTAAGATTTATCGAAGCTAAATTACTAAATTACTTAAACTAAACATGTTCAAATGTAATACTTATTGCAATCATTTAGCTTTTGCAAAATATTCACTTTAATGCATTGATCCGCAAGGGAACCCTTAAACAATAAAAGCAGTCCACAATTTTTTGGTGAAATGTAAGTTAAATGAGCTGAAGATGCAAGTAAACATGCAAACATGGCAACTCCTTTGCTTTGCTAACATGGTTGGATACAAAAAGTATCGATGAGGTCCGTACATCAATATGGATATCCATAGAACTGTGAATATTTATCTTCTAAAATTATTGAGATTGTGTACTTACTATCAGTAACACTTCAGTCAACTCAGTTTGCTTACTGTTGTTATGGACAAGTTAAATCTTCCTCATGCTGATTGTCCAATTCCAGATTTTAATCTGGCGCAAAGGCAGTAGAGGAAGAAGTTCCATTTGAGACAGATCCCACCTAAGGGAGCCAGGCAGGGGGGCTTTCTTAGATGCGGTGAGTGTGGCATTTGGCCACACGGAAGTGTCTGGTGAGGTGAATGACCACGTTTCTGGAGAGTCTTACATTCAGCGTTTGAGAAACCACCTCTACTTTGAATCTGCCTAATCACACAGCCGACCGACGGGGTCGGAAAGCTTCATGTAAAATAGAACAGGGCTTTTCCCTCCCTCTACCTTTGGTATTTATTTGAAAATCTTAAAAAGTATATTCTACCAAAATTAAAAAAAATGAGCGTTACATTCTTCGCCATTTGCTTTGGAAAAGGATCTGCGGCAGCGCGTCTGCAGAAGGTCAGCGGTGAGCGGGGCAGGTGGAGAGCCCTTCATTTAGGGCTCCTCGTGCGTTCATATTTAACTGCCTTTCATATGTGGCCTTTATTAGCTCAGCTCCCGGAGCTTGTAGCACATTTTAAACAGCAACCCTGGGAGGATGTAAATGCAGAATAATGTATCAGGACTCAAATTTGCATGGTCAAATGTCAAAAAAATTAGGCCTTCCCCAGAACCATGTCAAGAGAAATAACACACGCGGGCAGACTCAACAGCAGGCATGCCATCCTCACTTAGAGCCAGCCGCCATCAGTGCCAGCCTCCGAGAGCAGTGGTCATTAGCCGAGCGCTGCCAGCAGGCCTGCCGCTCTCCCTGCGCCTTCTTTTTAAGGATTTGTATTTCTTCCCATCATCTGACACGTTCTTCACCGACCCGGCACTGCAGTGCTGCTTCCCTGACAGCCGGGCGAGAGGGAGGGGGCGGCTTCCGTGGCGGGGCTCCGGTGAGCGCGCTCTCTAATCCTCTCCTGTCGCTGGTGGGGTGAGGGGCTGCATTACCTATGGCATAAACACTCATTAAGAGTAATCACTTTATTTCAGCTCCGTAATGACATTAACAAGCTTGGAATACAGGGAATTACACGAGTCAGAACAAATAATTGAATATTTTACCATGCAGGAGCACAGCCCCAGCCTGCCTCCGTGTTCTGCTGTCTCTGAAGCCAGTGTGGGCGTGCAATTAGATAATAAGCTTAAACAGCATTAAATTGGCACTATTCATGCCACCGCTGAGAAAAAAGGAGTATTAATTGTTTAACTCTATGCTGTTTGTAATTCCACATGATACGTATGTATACAGATATATATGTACACACACACCAGTAATGACACCCTATTTTTCTATATGAATTATACATAGATTTGAAACAAACCAATAAATATGCTATATGAAGAAGAAAAAACGTAGGAAAGATAAAACATTCATACATGTTGGTTATAAACTATTTTTTCTTTGAAAGAATAAGAAATGGATAAAATTGGATAATTTTAAAAAATATTTCAGGACATCAGAATCAAGGACAAGTAATATCTATCTCTATACAGATGGCCATCTCTCTATCTCTATCCATATATAGAACCCTATATAGACCCGCAGAGATAGATAGATATCTCAATATTTCTAGCAAGCAATTATCTATCAAGGTTGTTCAATCTCCTGAACATGTGCAGTAGGAGAGATGCAGGTACAAATCACACAGATTTGATACAATATAGGAACTGACCTCACAGGCACCACTCATCACAGAAAATATGACATGTTTTGCATACATAAAATATTTACATACATAAAATATGCATGTAACATTTTGCCTGTTACAATTATTTCCAGTGCTATATGTATGCAAGGACACGCAACCAAGCGGATGTCTGCCGAGCAGCGGAGCGCCAAGGGAGAACTGAGAGCCGGGAAGGCAGCCTGTGTGCACAGACTCTTCGAGCTGTCCTCTGCTGAGGACTCGGGGTGGACAGCAGCGCGTGTGGGCACCTACCCCTGGGTACAGGCCTGTCACCTGGTGTCCAGAACGGCTCTGAGCAGGGCCTGACCCGATGTGCGGCATTACATTACACACCTGGGTAGAGAAGGCAAATGAGCCACGGAGCCTGCTTTGGCCTCTGCCCTTCACGCTGGGGATGGGGCTGCCCTACCCAGGTAGTGAGGCCCAGAGCAGAGCAGATGAGGTGGGAGGTGAGAGGCCCCGCTCTGGGCAGAGGGGCTGTGTGGGATTCTGGGCTGGGCTCGGGGCTCTCCCTGACTCTAAGCCTGTGTGGTTAGCCAATCAGTACTGGATACTTGACAGGCAAATGCAATAATCATTTATAATCCTGACAGGTTAAGGGTCTCCAGGGCAAACTTTAATATACACAGTCAGTTTGAAAATAAGGGAAAACAAATAAAGAAATCTCTATATTCTTGAGAAAAGTCTTTTCTTTCCCTAGTCCTACAATCTTCCAGTCAGGGGTTATCTTTATTATTCCCATCCTCAGAGGATACACTAAATCGATTTTTCTAAGTAGACCATCACCAGGCCTAATCTCAATACCTGTCTGTAACTCATGTGGGTGTTGAAAAGTTATTATTCAATAAAAACAAAAGGAAAGGGAAATGTGTTCCTCCTTTACTGCCTCTTAGAATGTGCCAATAAATTGTAGATTGAGAACTAAACTAGAAATGTGAGAATCTATTGTATCTGTCCCATAGAATAACTTGGAATTGTCAGAAGAAAGATTATCCACTGGTGTGATTATAGTCCACACTATTGTAGCTCATGGTAAATGAGTTCTGTGGCACAGAACTGAGAGGCTCAGGTTCTCTGCTCTTGGGCCTCAATTCTTTTAGATTCCAATAGAAGCTCCTGGGGAAATAAATGAGGCCGGGGGAGTATGGGTATGTTTGCTTATCACCAGAACTCGGAACTGGCTACCACAGCACTGCAGGGATCGCACATGTGAACCTGGCACAGGAAGAGATGCACAGAAACAAACGTCAAAGGAAAGTTGCTGTCAGGAATATCCACTCATGATTGTGTAGATCACAGAAGCAGCTAAAATATAGAGTTAATGGTTTTATGAACTGGGAGATTAGGTGAATAAGAGGTTCAAAGAAAGGAAAGCAAAGACACCGCTATTATTTTCACTTAATAGTCTACTTTTCAGAGGTAAGTGGTACACATGACCCCACCCCCCAAAAAAAGACTTTTTTGCTGTATTTATTTATTATTTATTTGTCAGTCATGGGGCTTGAACTCAGGGCCTGGGCATTATCCTTGAGTTTTTGTGCTCAAGGCTAGAGTTCTACTACTTTGAGCTACAGTACCTCTTCCAGTTTTCTGGGGCTAATTGGAGGTAAGAGTCTCATGGACTTTCCTGCCTGCGTTGGCTTTGAATTGCGATCCTCAGATCTTAGCCTTCTGAGTAGTTGTGATTATGGGTGTGAGTTATCAAAGCCTGGCGTGGCTTATGTTTTATGAAGTATTGCCTCTGGTTGTAAGCTGAGAAATCAGGAGTGTGGAGTAAAGCTAGATGCTCAAATGTAGCGCCCACTTCAAGGGCACAGGACTAGTGTGGCCCACAGGACCCACAAACGGGCCTTAAATGTGGTTGTGAGTACCTGTTACAACTTTGAAATTCTCAATCATTTTACCTTGTGAACTTATGCCTTGAGACTGAGGACGGGTAGCCAACAGAGGACCCTGCATGCATCTCGAGGTTGCAAGGCACTTCAGGAGATGTATAATTTGTGATTGCCTATGGATTTGGTAATATTTCTGATCTGTACAACTTTATGTTTCCTTCAGTTCCCAGGCTTCTGGGACATCAAGAGCTCACCGTGTCCCCAGCTGAGCAGGGGAGGCTAGCTACTGTCATCACCAAGACTCTACAGATCACAGAGAAACAAGTATGGCGGACCTGTGTGGGAAGTAGACTTAGGAAAACAACAGACTGAAAAATAGTCTTTGCTTGGCTGATCTTTGATGGTTTGAGACGGGTCCTCACTATAAATCTCAGGCTGGCCTGGAACTTGGTGTGTAACTCAAGCTGCTCTCGAATTCATGATTCTTCTTTTCCTATTTCCCAAGTCCTGGGAATGTAGACATTCATCATTGTATCTGCCTTCATAAGTGTCTCTAAAGTAATATTGGCTTTTAATGATCATTGTGATAACCAGTGGGCTCATCTGGAAAAAATATGGCCTTAAGTTCCTCAAGTAATATGTCTAGACATGGAAAAAACAAAAACAATACCAAAAACAAACACAGACCAGGTCATGAGGATGGTGTTTATAATCTAACTTTTAAAAACAGGGGCTGAAAGTATCACAGACTATCATAGTTGGTTCGACAGAAGCCAAAACAAACATCTTTATAACAGAGGTACAAATGTCCCTTCCCCACAGTATAACCCCTGCTTTCACTATATTTGATGTCAGTATAACTTGTGGAGGAGATGGGGAAAAACAGGTCGTTTAAGGATACAGGTGGACCTGTTGCAACAATGAGAAGTACAATGAGAAGTACAAGGTCATGTCGAAAACTAGCTTTACAATGTTGGTGCGGGGTGGGGGTGGTGAGGGAGGAGGGGGGAGGTAGGGAAGGGATGTGAAGGGTAAACAAAGGAGGAGGCTACAATGCTTGATAAGAAATGTACGCATTATCCTGCCCATGTAATTGTAACCCCTCTGTACAGTATGTTCACAAAAAAATAAATAAATAAAAGTAAATTTTACAAAAAAAAGAAAGAGCCGGGCTCTGGTGGCTCACGCCTGTAATCCTAGCTACTCAGGAGGCTGAGATCTGAGGATCGCGGTTCAAAGCCAGCCCGGGCAGGAGACACCGTGAGACTCCTATCTCCAATAAACCGCCAGAAAACCGGAAGTGGTGCTGTAGCTCAAGTGGTAGAGTGCTCGCCTTGAGCTGAAGAGCTGAGGGACAGCGCCCAGGCCCAGAGTTCAAGCCCCACGACCGACAAAAAAAAAAGAAAAGAAAGAAAAGGGACAGATAAGGAGAGAAATAGGAGACCAGGAAGAGGAGGATACAAACGAAACAATCCGTATGTGGACAGACAGAGCTATCCAAGGAGACTGTTGCTACAGAACAAAAGAAGAATAAACTTTGTAGATAAAGTGGGTCTAAGGGTTTGTAAACAAAAATTGATAGAATCAATCCAAAAACTATCTTGCTGATACCAGTAGCTCACACCTGTAATCCTAGCTACTAAACAGGCAGAGATCTGAGAATCACAGTTCAAAGGCAGGAAGGTCTGTGAGACTGTTATCTTCAGTTAACCACCAGAAAGCTGGAAGTAATGCTGTGGCTCAAAGTGATAGAGAGCTAGCCTTGAGTGAAAAAGCTCAGGGGCAGTGCCGAAGCCCTGAGTTCAAGCCCCACAACTAACAAAAACCGAAACAAAGAACAGATCTTGTTGAGATCAATGTATATTGAGAATAACGCAATCCAATTAGAAAAAGTATCTACTTTCAGGGGAGAAAATTTCAGGTTTGTTTTATATATTCTTATAGCAGCAGTAAGTTGCAGGGGAAATTGAATACATTCTGCCAAGAATTTTACTGTTTTCCAAGAATGTATTCAACATCAGGCCATCACAAATAATACTAGCTTGCATTATAGCAATCTGCAACTTAGAATTAACTGTTTCACTGTGAATGACAGAAACCACAGAGTAACAATTATCTTCAGTAGATGATTATATAAATTTTGTGCATTTCCTTAATATACAACCAAATACTATAACTTGCTTTTTAAGTACTAATATCACTGCCTCAGACAAATTTGACTAATTTATTTTTTCACTTTTATTTATCTAAATAGTTTTGAGTTTTATTTAGTTATAATGGAAGAATAAAATGCATAAGTTTATGCTAAACTTTGTGACTTATCTCAGTAAAGACAGTTAATTGACACATGCATCATTCTTTGTGGTGAGAAAATTCAAGACACATTCACTTAGTAATTTTCAAGTGTACACTGCCTTATTAACAGAGTCACCTTGCTGTGCAAGTGATCTTCAGAACTTACTCAGGTAGAAGAGTCAGAAGTTCTGGTCATTTCAATGGAGTTCAGCTTGCACAGAGGTCTGAGCAGAGGTGGGTGCATTACAGATGCATTATCAGGGTGGAGCTAAGACTGTTGGACCCGTGAACTATTTGGCTGAGACTTGAACAGAACCTGCTTGGCCTGTTCTCTTTTCCTCATGGATTTCCTTGCTCCTTTGCAGTTGTTTCCGGGAACAATTTTTTTGTTTTGTTTTAATTTTATTGTCAAGGTGATACACAGAGGGTTACCTTTATCTAATTAGGTAATGATTACATTTCTTGTCTAACTTGTTCCCCTCCCCCATTTTCTCCTTCCTTCCCCTCTCAATCCCTCCCCCAAGTTGTACAGCTCATTTCCAACAATTTCTTTTAAATCGCCGAGGTTCTGAGTGCTCTATATAGGTTTTGTTTTTTGTTTTTTTTTTTTGTTGTTGTTGTTGGTCGTGGGGCTTGAACTCTGGGCCTGGGCATTGTCCCTCAGCTCTTCAACTTAAGGCGAGCGCTCTACCACTTGAGCTACAGTGCCACTTCCCCAACAATTTCTTAAGTAGCAGTTTCTTGTGAATTATTGCTTCAGAGTCTGCTTCCGGGAAAAGCTAGGATGCTGACCCAGTGATACCTTCTTATTTTTGTGAAAGTCTTATCCGAAGAAAGGTACTTTTTGTTTCATTGGCTACCTTCTTATCTGTCCCAGCAAGGAGAGGGGGACAAATTACTTAGCCCAGGATGGCTGAAGTGGAAATCTTCCTGCAGCATTTCTGAACAACTTCTCTCCCTTTCCCAAGGGTCTTTCCTGTCCTTCACTTAGGAGGAGAATGCTGGAAGTCACCAGACTGCCTATCCTGAGCACAAGGGGCGGCAGCTGTGTGAGCCTGAGAGGAGACTCTCTCTGCAGTGTCAGGCCTCCTGCCCCCCATGCCCCCCTCCCCCCTGCCCCTTGCCTCCTCTGACCTCCTGCCCCCCTCCCCCCACCCCCTGCCTCCCCTGCCCCCTGCCCCCCTCCCCCCACCCCTGCCTCCCCTGCCCCCTGCCCCCCTCCCCCCACCCCCTGCCTCTCCTGCCCCCTGCCCCCCTCCCCCCCCACCCCCTGCCTCCTCTGACCTCCTGCCCCCTCCCCCCCACCCCCTGCCTCCCCTGCCCCCCTGCCCCCCTCCCCCCCACCCCCTGCCTCCCCTGCCCCCCTGCCCCCCTCTCCTTCATCCCCCCCCCCCCGCCCCAAGTCTCACCCATACATACTCCATGCTTATCTCGCCTCAAGCTTGGTTATTTCTAGAATGTGCATGCCATAGCTTTTTCTTGCCTATCTGCCTCTTCCATTTTCTGCACTAAATTATCTCAGTTCTATTCCTGCTAATAAAACGTGAAACACTTTGCTCCTGCAATAGAATAGGTTTAACTTCTGACTGATTCTATTCAACAAGATCAGTCTAGATTTGGCAAGGGACCAGGACATTTCTGAGGTCTTTGCTGCTGCTGGAGATTAAAAATCTTTCGTGACAGTATCAGAAGCACCAAGGGTTTAGCTTTAAACACCTTGTCTCTATCCCTTCTCAGTTATTCATTGCTGGGTGATAGTAGCTGATTGGACATTGTGTGAGTCCTGGATGGTTTCCTGAGGTCAGGGCAGGCAGCAGAGCTACGTGACACCACGTGAGCGGAGCCTGGGGAGCAGCTCCATGCATCAAGGCTAGGATTAGCTAAAGAGACCCAGATGACTATCCCTACATGGTTGTTGAGAGAAGGAGATGTTCCCAGAGCGTGGCAGGGCCTGCACTAGCTGGGAATGAATTGAAAATGAAAATTAATTGAGATTTCTTCCGGGTTGCTGGATAGAAAATTGGCGTGAGCCCAACTGGCCCTCCTAGCGATGGAATGGACCATTGACTGTAAGAACCAGTATTCTAGAAGGCACCTTTGGCTTTGGACTTGCTCTTTGCCATACCATTTTGCCCATAGACTTGGAGGAAGCAATGATGGAATGTTTTCTCACTAAGGAGAAATAAAGAAGTCGGTTGTCTCTCGTCTCTGTGGCAGTGATCGCTTTCTCAGCCAGGCAGGGACCCCACCCCAGACGCCCTGCCACAGCGTGTGACAGGGGGCAGAGAGGCACGGGGCGTGGCAGTTCCCCTGCCCCCAGAAGCAGCTATTCAGAGTCAGTCTGGGGAGGATGGAGAACTATGGAAAGAATGCTGGAGTCAACATCATGAAGCAAAAGACGTCCAAAACTGAACCCCACACGGAGAGCACTGGAGAGCAGCCCTGTGATTGGAAACCATGCTTGTCCTGGGACCTGTCCACATGTCTTCTCCTCAGAGGCAAAGTTCTGGGCCCAGCTCAGCATCCCGCAGGTACACTGTGAGGCCCGAGGGACCAGCTGGGGAATGCTTGGTTTTACTTATTCCTCAATTGCCCTCTCCTTCTTTCTTATCCTCCATGCTGTTGCTCAGATGCTAGGCTTTCAAACCCAGTAATTATAAAGAAGATTGAAGTCTAAGAGAGATCTCCTCTTCATTCGTTGCCGACTGCAGCTTTGTTCACTTCCAGATAGACCCTTGCACTGGGAATAGGTTGGGTCTGGCGGATTAGGGCCTGGTAAAGCCATGGCTCTGAGTCTTCAGCAGTCACCGAAGGCTCTGAGTTCCTCTCTCCAAGGCACTGGCTCAGGCCCCTTAGGTGACGCAGTGTAGGCCTCATTAACACCATGCTGGCCATTCAGCCTTTCCTTATCTCCATCTTCACCACCTCCAACACCTCCCTCTGTGTCTTCCGGCTCTTGCACACTTCGCACCCGCATGGTTCTCACCATGGGTCACACACACACACACACACACACACACACACACACACACACACACACACACACACGTTGCTTTTTCCCCAGAGAGTCTGCTGGGGCTCCTGCAGAAGGGCTGGCATTTTCATGTAAATGGCAAGTTCTAAATCAATGTCAGATTAGCGGTGAGCTGGTTGAAACACTGAAGCCCTGGACCGGCTGACAAGGCAGGATTGCCATGAGGAAGGCCTGGCGGCATTTCCGGGCGCCTTGTCCCCCAGATGTTGATGGATTAGTTGATCTTTCGCCCAGTGGCAAGTGATAAAGACATGGTTGTCAGCATTTTTAGAGTGATTTTTTTAAAGGTATCTTTTTTTTTTCTTACTTTTCTCTTTCTAACATAGGAATTATCGTGTGTCCAAATTAGCATTCAAGTGTCCAGCAAGGGACCGGCCGCTGTGACTGTGGGTGGGGGGGGAGAAGGAGGGTCTCAAACTAAGCTCCAGTGACATTCTGTGAACTGGGAGTGACCAGCACAGTGGACACTGTATGCCAACTGCACATCAGAAAGGAGGCCAGGAGGCTGCGCGGGGGGGAAACGCACTGCCCAAGGCAGATGGCGGGCTTCTGAGGGAGGGTCATGGAGAAGTCACAGAGCGGTACCTGCCTGGACTGTAGGAAGGCCCTGGAAGCCCTGTTGCTTGTGATCTGGACAAGGAATGAGACACTTTTCCTGCTCAGCTTGAAAAGTAGACATCCACAGGTTTCATGATTTCCATAGCTCATGTGCAGACACTGGATTTACTCGACCACAGTGAGTCTCACCGGTCTCTGCATGTGCTGTGTGTCTTTCGGTATTCTTTTATCTTGTCTGCCGGTGCAGTCCCTCATGTCTCAGCCTCTGGCAGTACCAGGCTGACGCGTGTGCATTACTATGCCTAGCTATTGGCAGAGAGTGGCTCTTTCACACGTTTCTGCCTGGTCTGTCTGGAAATCATATTTGTCCCAGTCAGTTTCCCAAGTCGCTAGGATGACAGATGTGAGCCCTGGCTCTCTTCTTCATGCAGGACCCATGCTCATCTCAGAGAGAGACAGTCTTTTCTCTGAAGGAGTTGCAAGAGCATGAGTGGCCATGGAGCACGCACGGCCACAAATGGGGCTTTCTCACGCCATTGCTCTCTCAGATCAAACATAGAGTGTTTCATGCACCTGAGAGGGAATCAATGCGTGAGTGAATGAATGAATGAGTATAATAGTATCTCTCGCAGTCCAAGCCATTCTCCAACTCACGGCCGAATCCAGGCTGTCCTCAGACTGAAGGACTGGGGTCAGGAGTGTGGACCACCGCATCCATCTCAAAGCCGTATGCTTTTGTTCTTTTTTTCTTTTTAGAAGAGAATGAAGAAAGACCTATCAGTATCTCACCTCTAAGAGCTATGCTGTTCACAGATGGAACTTCCTTTACCTGAGGAGTCTGGCAGCGGTATGTTATTTGTAGATTTGTCTAGGCTCTGTAGGGCTAATTTCAGTTGTGGATTTGCTTGGCCTCTGTAGGGTTAATGCAAATGCGAGTGTGTTTTGCGAGTGCTTTTGAGTAGCTCCAACATCTGAAGCGGCCGAAGGGCCAGGGCTGCTGTGCGGAGGCGCCTAGGAGAGCCAGATAATGGGGAACATGTTCAACAGCCTAAAGGGTAGGTGTCTAATCAGCTATAGAACACACAAGAATCTACATACACAACCACAACATAGCCGACACAAATTCAGCTAAAATCTAGACTAAATGCCGGAATGGAGTTCGCAACCAGCTAGCCAGCAGAGGGGGAAAAAAAGGTAGCCACTCTGTGTGTTAGCTTGAGTGATCGTTCAAACAAATCTTCTACGCCTGTAGGTGAAAGCCATTCTGAATAAATTGTGCTCTGATCAGTATTTGCCTTGAATACCAAGTTTTCCCTGCCCTCCATCAACAGCAAGGGATGGGGACCACAGCTAACCGAGGGTAGAGCTATGGGGAGTCGAGCTGTTAGGAAGCTCTGTCCCCGCCGTCCTTCTGTTGATGACATTGCTTCTGCTTTTCTCTAAATGTGGAGTGGAAAGGAAAAGTGTATGTGAATTCTGGAGAAGTCGTCTAATGTTCAAGTTAGCTTGAGCTTGTGAAGTACTCCCATGAACGCTCCAATAAGCGCAAAAGGCATGTTGCAGACTAAATTAAGATTCTTACCGTAGAACACTTAAATCATGCTTCAGAGATAGTTTTGCACTTTCTGAAGGCTGCGAGGCTTTTATCTGCTAGTAGAGAGGGTTTCTCAGCAACATGGGGGAAGACAAGGAAATGTATGATTGTGGTTGTATATCTCATACTGGGTAAAGGCTCTGGCTTTGGAAGGACTGGGAAGGAGGTGGCAGGGGCACCCAAAAGAAACAGATAAAAGACAGAGTATATTTCTTCCTCCACGGTGGTTACTTGATTTGATAACATATTTTACCTTTCAGTCGTAAACCATGCCTGATATTAAGTCGACTTCTAAATGTATTTGTGAGCATGGCCTGGGTTTTTTAACATTCCCTTCTGCAAATGTCTGGCTGCCATCCTAGGTTCTTTGCCATTGAGATACATTCTCTTTAATTTCCTACAGATTTTCAAATTACAATGATATTTGGTTCTCTGAATCAGATGAAGATAAAGGAATAAGAAACTATCCCATTGGGAATTTGGTTAAGAGTACATCTTCATGCAGACAGACACATAGACATGACTTATTCATTCTTGGGACGGCTGCAATTCACCCTTACCTCATCTTCACCTCCCATTGCCTCTGACAGAGTGGGTGAAGTTTAAAGTTGAAATACATTTTAATAATGATCTTGATGGAGCTATTTATGCAAAATCCTTCCTATCCAATGATAATTGGCTGTTTCTCACTTGTAGATCATACACTATAGTCTGTTAGTCAAATCTACTCTAATATTGAACACTGATCACACTAAAATGATCAACTGGTTGCTGTGGGTGACCCAAATGTATGCTACTTATAGGTTGGTTATAATTATGGGTTGATTATAATTGTCATATCTTCTACACTAGAGAATGATTAAGTGGAGCAATATAAGGGAAAAAATCCACAGAAGGAAATTTATGATGATTTGAGTAATGAGAGAAGTACTGGAAGATATGTTAGAGAAGATACTAAAATTTCCAAGCTGCTTCTTAAATCTGCGATTGAAAGATGGCACTGCCTGGAAGTGAACTGTGGCGGGAGTTGTTCATTATTGGGGGAGGTGTGAGAGGTTGCATGTGGAGGGCGGAGTCTCTACAGTTCTTTTCTTGGTGGATCCGTTGCTTTCAGACATCGTGTGTTGTCTACGTAGCACTTTTGTGTTAGGCATGTTTTCAACCCGGTCCCTGTGGCAGAGTAGTGCCCTGTGCATAGACCTTTGGGAGTCACGGGTACTTTGTTTTCTTGACTCCCTTTCAGCCAGGTGTGCGCATGAGACAGCATCTGTCAGTAGATCGTGGATGGGGGTAATCTGCGCCATATTTAGGCCTGGACTTTCAGTGCATTAGGTCCTCCATGCTTTCTGTGCACAGGCCAGAAGACAGTCGAATAATGGAGGCCCACGAGGGAGGGAAGGGGACTGTTAATTTAATTAACAAACCAGATAGAGACACAGGACAGCGCTGATGAAATTGTATGGAGGCCTTGGGAAGGTTTCAAATGGAGCCTCCTCTCCTGAGGTTTCCCGTCGCCTGGAAGCAGTTCTGAGACACCCCGAGCCTAGGGACCATGAGCGCAGGGAGCAGGCAAATGTGGACCCCCAGTTTCACTCCTAATAGCTTCCTAATTTCAACTTAACGTGAACATTCCATCTCCTGCTAGGCTCACAGACAGAACAAGTTGCCTTTGGGTTGATACCAGTCATTGTAATCGTGAGTGATGTTTTAATCTGTGGAGACCCCGAATCTGTCCACACTAGTCTTCACTGATATCCTGATGAAATCTCCAGACTTAGAGTTTTGTAATATGAAACTCATGCATAATTCTCTAAACACATCTTTCTTCCAAAAGTTTAAGATCGGATTCCACGGCTCTGCTGGTGAGCATGAGTGGGTGCCCCTCCCGAGAGGAAGCACCACGGCCTGCACGCCTTTGTGAATGGAGGTGCACGGGGTGAACTCGCTGCACCCGGGCCACACATGGAGTGCAAGCATGCTGCTGGGGGGCAGTGCCCAGGGCGCCCTGCAGAGCCACACAGCTTCCCTCGGCCAATTGGAATCTGCCCATCAAGAGGCGTCCGCATTGCAGCTCCCTGTCAATCTGTGGCTCCACTTCCCCCCCTGGAGGTGCATCTGTATTCCATATGCAAATTCTCCAGCGAACGGTTTTCCTGTTTTGTAAGCCAGGCTGCACCTGTAACATGTGAGATTGAGTTAGAAATGACAAGCAGACAAGCACGAGGCACATTATCTTGACAAACTCAGCCTCCAAAAATTACCCTGGGCCTGAATTATTAAAATAACAAGGAATATTTCACTCAGCTCTGCAGAAATGATCCTAATTGTCCACTTTAGCTAAATCCTTTCAGTCTCTGAGATCGGTCAATTTACATTGTGGGCTTGCAAATTCCTCAACTCCCATTAGAGAAGAGGGAGCGGCGGCCCATTGCACCCTCATTTATTTTAATAACCTGCCAAAGCAGACATGAAAATGTTAAAGTCGGGAGACTGTAACATGACGGGACCCTGACTTGTCAGAGCCACATTATAATCTGGTTAAAATACTTTCCTTCTCCCTTTCATGTCTCCTCAAGTAAGTGGGGAACTAATTGTCAAATTACTAATTTTGTTGGCATTAATAACAATACTAAGACAAGAGAAGCGGGAACTGCTGAGGGAGAGGTGCTTCTTACAGACCTTCTGCCACTGATGGAGAAATTACCAGGGAATCAAGGAAGAATTAAGTGTGTTTGATCTGCTTGTGGGTATGCACCTACTCTCCGGGCGCTGTTTGTTGAGGCTGTCAGTGTCTACACCACCTGGCTTGCTTGTGGTTTGTGGTATGCACAGCATTGTGACGATAAATACATATTAAGTGTTTATTTGGCGTGGTGAGGATGTGTGTGCAGTCCTTACGTGAAAAGAACTTCCAGTCTCATCATGGAAGAAATGACCAAAATTCTGGACTTTCCCTGCTGATTTCCATACCATCCTCGTTTTATTCTCTGTTACAAAACGTTCCAATGATGGTATATACTTACTTGTTTGTTCATTCATTTACTTTGTGCTTGTTTTCACTTAGTTGCAGACAGCAGTTGTTACGCTTTGGGTTGTATGGCATCTCCTGAAACATACTTTTTGAAGCGTTTCACACGGGGAGTCCACGAGTAGATGTGGAGATCTGTGCTAAAGGCCAGGTGGTTCAGTGGGAGGGTGAATGACCCCAGACAGGAGGAGGGGGGGAGAGCTCTCTGCCTCCAGCTATTTCCTTGCGGGAGGCTGAGTAGGAACGAATTTGCCAAGGCTGAAGTGGGTGGTGCTGTCCAGTTGCTTCTCTAGGCTTTGCTCTTGGAAAAGGCAAGGCGTTGGTCTGCTTTCTGATCAGTTCCTCCCTATGTACAAAAACAAAAAGGAGAGCAAAACTGCATCACCATGAACAAATGGAGGGGAGTGTTTCTGAGAGACAATATTGTCTCTCAGAAAGTATCTCGGCTCACATCCTTGGAGAAGCCAGTTGTAGACCCCAAACCCATCTGATTTTCAGCATAGATAGAATTTCTTCAGTTCGTTACTGAAAAATTTGTTTTCCACTCTTGGTATCTAAATTTGGTGGGGTGCTTAAGACCAATTTGGGAATATAAAATTCAAAGTATTAACTTTACAATTCATCATATTTGACTACTTTCCCATAGTGTGTTGAGTTTTTCCTAAATATTTTCCTAAATGTTTCCTAAACTAAAATCTTCCCAAGGAAGAATCAGGTTATCTGTAATTTTGCATAAAGTTGTTTTCCTATGTGAAGTAGACATGTACAACATGTAATTCATAACTTATAAGACCATGAGATCATGTCAAGCCTTAATCTGTACCTGCACTTAGCAGCTCAGATGCTAAAAGCTCACACTGGTGCCAACTGTCATGAGTGGTCTTAACCAATCTCATCTCGCACTGACTTTCCTGAATGGCCTCTACTCTTTCCTGCTTTCTGTGTACTTGCACACACAGCATTAATGTCTCCACATGGACGCATAGCTGAGACCATAGGGAACTCTACAAGGACTTAGTTATATCAAAGACATAGGAATTCAGATATTTTAATTATTCTGTATGCTCCTTCTACAATTAGTGACGAAGCTACCCCAATGTCTTTACAGAGGCAGATTTTTTTTTCCAGTAGAATTTTTTAAGGCTAACAAGTACTTCGCTTGCAGTAGAATTCCAATCACCCCTCCTCAGGAAAGAGTGGTCACATTGGAAGCATGTGGCCAGGTTGACAGTAAAGAGGAGTCAAGGACTTGGTCCGTTTGAACAGCAGCGCCCAGACTGGGAAGGGATCAGCTTGTCACGTTGCTGAGATGTTGGTTTACTTATTTGTTTTGCTTAGATGAGGCTTAGTAGGGGGAAAATGAGCTATAAAATTCATGTGGATACTTGGAAGCTTTCTCAGTCAAGTCAATGAATCAATATTTAATGACATTTTTAGAAGCAGTGTTTGTCTATGATAATGTTGGAGGCTTGGTCTTCCAGACATTAAAACACCACACCTGTAGCACATTGGCAGCATGGTGAGCCTCATGCACAAGAGGAATCTTGGGTAGCAGCAAGGTGAAGCAGAAGAAAACGTAGAAAGGAGTGCTCAGGAAGAAGTGAGGATTGATGTCCATGTCAAAGGCACTTGGAGGCAAGTGCAGAGGCCCCTGATTGTGGGGAACAGAGTAGGAAGGATTGGGTGGCTTCCGGTTCTCAGCTGTGCAGGAGAAGAGGCTGGCTGTGGAACACAGTGCTACCCGGCTGCTGCCAGGCATTCATGCCTCTGGAAGTGGGGATGGCATTGTTCTTCGTCCAGTTTGCTGCCCTGCAGTTCTTGCATCTGCACAGGCCACGGTGCTGTCAGACAGCCCTTTGGAGTTAAGTACAAGCAAGGGCCCAGTAAAGCCCATGCCTCAAACAGCACAAAGTGACCTGCCCATGCCCCAACAGACTGAGAAGCCTATGTAGTGTCATAAATTTACACCTTAATAAAGCTGAGAGGAGCAAATAAGGAGATAATTATAGCTCCAGATTTAGCCATTCAGAGCTCTGTCAGTTGTCTCCTGTGTCCCCATGATATTCCCTCCTCGTTTGAGAAAGAAACTCTTGTTCCTGCCTCTCATTGCAAGATGTGTCATCGCGTTGTGGCCGAATGAACCGCGTCTCCCCAAGAATACCCACACCGAATGTTCCGAGTGTGCATGTTACCTTGTATGGTAAAGAGGTGCAGGGACAGTCTTGCACTGCCTGGGTAGACTAAGAACGTGGTCGCAAGTCCCCATGAGAGAAGACAGGGCAGGGTTTGACTACTGAGGCACAGAGACATGTCCACAGAAGGACACAATGGCCACAACGGAAGGGTCTCAGCAAACTCTACATCTGTAGGAGGCAAACAAAGATGTGATTCTGTCCTAGAGCATCGGGGAAGTAGCAGCACTGACTGCTGCTTGGTGAAATCTACTTCTGACCTCTGAGATCCAGGATGTAAGAGAACAACCATGTGCTGATTTTACCCACAGAGCTTTCTGTTATTACTGCAACTGCTCACGGAGGATGGCGATAGAATCAGGACATAGCCAGCGGACGCGCTGTGGTCCCTGCGTGCCATCGCTTCCCACCCCTGACAGTGCATTTGCCTGCACCTGCAGATATTACTGTTCAGGTGTAATTGTCAAATAAAAGCATTGAGTATTTTCAGGGATGGACCAGCCTTCCTTGGTTCAAATTATGCCCTTTTCACAGTAGTTCCTGCTGTATCTCGCCACGGCCAGCCCGTGTAGCACCATGCTGCCACAGGAAACGCAGCCCCCAGCAGCCGTGGCATGGTGAGTGCAGGACTGCGCTCTGGTATCGTCTGCTGCAACTCCAGGATGCTGGCTAAGGGAGGACTACTGAGAGCACTTTCCTTGCACGAGTTCATCAGAATGCGACTCACCACGCATTGAGAAATATCGTTGTGACAAGTAAGTAACTGTTGGGTTGTAATAGAGAGCATAGTATAAATATCCATGAGCCCACATTAAACAAATGAGTGAATGTATCAGATGAAAAGGAAGTCCTCCCAGCCAGGTGTGCGCTGTGCTCCTCCACCGCAGCGGAGAGGCTGAGGCTGAGCTGGAGATGCGTGACAGGCGCAGACTCTGCCAGCTGCTCTTGTGAATGCTAACAGGGACGTGCCAACTGAAGGCAGACACCTTCAGTAGAGATGATGAGAAGGACACACTCCCTGTGTGCTTTTTATCCCTGGACTAAGAGCTTTGGGCTATCCATGGGGAAAACATTTCAAAATTATATTTAAAGGACACTCTAGAAAATACACAATCAATAGTCTTCAAACCTCTTAAGGCCATTAAAAAAACAGGGAGAGGCTGGCAAACTGTCACCGTGAAGAGAAACCTACAAAGGCATGACAGATGATTGTAAAAGTGTGTCCTGGGGACTTCCTGCAACAAAACATAGGAACCAGGACAGGTCTAAGTAGGACACAGTGTCGGTTCTCAGCAGGACATAGCGTTGGGTATAAGCAGAACATAGCACCAGGTATAAGCAGGGAAATCTGCATGAAGCAGAGACCTTAACGCATAATTATGAGCGTAATTTTCCCCAATTGCAAAAATGGAGCCATATTAATTTAACACTCTATTCAGGGACCATTTTGTGGCAGATTGGAATTTACTGTATGACCTTCAAAATGTTATCTTTAAAATTGTCAGTTTTATTCAACGGAAGGTATACAAATTACCTAAATCCAGTCTCACAAAGCTTACAGGAGACAAAAATACATGAAGTAGAAGGGATATCATATTTATCATTGCAGAATAAAATATAAATAACATCCAGAGAGTGAACAAAGAAAATGAATGAAACAGATAGAAGGGTGTAGTGATGCATGCCTATAAATCCCAGAACCTAGGAGTCTGAGACAGGAGGCTTATAATATTGAGGTACCCTGGGCTACAAAATGAGTTTGAAGGCAGCCTAAGCTATTTGATGAGAACTTCGGAGAGGAATAGAAGACAAAATATACAATTGAAGAATTCATCCGTAAGTAACTTTCAAAACAGGTGGAGACTGGAAGGCAGCAGATACAAGAATATCAGCCAGAACCACCATAAGGAACAGAAGGCAAACTACACCCAGGTATATCACAACCAAAAGACTAGAAACAAACAGAAATCCTGACAATCCTCCAGGGTGCTGTGCACAGAGACTTGGAGAAGGATAACGTCCATCAGATTGAGCATTGGAGAAAATCTTGACCACAAGGACATTGCAATGAAGATGGAAACACACGGAAGTTCTGAAGGGAAGGAGACTTAAAGAAGCATGTGGATGGCTGAAAGAGCTCATCCCACATCATGAGAAACGTTTGCTGGAGTTCCCATGGCCAAGAAAAACGGGATCCTGAGAGCTAAGTACTCAGACAAGGGACGAACGTTGGGAGCCCATAAGTACTTTGATAAATACTTGATTCTAAAACTCATTGTAATCAGTTGTTTCAATGACATGGCAGTGATGTGGGATATAGGACAAATGCGGCAGGGAGGACCAGGAGAAATAAGCTGAAGCCCACATTTACAACACTTGCATATTCCCAGGGCGGGAATTGCTGAAAGGCAGATGCGCATATGTGTATATGTTCATCTAAGATAATCACCGTAGCATCAAAAGTAAAATGATATTGTTAAGTTAAAAAAAGAAAAATGGAACCATATCTCATAATTAATCATTATCCCCAAATGGCTAAAAGGTAGCAACACAAACACTGACTAGAGAAACAGCAAACAGGAGAGAGGTGGAAGACTAAAATTTACCCATTTCAAAAATTTCATTAACTATAAATGGTCTAAAATATCTTCCACACTGTCATTTAATTGATACCTAATTTCTTCAGAGGGAGAAAATGCTGGAAACATGGAAAGTGTGTGATGAAATCTGTATTCTGCACCATCTTTCTGGAGGCTTAATGACTGGAGAGTCTGAATCTCAAATGTGTAACAGTGTACATATTTTGCACTTAGGATAATAAAAATGTGTTAGCTTGCTCAAGACACAGAACTACATAGTACTACATGGTACTCCTCTATGAATAAACAGGAAGTAACTCAAAAATTAATTTCTAATATCCTCTGCTACACCATGTATATTAGCAGGCATCTCGGGTGCATATGTATACGTGCGCATCTTGTTATACAACGATAAGTAGGCAATGACATACTGTTAAAGAATCCAAGGCTTTTAAATATTCATCCTCTAAGTAAACAGGATTGATTTCTGTGCATCTCCACCCACAGGGAGAGAGCACTCTCTCCTCAACTCACGTCTCACTTGCAACCAGTTGACAACTTGTTTTGAATGAAAATAAACATCTCTCTAAATGGCTTGGCTGTTTGCTACAGAAAATAAAATAAGTAAGCATCAAAGTGCTTAATAGATTTTTTAAATTGGATATGACAAAAATAAATGGCTCTTAATCCCGCTCTACGCAGTGTAAACATGCCGGCTGTGATTCAGGTATGTCTTGCTGTTGGGTTTCTGGTTTCTGTTACATCACCTGTCAGCAGTAATTCCATGTAAATGAGTGGGGCTGAGCTGTTCCTTGCATCTTTGATAATCCCCCTCATTCTTCTAATCATGCTACACAGAAGCCAATATCTGTTTTCATCAGGCAGATAGGATCTCTTAAGGAATTAAAGAGGTTTTCCACTTGGTTCTGTGCTGGGGGAGGACAGGGCTGTGATCTGGGGCTTTGGGGATTTCTCATTATGCACTAGCACTCTCTGAATCGAAGAGCTGAGTTCTGGCTACTGGGTTTTTAATCCTCTTGTGGTCAGGGTTTGAACTTGCAGTTATTTAAGATCTTTGATTACTCAGCACTTGGCTTTTGATTGAGTGAACTTCTGAAGACAGCCAGGGCTGTGATTTCAAGTTGGTAGTTTTAAAATAACTGCTGGAAAAAAATAGATAGGAAAAGCCCTGTGATTAAGCTACACTAGCCCTTTTTAATTGACTTTCTGAAGCCATCTGAGGCTTAACTCTCCATGTACCATCATAAAAATAGAATAAGGAGAGGGAATAACTTTAATGTGTTCCCTGAGGGGGGGAAATTTCCATAAAATTTACACGACCCCTGGAAAATGTGGGACTGGAGGAAGCTTGGTCGTAGCCAAGGGCAGCAATCGATGTGGAGAAGACTTAATAGATAAGATGAAGATTTCCAGCATGGATAGAAATCCTTCTGTAGAGAACCCAGAAGAAGAAAAAAAGGAGATACAGGGACACCAGAAAACTGTTGGGTGAGCAAAGAACAGATGTCTCAACACTTGGTAAAATTTTAAATTATAATTATGTTGTTATTATAAAAGTGTTGTACCAAGGGGTTACCATTTTATCAGTCAGATATGAATACATTTCTTTTTTGCTTTGCTTTTCCCAAGGTTCCCCCATGACTTGGTAACTTTTGAGAAACAATACTTTAATGATGATTACAATTGTTTAAGCAACATAATCAAAAATAGTTCTCCCTATGTGAATTGAAGAATTGGTCTCTTCTGGTCATTTGTAGAATTGAGTTTCGTATGAGAGACTTTGCATGCGATTTTGATAGAAAAACGAACTTTCAAGAAATGAAAATAAAAGCTATTCAACCATCGAAGGGCCGTGGAGGGAGTGTGTCCTGGCTCTTGTCAGCCTGCCACAGGCTGTCCAGTGAAATCTCCATATTGTACATAGGTTTAAAACTCTTCTCAACTGAAATTGATTCTACAAAATCATTATCATTTGAGTCTTCAAATTCATTGTAGCATTAAAGGTATTTCAGCTCACAGTGTTCTCCATGCTAACAGTCATGTTTTGTTGCTGCTAAGATGGGAAGCAGGTACGGGCCGGATAGCGTCACCATGCCCTCTGAGCTTCCTGCACCCAGAGAACGCCTCTAGAAGTAGCATCCTCTCCTTCGACTGCAGAGTGCCTGTTCTGGGGTCACCATTGTCACCAGATTGACAGCGCTCTTCCTCCTGCCTTCACTGTGACCTGGGCACCAACCTCTGGTCCCACTCCTAATCCCTCTTCCTCTTCTCCAGACATGGCCTCACCAGGCTCTCCTGTTTCACATGGACTTTTCCGGCCAACAACCATCTCTCCTCTGAGGCAGCTTAGCATTCCTGACGCTTCTTAGCTATCAGTGCTTCCAGGGACGGGGCAACACACAATTTGAGGAGTTGAGGGATGAAGTCTATAGAACAGGGAAGGTGATATCAGCACACCTCTCCTTCGCTCATGGACAATTCTTGTTCACCATGTACAGAGGAAACCACAGAAGCCATACAAAACCTGTGATGCAGAATGAGATTTTAATGTTAACTATTTTTATAGTCATAATTTTATACTTAAAATAAACTGTGAAGTTTTGAAAACTTATAGACATTTTTGTTTTCATTATATTTATTTTAAAAAAGTACTCCATGAGTTTTGTTTTGTTTTGGTTTTGGTCTTCGTAGTTTGTTTTTCATCGGTCATGGGGCTTGAATTCAGAGCCTGGGCACTGTCCTTGAGCTTTTGCACTCATGGCTGGGGCTCTACCATGTTGAGCCACAGCACCATTTCTGGTTTTCTCATGGTTCATCAGAAATAAGAGTTGCACAGACTAACCTGCCTGGGCTGGTCTCAAACTGCTGTCCCCGGATCTCAGCCTACTGAGTAGCCAGGATTATAGGTGTGAGCCACTGGCTCCTGGCAAGTTTGGAGTATTTCTGTAAGTGGAACTATACAGGAGGAGGGCTTGGCTGGGGGAGAGCACTGTCTCCAGACAATGCAGGGCCTCCGGGATTTCAGCCATGTGCACACTTCTTCAATGCATTGGCAAAATCATTCTCTGGGACCTTGTATGTATTTGTGAATTTCTACTTTGAGTTCTTTGCTTGAAATGTTGGATGGCCACTCCCTTCTCCTGCTGCAAGCACGATCCACCTCGTGACACAGCCAGGACAATAAATCCACCATAACGTATGCCTGCGGGCACTGCCTGGCTCCTGAGAGCCTTCATATATATCATGCCAACAACTTCCCAAAACCAAAATTCACTCCGGTGTCTGTAAAAATCCACACTGAGAAGCCAGCCAGGTAAAGTCACCATGGGACAGCAGTCTTGACTTACTGCAAACCTTGAATCTTCATTTTAACATGTGTAGTGCTGCTGAAGAAGCCTTCAAAGTTTGTTCTGCTTCGACTCATGGGTGATGAGGCTTGGTCAATGGGCCAGTGATTATGTGCCTTTTGAGGTTCACTGTCTTGATTCTGTAAACGCTTAGTTCACCAACGTCTAGGTCCACGGTAGAGGGGAAAGCGTGTATTTTCAACCTGGTATTGAATGCCCTTGGTCCAGATGTGTGTCAAGGCAGCTTTTGAGTGAGGGGATCTGTGGATAGGCTGACATGCAGTTGGTGCTTAGAATGACCTCTGTGAAGCTAACAGGAGACTGACGAACGTCAGCTCCCCGGAGGTCTGCCCTGCAGCTGAAAGACAAACAGTGGATGGTCCCAGAGTCAGCAGCTGGATGCGAGCAAAGGAGATCTTTTGCAGTGGTGGAGGCTCTGAGCAGAGAGTGCCCATCAGGATCAGCCTGGCCTCCAACTCCTCAGCCCTCAGGACATTCATGGCCATTTGTGTGCCCTGCCTTGCACCTGCTCAGTGGATTTGGTTAAGATCAAAGCAGTTCAGAATCCTCCATGTTAGGCCTGCTAAAAATACCTTCCTCAGAAAACACCTGCTCCCAAGAACCCCTGTTAGCTAAAAAAAAAAAAAAAAAGGATAACTTTCCAAATGCCTCTGCACTTTTCCCAATTTGAAAGGGGGTACTTCATGTTTTATTTTTTTATTTCAGTCTATTTTTATTTTAGTCTATTTTCCCCCACACTAGATGAAGATTCTGTATTTCTTGTCCTAAAAAAAAAATATCACTAATTGGATCACCTTTGATTTGCTTGCTTGTACTTTCCGTTCTTTGTGTACTGGAAACATTTTTGCAAAGCCTGCTCTATTCTTAAGGACAAATTGATTCACAAATAGTTTGGTGGGGGGAAAGCCACACAACAGAAGAGAAAAGCTAGGGAAAAACTGAGGGATGAGAGAATCAGCAAATTAAGAGAGTCAAAAATAACCCTGGAGTATACACCTTAATTAGAAGTAGTGTCACCAGTAAGGCCCCTCTCAACTTTTATTAAGGAATCCAGAATGCATTAGGAAAAGTGCAGTGGTTGTGGTATACGTTCAGAGGCTCGTTGGAAACTTCGCATGAAATTATTGACTCCCTCTTCCTACCCTGGTGATGTCCCACTTTCCAGGATTACGACACAATACAGAGCTTTTCTCATTCAACCTGGCTGGCATGCAACCTTGTCCTCACTCCACATCTTTCTCTAATTCCTTACCAGGGATGTTTCCTAAGTGCAACTTTGAATTACATCTTTGTCCTGAGTTTGAAAACAAAGTAAGTTTAACTAAAAAAATAAACACACCAAGATTCTCAGTGTAAAGTCCATCTCCTCCCTTGGAGCCTGCTACAAATCCTTAAGGTGAGGAATGTGCTTGTTTTCTTGCTACATCCTGGTGTGCAGAAGACACATATCTGCTGAATAAAGAAGCCCGCTTGCAGCCATCAAGACGTTGCTCCATTTGTACCTGATCTATAAAGCTGCCCTAGTTCGCTCAGCCTCCCTCAAAACTTCATTCATTCAGTTACCCACGGAAGCTTTTCCAGGGCAATTACCACCTACTGCTTGTCCCACAGAAATTATCTAACATTCCTCCTCTGATGTTACCAAATATCCTCCCTGAACGGCGACCTGCTCGGTGCTGCTGAGGTTGTGTGGTGAGAACGGCAGGATGAGGATCAACAGTGAGCCCCCTTGCTCCCAGGAAAGAAGCAGGTGCTAGCTCTGTGGAGGGCAGAGATGTTGATCTGGGTGAGCAGAGGTGGAAGTGCTGGGCAGATCAGCTGTGGGGCCTCCACTGCAAGCTGAGCTGTGAGGAGGGGCGGAGAGGGCTGGCCTGCAGCAATGGAAGGTCAGGCTGCACTCGGGGATGGAAGCTACTGCAGGATGGCAGGTTTTCTACAAAGGGCAATGGCAGTAGAATCCCACAAATTGTCTCAGGCAAGACTGGAAGTGAAGTGAGATTCAAAAAACTCTTGGGGCATCCTGGAAGCTTCTAGAGTGGTTGCCGCTCAGCTGAGGTGCTTTGCCTGGAAATTTCTAGAGAGATTGCCACTCAGCTGAGGTGCTTTGCCTCGAAGCTTCTAGAGTGGTTGCTGCTCAGCTGAGGTGCTTTGCCTGGAAATTTCTAGAGAGATTGCCACTTAGCTGAGGTGCTTTGCCTAGAAGCTTCTAGAGTGGTTGCCGCTCAGCTGAGTTGCTTTGCCTGGAAGCTTCTAGAGCGGTCACCACTCAGCTGAGGTGCTTTGCCTAGAAGCTTCTAGAGGGGTTGCCGCTCAGCTGAGGTGCTTTGCCTGGGATGGCCTGTGGTCCTCATCTCCAGGAAGAATGTTTCTCTCCTGGTGTTTTGCCAGACTCCACGGGGCACAGTTCGCCTCAAATAATGAAGCTGCTGATGGCCGGTGGCCCAGCCAGGCCCTGGCACCGCAGGTGTCCTGAAGAGCAGAAGAGAAGAAGAGGGAAATGAGGAAAGCTGCCTCACTTGTCATGGGAGCTGTGGGGCCGTCAGGTCTACATTGATCTACATGCCCGCTGGTGAAAAAGCTGCTTTTAAATGCCAGAGACACCATTATAAGATGAATGTAAATTCTTTATGACCACAATGCTAAGATGAGATAAAGCTAATTCTTACTGCCATTCTTCAGAGAAGCTGTAAATTCATCAACACTCACACACTGAGGAACAGAGATGAGGGATCAGACAGCAAGCATTTCTGGGACTCACACACTTGTAGGGTGATTGAGTGTGAGGAGCACCCCCAGATCACAGGGTGCCGAGGTTTCTTCTGTATTGTTCCCTTATGCCTAACAATTGTCATGCCCAGAACAAATAAAGTCCAAGAACTGATAAACAAATGAGATTATTATTTTAAGTTAATTCTGATTAGTGATTAAAACCTTCTAAAATTAATGCTCAGGTTCACCGGATTCTAAATGTGTTTAGGAGGGCAAAAGAATGCATTTCCGTCTAATCTACCCAATCTTATCTGGTACATGACCCAAAAATGCCAGGGAGAAGAGAAGGGTCCATCCTACTTTTGATGGGACATTAATGAGGCCATGTCTGGTTTTATTAAATATAATACATTATTCATAAACCATCCATTCTAGAAACTAAAATATAGACATTTTCATATTATATGCATCAATACTATATGAGATTAGCCTGCAGGTCACCTCGAGGGTCCCTGGGGACTGGCACACATCCCAGAACAATTTGTGAACAGTTGTGAAAATGACACCCATTGGTAGAGTAAGAAACAGTAGCTTCTCTTTGAGGAAAATAATATATATTTCTAAATGTTTATTTTTACCATCTTTCTTTGTTCTCTTGGCCTATCGAGCAGAACTTTTGGGATCACGAACATGTTAAATAAAAATGAGGATCTTAAGTTACCCAACATAAACACGATTTAACTCAAGCCATGACAGAGAAGAGCTGTGTATAATTATTTTGACATGAGAACCAGCCTTGTTCCTTCAATTTTTGACTATGCAAAGTACATTTTAGAGATGACTTCATTCTTGTGTTCATTCATGAGGCTATATCAAAAATACACCAATGCCTTGTGACGGAAAAGATCCTGCCCAACAATTTCAAAATGCCAAAGGTACATTCTGAGTGACATCAACAAATGTAGGTGCTGTCTCTTCTTCATTAACATAAAATGGCATTTAGATGATTTTATGGAAGCCAAATAACAGTAGAGACAACGTAGCTAAAGTTTGCACCCTTGCCTAGGAGGGTATGTGTGAATAACTACTGTTTTAATAAAATCAAGCATTGTCTTATCCTTCTAATTCACACCTCACGGGCCTCATTGTTTTGAGTGCATCTATGCCTCTAGGTTTATAAGTTGAAGTCTGAGCAGAAGGTGACCTTGCTGTGACCTTGTTGGGAGGTGAGCCTATAGGGAGGCAATCAGGTTAACAACATCTGTAAGGTAGGCTACAATCAATACAACTGAGGTCCTTATGACAAGAGGAAATCTGGAGATGAATAGGGACATAGGAGTCAGGCTACTGAAGATGAAGGCAAAGGTTGGGGCATGCCTCTCCATGCTGAATAATAACAGACACTGTCATGGAAACCCGGAAACTCTGAGAACAGCCTGCAGCAGCGTCTCTCGCCCACCTTAGGAGGCTCACTCCTTCCCACACCTTTGTCTGAAACTTCTGGTCTCCAGAGCCCTGAGACAATGCCTGTGTGTATCTCCATTCTTTGACGCCCCACCCCACCTGGTCCTCATGTGGAGTGCTTTGTTGTCCGAGTCTAGCCTTCCTGTACGCATGTTGTCCAAGTGTAGCCTTCCTATATGCATGTTGTCTGAATGTAGTCTTCCTGTATGCATGTTGTCTGAGTGTAGTCTTCCTGTATGCATGTTGTCTGAGTCTAGCCTTCCTGTATGCATGTTGTCCGAGTCTAGCCTTCCTGTATGATGTTGTCTGAGTGTATCCTTCCTGTACGCATGTTGTCCGAGTCTAGCCTTCCTGTACACATGTTGTCTGAGTGTAGTCTTCCTGTATGCATGTTGTCCGAGTATAGCCTTTCCATATGCATGTTGTCCGAGTGTAGCCTTCCTGTATGCATGTTGTCTGAGTGTAGTCTTCCTGTATGCATGTTGTCCGAGTCTAGCCTTCCTGTATGCATGTTGTCTGAGTGTAGCCTTCCTGTATGCATGTTGTCCGAGTGTAGCCTTTCCATATGCATGTTGTCTGAGTGTAGCCTTCCTGTATGCATGTTGTCTGAGTGTAGCCTTCCTGTATGCATGTTGTCTGAGTGTAGCCTTCCTGTATACATGTTGTCTGAGTGTAGCCTTCCTGTATGCATGTTGTCTGAGTGTAGCCTTCCTGTATGCATGTTGTCTGAGTCTAGCCTTCCTGTATGCATGTTGTCTGAGTCTAGCCTTCCTGTACGCATGTTGTCCGAGTCTAGCCTTCCTGTATGCATGTTGTCTGAGTGTAGTCTTCCTGTATGCATGTTGTCCGAGTGTAGCCTTTCCATATGCATGTTGTCCGAGTGTAGCCTTCCTGTATGCATGTTGTGAAGTATAGTCTTCTTGTATGCTTGTTGTCAAGTGTAACCTTTCTGAATGCATGTTGTCAAGTGCAGCCTTCCTGTATGCATGTTGTCTGAATGTAGCCTTCCTGAATGCATGGTGTGATGCACACCCAGCCTCATTCCTTCACAGCATCTGCATTACTGGCTCACTCTTGCAGGCCTTCTAACATTTGTTAGGAATAAAACAACGGTGCTCAGTTATGTTCCAAGTCATTTCCCTTCCACAGTCCCCAAACTATTACTATGTAACAGTTTCCCAGCAAAAACCTGGGTCCTGGAGGACCCCAAACCTTCCCCTCCGCTGAACAATCAAGGGTGACTTCCGTGGGAAGGCCTTCCCCAGGGCTGGAAGACAAGACTGCAAGCCATGCTGCTTAAAACAAAAGGCAATTTGTTCTTTGGCGTGGAGGCCTGCGATCCTAAGCCAAGGGCCCTCCTGGGCCTCCGGGCCTGGAAAGCACTAGGAGAGAGTCCTTCCCACCTCCCACCTCCTCCAGGTGTGGTGGCTCTAGGCTTTCCTTGGCTGTGGGCTGTATCCCCCTCCCCCCCGCATCTTTCCACGGTCTCCTCTGGGCCTCTGGTCATGTTCTGTCACACACGGACACAGGGCTTAGATTCGGGCCCACTCTAAATGGGAGATGATCTCCTCACTGAGATGACACTTGCACTTCCACATGTGGCCTCTGGGATGTGGATTTGGAAGCATCCTGTTGGAGATTGCCAGCACCCTCGATCCAGCGTGTGTGAGGAAAACAACCACCACACCACTGATCTCCTTCCTCCACACACAACCACACTGAACCACAAGAAACCCAGGGGAAGCCCTGGTCAGTGTTGCTGGGCATTTCCACAGTCACTATGCACAAGGAAGGCCCCAGAGAAGCCTGAGGGACAGTGAAGTTCAATGTGACCCCAGCAAGGGCTGTGGGTACTGGAAACACCAGCACTGCTTCATTGTTTTAACAAGCAGGCAAACTGACTGGGACAGGAGAGCTTGTGGGGGCATGCTCTACAACGCCATCAAGGAAACACACACGAGGCCTGTCTCTTCCAAGGGTTCAGCTCTCAGCCATGTTTCTCCTTCGATGCCACTCAGCTGCCTCTGACTCTGTGCTATGATTTGCATCTTAATCATCTCCTGGGGACTCATGGACTGAAGGCTTGGTCCCCAGACGCACTCTGGGTGGTGGTGGGTGCTTATGGACTGAAGGCTTGGTCCTCAGCTGGTATACTCTGAGGAGGTAGTGGGTGCTTGCTCATTGAAGTCTTGGTCCCCAGTGGGTGAACTTAGGGAAGTGGAAGGCACGTTAGGAGGTGCAGTCTAGGGAGGAAGGAAGCCATGTGGGTGTGTCCTGGAGAGCCTACTGAGCACCTCAGCCTCTTCTTTCTCTCCTGCTTCCTGGCTTCCGTGGGAGGAATGGCTGTGCTGCCCAAAGCCCGTATGCCTTGATTCCAAACCAGTCCCATTAACTGACCATGCATTGAAACCTCTGAAGCCACGAGGCGAGCTGTATCTTTCTTCTTTATGATTTGATCATTTCGACACAGTGACAGAGAGCTGGCCGACGTTCTAGGTCACGTCCCTCAATGTCACTCTTTGGGGTCAGGAAGCTCTGCCCCTGCACCCCATCCTCCAGCGCATCAATCACAGTGCTTCCTGGAGAATCTCCAGCCGAGTGGGGTGGGGAGCCGCGGGGTGCGCTGTGCAGAGCCAGGGTGCGCTGTGCGGAGCCGGGGTGCGCTGTGCGGAGCTGGGGTACCTCCAGCCTCCCGCTGTCATCCTGCACAAGGCAGAACCGGGGCCTGCGCTCAGCTCCGAGCTGCGGCTGCGGCTCCTCAGCAAATGTGCCGGCCGTGGGTCAGCCACGCAGGCCGCTCGCGCCCCTGCGTCAGCCCTCTGCTAAGCTGTGGCTCTGTTTCCAGGGCAGAGAGAAAAGCAAAGGCCTGTGAGTGCGGAGCAGGCTGTGGAGATGTCCGGGACCTCACAGCTCAGCCGTGTGGCCCAGTGCACGTGGTGGGGCGCCTCTCCTGGCTGGGCACCTGCCTCGTGGAACAGTAAACCAAGGGCCCAGGAACGTGGGAGCGCGGCGAGGGACGGCGGCTGCGCCCGCTGCTGCTCACCTCCCCGCGGGCAGGCAGGCAGGGCGCCGTGAGCACCCCTCCACCTCTGCCCGCGAAGACCCCTCCAGCCTGCCCGCGAACACCCCTCCACCCTGCCCGTGAACACCCCTCCACCCTGCCCGCGAACACCCCTCCACCTCTGCCTGTGAACACCCCTCCACCCTGCCCGCGAACACTCCTCCACCCTGCCCGCGAACACCCCTCCACCCTGCCCGTGAACACCCCTCCACCCTGCCCGTGAACACCCCTCCACCCTGCCCGCGAAAACCCCTCCACCCTGCCCGCGAACACCCCTCCACCTCTGCCCATGAACACCCCTCCACTCTGCCTGTGAACACCATTCCACCCTGCCCGCGAACACCCCTCCACCTCCGCCCGTGAACACCCCTCCACCCTGCCCGCGAACACCCCTCCACCCTGCCTGTGAACACCCCTCCACCTCTGCCCGTGAACACCCCTCCACCCTTCCCGTGAACACCCCTCCACCCTGCCCGTGAACACCCCTCCACCCTGCCCGTGAACACCCCTCCACCCTGCCTGTGAACACCCCTCCACCCTGCCCGCGAACACCCCTCCACCCTGCCCGCGAACACCCCTCCACCCTGCCCGTGAACACCCCTCCACCCTGCCCGCGAACACCCCTCCACCTCTGCCCGTGAACACCCCTCCACCTCTGCCCGTGAACACCCCTCCACCCTGCCCGTGAACACCCCTCCACCTCTGCCTGTGAACACCCCTCCATCCTGCCCGTGAACACCCCTCCACCCTGCCTGTGAACACCCCTCCACCCTGCCCGTGAACACCCCTCCATCCTGCCCGCGAACACTCCTCCACCCTGCCCGTGAACACCCCTCCACCCTGCCCGTGAACCCCCCTCCACCCTGCCCGTGAACACCCCTCCACCCTGCCCGTGAACACCCCTCCACCTCTGCCCATGAAAACCCCTCCACCTCTGCCTGTGAACACCCCTCCACCCTGCCCGTGAACACCCCTCCACCCTGCCTGTGAACACCCCTCCACCCTGCCCGTGAACACCCCTCCACCCTGCCCGCGAACACCCCTCCACCTCTGCCCATGAATACCCCTCCACCCTGCCTGTGAATACCCCTCCACCCTGCCCGTGAACACCCCTCCACCTCTGCCCATGAATACCCCTCCACCCTGCCCGTGAACACCCCTCCACCCTGCCCGTGACCACCCCTCCACCCTGCCCGTGAACACCCCTCCACCCTGCCCATGAACACCCCTCCACCTCTGCCTGTGAACACCCCTCCACCCTGCCTGTGAACACCCCTCCACCCTGCCTGTCAACACCCCTCCACATCTGCCCATGAACACCCCTCCACCTCTGCCCATGAACACCCCTCCACCCTGCCCGTGAACACCCCTCCACCCTGCCCGCGAACACCCCTCCACCTCTGCCTGTGAACACCCCTCCACCCTGCCCGTGAACACCCCTCCACCCTGCCCGCGAACACCCCTCCACCTCTGCCTGTGAACACCCCTCCACCCTGCCCGCGAACACTCCTCCACCCTGCCCGTGAACACCCCTCCACCCTGCCCGTGAACACCCCTCCACCCTGCCCGTGAACACCCCTCCACCCTGCCCGCGAAAACCCCTCCACCCTGCCCGCGAACACCCCTCCACCTCTGCCCATGAACACCCCTCCACCCTGCCTGTGAACACCATTCCACCCTGCCCGCGAACACCCCTCCACCTCCGCCCGTGAACACCCCTCCACCCTGCCCGCGAACACCCCTCCACCCTGCCTGTGAACACCCCTCCACCTCTGCCCGTGAACACCCCTCCACCTCTGCCTGTGAACACCCCTCCACCCTGCCCGTGAATACCCCTCCACCCTGCCCGTGAATACCCCTCCACCCTGCCTGTGAACACCCCTCCACCCTGCCCGTGAACACCCCTCCATCCTGCCCGTGAACACCCCTCCACCCTGCCCGTGAACACCCCTCCACCTCTGCCCATGAAAACCCCTCCACCTCTGCCTGTGAACACCCCTCCACCTCTGCCTGTGAACACCCCTCCACCCTGCCCGTGAACACCCCTCCACCCTGCCTGTGAACACCCCTCCACCCTGCCCGTGAACACCCCTCCATCCTGCCCGCGAACACTCCTCCACCCTGCCCGTGAACACCCCTCCACCCTGCCCGTGAACCCCCCTCCACCCTGCCCGTGAACACCCCTCCACCCTGCCCGTGAACACCCCTCCACCCTGCCCGTGAACACCCCTCCACCTCTGCCCATGAAAACCCCTCCACCTCTGCCTGTGAACACCCCTCCACCTCTGCCTGTGAACACCCCTCCACCCTGCCCGTGAACACCCCTCCACCCTGCCTGTGAACACCCCTCCACCCTGCCCGTGAACACCCCTCCACCCTGCCCGTGAACACCCCTCCACCTCTGCCCGTGAATACCCCTCCACCCTGCCCGTGAACACCCCTCCACCCTGCCCGTGACCACCCCTCCACCCTGCCCGTGAACACCCCTCCACCTCTGCCCGTGAACACCCCTCCTCTTCTGCCCGCTTCCACCCAATGCGCCCTGTCCACAGCTCCCTGCGGCACCACGGCTGCCAACCCCACTGCCATCCCTCCCGGGACGGTGTCACTCACTGCGTGCCATGCCCTGGCGAGGTGGGCACCTTACGCCTCCCCTCGGGGTCCCGAGGAACGTGTGGCTTAGAGAAGTCAGGTGGAGGCCGGCGAGCTTCCTCCCCGCTGGAGGCGGAGCGGAGCGCGCGGGTCTCCCTGCCCAGGCTCCTCGAAGGATACGCTCAAAACATTCCAGCCCAAGATGGATCCAGAGCAGAGAAGTACCCGTTCCCAGACATCCACCCACCCGAGCACTCCCTCGGAAGCAGCTGAGCTGGCTTCTGTCTGAGGACCAGAGTCTGAAGGCGGGGACATCGCTGACAGAGACAGAGCACACCCCACCCCTGCCTCGGTAGTGGGTGTGCCTCATGTCACAGTGCATGCTAACCCTAACACTCCACAGGGATCTGTAAGTCACCACTGTCTCCATGTTCCGCTGTTCCCAGTCTCTCTCTTTCTTTTAAAATCAGTGTCGTTATGACTCCCCCGTCTTTCTCTCAAAGTACCCTTAAGTGCTCTTTTCTACTCTATGCTTCCCTCCACCCCAGTTCTTTTGTATTATACACTCAGGGCAATTTTTAATGAAAGAACTGGTTCTCCTTTACATTCTTGTCCTCCTACATTGAATCCTCGGGACAGTGCTCTTCTTTGAAAGAACTTTCGGCGTCTGGGACCATGGGGTGAATGATGAACATCGCTGTGACATCTCAGGGCAGCTCGGCCCGTGTTGCAGGGACTGGGAAGCTGGGACAGAGGTGCCCGAGACTGGCAGGAGTGGGAACAAGAGCAAGGTCTGAGGACTTCAGAAGCACTCCCAGCTTAGACAGAGCAGCGAGGAGGGGCCAGGGAGGCCTCCAGAGTGGGGGAGAAGACAGGCAGCAGAGGGGTGCTCTGAGGGGCCCCGTGGGAGCGGCAACGTGGGCTGGCTGCAGGGAGAGGCCACGTGCACACAGACATTTTAGGAACACCTGGCACACACTGGTGATTAATGCACATGTAAACTTTCACTGCACAGATACAGGATGCACAGTCCAGTACTAGCTCTGCTGCTTTGGGGTGGACCAAACGCAGGTGTGAGAAGATGGCGCTCTGAATTCCACCCCTGGATGCAGTTCCAGTCAGGACTCAGGCCAGCAGCCAGGGAGAGGAGATTCTGGACCTGTTTCCTAACATCTCCCTATTGTCTACTTGGCAAAACCAACCTTTCAGTCATCAGTAGGAATGAGAAGAAAAATAATACAAATTATTCTAATGTCTCCTTGATGCCATATTCTTTTTACTTTTTATTTTTATTTTTTTGTTGGTCGTGGGGCTTGAACTCTGGGCCTGGTTGCTGTTCCTGAGCTCTTCAGCTCAAGGCTAGTGCTCTACCACTTGAGTCACAGCGCCACTTCTGGTTTTCTGGTGATTAATTGGAGAGAAGAGTCTCAGATTTTCCTGCTTGGGCTGGCTTTGAACTGTGGTCCTCAGATCTCAGCCTCCTGAGTAGCTAGGATTACAGGCGTGAGCCACTGGCACCCGGCTTGATGCCATATTCTGAGTGTGCATTTACAATTTCACCAGCATCATCATTTTTAAACATCAAAAACATGTCTCTGGTTGATGATGGACTGACAGCCAAGGTCCTGAAACCCACATGGAGCCAAGGACATGGGGGGAGTTAGTGGTATTTTCCATTTATTTATGAACATATTACAAAACTCTTAAAATCAACCAGGAAGCTGGGGGTCACGCCATTTGTGTCGCTCAAGAATGTCCATGCAGTCTACCTTAGCCCACCTTGAAATCTCCCTGTAACATTGGAAAAGTGGTAAAATGCTCTCTCAATTTTGTTTGATGTCAAACACCCATCCCACTGGTTGGGTTACCTATCCAGCTCTGAGCAGACCTGCCCGTTGTACTCCACAGATCAATGCAATGAAAGTCTTGCCGTCATCGTAAACAGAATGGAGACATCCTCTCTGCCTTCTGTCATTGCCCAAAGCAAGATCCAGTCACACAAAGAAAGTAGAAATGCCAAGTGACAGAGTGACAAACTTATGGTTGCCTAATTGAGTTCATAATTCTCAGTTCCCCGTCTTAAACTCTTTGAAGGGAAAAAAATACAGTATGGAAATCCAGAAGGCTATAACTCTAAGCTTCACTGCTATGTACAGATACTTGTGAATTCTAGAGGTGAAACTCTCCCACCACGGTTGGCTTGCTATTTGTCTGCAATGTTAAAATCTGGCTGTTAAAATTAATTACACCCAAAGAGAGTTTATCAGAATAAAAGTCTCAGATGTGATATTTTTAGTCTCTGGAATTAAAGTGGCACCCGAGCACCAATAGATCACACAAAAAACAGCCAGGCTTGCCGTTTAGGGCTCTTTAAACAGACTTATTCTGATTGTAACAAAAACACCCATAAATCTATGCACATATATATTGATCCTGGCTTCCCCTTAAAAATGACTCTGTCCTAGTAAGTTGGCATATTTCATAAACAAACCAACAAATTATTGATCTATCATATACTCTAAAAGTCCTATGAAGAATCTAGGTTGCTTTTAAGTTCACTCTGCACCTAAGGGATGAGGAGCTCTAAAATGAAAAATAGATATTCACACAGAAGCATGAAAGATATACGGCCGTCTCCTTCCCGCTTCCCCCAGCCTCCCGTGGAGCATCGTCAGTCTGTGTCCGAGGCAGCCCCTGTGAGCCACCTGCGTGGCTGTGAGCACCACAGTGTGCTCTCCCAGGGAGCTCCGTCATGGCGCTCCGCAGACCCTGCATTTACAGGGGATCATTGAAAACTCGTCTGGATCTTCCTCTAGCTGGGACAAATGATCATATTGTTAGGGTATGTTCTTTGAAAGTCTCACGGTAGGGAGAGATTTTTAAAACGTTGCTTTTCATACCTTACTGTAAAGGGAAAAGGACCGTGCAGTGTGTTATTGATGAAACCAAAACATTACTCCTGACTTAGTCTGTGCACCGAGAACAACCCAGGCCTGCCTTTTTATTGGGTGTGATTGTGTCCTGGCATGAGGGAGGCAGGTTCTGCCCGGGGGTGGGGCCGCGTTGCGTGGGTGGGAATCATCCCTGTGAATCCTAAGAAGTCATTGGCTCACTACAAGCTGTTGTAATTACATAGGGCCTAGGGCAGCATTACAAATGAACAATTATGCATGTATTTGTGGGTCATGGACTTGAACTCAGGGCCTGGGCACTGTCTCTGAGATTTTTTTTCTGCTCAAGGCTCATGTTCTACCATTTTGAGCCACAGTTCCACTTGTTCCACTTCCGGGTTTCTGGTAGTTAATTGGAGATAAGAGTCTCATGGACTTTCCTATCTGGATCACTTCAAACTACGATCCTCAGATCTCCATGCCTAAGTAGCTATGATTACAGGCATGAGCCATGAACACCCTGCTAAATATACATATATATATGTGTGTGTGTGTGTGTGTGTGTGTGTGTATACATATATGTATATATACATATATATATGCGTATGTGAAGAACAATTTGGATAGACCCTCTACAAATCTAAAAGAAAAAATCTAGTATTAGATGATTCAGCTACCCAACTTGTGAGTATATGCAGTGGAATCAAAGACAGCACACACCAGAGATGCCTGCACTTCCTTGCTAATTGGGGTACTATGCCGAGATACAGAATCAGACTAGGAGTCCATCAACCACATTATATAGGAAATGTGGTCTCTATATAAAAAATAGATTATTCAGTCATGAAGAAGAGGTGGGGACCTGACAAGGATGAGTGCGAGCTGCCAGTGGAAGGGAGCCAGGCATCCCCACTCTGTGAAGTGTGCTGAGAGCTGTGGAGGGCCCCGACCTCACCGGGTGCCGGGAAAGCCCAGGGCTTCTGCACAGAAGATGGGAGACTTGCTGGCCAGACTTAAGGCCTCACAAGGCCCAACAGTGACCAGACCTGAGCCATGCCTTGTAATGCGTATACCTCCCTGTGCATTAATGTTGTCTGTGATTCAAACACAACAGCAATTAGAACGTCTTCTGGTCTTATGTCCATTGACCGTAATAAATCCAGCAAATGCTGGGGTAGTCCATGCAGATATAATCAGCTATAAGAATGACTTCATTAGACAAAGCATTTCTGGTTTTCTTATTGTTTTGCTTTTGCTTTGGTTTCTTATTGAGGCAGTGTCGTGTTATGTAGCCTAGGCTGGGCTTGAACTCATGATATTCCTATGTAAGCCTCCTGAGCATGGATTAAGGCTGGAATACTAGCAAGTCTGACTAGAGAGAATATTTCTGAGTATTATGAACTATGTAATACTTTATAAAATTTTTAATTAAAGGAGCAAATTAAATTAATTTGCTCCCTGGAATAAAAGCTACTTGAACTACTCAGAATATCTACATCTTTCCTGCTTTTACCTATATGCCTTTTATAGTTTTGTCAGCAGTCTAACCAGGCATATAGTTGGAAATGCTGACTTTACATCTTTAGGATGTAATTGCATTATTTGATCATCTTTATTATTATGAAGTAGTTGTACAAAGGGGTTATAATTTTGTAAGTAGGGTTATAAATACCCAATATTCTTAATCATAATATTTTATCCTGCTACTGGATGTTATTTTTGTTACCCTTTCATATTAGAACTTTTCTGTGATTAGTATTTAGCTCTTTTTAGATTTGATCTTTAGGACAGATTCTGGATTATTTTTAAGTTGTAATTTTTTGCTAGTACTTGGAAATGCCACATTTTCATGGGATGTGTGTTTTATTAACTTTTTTCCATTTCTAGTTCTCTAGGTGGGATCCTCAGGCTCAGACCCTGGTAGGAAAGGAAAGAAGCCAGGCGTGGAAACAGGTTTGAAAAAAGGCAACTTTGGCTGGGTCAGTTTGTACACATCTGGAAGACATCTTACTACAGGAAGTTCATGTTCTTCCTCAATGGCTACATAGATGGTGGCCTAGAGTGGCCCCCAGCTGAAGCCCAGAGGTTGTACACATACCTGCTACTGCTCCCATGGGCCTGGCCTGTGAAGGAGGCAGAGACATGAGGAAACAAAGGAGAGGACATGGCAGAGGTGTCTTCCATGAGGTAGCCTGCTTCCTATCAGCTGACCTTTCCTAGCTTTTTTTTTTTTTTTTTTTTGCCTCTTTTGGTTTGTCTCTATTGTATCTATGTGCCATGCATACCATGTACGCATACCTTGTGTGATCATCTTACTCCTACCATCTTGTGAGGACAAAGTAAGAACACACCACACATTCATCCAGAAAGCGGATCCCACCGGAGACCAAGCCTGATGGCCCGCTGGCAGCCGGCCCCAGCCTGCAGATCTCCAGCAAAGCTTCTCCTTGCAAGCTGCTGAGTCAGAGCGTTTGGTTGGAGTGTCCATAAAGGAGCCAGCACTGAGAGGGAGGGCGCGGCGTGGTCAGCATCTCATTTGCATTGTCCACTCAGTTTTTAAACGTCCCAATGCAGATACTCCACTTTTTGCCAAGTCTTGAAAAATGGAAGTAAATGTCCTTGTGCCATGGCTCCTGCTGAGTTGGGGGAACAGCTGTGGAGAGGGAGACACCATCTCCTATGCCACAAAAGTGTGCAGACTTCTGGGGAGGGCTGTCCTTCCGTCTGTCAGATACGTCATTCTGCCTCCGCTTACCCTCCACTAGCCAGGCTGGAGCAGAGTGAACTTCAGGGTACAGATTAGAATATCTTAAAGAGGCCTAAGAAATTGGGGAAATCATTGAGAGTAAACTTTAATTATATCATCTGTGGGTCAAGACAAACCTTCTACATATACTTGGTCTGGGACAAACTTTGGGCTAACTAACCAGGAAAACAAGACAGGATAATTAAAACATATAAAGCAATGCACAACAGTAGACATTGTGGTCTTGGGTGTGTTAGAGTAATGGTCCTGTAAACACATCCTCTCCCTGACTGCCCCCTCCCCACACACAATGTTAATGTGATTAAAATGCGTATTGAAAACCACTATGGAAATGTAGGCATTAACCTGCCCATGTAATTGTAACCCCTCTGTACAGTGTGTTCACAAAAAATAAAAATAAAATAAAATAAAATAAAAAAGAAAACCACTATGGGCCATGATAGTAAAGCTGGGAAAAGGGAGATGGGATCTAGGGACCTCGTCTGCATGCATTCCCAGACATGTTCGTGACAGGGCCTTGTTAACATTCTGACTAATGTGATCCTTGATTCAGGGTTCCAACTCAAGCACATTGTAGGGTGTCAGGACCTTCCAGGAACTTGCTTCAGGGGAGGTGCTTATTTACTACTCTGATCATGAGCAGGACATGGGCATCGGCAGCCTAATCTCTGGTTCAGTTTTATGGGGGAAAAAAAGAAACATTTACTTAATTTTGCACCTACTGAGAATGTATTTTGCCTTTCTCCATGTTTTTCCCTCCATGGCTGCTCTAACCGGGGATCTCCCACACAGTTATATTTTAGAGGAGAAACAAGAGGACTTCAAGCGTGCATCATCTTTTAAACACCAGTCACAAGTTTGAGCATCTGTGAAGAGACATCTCAGCAGTTTGATAATGATTTGAATTTTGTTTGAGATGCTGGTAGTCATTTGTGGCTCCCAAAACTTTTGGTTTTTTACCAAACACTTTTCTTAGTTGTAATGTCAAGTTAGGTTTATTTTCTTCAAACCAAAATATTAAACTCGGACTGGTTTTCTGTCGACAGGGCTCTGTGCACTGCAAAACTGAATCCTAGCAATTAATTCCCAGGCACATGGGCCTTAATCTTGAAACCTGTGTTAGAAAAGACATCATCATAGTAAGTAAGAGTGATAGAAAAGATGACACCGTCCCATTGAGTAAACGCTTCCCTTAGACTCCTGCTATCATTCTGATTTCCTTTAAATGAGTTTTACTGAAGGGCCATTTTGAAGGCTGATTCTCTATCCTTCCACAAGTTGGGCTGAAACTTTCCATTATCCTTCAGGTTTAGGAATGTTTGAATCAGAACTCCCACTCTTGGTAAAAGAGAAGATGGGCTACAACTTCTCCAAGTTCAGAGACCTCATGCCGATGAGAGGACTTCACAGTACAGATCTTCACACCCCATCTGTGGGCACATGCCTCCTGGGGCACACACCTAGATCTCCAGTTGGCCATGGGGGCCCTGGTATTTGTTATTCAGCAAAGCCCATCTTTTCCCTGAAAAAGCCTCACTCTCAGAAAATGAGAGGAAAGGATATCCATTATGCAGTGCCTGCTGTGTCACCGGGTGTATGTGTAACATCTCTGTTGCCTGGAAATCTAGGGTTGATCTAGGAATCCAATGGTAAACAAACACACAGAGTGGCTACTCAGGGTGGTGGAACATTCATAGAGTGAAGAATTACTAATGGAAGAAGAAGGATGGAAGAAGAACACTCTCACTGTGGTTTCCGCTTGTCTGTGGAGTGAGGCAGAGAGGAGCTTCAGAACTCCTCTGGATTCTGCTCTTTGCACAGCCTAGGGAAGGAGACCACCTCCGCTCTCACAGCCGGTGGCAGACACAGAGCTGTTCCACTGAAGGACGTACTTAGGAGAAGCCTGGAAGTCAGACTTCCAGGCTCTGGAGCCGTAGCAGAATTGTGCCTTCTACACTTTCACTTCCCTGAGTGGTGGAGGTGAGAACCTGCAAGCATGTTTGAGCAGAAACGCTGACCTGCAGGAGTCCGCGATAGAGAAAAGCAAGTCCCCTGTGGCATTTGGGAATCTCATCCAACTTCTACGTGTAGTAGTGTTTGACATTGTGGACACTTTTACCAGCTTTGGCTTGTTATTCTTTTCATAGACATATTGTCATTGAATCAAAAGACATCCCTCTCTTAGGTAAGTTCCTTAACTTGAGAGGAATCTCACCGGGCCCTGTGGGTTGCCTCTGAACGCTTCTCTCAGTCATGGTGATTTCCCTTTCCTGACCTGGTTAGGCCCGCGGCCCTCTGCAGGACATTGCCAGGTCTTGCTGTAATAACTTAGGTTGTAGAGCCAAAGAGAAAGCTTCATCTTTTAGAGTGTGTGTCATGCTGCATGGGAAAGGATCCCACAACAAGAGAGAATGAGATCCTTTCTAGTCTCTCCTTCGTGGACAAAGCATGGACCAGGCAAGAGTCATTGGGCACAATGTTGAGCCAGAGATGGACTATGCAGCCCAAGACGAGCTCTGGGCTCCCTCAAGATAGAACTCAATGTGTAATGCTGGTTTTCCTGCGGCGGTTCATTTCTTCATATGAATATCACCATCTTTTGTTTGTTCCTAGGCGTCGGCGTCTGCGGGCTCCACCAGGCACCCGCCAGCACGCTCTCCACTTCCCACTCTTCAATATCTTGTGATCGCCAGTGTATTGGCCATGGTTTACAACGCAGATGCACTCAAGTGTCTAGGCCCTGTGTCTCTGGAGCCATGCAAGTCTCTGATGAGTACAAACACAAGCTCCAAAAGGGAAATAAATTGGGGAGCTACTGAGTCCCTAGCCCAGACCTTAAACTGAAAACTGCAAGGTATGTAAAAATGGCCTCCAGGGGAGGGAGTCATGTTGATATGCTCTGTCTTCTTCCACTGTCTGTGGTGGGCCTGTGAGTGGATAATCAAAGTTCATCCAGCATGGTTCCATTGGAAGTGTAGACCTAGCCCAGGAGGAGGGAGAAAAGCGGGGGGAGGGGGAGGGAGGTGGGAGGGGTGGCATCCGTCTTCCTCCATGGTCTGCAGTAATGCTAGCACGGCGGGGACCCTCAGAGCTGGCTCACTTCTCGGGCAGCAGGCTGACACCTCACTGTGCACGGGATAGAACAGGCAAACCAGAAGTGGCCTTGTCACCAGATCTTTCCCACAGTGAGCAATGCAGGTGGTGTTCGAAGTCAGGATCATCAGCAAATTGAACACACTTTTCCTGGACCAGGCACAGGTCCTTACTGTTTGTAGTGAGGCTTCAAGGCCATTCTCTTTGTAGAAATAATAGAGCAGAGGTCTAAGAAAGAACTATGCTCAGATTTTGCCATGAACGGAGATAAATACTACAAATATCCAAGTACTTAGCAATGTGGAAAATAGAGAATGGTACTCCTCTGAATTTTCTTGAGTAGTTTTACTTAAAATTCTTAAGCGTGAAAAGAGTTCTATAAATCAAATCTGGCTTTTTCAGAAGGAAATGCGGCATCTTTCTAAATAAAGAAACAGTTAAATACAAGTTGTGCAAACAATAAACAAGATTTATTTCTTCCCAAAGGAAATTCCTGATAACTAAGAATGTTACTTGCTTGGATTAGAGCAGAAGTTGAACTTCCGCAGCTGCTCTGGCCAGAGCTCTGTGATTATCTCCCTCAGAGTTTACTTTGACATTTTCTTTTTGATGACAGCAAACAGAATCTTGAAGGTATTGAGAGAATCTTTCAGGACCCTCCCAGGGGACCACACAGAGGGAGGCAGGCACAGGAGAAACATTATCGTAAGGTTTATTAGAGGGGCCATGTCTCCCCTAGGGATAGGGCACATGGCGTCTGTTGCTGGTAGGTCTGGGGGAAGTGAGGGCAGGAGTGAAGTAAAATGTGTACACGGGTGGGTCTGGGCAGAGAGAGGGAGGGGCCAGCTGTAGGGCGGGAACTCCAGGGCAGGGAGGAGCTCAGGTCTGGGTGGAGCTGAGGACCAAAAGTGGGGACAATACTAACAGGTTTGTTTGTTTGTTTATTGTAAAGATACTATACAGAGAGTTACAGTTACAAGAGTAAGGTAATGAGTACACTTCCTATTGAGCATTGTTACCCCCTCCATTGTTTTCCCCCTACTATCCCTTCCCTCCCTACCTTCCCCGAGGTTCTTTTCTTTTTTTTTTTTTAATCTAACAGGTATATTTAGAAAAATAAAAATATTGTTGGTTTCTTGGCTGGGAATGGACTGATTTTTGAAAAAAACAAACTGGATTTTTTTTAATGAGATCCTGGAGTTGAAGTCTTGTAGCCTTATTTTCTCTGTCCCCACATAATTACTTTATCTTGCAGTGCCTTTGCCATTATTTTGAATCAAAATGCCTTTGTAGAAGTAACATAGGATCAAAAATAAAAGCAAAGTGTCATCTTCAACCACAAACATTTATAAGGTAAGTTTTCAAAGGCTCAAGGGAGCTGAAGATTTCTACAACCAGAGGATCGACTGGATTGTTCCTTTTCCTGGTAGAGCCTTCTGCAGCCTCTGCCACCCCAGTGCTCACAGAGCCTTTCTCCGGACCGTCAACCTCAGCCCAGCAAGAACTCACGATGTGACAGGGCCTTCCCAACAGTGCTCAGCCCTTTGCTGCATCAGAGCCACAGGCCCTCAGCGGCCTCTGCATTCAATAGTTGATGATATCGGGGGCATTTTTTCATTTTCCTTATCACTTAGACTTTTGGTCCAACCCTTAAAGACGTTTATCCTCAAGGACATTCAATTTCCTTAGAAAACTGCCTTGAAAATATGGTTGTAGCAAGTCTTGCCTGCGATGAACTATTTTTACTGCATCAAAATTGGGATTTGGCAAAATGATTCTGATCAGCAGTCAGTATATGCAGAATGCAATGCGCTACAGTGCTACACCGGGAATCTTTCTTAGCCAAACTATCAGAATTGAAGCTATTAAGTCACAACATTCACTACGTCTCCATGCAGGAATCCCACATCAGAATGTTTCTTCAACTGGATGTTTTGATGACTAAATACCCCTTTCTGGCCTATACGATATTCATGTTCCATTTGTGAACATTTCAAGCCCTAAGAACTGATCTTTAATGCCATCTGAAGTTCTTTAATTAATGAAGCACAGAAGTTTTCCCGCTACACCGAGTCTCCTCTCTCCACAGCACCCTGGAGGTAGAGTGTATTCCTCCACAAAGAACTGGTGTCGGGTCGATGCTAATCAACCTCGTCTCAACACAGACCCGTCCTCTCCATTCACACACTGGCTGGTTCGGGAAGCACTTCTGAGTGTGTGAGGGGCTCTAGGGTGCTGGGAATATATAGTAACGGAAAGAAGAGAACGTCTTCCAAAGCTGCAAGGAACCTACATGCTCTTCACAGAAGACAGAATGAAAAAAACACACACAACAAAAACCTTACCTGGACCCGGTGTACTGCATTGCTGAATGGGGCAGTGGAGAGACTAGCTGAAGGAAGGAAGGAATGAGAATGCAAAACTTATTCAGTAAATATCTGATCCTAGGAATTTGAGGGGTAGAGGAGGTTGGGGAGAGGGGAGGAGGGGAAAGGGTGCCGTTGATGAAGCGGCATTGTATTCTCAAGCTGGCATGCCGAATTACAATTTTTTGAACAAGCATTTAAAGGCAATTTCACCCAAAGGAGAATTTTACCGAGTGAGCAGTGTTTGTTGTTGACCTCACCGTCTTCCTTCTCTGCTCTGAGATGCAGTACGGTTGAACTTTTCTCAAGGACTTGACTACAAAACCAGTGGTCAGGTTGTGTGATGAGCTTTGCGCAGCTATGATCGGTGACTTGAGACAGGGCGATCTAGGGTCTGGTAATACAGGGATCATTGCAACCTGAGTTAGTCTAAAACAAAACCATGCCAGTCACTGACAGACCACCGGAAGCACAACGTGAGGAGCTCGTACTGCTAAGTGGACGCTGAGCTTCTGGTGTACGAACTGCACCAAGAACAGAGGCCAGAATTCCCTCAACCTAATGCCAAGGACTAAAACCTTGTGAAAGGGCACAGGAATCCCTTTTCAGATGGGGTTGAAGAATGAAACTAGCTTTCCTTGATCATTTTTTGTATTATTTCAGCAAACAGGCATAACCTCTTCAATTTAAAAATTGTCAGAAAGAAAGAGAGAGAGAAAGAAGAAAGAAAGAAAAAGCAAGAAAGCAAGCAAGCAAGCAAGAAAGAGAGAGAGAGAGGAAAGAAGGAAGGAAGGAAGGAAGGAAGGAAGGAAGGAAGGAAGGAAGGAAGGAAATCTTCAGCCAGGAACTAGTGGCTCACGCCTACTAGCTACTCAGAAGGCTGAGATCTGAGGATCACAGTTCAAAGCCAGCCCAGACAGGCAAGTCTGGGAGACTTTCACCTCTAATAAACTAGCAAAAAAAAGCCCTAAGTGGAGCTGTGGCTGAAGTGGTAGAGAGCTAGCCTTGAGCAAAAGAAGTTCAGGCACAGCTCCTGGGTCCTGAGTTCAAATGCTAAGACTGGCACAACACAAACAAAATAACAGAGAAATCTTCAAAACAAGACAATAGCCCCCACTGGAAACATCAAGAACTAGGAACCCCCTAAACACAGGCTTAAGAACGAATAAAACAGATGGAAAAAAAAAAACCTGTGCTGAAAGAATGCAACAATTATAAAGGATCAGGATGAAATCTAACAAGCTAACAAGAGGTTAAAGTGCAACAATGAAACAAAAATGCCCTGATGATTGACCAGGAGTAGAATCTCCCTGAAGAAGCCAACACCATGCTGCAATCTCACGTTCTACAGCACTGAAGACAATGGGAAGGAAATAGAGAAGATAGATCACAGGATGAAGAACTGAGTTCTGTGCACAGACGCTGCACTCTGTTAAATAAATAAAACTATATGCTCAAAATTCACTCATTTTAACAGATCTAACCTATTGATGGGAGACACAGATATCTGTTGTCTTAGTATGATTCTTTAGTTACATGTAATATCAAAAACAAAGTCATAATCTCAGAGGCAGCTATTGAGTGAAAACAATAGCCTGAACAGAAAAATGGATTGCAGTATTTATTAGTTTATTTATTATTTAGTTTATTTATTATTATTTACTTATATTTATATTTACTGCATTTATTTAGTCATCTATTATCATGGACTTAGAGGTGAGGTGGAAGAAAGCAAGAATGTGAAATGATTTGCATAATTTAATCACAAGAACATAGCCAAATATTCTAGGAAAAAAAAATAGAACAGAGAAGAATTGCTCTTCCTTCTTTGAACTGAGCTATTCTAAGGGCTTTAACTCCTGAGTTTGTCAATAAGGGTTAAATGGATGAGGGGAGTGCCTTTTGTGAGGGACTTGGGGACATTTGACACTTTTGATGGTTTTCTAGTCTTACCAAACACGAGGACTTCAAGAAACTAGACAAAGAAGAGCCATTTAAATCCAAAAAACAATCAAAGGAAAGGAAATAACAAAGATGAGCCCTGGAAACAGAAGAACAATAGAGGCAATGAATTAGAGAGTCTGATAGCCTTGTGGCTAGAAAAAATAAAAAAGGAAAGACTGCAACTGCTCAGGATGAGGAATGGAAGAGGAGGAGTCACTGCAGACCGAGAGGCTGTCTCCTTAAAGCAGACCAATGCTTTGAAGATGGAGACTCTCAAGCTTACTCAGAAAGAACGAAGCAAATGGTCCAATCTCTTTTTTAAAAGTCGAGTTTACCAATTATCATCTCCCAAGAAGAAGTCCAGGGCCAGATCCCTTCCCAGGCCCAGCCCTCCTCCAGCCCGCGGCCGCCTTCCAGGCGCCCTGGCTCTCCTGGATTTGTGCCTGGATCCGAACGGCTGATGGAGATGTATAAGCCCGAGGGACAGAGGCGCGGGTGGGCTGTGGGGTCGGGGGGCAGGTGTGGCAAAGGTAGCCCTGGGAAGTTTGAGAGAACGGGGAGGACAGAGAGGTGGCCAAGAGTGAGGACGGGACACCGTGGTGTTAGCCACGGTCAGGCCGGGCACACGCAGCCCCGTGGGGTCAGGTCCTGCCCACCTCCATCCCACCAGTTTCCCACAGTCCCAGCGTCCTTCCGGGATGGCGTGAGTGTGTTGGGTACCGTGCGGGGCTTGCGTTGAAGGTTCACACGCTGCGTGGCGTGAATGGCACAGAGCTGAGGGACAGCTGTTCCGTTCCCAGCGTGGGGACAGCACTGCGCGTCTCGGTCACCTGTGGCTGTCACCACGCGTGAATCTGATCACGCGGGACAGTGAGCGGTGTGGGCGGTGCTCCTCCCCGCACGGGGCAGGCCTGGCGAGCAGGGGGGAACCGGGGCTCCCCAGGTGTCCCCACCCCAAGAAGCAGAAAGCCCGAGGTGAGCTGGGAAACGCAGACCCGGCGAGGCCAGTGGCGGTCAGACACCGGCTTTGTGGGCCGTGACCGAGAACGCACGTGGAAACGACTCTGTTTCTGGGACTACTGTGGAGTAAGGGAGGTCCGGATCACCTGAACTATGGTTGTTTTTTTTTTTTTTAATGTTTTCTGAAATCTATTTAACATCGAACAATTAAATACGGATGGAGCGAGCTTAGCAATATGCATATATGTGTGTTTTTCTATATGAACTGACACGTTTATATATGAAATGGGGTACCTTCCCCATACTGTATGACATAGACCATTTAATATCAGTGGATATTAGCAACCTCTCATGTGGCCTACTGACCTCCTACTTTCCTGTAGAATGCCAGTATCACTTGAACACCTTCCTCAAAATTGATTAAAACAAGAAAATAGACAAGATAATAAAGGCCACTGAAAGAAAAAACAAAATAGATCCTTAATGCAAATCACCGTTGTTTATTCAAGGAATGAATACCTAACCTAATAACTCAGGTTATTTCTATTAAAGCAATAATCCCTCCCTTCTTTAAAAAATCTATAATTTTTATAAACATCTATAATTTTAAGTAGTCAAAGATAAGCACTTGAAGCATAAAACAAAAATCAAGACTTTCTATAAAGGGAAATCTTACATGTAACTATTAGAAGCTCTGAAATCCCAATTGATACACTACATAAAGAAATCACTAAACATAGTTTTAAAATATATAAAAGTATATTTGAATGAGAATTATGTGAAATATATGAATGAAATGGAGAGCACATTTTAATACCAGTTGTTACCAAACTGGACATGAGACTAGAAAATATTTGTAAGTGTATTTACACAAAAATATATGGGACACAACAAAAAACATGCCTATTATCATCTGAATGTTCATTATCATTTTAATCAATGGGCATAGCATGATTAAAATTATTTAAAATATGTTTTAATAGGTTATAAAGATAAAAGAGTTCTTTGAGTCATAAACTTCAAGACAATCCGCTCCCTATTGGTACCCATTCAAATGTAGTTGGAAAAGGGAAGGAAGAATAAACGACAGAAGTGGCATTTACTGCCACTTCTGCAGGAGTTTCCACCAAGAATGTGACAGACAAACTGACCAGCGGTGAGAAAGCAGAAGAATCCATGGAACAGAAGAAATTAGCAAATGAGAGATATGGAGATTTTTCCTCACCAATTTAAAACTTTCAATCGCATGCTTACATGTTTCATTTTTAACAAGCTGAATTTTAAAAAATGGCTTAACTACCCAGAAAAAGTAATTTTAGATGGTTTATAATAGGACTCTCGAAATAAATTTGAGCTAAAATATATATTTAATCAAATAATGAAAGCACATTTATAGATGCAATGTACTTAATCAAATGATTAATAGATTAATAGGTAATATGGTGTGTATATGCATATAAATGACACTCAGAGAAAGAATTGCTACCCCTGAAAATGACAGTAAATGCAACCTTTAAAATAGTTGGATAATTTGGTCTTTTTAGGATCTTAAAAAGGATATTACCCTCAAAAAAAGCCATTATAAATATTACAAAGATAGTATTTATGTAAAATGGTATGCAAAAATATAAAACTAAACCCAAGGGGCCTCTTGTTGAGGATGCTAGTAAGCACTAGCTGCAGAAACCTGAGTGCCCACCTCAGTCCTGACATCCACACATGCATCAGCAGTCTGCCCCTATTTTTGTCTGTCTGTCATATATATATATATACGTATATATATATATATATATATATACGTATATATATATATATACACACACACACAAAACACAATCACACACATGCCTTGGATTATTGATCTGAAGGGAAGAAATTCTTAGAATATTAGAACCTGGTTTTGAGGTTCTCACAGCAACATCTGTTTGAGAAAAATGTCTTGATACTAGTTATCCTGTGCTTACCTCTTTTACTAAGAGACAACATGGGAGGAGGAGGAAGAAGAGGAGAAGGGGGGGAAGGAAGAGAGAGAGAGAAAGTAAGAGAGAGGGAGAAGCTGCTGAGGCTTGAGATTCAGAGAAGTTCACCAAAATTGAGATTATAATGTGCTTGGAGAGAGACAGTAAAATTTATAGATTACTTTTTATTACAATTTTCATTCTTTTTAAAATACACCTGCTTATTAAAGAAAACTAGAATGAACATATCCTGATCTATCCGGAAGACAAGGCTGGCTTAATGATTCGTCTTATTGGACATAATCCCATGTGATAACCTGTCATTCTTTTTGTGGGCAATGATGTTAAACAGTTCAGAGCTGGGCCCTGAAATCTGTAAGATGGGGAGGGGAAACCCATTGATTTTTGGTTTAGAAAAATACCATTTGCATAGCGATGCCAGGGCGAGCATTATCACTGGGCCTCTGTGAATACATTTTTGGACCTGGGATAGTATCTCACTTTTCAACTCGGCACCGTGTGTCTAAGAAGATAGATACGGTCCTCAGATTCTTTCACTTGGGTGTGAGTTATCCTCCGCACAGGCCGGGCGAGAGCGCTTCCCCTCCCCAGCTTCACTTCCCTCAGGTGCAAAATGTGCCAACAAGGCTCCTGTTTTCGCGACTGGAATTCCTGCGGACCCGCGCGGACCTCTGAGCTGTACCCTGTCACCGAAGGGGTTTATTTCCCTTCCTTCTCACTAGGGTTTGGGGAAAGCGGGGCTGCGGTTAAAGTGTAACTTGAGCGCATCTCTGCGGGGCGCGGGGCACTGACGGCCACGCTTTCCAGGCCCGTTCGAGCGCCATTTCTGCGGTCTGTGGGATTTCGGAGCACTGAGGCAGGCTCCCCGGCTGCCCGCCCGCTGCGTACCCAACGGCCCGGGGCAGGGAACCTAATCCTCGCGTGGAGAGGAACTGCGTTTCCAATGCAACTCCCCTCCTGCTTCTTTCATTCACCGTAAACGAAGGGAAACCAATCTGCAGTATTCTTGGGATGGGCTCTTTCTTGGAAACGCATGGATTCCCGCTTACCTCTCCTGGCTCATGGAAGGAGACAAATAAGAAACCAAACACAAACAAATAAAAATCAGGAATGGGATGGAAACGAGGCTTCGGGCGGCGCGGGCGGGGTGTGTGTGGGGATCCCCGCGGGCCGGCGCGCTCCGCTCCGGGACTGCAAACGCCTGGGCGGCTTCGGGAGGAATCGTTTTCCGAGCTGCGCGCCCGGCGCACCCCGGGCCAGAGGGACCCGGGGCGGCAGGGACCCCGGACGGGCTGGGCCCGGGCGCCACGGAGCCGGGCTTGGGGCGCAGCGCCCGGAGCCGCCGGCGGGGGGCGCCGGGAGACCGCGTTTGCGCCGCGCCTGCGGGTACAGGGACCGAGCGAGCGTGGGACCAGACAGCGGACAGCGTGGGTCCTGGCCTGCGTGGGGCCAGCCGCGCAGCTCCCGAGGCCGCATCGGCGCGCGGGGCTCCGACCCGTCCGGTCCCGCGCCAGCCCTAGCCTCAGGCCGACCCTTCCCGGCGTAGCAACAACTGAGTCCCGTGTCCTGCAGAGGAGCGCGCGCCCCTGGAGGAAATATCCCCGCGTCCCCCCACGCAGGTCCCCCCTCCATCCTCACCCAGTCCCCCCGCCACCCCCACGCAGTCCCCTGCCACCCCACGCATCCCCCACCCCATGTCCCCCGCCACCCCCACATACCCTGCCATCCCCACACCCCCTCCACCCCCCACGTCCCCCTCCACATCCCACGTACCCCCTCCACCTCCAAGTACCCCCGTCCACCCCACGCGCACATCCCCCCTCCACCCTATACACGTACCCCCTCCACCCGCACCTGTCCCCCCTCCACCCCCATGGCCCCCTCCACATCCCGCACACCCCCCTCCACACCCACACACCCCTCCATCGCCTCTGAAGGTACACGAACAAATGGGCACTTGGAAAGTAGGGGGTGGGGGGTGGCTCACAGGGAGGGGCAGACAAGTGCAGAGAGGAAACTCAGCCGGGGCGGCAGACCGACGCCACCTGCGGGAGGAGGGGAGGAGGACAGAGGGGCGTCTGCCAGTCCTCTCTGGAACAGGAAGAGTCCTCCGTACAGCCACTTACAAGACGGAAGATGGGGCTCAGTGAGACATAAAGGGACAACTGGGGACTGACCGGACTCCGCGGGTCCCCAGCGCGTTCCTGCACAGCCCGCTTCACTCGGCGGCCAGGGGTCCGCAGCCCAGCGTGTCCTCGTGGGGCCGCCATCCACCTCCCACCCCTGGGCCTGAGCCGACCACCTCCCACCCCTGGGCCTGAGCCGTCCACCTCCTACCCCAGGCCGTCTACCTCCCATCCCCCTCCCCCACTGGCCATCCACCTGCCACTCCCTTGTCATCCACCTCCAGGCCCGGGGCCTGAGCCGTCCACCTCCCACCCCTGGGCCTGAACCATCCACCTCCCACCCCTGGGCCTGAGCCATCCACCTCCTACCCCTGGGCCTGAGCCGTCCACCTCCCACCCCTGGGCCTGAGCCGTCCACCTCCTACCCTGGGCGGTCTACCTCCTGTTCCCCTCCCCCACCGGCCTCCCACCCCTGGGCCCTTGGCCGTCCATCTCCTGCCCCATGTGTGGCCACACCTGACACAGAAGAAAGAAGAAATTCGGAGGCAGGCTCGGGTTGCAAGTGGGATTTGGCCATGTCCTGCAGAGCTGGATGCACAGCTAGGTATGAAAATCGTCTGGGCATGATTCTAGTCGATTCCAGGAACCTCCACTCTGTGGCAAACAGACTGCACACTTCCAAAGGTTCAATACCACGTGTGAGCCCCTGACGGTGACCTCTGAGGCCATCTCTACCCGTGGAGGTCTTTCTATCATTATCTCGGAGTGCGATTGACTAGAATCGCCACCAGGGCAGCACCAGAACTGTGATCTGATTTGTTACTCATGCTAACAGTTTTCGTGTCCATCCGTGTGTGTGTGTGTGTGTGTGTGTGTGTGTGTGCGTGTGTGCGTGTGTGTGTCGTGCGCACACTCTGCTCTCTTCTCTCATCTTCAGGCCCTGCGAGAGGGAGAGTCCTCGGGGTGGCCCTTTTGAACAACTACCAGGCAGTTTGCCTCAAAGAGCACGAGGGAGCTGGACCAGGCCCTGGCTGTGCATGCGTGCTGGCCAGAGAGGTGGACACAGAGAGAAGGAAAGCAGGTGCTGAGATGTGGCCACTGAATGGACAGGGTGGGCCACTTTCCTAGAAGCCTGGCTTAGAAGTGGGTTATCTAGCCTGTGACCTGCATCCTGTTTTTAACATCCTGTATTTCAGTTAGTGCGCGTTATTTCTAACTTGTGTCATGACACCTGTGTGCCTTTGCATTCCTGTGTGTGTCTGTCCGCACCAGGTAGACAGCTGTCTCCTCCTTCATGCTCCCCGTGAATGATTTCTAACACGACGATGCCCGGTGTGCAGGAGCAGACTCGGCTGCAGCTGCCACCTTGCCTGCTTCCACACCATGTGTGACTCACACAGACAGCACTGTGACTCAAGTAGAACTGTACAGAGTAAAAAGGAAATACTTCCAGTCCACGTGGAATACACCTTTTGAGTATTGAGCATTAGTTGAAGCTTATGAAATAATTTGTTTCTGAATTGAGGGAAAACTTTTCGTTTAATCTTCATGATTCAAATCCATTACGTTCTTGCTCATGATTGCGTGACTGTTTAGTAATGTGGTTTAAACCTTAGAATAATGATTAGTTTTGGTACTACTTTATTAAACTTGCATCTGTTGGGGCAAGTAAGATTGTTCTAAATCTTCTTTTCGTGTTTTCTAAGTACACTCAATTTTTTATTAGTCTTAGGAGTTTCTCGGGGGCTTTCCATCCTACTCACTCCCTGCAAGAGTTTGTATAACCCAGGAATAATGTATTCCTTGATAATGTGGCAAGTCCCACTTACAAAACATTCCTTAGCTCTTTTACTTGAGAGAATAGAAATTTACAAAGACTTGATTTACTTAATGATCTCAGGATTACTTGGCTTTCTTATTTTAATCATTCAAGTTTTACAACCTTTTTAAGGAATTGTGCATTATATCTGCTTTCAAATGTGTGCGTTTTGGAGGCGTCCTGTAGTTTGGGCATGCCTGCAGTGCCAGTTGCATTCAACCTGCACTTTGAATGCCGTGTCATGTTTGGCTTGCCTGTTCTCTTAGGGCATTGGCAGAGCCTTTCCCACTTTTTAAGGGAAAAACAAGCAAGCAAACAAGTCAGGAGCCAGTAACTCACACATCAATCCTAGCTACTTTGGAGGCTGAAATCTGAGGATCACAGTGCCAAGCCAGTCTGAGCCAGAAAAGCTGGTAACCCCCATCTGTAATCAACCACTAAAGAGCTAGACTGCAAGCAGGCATGGTTCAAATGTTGGAGTACCTGCAGTGAGCAAAACATCTGAGAGCTTGAGGCTCTGAGTTCAAGTCCCAGTACCAGTAGAGAGAGAGAAAAAGAGAAAGAGAGAGTGGGAGTGAGAACAAAAACAGCCCTGAGATTTATTGAGTTTTACTATGTTAATTTTTACCCATTATTTTCTCTGTATATGTATGTGCATGTGTTACACACATATATATATATATATAAATGAACAACAATTGGTACAAATATAGACTCTTATCTGTATATATGTGTGCATGTGCACCTACATATAAAACATGAGAATAAGAATTGGTAAGAAAATATAATCTTTCTACCTATATTTGTCTACCTATCGATATATACATACATACATACATACATACATACCTCTCTATTCTCTACCATGCATTATCCATCTATCTACTAGTGCATTGAGAAAGAGAGAAAAAAAGAGTGAGAATTATTTCTTTTTTTCTGGATGTCCTATACATTTCTGAATATAATTCTTCCTATGATTTCTTTGTAGATATCTCTATCCTTCTCTTGTTGATGGAATTCTGCTGTTTCATTGAGACTTAGATGTAGATTTAATTTTGTTTATTCTGCTTGCAGCAGACTTTTCTCACTGACTTCTCATAAATCCTTGGGAATACATTGCAGTTGCATTTTTTAGTATTATCTTTCAGTGTTCTCTGTTTTCTATTTCATACCAGGTTTCCCCTTTTCATCCTGTCCGCCTTTGCCATATCATTCCTGCTTGCTTTCCATTGCTCTCATTACTCACTTGGGCTTGTGGCCTTAATTTTATCATCCCGTTGACTTGAATCCGGTCCCTAAGGAACATGTTGGCTGTTACCTTATTTATTATATTATATATTATATATTTTGTTCATTGTGTTTCACTACATCGCATTCCTATTGATTCTGAGTTTTTAATTACTTAAAGCTTCTATACACTTTATTTTGTGTTCTGTAATTTGAAGTTGGAAGGAATGTGTGAATGTGTTGTAGGTCATGCACCTTCCACAAGAGCAGCACATAAAGGACTATTTCTAGATTTCTGGGGGATTTTGCTAGCATACATTGTGTTCATGTGGAAACATTAGCTTATTTGTATTGAAGTAGCTAAATTTGATTTTGGTCTGTTATTAATCTACATTGTTGTTTATTTTAAAATGAATATTAGTCAAGTGAACTGTTAACAGAGTCCCTTTAAAACAACCAGAATTGGTGAATTACTTATTTGAATAGACTAGTACATATTCAAATTTTATTTACATAATAATGTGTTATATTATTTCTTTGAACATGAACACTTGAAATAGATATCCTAAAAAAGCAACATCTTACAAATCTATAGTTTTAAGCTCATAAATTAATACTACATTAAGTTATCATTTGGTTAGTGTCCTAAAATATCCTAAAATATCTTTACATATTCAACTGGCAGCTCTAAACAAGAACTCAGAATAGAAAGCACTGAGTGATGTTGGACTTTCTACCCCGTGGCTATACCTCGGCGTTTTCCACTTGTCCACAGTGTGTGGGTTGCTCACTCTGGGGGGCCTGGCTGTTTTGACATTAGGTGATGAAATAGAAGATATCCATAAAACCATATTCCTCCTGCACTCCCATGAAGCCTTTCTGCATGCACACACACACACACACACACACACGCACACACACGGCATTCTGCTGTGCTCCCATGAGGCATTGCTGCTGTGCATGCAAGGCATTCTACTCTACTCCCATGAGGCATTTCTGCATGCACACACAGACACACACACACAGGCATTCTGCTGCACCCTATGAAGCATTTCTGCATGAACACACACATACACTCACACACACACGGCATTCTGCTGCACTCCCATAAGGCCTTTCTGTATACATACACATAGACACACACACACAGGCATTCTGCTGCACCATAATGAAGCATTTCTGCATGCACACACACACACACACACACACACACACACACACACACGGCATTCTGCTGTACTCCCATAAGGCCTTTCTGTATACATACACACAGACACACACACACACACACACACACACATGGCATTCTTCTGTACTTCCATGAGGCATTTCTGCATGCGCACACACACACACACACACTCACACACACGGCATTCTGCTGCACTCCCATGAGGCATGTCTACATGCACACACACACACACACACAAGGCATTCTGCTGCACTCCCATGAAGCATTTCTGCATGCGTGTGCACACACACACACACACACACACACACACACACACACACACACACACACGGCATTCCACTGCACTCCCATGAGGCATTGCTGCTGTACCAAAGCAAACGTTTGGAAGGAAGGCACTTGTGGTTGGCCTGAGGTTGAGGTAGCCCTGTTCTACATTGCAAACCATAGTTAATTGAAACAACATCTGACAGAAAAAACTATAATTATCCGGACTTTGGTAGACATGGGGTAGACATTTTCTGAAAAACAAATCAAGTGTGCCTGACACTTCAAGTAAAACAACTGTCAGCATTTGTTGCCAAGAATAAAATTTGAGTTTTAAGCCTGAGCTTGACAGCTTCTCAATACGTAAAGGCTTTTCTGATGAGATTGGTGATGTTATTAATAAAGGCAATTTTTGATATTTTAAAATAAAATGTGTCAAGATTTGGAATAGCTGTAAAAGTCAAGGAACCAATATATTTTAAATGACCACTGCAGTATGTCACAGTTTCATACATGGGTAAAAGCTTCATCATTCAAATACAAACCAGACCAGTGGATTTTAATATAGCAGAACATGAAAAATTGATTCCTCACTGAAAAAAAAACTACTGCTTGTCTTGTTTGAGTAGTATCACAAAAATATCCACAATTATAAAAATGTGTGATTATAGTCCCTTTCTCTTTTCTGTGAGCCAGGGTGCTTCGACCAGCCCAACCTGACACAAGCATGGAATATAGACTCAGATAGCAAATGCAGTGGTCTTCAAGCCACAATCACAAAAGATCTGAGAAGGAAGAAAATCTGTCCCTTTTTTACTGTGCTTTCTTTTTCAAAAATAAAATTATATTTTCATAAAAATAAGTTATATTTACACTGGGTTGAATGCTGTTACTTTTAAGTAAGCAACAAGATATATTGTACAAAATGTTTTTTATTACTAGCTCCATAGACTTAACATAGGTAAATAAAATTATTTTACTGTTACCTCTTGGCTTGACTGAGATAAAACTGATAAATAGTTTACTGATGTCCTGGTGCTTGAACTGAGGGCCTGTGTGTTGTCTCTGAAATTTTGTGCCAAAACTAGCACTTCACCACCTGAGCCACATCTCCATTTCCAGTTTGTTGGGGGTGCATTGAAGATAAGAGTTTTGTGGGCTTTCCTGCCTGGCTGGCTTTGAACAGTGATCCTTAAATCTCAGCCTCCTGAGTAGGTAGGGTTACTGACATGAGCTTTCAAACTGTTTTGTTTTTAAATGCAATTACATTTAGGATCTATTCTCTTCCCATTTAAGATCTCGTCTCTTCTTTCAATATACTCAGTGTTAATTTGGTCACTGTGACTTACCATTATTTTCTACTTTTGTGTAAAGGGCGCTGGAATTTTCATAGGAATGCGTTAACTTCACAGATGGCTTTCAGTAGCACAGATATTGCTTCCTTAAAATCCATTTTCTTTTGGAGAGTTCATTTTTAACATGTAGTAAATGCTACTCAATGTTTACTTTGTATGCTGAAATTTTGGTAATTCTGTTTTTAGTCCTTGTAGGTTGCTCATGGCCTAGGTTAACTTACGCTTTTCTCTGCGAAGGAAGACAGCGTTACATTTCCTTCCTGATGTGGATGACGTATTTCTCTTGTCATTTACGTTGCTCTGGCTAGAACCTCAAGTATTGCATTGAATGAAGGACCGAGAGTGTGTGGAGCCTTGTCTAGTTCCTGATCTACAGAGAAAATGCTCAGCTTCTCACAGTTGAAAAATGTCAGCTGTGGACATCTATTCAATTTTAATATACTGGAAACATTCCTTTTGTACCTAATTGTTTCTAAGTCTTTACTGTGGAAGAATGTTGAATTTTGGCAAATGGCTTTTCTGCATTGATGTTTTCATGTGATCTACGTGATTGCACAATGAATATGTGTGTGCTGCATATTTGTTAAAATTATCTTTTATCTAGGGTGTTTAGAATTTAGTGGTTTTGGTTTAAAATCTATTTTTATTATTTTTCTTAGCTTACATCAGTTACACAGAGGGCATTTATTGTTTCGTATGTTATTGCTATTCATAGTTATGGTTTATTGTTTCATATTTGTTTACAGTATATTCCAGGCATCTCGCCCTCCTCCCTCCTCCCTCCTGCCCTCCCTGCTGCCCCAAACCAGTTCAACAGGTTTCCTTGTTTTAGATTCATAACTGCAAATGAGCTACTTTGACTATATTTCTCTGCTTTCAACATTCATTTCAGAACTATTCACACTATACTGTTCTTTTTTCCCTTTGCCATCTCTTCATATTTTAAATCTTTGATGATTAATGCTAGTTTATTTTATGGAGATCTTTTCTGTCATAAAAAGAACTCTGTGTATTCTTTATATTCAAACACGTTTTAAAATAATAAAATAAGCAAACAAAATTATAATCACCTTTTCAGTATGGTAAATATTTGATTAGGTTCATTGACATGTTATCACAGACAGATAGATGATAGATAGATAGATGCATATGAAGTATTCAGTATGTACTAGGAATATTTCTTATTGCATATATCACAATATAAAACCTGAGCACGAATATCCAATGAATACAGAAAAACTAAAGCTAATGTCCCCTTTTTGCAAACAATACTGATTCTATCTTAGTAATTTGATACCTATGTCAGTATGTCTAACAAACTACGTGGTAAAATATTTAACCTCATAACACAGTTTGCCACAAAGTGTATAAAGATCCATCTGAAGTAGAGCTCCGTGAAGGGGTGAGAGTGTGAGTAAATGTCGAGCAGAAACTTAATCACCCACAAAACACACACACGTCCCTCGACGCGGCACAGGAACAAAGCCAGAAGCCATGCCAAAATCACCTCTCTACCCCCAACAGTCCCCACGCCCCCGCTTTATCTCCTAAATCCACATGTAAAAAACTCTCTGGACATTTCTCAGAGCCATCCACAAAACAATCCTGTAATCATTGAACCCCATCTCCAGCACGCTCTATCATCTATTTCTCTTCCTGACAAGACATAATAACACTATTTTTTTGGTCTATTTAGGCAGAAAAATGCAAAAGCTCCCCCAATAGTGATGTTATTATTCTAGGAGAGGCTGTCCTCTACAGGTTCTTCAGAAAAGAAAACTTACAGAAATTTCACTACAGGATTTTCAAAGGCACAGTGACTTTCACAAAATCTACCTAACAACTGTACATGTACTATAACCCTAGAAAAGAAATGAGAAGCAATAATCCAATAAATAGACTTTCATGTACATCAACGGGAGAGCTTTATTCATTAATTGCATGTGAAGATACTTGGCAATTCCCATAGATCCAGAAAATGTCACAGAAGTGTAGGAGGTACTTATGGCTTCTGCCCAGCCTATGGATGTAGTCAAAGCAGGAGACATGTCCGTGTGTCTGCACTAGCGTCTGCATGTTCTGCTCTCGTCCATTCTCTCTGCAGGTACTTTGTAATCGCTGTGGGATCTAGGAAGGACAGGACTCAACGACTGTCCAGGAGCATCTTCAGGGATTAGAACCCTGCCTGGGGCATGATCAAGGCTTCTCAGACAGACAAGGACCAGGTGCTGATGGCCATGTCCTGGGACTGGCGGTGACCTCGATCCCAGCCTCCGTGGAGCCTTTCCCACAGCAAGGATGGCACCTGGACAGGCCAGGCACACCATGCCAGGACTGCTCTACGAGTGTACACACCTTCCCCCGCTTTTCCATCTACGAAATGAAAGGCAATGCATGCATCTAGAGATGTCTATAGACCCAGGGAAGTCTCTCCTCATTGGGCAAGGAGCCAGACCTGGACCTGGGACCCCAAAACTTCTATTGCAGAATGATAATATCTGGATGTCTGGTTCACATATGTATGTAAAATAATACCCTTTTTTAAAGTAACACAAACCACATCCCATATCTCTTTGTTTCCTCCTAGTCTTGGTGATGACAAAAGTGACAAGTATGTTTAACTCCTTCCCAGAGCATCTGCATATTTCCCAAGGTCATTTAGCTGTGGTGTCACGCAGTCATTAAAAAAAATCTGAATCGGCTCATGTTCAAAGTCTAGGGTAATTTTGTTAGATTTCAAAAGAGAACCCATTGGTATAACATTTGTCTACCATGTTATTAAAGTCACCATATAAAAATTTCATCAGCTGAAAACTTCTACCATTTGAACTCATCAGTGGTGTTTGGTACAAATATAACAGAACTCTGTGTGTGTGTGTGTGTGTGTGTGTGTGTGTGTGTGTGTGTGTGTACATAAAACTATAGGTACACAGTCTGGAAGGCTCAGTCATCCTTGCAAATCAGATACTAAAATTTTAAAGCAATAAAAATTATACATTGTGACCATTTTATAACTCAAATATCAAATAAATTGCCCATATTAAAATTATAGATTCTAGAGTATTTAAAATTTATGAACAAATATAACCCTTAATAATTTTTAAAGCCATATAGCTTAATGTTTATTTTCTCAACATCATTGGCTTGTGTTAGATGAAAATGTGCTCAAGTAACATTTTTATTTCCAGAAACTTATCATCCCTCTAAAATGCTTTTACTCAAAATTATTAAGACATTAGTTACCAATTTCAGGGGCACCAAAACATTTATATATAATAATGATAATGAAATGCATTGAATAGATCCAAGTATATTATCTTTTCATAGAGTTTAAGATGTTACTGGTACTTGAACTCATAATCTAAAGAAGGGTGAATTTATAGCTTCTATAAACAAGACAAATTGAAGTCCGTTGGGGCTATTTGGTTATGTGGCTAAGCCTTAAGATGTTAACTGTAAGTTCGATGTAAGCCTCAAGCCAAATAGTTTTACACAGCAACAGCTCCTTTAAAAATGAAGCCCTGCTATCTTTTTTAATTAGTCCCGAGTGAGCTTTTAACTGTTGAATACCTGGATTTCAGTTAGGGCTGACTGAGGTGACAATTTTGTATAAAAGGCTTGCTTTGTATTCAGCAGGAGAATACAACAGATGAGAGGCCTGTTCTCACACGCATGTGTGTCACACACACACGCTCACGCACGCACATACACACGCACGCACACGCACACACACACGCACATACACACGCACGCACATACACACGCACGCACACGCACACACACACGCACATACACACACACGCACACACACACGTGCGCACACACACGCACACGCACACACACATGCACGCACGCACACACGCACACGCACACGCACACGCACGCACATACACACACCCAGAAGAAAAACGATTTCAAATTAGACATGCCAAAACATCGACTTAATTATAGGTAAGTTGGGCTTTCAAAAAATAATTTTTAAAAGTGTCACCCACCGATACCAACCACTCACCTCTTTTTAGGAGTTGAAGCTGTGGATTGAGCGTTCCTGTTGTCAGGGCATGTTTCGTCGGAGGTTCTCCGTCAGGGTTCGGGCAGTGTTTCCAGTCCTCAGGGCAAGCAGGTGTGCTGTTTCAGGGTGCGGGAGTGGTGGAAGGGTGGGGGAGATGAGCTGGGGGGAGCCCAGTCCTTCTCAGACTCCCAGTGGGTCCCATTTTAGACGCATTTTGTGCTTGTTGTGCTTGGTACTTTCTCTTAAAATATACTTTTAAAAAATCATTTTAAATGCTCATTGTATTGACTTATTTTTAATTTAATTTAATATTAAAGGTGGTGTACAGAGGGATTACAGTTACATAAATAAGGTAATGAGTACGTTTCTTGTTGAGCATTGTTACCCCCTCCCTCGTTTCCAAGATGTCGTCTTGTGAGGATCACTGTTGCTTTGCTTCACCTTTCGTACTTTGTCTCACCATTTTGTTGTTTCCCTTCCCTTGCCCAGATCAGATAAACGTATATACAGGACACAGGGTACCAGAATCAAAGACAGTGACAATAGGAGGAAAAACACAGGGGGAAATGAGAGAAAAAAGAAATAACTTCACACAGAAAAAACAAAATCAAGTTTTTCACATTGCTTATATTTTCTTCCATTGCAGTTTTTCTATTTGTCTCATTTTGGTCTCTATTATATAGATTTTCTTTCAATATTTGGTAGTGCTTAATTTTTTATGAATCAATGTTTTATTTTCTCTCCTGAATCTCACTAAAGTTGCAGAAAAGAAAAAAGAATGTGGTGTTTTCTAGAGATAGGGGAGAATGATGATAGGGGTGACATTGACCAAACATGATGATGACGATGTAGTTGTATAGAGGTTACAATGCCAAAAGTCAGGTTACAAGTTCAAGGCCTGCCACCCCTAGTCAATATCACCCCACCATTATTCTTCCCGGATCTCTACCCTTAAGTGACAGAATGTACATTTTTACCTAGTATACATTAAACGTCATAATGACTACATTTGCTCACCTTCCTTTGACTAGTTGAAGCAAAGCCCATTTGCACAACTACTTGGAGATAATTTTTTTAAAAAGCAAACAGATGTATGAGATCTGTAAGAATAAATGGAGTCAAACATCATTCGAAAGAGACACACATGATAGTACACCCAAAGGGATTGATTTAGAGAAATAAGAAAAACCAGGAAAGAAAAAGAAGAGCAAAGAAGTCAGCACCTTCTTCTTTTTTTTTTTTTTTTGGGTCCAGTCGTGGAGCCTGAACTCTGGGCCTGGGCGCTGTCCCTCAGCTCTTCAGCTCAAGGCTAGCGCTCTACCACTTGAGCCACAGTGCCACTTGCGGCTTTTTTCTTTTTGCTTATGTGGTGCTGGGGAATCGAACCCAGGGCCTCAGGCATGCAAGGCAAACGCTCTACCACTGAGCCACCTTCCCAGCCCGAAGTCAGCACCTTCTGACTGAGAGGGTTCTAGTTCAAATTTGTCATGTGGATGTGTGGTCGTGTACCAACTTTCCAATTATTCTCCACCTAGCTTCTATCAACCTCCTGAGGATCACCCACAGTCTGAGCTACTAGACAATGCTTTCCTGTCATGGGGATAAATTTCTTAACTTGATCCACCATCTTGCTAAGTGGTTTCACCAACCCCAATTCTCTCTCTCTCTCTCCTAATTCAAGAAGAGGGCCCATTGCTCTTGATCTTCTATCTAAAACAGTCCCACCTCTTTGTCACTTGTACCATGCCAACGTGTGCTTCTTGCAGTGTGTGCTGACATGGGCCCTATTTCTGTAGCCCTCCTTGGTGATAGTCTCCTTCCTATTAAACTCTACAGACTCTCTGGCTTTCCCATCTCATGCGACTGTGGCCAATTCTTGACAGTTTCCATAGTCAGAACAATGACACCAAGCCTACGTGGTTTCATGCAATGCAAATTCTGGGCTTCTCTTTGGATATAGTTCCATGGTAGCTAATCTGAGACGTCAGTTCAACAATAGCATGTGTGATTGTCTGTCCAGTATCTCTCATTCATAAAAAAAGTGTGTCAGTCATGGGGAAGCATCTCTGCTTGCCTGAATAACGGAAGATGTCATTTGCTTTGTTTTTATTTTACCCAAGATTTCATCATTGTCCCCTCTTTTTGTTCTTTTTTGTTGTTTTGTTTGTTTTGTTTGTTTTTCCCCCTTAGTCATTTTTTTTTCTTTTTTGTTGGTCATGGGGCTTTAAATTATGACCTGGGCATTATCTCTGAACTCTTTTGCTCAGGGCTAGTGCTCTACCACTTGGAGCCCCAGCACTATTTTCAATTTTCTTGAGTGGTTAATCGGAGATAAGAGTCTCACAGGGATGTTTCTGCCCAGGCTGGCTTTGAATTGCGATCCTGAGATCTCAGCCTCCTGAGTAGCTAGGATGACAGGTATGAGCCACCAGTTTTCAGCCCCTTGATCACTTTAAATCCTCTAGATCACTTATCTTAATAAATACTCTACATTTTACAAATAGTTTGTGTGTGTGTGTGTGTGTGTGTGTGTGTGTGTGTGTGCTGCTACTGGGCCTTGAACTCAGGGCCTAGGTTGCTTTCCCTTAGCTATCTTGCTCAAAGTTAGTGTTTTACCACTTGAGCCTCAGCTCTGATCCTAGCTTTTTAGTAATTAATTGCAGGTAAGAGTCTCACAGAGTGATTGGCTGGCTTCAAACTTCAGTCCTCAGATCTTAGCCTCTTGCGTAGCTAGGATTACATGCATAAGACACCAATACCCAGCAGCAGATTATTTCTTTACAGTTCATTTTACTGATTTTCCTACTCTCGTGAATATGAAAATTAAAGTTAGATCTATAGTTCATAGCAAACTTCTATTAGCAAGTTTGGAGAATTTGGTAACACTGCACAATGAAATTTCAACTTTTCTACTTAGGAAAATTAGAGATAAGTCTTGGTATTTGCATCTTTATTATTTAGTTAAAAGAATATTCTAGTCAATGAAGACCAACAAGTCTGTTTTCATTTTTCAATCTGAGAGCAATGTCTCTCCTACCTTTCTGTTCCTGAAAAGTGTAGAAAACAACCTAATCCAAGGCAATTTATGTAAGAAATGGTACTATGCTCTCCATGTGCCCTTATCATATATGAGCAATGATTTATGAGAAATACAGAGTTTACCCTTGCATTCTTGTAAAGGCATTTCCATAAAGGTATAAAATAATTTGTTTAGTATATGAATGCCCTTGAGTGAGATAAATGGCAATTTAGTGTAGACTTTTCCTTTTTCTCTCCTCTCATAAAGACTTCAACATAATTCTTTTGAAAGAATTAAAAGGTGAATTCTTTTATATTTAAGAGCTTGATAGCACTTCATTAATGACTATGTGACTTTGACATCGCCTGCCTGCCTGCCTGCCTGCCTTCCTTCCTTCCTTCCTTCCTTCCTTCCTTCCTTCCTTCCTTCCTTCCTCTCTCTCTCTCTCTTTCTTTCTTTCTTTCTTTTTTCTTTCTTTCTTTCTTTGTCAGTTGTGGGGCTTGAACTCTGAGCCTGAGAGAGCTGTTCCTGAGCTCTTCAGCTCAAGGCTAGTGTTCTATCACTGGAGCCACAGAGACACTTTTGGTTTTCTGAATGGTTTATTGGAGATAAGAGTCTCATGGACTTTCCTGCCCAGCCTGGCTTTGAACCGCAACCCTCAGAGCTCAGCCTCCTGAGGAGCTAGGATGACAGCGTGAGCTGCTGGCTCTCGGCTCATTAGCTGTTCTTAAAGCCCACATACTCTTGCCCATCTCTGCCAGAGTCTGGTGAATGAACGGCCAGTTCCGTAGCATTACTATTCACACTGCGAAATAGAACACCACAACCCAATTCTGCTTTCACCTGGAGCCCTGTTCTTTTTTGTAGCTGTGGAGCTGACTTGCCGAGGGCTTGGCTCCATGCACAAAGCATCACTGGTGCCTTAGGAATCACCGGGCCCTCCATCTGTGGACAAAGGAACTGCACTCTTCCCAGCCCTACAGGAACGAAACGCAACAGTGTCCAGACATAGGGCTGGGGTGTGCAGGTGGCACACGCGGCTTTCCGCGTCTCTTGCTGTTCCAGCCTGCACTCCAGGCCTCTCTCAGCCATGGCTAGCCAGCAGTGAGTCTGCTTAGTCCAGGCCTTCCCTTGGCTTCCACGTGCTGTTCTTTGGGCTGCAAAGCTAGCCTTGACTCTTCACCCCACCCCTGGAGCCGCGGGCAGATAACCCACCTTGTGTGAAGCCCGCTCTTCTAGAGAGAGAGGCCCTCGGCCTGCAGGGCCTGACACGGCCTGCCACTCCCTCAGAGGCAGAGCAGGTCTCCGCGGGACCCCTGCTGGGGAGCTGGACATGGAGACATTCTGCCCTCAGCCCTCAGCTCTCGCTGCCCTTGCTGCTTTCTTTGCTGGGGACCTTGCTGTGTCTCTAGGCCTCTCCGAGCATCTGGGAGATAGTAGACACTGATCACAGGCTGGTCGGATAAACAGGTAAATGGACATGTGGGTGAGTTTGAGTTCTCATTCTTTCCACAGAAACATGTGCTTCCTGTGTCTGCCCAGTGCCCTGCTAAGAACACAGACCGCCGGGATTTATGAACCTGAATATTTGCACCACAGAAGCAAATGGTATATTTTTCCCATTTCTCTACAACTCCTGAATGTTTGTCTCAAGGCCGAGGGCTGAGTGTCCCCACACTGGCTGTCCCTCTGGGAGCCACACGCGTGGACCTCTGTGTAGAAGGCCTTCACGGAGGCCGGAAAGGCGCCCTGCCCCTCCCAGCCATGCAGGACCCCACGTCACACAAGAAACCGGCTACAGAGCTGCCTGCAGAAGAGGCTGTTCTCACTCCCTACTACAGATCTCAGAGACGTGCCTGCCCCATGCCGGGCTTGCTGTAATTACCTGTGTTTGGGTGTGATTATGACCTTTGCTTTGCTGGTTCCCAGAACCCACTGGCTGATGACTCCATGGCTTGCAATCTGAGCGTCTCTGAGTTCTGCTAAACAGCATGGTGTGGGGCAGGTGCAGGGGCTGTGGGGGTGGGAGAGGTGGGGAAGGAAGGGAAATCACAGCACGCACAGAGGCGGGGCCGGGCCCGAGACCAGCAGCAGAGTGTGGAGCCAACTTCCTGTTCCCATTGCCACTCTTTCTCATGCATCCAACGTTGGTCAGAAAATGTATTCTTCTTCAAGGAAAAATGGAAACACAAGAAAGCAATTGGACATTCAGCCGCTTAAGTTCAAGTGTCCCATTACGTTGTGCTAATTGCTGATGAAATTTGGACAGGTTTTGTAACTGAGTATCTGAGAAGCAAGAGTTGTCACAGAAGAGATAAATACCCATTACTAAGAAATGATGATCCACTCTATTTTCTCAGTCAAGGAATATTTATCAGGAGCATTGATTTAACTAGCGGCTATTGGCAGATACAAATGGATGATGACAGGAAACAAAACCCACCTTCAGTTACCATAAGGGGGCTTTTCATGTTAATTCAACACCTTTGGAATTCTGAGGCTCCAGCAAGACTTCATAGACCACCCTGCAAGCTCTGCCAGGCTTCCTACGCTGCACTTGGGCCATTCACTTCGCCTAAGCACCACGGTCATGGCTGCAGAGTCTAGACACTCTGGAGCATTTAATGAAACTTCCCAGGAGAAAAAATAAAATAAGACAAAAAAGCCAACAAAACAAAACCACAGAATGAAAGCTACACAATGGAATAAAACACAATTGAACATGGCTTAAGATTTTAAAGACTTTCATTTTAATATTTTTAAGTAGTAAAGGAGTATTGTTCTTCTATTCAGGAGTTAAAAGCACGAACCTATTTAGGAATAACAGCGAGACCATCACCTGCAAGCTACTGTATGTGCCAAGGCTGAGACCGGCGCTCTTTGTCTGGCCTTTCTAGCTGATTAACCGGCCTCTTAACAGCGATAATAAGAAAATTGCTGGAGTGGATAGAGATTAGATTGAAGGCAAAGGCTGACACTGAGCAGTCAGTTTTTCCGCTTTCCTTTAAAATGGAAGTACTAGCATTTGTAGTGTACAAGACTGGTCATTTCAGCCCTTGGAGCAAGGCCGCTTCTGTATTAGACTTGAGGTAGAATCGAGGACATAATTCAGAGGCATATGGAGACCAGAGGTGAGCCAGTTGGCAGAGGTCTCCTGCGTTCTCTCAGCCACCCTTGGCAGGAGTGTCTGTGTCTCCAGTTAAAACAGTTGGAACTCTGGTCGCAAGCATAATGTTGAGATGAAGACATGGCCAAGCTGGTGGCCAGAGGAACTTCAAATTGTCCCATTCGATGTAACACTGACTTACCAGCGGCGCTCGGAGGAGGGTGGGAATTTGGGGGCCAGTGAATGGGGGTATGACTTTAGCTGTGCCATCACACGTTCAGGAACAGGCTGGTGGAGTCTTCTTCCCCCCTCACCCAGCCAAGTTCCAGAAAAGCCCACGGTGTGTCAGTCTCCCCGCCTTGCCGAGGTGCATCCCAGAAGCACAGGCACGTGACCGATCAGCGTCAGCCAGCGCCAGCCTTACTTTTCCCAGATGGTGAGGACACCCCATTTCCACAGAAGGAAGGGAGCTCCGTGGTGGAGAGCATGGCCACCTCTTTCTGGAGGACAGGTGGTCAGGGCTCAGCATCTCCACTCACAATCCCCCCCGGGGTGTTTTCGTAAGGAAGTTTCCTGAGAGTGCTTTACGGGCGTGGTGTGGTTTTCACACTGAACCGGGGTGGGCAGAACCCTGACTAGAAAGGAAGGTCGTGCTACCATCACCTGATAAGACTGCCCTCAGGACAGGCGCGGTTAGGAGGATGGCAGCGACCTGGGAGAGGCGGAGAGAGGGCTGCCTAGGAAGAGGAGCAAGGAGGAGGCTGGGAAGGGAGCAGAGCTGGCTCTCTACTCTGCAGAAGCAAAAGACAGTGGCTCTGGTGCATGGTGCATTTAATCCTCCTGAGGGCCACGTGGCAATATACTTAACTTTCATCCTTAAATGCCTGTGAGTTAAGTGACTCTGGGGGCTTGGCTCTGCTTCCTTCTAAGTGGAATTTATACCGCATACTTCATGAGGGCTGGGCTGATTCCCCTCTATTCATTTCACTAAGGGTATTGATCCAAAGGCCATAGTACGAGCGTGGCAGACTCCAACATGTGCTAAGTCAAATAAATAAATAATGGAACACGTCGGCCCAGAGTCAGGAGCAATTACTTACTGTGTGCAAAAATAAAGAACTTTCCTAAATGACAGCCATAAAACCATGTTTAATGTCCTTTAATGTAACTATTCTGCGTTTCAAATGGAAATAACCAAATTCTGTTTTCCCCTGATCAGAGCTGACTTCTTTTTTCATACTAGTTCATGTTTTCATTGTTTCCAAAAATGTAGTTGACTAATCTTTGGCCTACCAGAACTGTTCCCCTCTAATATAACATATAAAATCTCTTAAAGGCTACTACATACCATTTGTCTCTGTAGCACCTAACTTGAACCCATATGTCCCACAGGCAAGTGATTTTCCTTTTCTTTTTTTATCTTACAATCACCTTCTGAATGATGGGGGTGGGTTGTCAAGATTTGTACTCAAATCTGTAGTCTGTGCATCAATGTTAGCTTTCTTTTATCTGTTGTTAAAAGGCAAGTGCTGATCACTTCCTCCCTGCTTCCTCAACAGGGTTGGTGGGCATTCTTTCTTAAAGTAGGTTATGCAGACAGATTGTCTTGAGCTCACGCCCAGTTTACAAAAGTGCTGCACAGATAACTCACTCACCGAGCAGGGATGATCTCCCCTCTGCACAAGTGACAAGATGCCCCCTGAAGCATGGGTTCCTGACCTCTCTAAGGAGCCTCCATAGTAGGCCCTAGGGCCAGGTTTCTTCCTGCCCTGTGCATGCAGCAGTAGGGGGTACCAGATAGTTGAAGACTGGGGTCAATGCACACCTGCTCTGAGCATTGTTGTAGAATTGCTTCATTTTTATCTCAAATTGTAGTTAGGCAATTTGTTGTAACTATGCACAAAATAATAGAATTCAGGACTTTTAAGATTTACACACACACACACACACACACACACGCACACACGCACACACACACACACACACACACACACACACACACAATGTACTAAGTGTTTTCCAAACACTGTGAAGAACAAAGAGCCAGTGACCCTAAGTATCCATTTCTCACGTTTCCAATCTTTTCTTCTAATTGTTTAACCTTCCCAGTTGATGCAGAGAATAGGTCATATGAACAAATAACCCACTAACTAGAGGCATATCAGTGCCTGACAGGCCAGGGAGACACATGACCCAGCCCTGTGTCATGCTTAGTGAAGGCAGCTCATTTGCATACGGCATCGCCACCACCACAGGTCTCCCGCTGAATATTTGTTCTCTAGGACACAGTCCTCTGTTGTGCACAGCCTAGTGACCACCTCCCTCCTCTTTGTCACTCTTCCTAGTGTATCCTTAGCACCATGTTCCCACAGATCAAGCTATTATGAGTTTACTTGATGCTCAAAACCCTTTTTGGAGCACAAAGCTTCCTGTTCAAGGAGCAGAGATACGGCTTAAAATGAAAATATCCCTGGCAGCGGTCACACAATGACGTACGTGTGTTACAGGCCTAATTTACGAACACCACGCTTTGCTGGTGCTCTGGTTTGATTGGGAGATGAGGAGGCTGACCCCGACGACCCCGTTTGAGGGGAAATGAGTCCATGGGAGACAGGCCCTGGGCCGTGTGGAGGCCGGAGGGTCCCTGCACGCCATGCTAACTCGGGCAGTGCTCCCTGCTCGACACCACTCTGCTGGAACAAGCTACGATGGGGGTAGCTGCGTGCGCTTCTGGTGCGGGCCACGCAGCTCCTCTCCTCAGCCAGCTGGGCTTCCTTACACTGAGGTGGCAAACCTTCGGTGCAAGGAGGAGGCCAGCCAGTGTCCAGGGCTGGGCACCCTCCCGCTCTCCGCTTCTTACTGGACAGTGGCTAGTGGAAGGCCCCGTCCCCACGACATTCTGTGCCGTGAGGTGGGATTTCTGAGCTACCCAACGTCCCAATACCACAAAAATCATTATTTCCCCTCTCGTCTGTGTGTGTGTATCCACCCAACGAAGTGAACGTTGAAAATGGCTGACTGAATCCTGAAAAAGGGATGTAGCTCTGACTGTGTTACCGAAACAGGCCCCAGTTCCCGGCCCTGCCACACTGGGATTTCCTGCCCCGGCCCAGGCTTTCTCTTCCCATTTCTTCCCATCTCTGAGGGCACGGACAGGGACACTGTCCCAACTTGAACGCTATCCTCTGGGTCAGTGTTAAAGCAGTCCCATTTAGTCACGGAAATGCCTTCCTGAGTCCATTTGCTGCTCTATCCGTCGATGCATTGAAAGATCGATGCACTGGAAAGAAAGAAAGAAGAAAAAAAACCCTTAGAAATTAAATCTCCCTTGAAATATCACACCACACAATTGAGTTTCTGTCTGTGTTGTTTGGAGACACTAACAAAGAAATGTAAAACAGGGTGCCTGCACCTAGAACAGCTTGTAAAATCTGGTGAAGCCATGTTGGAAAATACTTGAATGCCCCCATTAGAAAACACGGGCTATTTATTACTTCCTTTTCTTTAGCCCTATGAGGCAAAGCTCCCTTTTTTATATTCCTTTCTTTCCCCTTACAAAGTGCACACATTCAACTCTTGGCAATTAGTGTAATTGAAATTTATTGACAGTGCGGCTGATGTGGAAGTCCCTTTGTCCCCAGACGTGTGGGGCTGTGACCGGCCGGCAGCAGCAGGACGCAGCCCAGGCCTCGCTCAGCCCCATCAATGGGCCGCCGGCTGCCAACGGGTCCTGTGGGGGTAGGAATGTTACTTAGTGATAAGAGCCTTTCGAAACAGGATCCCTGGACCCCATCTCTGGTGGGAGATGGAAATGAAATATGTATTTGGCTGCTGTGGAAAATTAATGTAATTGGCTCCCACATAAAGCTTTGACAAGTTGACCTGTTTGAAATCCGAGCCGAGGAAGGCGTCTAGCCTTGTATCATATCATCTCCAGCGAACCCAAACGTGCTTAGTCCCCCCACCCCAGACCCACTGGAGGTGAAATGAAATGGAATTTGGGTACCAACGGTGAGCAACACTTACGTTGAACACAGTTGTTCTGTTTGTGTGTGCGGCTTCGAGATGACAGTGGGGATGATGGGATTTTCCTGAGAGTATGTCTGTGCTGATAGCTCTCAGTTTGGGGTTTCTTTTGGGGGGAGGCCAGAGTAGAAATGTTTGGAAATATATGTTGGCATATTTATCTTTCTACCTATTCTCTCTCTCTCTCTCTCAAATATTCAATGTGATTCTAAAATAGAGATGTATAACTTGATTAAATTTAATTGGATTCATTTAGAGGTCAGTGCAGATTCTAGCTTTCTCTTTGTGGAGGACAGATATATTTTTATTTTAATGCTGAGGGATTTAGGCATGTAAAGCTAATAGGAGAGATATATTTAAATCTCTGCCCATGGAAATGGGCATATAATATTTTCCCTTAGGGGAGCTTCAGAGGAGGAGATTACTATGGTGAATTAATTTCAGCTGCTGTCCTGCCCGGTTCCTAATTTCAGATAATATACTGTTTTGATTTATTTAATAGGACCCTAACATACAACACTCCCGAGTTTAAGATAATGCAATGATAAATTGGAGAGCACAGGAGAAAACTTGTGCATATGTTGCTTCCTTTAAGGAAGTCCTCATGCTATTGTTAAGTCCTGAATTGTTTGCATTCATTCATGTTTCCAGGCTCTGCCCTTGGTACTGTTTTAAAGGTAACCTAGAGATAATAAATTAGTAGGTTTTATTGATTCCACACTTAAAGATAGATTAGGTAAGCATTTCATTTTTCCCTTCTTTATACTAGTAGAATTTGTTTCCCTAAAGAAAGTTTATTGTGGCTACAAGAGATTTGGAATTTCACTTTTTCCAAAACAACAAAACGTGTGTGTGTGTGTGTGTGTGTGTGTGTGTGTGTGTGTGTGTGAGAGACCAGGCTAGCCCACAGCCGGAGCTAGCCCGCCCCTGGTCGAGGATGAGGTTCTCCAGGTGCTGATCAGGCTGGCCCACAGCCGGAGCTAGCCCGCCCCTGGTGGAGTACTCCCCCCTCTCGCACTTTGGACAGCGGTGACGGTGTCACACAGCACCCTGTGCATTCGCGACACCCCAGCGATTCCCTCACAAAGCAAGCTTCCACGGCTCTGCCATGCTAGCTGCCTGTGCTTAAGCAAAGCCTGGGGTGGCTATAATTGTTCAAAACAATCATCTTAACACAACTACTTGAAAGAAGAAAGACATGATGTCCTGAATACAATGCATCCTGGTAGACAGAATAATTACCCCCAGAAATAACCTAATGATGAGATCTGCAAATATAAGTTAAATGTCCAAAGTGACCTTGTATATCTAATTGAATAAGGGACTTTGAGATGGGCAGATTACACTAAACCGAAGTAATGACCTCAGTGTGAGCATCGGGGTCTCTGTGAATATTAAGCACAAGAGGAAAGGGTGTCGCATGAGGGGAACTCGGCACAGCACCACGAGCTTTTTTTTCCTCTTGTGGGGATTGAATTCAGGGTCTTACAATGGCTGCCTAGCCACTGTACCACTTGAGTCACACCTCCGGTCCCTTCTTGGGTTGGATATTTAAACAGTAAGGTCCCACTTATGCCGGGGCAGCCTGAGCTGTGATCCTCCTGCTTGTGTCCCTCTGTGTGGCCAGCGACCACAGGTGTGCTGCGCTGTGCCCAGCCACTGTGTTTCCCCTTCACTGAGATCTCCGGCCTGTAACCACCACACTCAGTGGCTTGAGTGAGCTAGCGTCCCCTAACTGTTTTCTGTGCCAACACTGGCCTCCATCTGTGACTCCCCATATCTACCTCCAAAGTAGTGAGGACCATGGGCTTGAGCCACCGCATCCTCAGCAGCTCTGGCTTTGAATATGAATGGCAGGATCTGTGCCGACCCAAGGGATGCAGCAGCCTCAGCCGATGATGGAAGGTGGAGGCGAGGATGCTGCTCTTCAGACTCCTGCAAACCCATGTCTCACCACCGAGATCTAGAACAATGACACAGGGCGTGTGGTGTGAGCCTCGGCATCCCAGGAAAGCAAAGCCAATACACACAGACCATGACTAGCTTGTGTCTTCATAAAAAAGTGTTGTCGCATATTCTTGAGATTTAAACCAAAAATTATGTTTCCAAGAGTTCAGATACTTTAGAGAAAGCCAGCCAGTCACCCATTTTGCAATAGGATTTTTAATGTATGAAGACCTATGTTTTAATTTTTATTAATACTGTTAATAAAGATATTACAATAAAAATAGAAGCAGAATGCCAGACAACATTAAGTAATGTGCTTTCTAAAGAAAACCTAGTCAGCAGCAAACAATTTAAGGACTGTGATTATATGAATATATGTGTGTAAATTTCCGAGACACTTCAAGGTGTTTTAAAATCTACTTGGTAGCTACAGACTAGTTTTAGTCTGAAGGGGTGAAGAAAACATTAACTGCCCAACTCAGGCCAGGTTCACCGCAGGTGGAGAACAAGGTAGAGTCCATTCCATTAAATTAGAGGTGTGTTGCCAACTGGGAAATACTGGTAAAAACTAGGGAACACCATGAAACCCTTCGAGTGGAAAAACAATTTCAATTCATTATTAACCACAGACGTATGCAGTTGGCTACTCAACCGGAAAGCAAACTGCTCATCATTTCAAGCTTCCACTCCTGCTGAGGCTGATTTTGACTGTGGGGAGCCATGGGAAGGAAAGGAGGTTGAGCTCTGTGGCACCTGCCTGCAGGAAGGGCAGAGCGGGGCCAGTCTGAAAGCCAGGCTGTCAGAACCTCCAGAAAAGAGCACCTTAGGGTCCAGGAGACCATACTCAAAGAGAACATCAGATGCACCCTCATGCTGAGTAATCGATGACAATACCAGAAATGTAAAAAAACAACGAGGATGTCTGGCCCGATCATTGGAAAATAGAACATTCTAGAAACTGTCCACAAGGAAGCTCAGAGTTAGGATTTATTTGTCTTAAATCATCTGATAAACTGTGGTGCATAATCAAGCAACAGATACACCAAAGTGGGGCAGCTCGCGTTTCCTGTATCGGAAATTCGCCGAACTCTCAGATAACGCCAGGCCTTTCCAAATGGCACAATAATGAGACAAGAAATCTCTTCACTCATTTCAGCACCCAAGTATGGGGGGAAAGAATTTGGATTTACTTTGTTTGGACGACAAAAATGGTGTCTGGTCCAAGTTGAGAATGCATTACTTGGGACAATAGGAGGTGACATCCACACCCCTCCAGGGATGAGTTCCATTGATCAGATGAAAGCCGTTGGCTCCAAGGGCATCAAAGAGCAGCAAAGGCTGGGCCCTCGTGGCTCACGGCTGTAATCCTAGCTGTTTGAGAGGCTGAAGTCTAAGGTGTAATGGAAGATCATGGTTGAAAGCCAGTCTGGGCAGAGAAATAGTTAGGACTTTCTTTCCAAAACAACACTCAGCAGAGAGCAGAGCTGGAAGCGTGGCTCAAGTGGTGGAAGGTCAGCTGAGCAACTGGGAGGCCCAGAGCAACGACACGCTTTTACCTCCAGATGGCATCTGTCCTGGGGTTCCTGGCAATCAGTTAGTTGGAATTGAGTTTTCCTCTCCAGTCCAAAACTAACTAGGCAACTAAGTTAGGAATTTTATTATCCATCCCAAACCTGTTTCATCGGTACCAACTTAATAATAGTCAGTCTCCTAGTTTAGTTGTAATAATTAATTCGATCATGTTCTTTGGGAGCAGATGGCGTCTTGAGCCATTTTTTCTTTCACATCTTGCTCAATTTCTTGACTTCTGACAGAAAATATGTCTGTAGAATGGAAGGAGCTCTTTCTCTGTTTCTGCGTACGAACGAATCCCCAACTCTAATGGTGTAAAAGCCCAAAGCCCACGTTGTCTTAGCAGTCCTGTGGGCTGGGCAGGTGAGCGCCTCTTTCCTGGTGCTCCGGCCTCCAAATCTCTCAGGGGTCTGAAGTAAGGGGTTGCACAGGGCCGTGGGCTCTCTGAAGCTGCCCATGAAGGAGGGAGAAGGTTTTCTCCTGCATTCCCACACTCATCTGGGGATCCAGCTCCCTGCTGGCTCTCGGCCACCGGTACCCTCTGCCCCTGGCCTCACCGGCACAGGCAACCCCGTGGTAACTGGACATATCCAAGAAATGGCGACAGAGGTGTCCTAGACAGAAGCTTCCATCTCTCCGAAGGCCGTGGCAGCTCGGGCAGCTCCCCTGCCTTCGGCTTGCTGGACTGGATATCTTTCCTCATCCAGCCCAGGCCCAAGGACAGGGGTTCACAGGGGGCTTGCACACCAGGAGTATGGTCATTGGGATCCATTCCAATTGGGGCTTGTATCTGATTCTCCATGGATCCCATGCCCTCTCTCATAATTGCTGGGCATCTTCTGCATGATGCAAACGTGACTCTCCCTGAATCTGGGCAGGCAAAAGGGTCCTCGTAGTGCCAGGTGACAGCTCCCAATCAAGTCCCGCCTTGGAGGAGCCAGCGCCAGGTGACAGCTCCCAATCAAGTCCCGCCTTGGAGGAGCCAGCTCCTCCTCGAGCGCCCTGACTATGCAGATGTAGTCTCCATGCCTGGACGCTCCTGTCAGACAACACACCACAGTCACGCTCTCCTCTGCAGAAAGCATGGCGGAAGTGCTCTAAAATGCAGCCGTCCAGGGTTTCGCTGTCCTTGAGGGACCTCCAGACTTAGTATCTAGACTGATGTACATCCCATCTGCAGGGTTCCAGCCTGTGTGTCCCTCCACATAATCTCCATCATCTGCTGTTTGCCAGACTTCTGTGGGAAACACTCTGAGTGGGAGACGGAGTCTCGGTGTTGTCTGTCCCCAAGGCTGGCGGTGTTGAACAGTCTTCACTTAGGTACTGGCCGCTGGGTTTCTTCTTCTGTGATGTGCCTGGTCCTGTCCTCAGCCCATCCATCGATTGTGTTACTTATTCTTTTATTGTTAATGTGTCCGAGTTCTTCATGTAGCCTGGATGTTCATCCACTGTCCACTTGCTATAATTTCGTGGGCTTCTGGAATCCTATTCAGGAAGCCTCTGTCTATGACTGTCTTAAGAAGTGTTGGCCCCCTACCATCACTTCCCTCCCCACCTCCCCAACTCCCCCCCCCCACTGTAAAGTTTGTTTTCAGCATAGTGTCCTGTGCATCTCACACTCATTGCCCTGCTCATGTAACTGTAACCCCTCGGTATGGTATTTTTACAATACAGACACACATTAAAACGTTTTTAAAAGTGTGTTTGCCCCAAGCGGCTTAGCTTCGGGGCTTTGATCCACGCTGAATTGTTTTTATATCAGGTAGGAATAAAAGCCTGATTTTAATCTCCTCCTTGTGGAGGTAACGTTTTCCCAACAACATTTGTTAAAGAGGTTGTCTTGCCTCGAATCCATGCTTTCAATAACTTAGTACAACATTAGATCTTTGTGCTCCTCTTGGCACGTACCCAGAGGAGGTGAAGTCAGCATGCAGTAGATGCTTGTGCACCCATGTTTGCTGCAGCACTTTTCCCGGCAGAGAAGATGTGTAACTCGACTAGGGCTCAACAACCAACGAATGGGCTAAAAAATGGTATCTACTCAAATGGAATATTATTCAACTATGAAGAAAAATGGAGTTATTTGCAGGAAAGTAGATAGAGCTGAAAATCATCAGTAAAATAAGCCAGATATGGAAAGACGGACATCCCCTGTTCCCCTCTATATGGAAATTGAAATAAATAAGATAATGAAGTAAATAAAATAAGATGAATGTGACCAGATTTCTGGGATTATGAGAGAAGGGAGAGGTGTCAGGGCTTGGTAAAGTAGGAGAAAGAGGTCGGCAGTATTCGGGACGGCAACTAGAGAGAAGTCTTATAAGTTCTCATATAGAAATTTCATAGTGTCACCCGTTAATTTGTACTATTAATATAAATTAAATATTGTAATAAGAATTTCAAAATGCTCCTAGCAGGAAGTCACCAGGCTTTATGTTCTTTGTGTTATGTTATTTTTAAGTGTTTATTAAATATGTAGTAAATAAATGTTGGGTACACACACACACACACACACACACACACACACACACACACACACACACCTCATGGGCCTCTAGGTTTCAGATTGCTCCATAATTCACCTTTCCTGGGAAAATGGGGTCTTTACTTAGGTGGTTGTTTTTGTTTTTTGTTTTTTTACAGGACCAGGCATTACTGCTAGAAATGTGGAATCCTACAAAGCCTTATAAAAGTATTTTCTGTAAGTAGTTGTACAGAGGAGGCGCCGTATTACGTGGAGTTTAAGAGCCCAGAGCGTCTGGATCAGCACCACCCCTTCAGCATGCTCAAGCCTCCCGCCCACCCCTTCCCTTCCTTTTCTTAATTTTGTGGCTTACACGATGAACCCTTCACTGCATTCTCCTCCCCTCCCACCTGCATTTATCTTCCCCTAGCCCTGCCCCTCCTTCTTGCATTTACTCCTTCTCTGGTGATCATTTTGTTGGGCTCTGACTTAGTCTTTCTAAAAAAATTATGCTACTATTTGAGCTCAAGTAGTTTATGAAATACTGTATCCATTCATTTAAATTTTATAAAGTCATTTTTCTATCATTTTAAGAGAGCCTAATTTTAAAGGCATCACTGCTTCCTGGCTCTGAGTTCAGATTCCAGAGGAGGCATGTAGCTGTGCAAATTCCAGTAGATTGCTCGACCTCTCTGTGCCTCCTGTCCTCATTCATAGACAGAAACAGGGTGGCGGGCTTCCCTCTTCTGAGGTGGTGAGTTGACTTGACACCTAGAAGCCTTCTGGAAGCCTTGTGTCTTTCAGTGAGCACTTCACAAGTGTTTGTTAAAGAAAGTAAATGGCTTTGGAGAAAGGATTTAGCATTTTCTTGGTAGATGTGCCCAGAGTACTTAATATGATTTCAGTCTTTCTTATGAATCTTAACTAATTCTGCTATCCTCAGGAGTAAGCACTCAGAATAAATCATTTGTCCTTCCATTGTGTCTCCCAGCGCTCGGCCGTGGACCCCCAGCAAGGGGGAGCCGGGCGTCTCCCGCCACCTTTCCTGGCCCGGCCTTCCCGGCCGGCACATGAAGCACGTGTGCTGCACCATGGCTTAATTAATTTCATGTGGGTTGAGGGTGGCACTTTGCAAAGAGAAAGGAAGGAGATCGTGTGCTGTGAACCCTGTTTGTTTGGACCACGTTAGCTGCCGTGGAGAAAACCAAGGCATGGTCCTGTTCCATCCCATCAGCTGGCCAATTAATCAACACTTGAATGAAGCCCCGGCAGGCCCTTCATTTTGTCTACTTATTAACTTTCATTATGTGCAATCGCTAAAGTGTAATTGTGAACAGGATGGATTATACCGTAAACTTTTTTCCTATTACACCATTCCTTCCCAGTTCCCTTATTAAAGTGCGCCGGGGTGATAGATTATGTTAAGGAGGTTTAAAACATCAGCTGACAATGACCTTCCCTTTAATTAACTATGATGGAAACAGAGGTGAGGACAATGATGAAGCGGTGCTGAGAGCCATAAATCACCTCCGCGCTGGAGACAGCGCACGGCTTCAAAAATAGCCTTGCCTAAGTGAGATCCACCCGCCCCGCGGGTCACCTCCGCGCTGGAGACAGCGCACGGCTAGGCGAGGTCCGCCGAGGTCCGCGAGTCACCTCCGTGCTGGAGACAGCGCACGGCTAAGCGAGGTCCGCTGAGGTCCGCGGGTCACCTCCGTGCTGGAGACAGCGCACGGCTAGGCGGGGTCCGCCGTGGTCCGCCCGCCCTGCGAGTCACCTCCGTGCTGGAGGACAGCGCACGGCTAAGCGAGGTCCGCTGAGGTCCACCCGCCCCGCGGGTCACCTCCGCGCTGGAGACAGCGCACGGCTAGGCGAGGTCCGCCCGCCCCGCGAGTCACCTCCGCGCTGGAGACAGCGCACGGCTAAGCGAGGTCCGCCCGCCCCGCGGGTCACCTCCGTGCTGGAGGACAGCGCACGGCTAGGCGAGGTCCGCCCGCCCCGCGGGTCACCTCCGTGCTGGAGGACAGCGCACGGCTAAGCGAGGTCCGCCCGCCCCGCGGGTCACCTCCGTGCTGGAGGACAGCGCACGGCTAGGCGAGGTCCGCCCGCCCCGCGGGTCACCTCCGTGCTGGAGACAGCGCACGGCTAGGCGAGGTCCGCCCGCCCCGCGGGTCACCTCCGTGCTGGAGGACAGCGCACGGCTAGGCGAGGTCCGCCCGCCCCGCGGGTCACCTCCGTGCTGGAGACAGCGCACGGCTAGGCGAGGTCCGCCCGCCCCGCGGGTCACCTCCGTGCTGGAGGACAGCGCACGGCTAGGCGAGGTCCGCCCGCCCCGCGAGTCACCTCCGCGCTGGAGACAGCGCACGGCTAGGCGAGGTCCGCCGAGGTCCGCCCGCCCCGCGGGTCACCTCCGTGCTGGAGGACAGCGCACGGCTAGGCGAGGTCCGCCGAGGTCCACCCGCCCCGCGGGTCACCTCCGTGCTGGAGACAGCGCACGGCTAGGCGGGGTCCGCCCGCCCCGCGGGTCACCTCCGTGCTGGAGACAGCGCACGGCTAGGCGAGGTCCGCCCGCCCCGCGGGTCACCTCCGTGCTGGAGGCAGCGCACGGCTAGGCGAGGTCCGCCCGCCCCGCGGGTCACCTCCGCGCTGGAGACAGCGCCCGGCTAGGCGAGGTCCGCCCGCCCGCGGGTCACCTCCGTGCTGGGGACAGCGCACGGCTAGGAGAGGTCCGCCCGCCCCGCGAGGCCCCACGGGTGTTAACTTACACTCAACCCCACAGAAGCCAGCCGTCACCCCCCAGCGCGGTCCAAGAACTCCCTAGATTATCTGGTTTAAAAAGCACCCGGAGGCCGGCGGTGAAGCTCAGGGTTCGTGATGCGCGGGTGAAGGACGCTTGGTTTGCGGCCAGATACCCGGGTCTGACGGCTGAGCTCTGGTTGCTGTGGACTTGAACGTCTTCCCGCAGCGGCCGGCCGCAGTAAGACACCGCCGTTCCCGCTCCCAGAGAATCCCTGCACACCCTGTCCTAGGGCGGCGCTGTGCACACTCGTCTGTTTGGCTGCTAGGTTTCGTACCTATTCATAAAAGCCTTATTTCCTGTGTGTGTGTTGGATATAAACAGTACCTGTAGGCACCTTGCGTGTAAACCCGCAGTGTGGCCCAGCTCTTGTCTTTTCCCTGCCCCACCCACGCGGGAACCAGCTCAGCGCTGTCCATCCTTTCCCCTGTGGGACCCTCCTGTGCGGTCCACCAGGGGGACAGACAAGGGTGGCCTCCGATGGCTCCTCTGGGTGGCCTGTCTCCACCCGCCCTCCTCTCTCCCCCCTCCTCTCCCCCCTCCCTCCTGCACAGTGGCACCAGATGTTCCCCAAGGGCTAGGTTGTGGGGCTGTGCGTTTTCCTAACAGGCTTGTTTCTCCTCAGGTGCCGAGGCAAGGGGTGAGCAGAGCTAGAAGCGCACCCCAACACCAGCCCCGGGAGCCCCATTTCTCCAGAACCGCTGATGGCCAGCGTCTCAAGCAGCCCCTCAGAGAGGCCCCACCAACCCCCCCAGACAGACAGACCCCACCCCACACCCCTCAGACAGACAGACAGACCCCGCCCAACACCCCAGACAGACCCCACCCCACACCCCCGTTTCAGGAAGACCTGACGTTGTGAGAATTAAGGTTTTCACAATAATTACTTTATATTTTATGCTATCTTTCGTGACATAGCAATGAGATTAATGCTGTGTCAGATAGGGAATTTTATCTTGAAATCTGAAGAAGAGTTCTCACTAGTGTGTTTGCTGTGTCTGGGGGCTGGGCTGGTGTGGCAGGGGTCATAACTTTGGTCACAGTGGCTGTGCGGCCACCACACCGCCAGCCGCCCGGCTCTCGGTGCTGCCAGCGGCCTTCCTGCGGTGCGGAAGGAATCCCTGTGCGTGGGCAGGGTGCTGCCTTCACACTTCTCTGTTTAAGTGGGCTCCATGTGTGGGCATTTGAATGCACAAAAGGATGAGGGGGAAATGCTTTTCCAGAAAACCAGAAGGGTCCTTGTCCCTGCCCAGAGCCAGCGGCAGGAGTGCCCTCTCCTGGTGCAGAGGGGCTCCCCTGACTTTGGGGGCCAGGACAGCAGCAGCGACATGGTTCCATTGACCCACTTTCTGCTCCCCAGCTCGGCTGGTCTTCACCCTTCATCTAGAAACTGGCAAGGCCACAAATTTCAACATGAGGCTGCACAGAACTGAAGGGCTACAGAACGGTGGCAAGTCCCCCGCCCCCAGCCTTCAGGGGTCTCGCTGGCCTGCTGGGGACCCTCGTTGGGAGCAGAGCCTCCTAAGTCCCAGAAATGCAAAAGGAGGAATACCAGAGTAGAGGGCGACAGCTTCCTCTGCGCGGGGCTGGTACGTGGTGCCGTGACGTGGTTGTGACATGTTCTATCATGCTGTTGTGGACCCTTCAAAACCAAGCTGGACCACTCTGGCCCAGGCTGTGATTCTAAAGAAGTTTAACCTCAGCGCCCAAGTGAGCCTACAAATCCGTGTTTGAAGGTCAGCTGTTGACTGTCAGTGTCCCTCTGAAACAGCCCTGGCTTGGGGCTGGGGGCTGGGGCCTTTGACAGGCGTGGCGGAGGGGGGGAGAGGGGGTAAAGTCAGCATGTTCATGCTGGGATTGGTGCTTTCTTTTGGTGTGTTTTTATCTTCTGGTACTGGGGTTTGAACGAAGGGCCTCCCTCTTACTCGACCTACTGGCTGGTGCTCTACTCTACAAGGCCTGCCTCCCAGTTTGCTTTTATGCTGGTTATTTTGGAGGTAGAATCCCACAGATTTTTCTGCCTAGAATGGCTTGGAACTGGCTTGCCCTGGACCTCAGCCTCCTGAGGAAGTAGGATTATAGGCATGCTGGGTGGTGCTGGCTCAGATTAGCGCCAGACTGGGGAGCTTCAGAGACCTCCGAGTCTGGAGGACAGACTCAGGTGTCCCCATCCATAAAGCAGGAGGTGGGTCCTCATCAAACACAGCAGGAGGCAGCGTCTTGGTGGAGGACCGTCCTCCATGCACCCCGGTGGGTCAAGTTACTCAGCTGGGTTTCACTGTTCCAGCCTCTCTGAGCCATGATTCCACCTCTTTTTTTTTTTTTGGTTGGTCCTGGGGCTTGAACTCTGGGCCTAGGCACTGTCTCTCAGCTCTTTAACTCAAGGCAAACGCTCTACCAGGTGAATGACAGCACCACTTCCGGCTTTTTCTGCTTATGTGGTGCTGAGGAATCGAACCCAGGGCCTCATGCATGCAAGGCAAGCGCTCTACCGCTGAGCCACCTTCCCAGCCCATCCATGTGTTCTTAACAAATGACCAGGAGTCTGAGGACCAGCCACACTACACGTGGCCTTTCATTTCTCCATTAGTGGGGTTTCTCTTGTCTAAATGTTTGATGTCAAATAATTAGGGACTTCTAAGATCTGGCCATTTGTCAGTTCTGGGGTCACTGGCTTGAGCACTGACGATTCACATGACAAAAAATTCTGGATGATACGGCAGGGACGAGGTAGTTCTCTGTTCTGCTTCTTTTTGCCAGGGCCTGCATGGAGATCTTTTGCAATTAAAAAAAGAAAAGCAGATCTAAGTCTGGAAGACCATTGTCCTCCTGAGCACATGCAAGGGCCTGCATCCATCTTGAGCACTGGCAACCACTTATGCTGAGTGAGTACTAAAAAAACCGCTGATTTAATTATATCTTCTATCAAGGTGCACTGGGAGGCTGGGGTGTTAATAAATTCATATTTTACAAGCCCGTTTCTTTGTTAGCATTGCACAAAGCCTAAATAATTTGTTTTGGTTTTAATTTGATAAATGTTTTTTTATCACAGTGAGTGTGCATATATATGTGTGCACACAGAGAGAGCAGGATGAATAAAGATTAAGCTACGAGAGTAAGCGTTTTAAAAAAAAAGAAACTTAAGTGTTTTGTATGCAAAAGTCAATACTCCCTAAATATGCACATGAACACATTAGGCTACGAAAGGATGTTTCTCATACAGGCTGCGGCTTTGTTCTCCAGGCCACAGCTCGGGGCCCTAACTCCGTGTGGACATCCACCTCGCCTGACAGCACTAGCTCACAGCCTAAAGGCTGCTCCCTGTCAGCCTGAGCAGGTGAAACACCACTCACCAGCCTGGACCCTGCCCAAAGCACAGAAAATGCTCACATTAATAAACCGATGAATTCGTACTGGAAAAGTTTTCACAGAGTGAAAACTAAACCACGGCAAGATTGATTGGTAGTGTGGTGTATCCTGGAGGAAAGATTTAAAATAAACATGGTGGTAAATAGTAATTTACACCAGCATGTGTACGTACACCAGCATGTGTAATCATTTTCCCTGAGAAAATGTGATCAATGTTTTAGATGTCTGAATTAAATGGAATATGATTAATTAGTAGAAATGGTCTCTAGTGCAAATATGACCTGGGAATTTTTACATGATATAGATAAAGGTATCATAATTTTATGTATGTAAACATATATATTATCTATCAATCATCTATCAGCAATCACCTTAATAACTACAACGTCAACATTTTATAGAGAGAATCCATGTGCTTTGACTCACAACTGAATAATCGTGCCAGGACTTCAGGCCAGTACTGAGGTTAAAGAACCATGTGACTACCTAAGAATAGAAGTCTTCCTTGGAAACAGGCCTTGGAAACTCAAAATGGCGTCCAGAGCATTAACCCTGTGCAGGACTGCCAAGAGGCCTGCGTGGTGGGAAAATGAACCCTACTTGGCAGAATGATTGCGAAGGTTGGGTTTACGGTCTTCTAACATTTTCCATGAGTTTGCTAATAAGGCATGACCGGCAGAACTACCTTTCGATTCTCCTTGCCATAAAATAACTCTTTTTAATTGTGACCTCTGGCCAGCCACCGAGGCAGCTAATGAGGAGAAACCTGCACACGCTCTACCTGGGTAGTGTTTACGGGATGGTTTTCGCTGGTTCCAGCCTGGTTCGAGCTCACAGGGCTGTTTTAGAAGTCCCAGGAGCAAGGGGGCCCAGGGCTGGCTTTCCAGGCGGGTGCACATACACCCCTCTCTGCAGAGCTGCTGCGATGAGTATTTTCCACTTGGAAGGAGTAGAGGGAGCTGTTGGACCATCACGGTATATCTGCAGCAGGGGATCTCCGAATTCTCTACGGCGAGGGTCAGCCTTCCCAATGATGGTTTCTATCGCAAGCATTTATCTTTATTTATGCTTTTCTTGAGTATCTTTTATAAATTTCTGTCTGTCAGAAATATGGCACCATTATCCATGTGCGACTCTTCAATGAATAGTTTGAATTACAGCGAAGAAATGCGTTGACAGAATTAAGGGAAGAAAGCAAACAAGCAGCAAACAAACAAAAATCTCCCACCATCAAATGAGGAGAAACAATTTGATCAAACCCCTAATCATGCCATTGTTTAGATGTACAACTGGCTCATTGTGTAATGCTTGAATTTCTGGACTGTATTCAGCAATGTCAGATGCTGAGATATGGCCAATAATAGTGTAGGAGCTGTCTAATATTAGGAAAATATAAAATCTCCCTTTAGAATCAGGATCTCATGAAAAATTGAGCAAAGTTAGCTTTCCTCTCTTTTGTTCTCATATTCTTGAAGACAGTACAGAATTTGAGTATATAATGTTGGTGGTGATTTAATGCTAATGATTAACCTTTTCCTTTATTAATAGCTAATGAAATGGAAGCATTGAATACACTAATTATACATGCAAAGGACACATTTGAGCCTCGTGTGTGTGTGTGTGTGTGTGTGTGTGTGTGTGTGTGTGAGCAATATGAGGGTCCCTGAATCCCACCTGACCTCCTCCCTTCTTACCATACAACCTCTTCAGAGTTGTGCCTGTTCAGCCTGTGAATGTGAACCAAGAAAACCTCAGTGAGGATGAGAAGTTGGTGATCTGTACCAAGCAAGTGCCAGAGCGCAGAACAACACGAAGATGGCAGCCACAAACTGCCGTCTCCAGGTGATGAACTCTGTGATCATCTAAGGACAAAATGCAGATGTCCAGCTTCGTTCAGCCCTGCGGGAGATCCCATGTCTGTGTGTCGCCGGTACCAGGCACTCACTGTGCAAGATATTCCCAGCATGCCCTGCTTGACCGCACTGGCCCTTTCTGAGGCGCATCAATTATCTGAGGTCACCGGGGTCCCACTGGGGACCCCGCAGTAGTTATTAAAATTCACGACCAGGAAATAACTTAAATCTTGTCTTAAAAGAAAAGATTAATGGTAATAATTACAGCTTTAAAACACTTGAAAGCAGAAAACAATTACTTTATGAGACAAAAAGGAAATTTTAAACCCTGCAACTAATTTACCAATTCCTGGATTTTCATAGGTTTTTTTTTTTCACCCGACATATGAAAATTAGGTGAATTAATTTGAGCAATTAGATCAAGGTTTAACTCAGAGGAACTTGTATTCATATTGAGGCTTGCTTCTTTTTTGCAGTTCATGTTCTTTATTGCAGTTAATCTCTCTGAGTGGGAAGGAGCAGACTTAAGCATCTGCGAATTTAGGAACAAGAAGTAAGACAAGGCCATCCCTCGACCAGAACTATTTAGTTCATAAAGTGTGGATTTATTTGATGGTGTTGCAGTCAAGTAAAATTAATTAGCTGAAGAGGGAGGTTAAATTAGAGATTATAAGCACTGTGTTGTTATTTTTTTCCTAATGTTAAGAAAATTAAAGGCAAAAACGAGGCTGCCTTTAAGTACTACCACATTTTTAATTTTTCTAGGAGCCTGCCTGCTTCCATTTAGAGGAAACTCACCTGTGAAAATGATTTCTTTCCTCTGTTCCCAAGTAGGCCGATCGCACCTATGTTTCATGTGCGTAGCTGTCTCTTTAGGGTTGAATTAGTTCACCCTGAATCTGCTTCTGGCTGTGAAAACCATTCTTCGTTTATCAAAGCAGAGGCTTAACTAGCAAATGCTTAATGATAAATATTATTACTTCCTATTAGTTTAATCAATTCTAGTCACACTGAAGATCTGGAATAAATATAGGACTGCCTTTAAATCCTCAGAGACTGTGTTAATTGCCCGTGTTAGTGACTGAAATAAAAATAATCAGACATAATGACTTTGTAATGGCATGCTGAGTCATATGCTCTCCCCAGCAGTTATTATTCCCCTGCCAGACTAAAGTGGAACAATAGGTAGCCTGGTGTGCTTTGTGCATCATCTTCCCAACATGATTATCTACCAGGGACCTACTTAGTGCAGTAGTTAGTAGATTAAGGCCTGGGGAGGGGTGTGGCTCACAGCTAGGGTCTTTCTTCAAAGCCTTCTTACAGCAACTGCCACACATGTGGCAGACACAGGAGCATTTCTTCCAAGTCTAGAGGAATCAAGTACAAAGGGATCCTACGCGTAGATGGTTGGTGATACTACACATAAACGATTGGTGATCGGGTGCTGCGTTCTTTAATTGTCGAGTGCATTTTCCAGTGAGAATTAAAGAGCCTCATTTTCCATGGTTACAGAAAACTGTCAGTGGCTCATGCCTAAGGATAGACTGCACCGTGGAGAAAGAGAGAAGCTAATAGGTCATTATCTTGATTAACTTCACTGAGAGCGAAATTTGCAAGAGTATGTATGGAGATTATGCAGCAAATTCTGTCTGTCCTCAGGAGGACAGAGGAGAAATGCTTGTTCCAATATCAGAGAAGGCATGCTTTGCTTTTTTATTGTTTTCTGTTATATGTGCATGTGTGCTTATAAACATGTAATTATATATAATGTTACTTATATATAGTTATAAATAATATGTAAATATATGTAATATATAATAGTGTTTATATATGATTTATAACTATGTAATCCATGTGATACATACACACACGTGGAGATAAGGTGGGGGTGAGGCAGGGAGAGGGCACTGTTGACATGCTGAGATTGTTCTTTCTGCTCCAGGAACTGGAAGGCATGACACAAGCTCCATGTGTGTGTGCATGAATGCACACTACACACATACATGTGTTTGCACATGCCAAGCTTCTTCCTAGGAGCTCACTTGTCTGGCTGGCAAGGCTGGCCAATGATTTCATAGAGAACTTTCCTCCCATTCTTATTCATTTGCAAACGAATGAATGTGTGATCAAAGGCTAATCAGAACTGTATAGCTCTCTATACAATGAGATAATGAATTCCCATTAGAAGGTGTATAATTGGACGTTGGTAAACCACTCTGCTTTTCTGGCATCTTCTACACAGGCAAAGCACTCTGTAATTTCTACCAGATTGTGTGCACGTGTGTATGAGCCATCAAGTAACTTCTTAGAGCAATTCCTTGACTTCTTTCCTTCCCTCTCTCTGCAGGAGAAAATTCTGTTGCAAAGTACATGGACTGAAATAAATCTGATATGTGGGAAGACATTATAATGAGACACTAATGAGGGCCCTGAGTCCAAAGAAAGAACATTACCTGGAAATGTGATCAGGGAGTCTGGGCTGAGGTAACGCTGCAGTCCTTGCTTTGCCGTCCCTTGCCGGGAGGTTCCCCTCTCGGCCAGCCAGCCCTCACTCCCTCATGCAGGCCTGCAGCTGGAAGCAAGGACAAGATGCCAGTGAGAGGCTGGCGCTGGCTGGGTCGGGCACAAGCTACAGAGCACACACAAATGTGTGGACAGAGGGAAGTGCAAAGTGTTTCCCTTTTTAATTGCTCTTCAACCTTTACAGAACTCAAGTCCATCACGAATATTCTCATTCCCTTTCACTTAAACAAATGCTGACTTTTTTTAGCCATCAGATGAGCTCTGTATACTTGTACGTTGAGCAGATTAAAATATTTTAGTAGGTCTAAAATATCCATCAGGACTGAGAGCTTTCCTGCCTCTTGACTTACTTCAGTAGGTAATTTGAAACCATGTTGAATTTTTCCCTGTTGGAAATAAAGCACTCTTAGAGGCAACCATTAAGACAAAACCATTGCATTCTCAGTAGACATTTTTTTTTCCATTCCAAAGCTCAGCTGTTCATTTGAAAGTAATCATCCCTTTTATTGAAAGGATTACACTGAATCAATTGGTAACTGGAAGATTATTCCATTGAATAGAGGAAGGAAACATGAAATCCCAAGCACATGTAAAAATACATTTAGACTCTCATTTCTCCCTTCAAGTGTCAGCAACACTGTGCTGTGTCAATGAACATATGCTTCTGGTAGTTAAAACAAGATTGTGTTTGTGACATTGGCTGGCTTTGCCAGTGCTAACATTTGGATTGTCCTGAGTGGCTGCCCCCCTTCCAGCCAGCACAAAAAAGGGCAGGCTGGCTTCACCCCATTCACCGAGCCCCGGCACGGCCATTCCCAGTGGAGAATGCTTGGGTCCTCTGCTATTGTTCTCCTGACAAATGGTGAATGTCCTCCATTTGCAGTGTCTGACCTTGACTAATTATGGAGAATTGGTGCAGCTGTCTCGTGCTTTACCAAGCGCCGTAGCCCCAGAGCAGGCCAGCAACTTCTTGCCGCCACCACGGAACTTCTTCATCACCGTGGACAATGCCGGCTCTTTGTGCCGACTTGGAGTTCACAAGCCCTCCCTTACCATATGCTGACAAATAATTTATATTCATACTGGGCTTTGTCCCGACATCTTTGGAATCCACGATTTTAGAACAGGGTTGAAAAGTTTCCTGAAAGTGATCTATCAAAATTATCTTGCTAAAATGGGAAAGAAGAATAAAAGAAGGACTAATAAGTACACAAGGCACACTTGACGGCGCTAGGGCTCGTTTTCCCAGACCTCTCATGTCTCTCGATGAATCTTTGCGCAAATGATTTTTAAAATACTTGTTCAAACAGCAAGCCAGATAACAAGGAAAGTAACATCTATCACTCCTGCCACCTACCGTCTTTGTAAAAATGAAATCAAGTTGCCAGATGCACAGTTATCCATTCTACAAAAGCCAAGGCAAATCCTGGCTTCAATGGGTTAACATAAAATAAATGTTTAAGCATGGTTCTCAACACAAAGGGACTACTTCTGCCACAACATGATTTTTTTTCTTCCTTTCTGAGTTACTCTCAGAACTGAGCATGTTGAAGTCGGTTTTTAAACAAGACATTTGGAAGAACAAAGGAGATTTTTACATTTTTCTTGTCAGCAGAATTTCTAGATTAACTGGACAAAGTTGGTGTTTTAAAAGTGAATGTTCCGAACAATTTAAAATGTCAATGCCAAAAATTATAGAGTACAAACTTTATTTGATGAATTTAATCTGCTTATTTTTAAGTGTAGTGTCCTAGCTCCTCCTAAAATAAGAGCGTGTGTGAAATCCGGGGCCCTCCGGGAGGCATTGCCTCTTTTCTCCGAGCAGGGACTGCTGTGTATTTTGGCTTTAACAGAGAGAGCACTTGTGCAGCCCCGTGTGTTTGGAAGGTCTCTCTGAGCACCGTGGAGGAAGTGCACATGGCTGCGGCTGCGTTTGCCTGGTTCTGTGTGCACAGCAGAGCTGAAGGTGTAGGTGACGGAGGGTCCATGACTCCCGTGGCCTTGGCCGGTGCCTGAACCGAATGAGCTTTCCCTGCCAAGCGGGGAAAGCATCCCAGCCCTTCTGCCTCGGCCCGAAAAGCACGGACCGGAAAATTTAGTTCTAAAAGGAAATGACGCATTTAAATAACAATAACTGCAGAAAGTCATGTTAAAAATAGAAATAGTTTATTTCCTCAGCTTTAAAATGCACCAAGAAGACAGCATTTGTGTAAAGATTTATGACTATATATACATAATATATCATTGATGATAGTAAGGTTCATGGATAAAGGAATTATGAATGTAAACATAAATGCCTTTACAGTATAACTGGGGTTGGTGTTAACAAACAACTAGCTTTCACTGTTAAATAATAAGAAAAGAGAACACTCAAAATTTTGAAAGAATAAAGCATTCCTCAGAGTTCTTGAGCTAAATCACCCCAACGATGGGTAACGATTAAAATTAGATCTACTAAAAGCTCTGACAAAAATCCATCAAAGCACATGTTAGTGGAGAATTTAAATAGTCCTCTCAACTTCTGGCTCACCCTGGAAGGTCTTATTGGAGTCTGCAGTGAACTATGACACACGCTTGGCCCTTCAGATGCTTTTATTTGGGCCCAGGAGTTTTGCTTTGTTTTGTTATGAGGACAAGAAAAGCATTGTTCTTCATGAGAGGCAGAATTGAAATGCATCCCTCCCTAGCAGA